>NC_079498.1:44925676-45581254 GCF_030052815.1 Hevea brasiliensis
TTGCGGGAGTTGAGACAAAAATATGTCCCTGATGCTTATGTGGACCAGAAGCTGCAAGAGTTCCTAAGTCTGAAACAGGGGAGTAGATCAGTGGATGAATATGAAAGGGAATTTTCCCGCTTGAGCCATTATACAGTGAGTCTACTTTCTACCAGTAGGGAGAGATGTAAGAGGTTTGAAATCGGCTTGAAGCCCAGTATCAGATTACAAGTGGTCGAATTCAAACATAACAACTTCTCTGAGCTTATTTCTCAAGCACTGGAATTAGAAAGAATTGAGTTAGAAGAGGCCCTAGAGAAAAAGAAATCAGAGAAGACAGAAAAAGAGAAAGAGGGGAAGTCAGTAGAACAGAGTTCCAGTGGTCCTACTGGAAAGAGGAAGAACCATGGGGGACACAGCAGAGGTGGTAAGAAGTCTGGTAGGGGAAGATATTCAGGATAGAAACCTCCTCTATCTGGTCAGCAGAGTACCAGAAGTTCCTACCCTCCCCGCCAATGTGAAACTTATGGAAGAAATCATGGTGGGGTGTGCTACAAGGCCATAGAAGCCTGTTATAGCTGTGGAGGCACAGGGCACTTTGCTAAAGACTACACCAGTACTCGCAGAGTTGGACCACCTCCTACTACTACAGAAGGGTCAGTTCAGAATCCTGCCACCAGAGGTTTACAACCACCTAGCAGAGGTAAAGGCAGGGGTAGAGGTAGTCCAGCAGGTGGCCAAGGCACTATGAATCAATCAGAGCAAGGTAATGCTCCAGTCAGAGTCTACACAATGAGACAGAGAGAAGAGGCTGAGACATCTGATGTTGTGACTGGTACCTTCTCAACTTTTAATCAAGATGTATGTGTGTTATTTAATCCGGGTTCTACCCATTCTTATGTGAGTACTAGCATCATTGATTGCATTGTTATTCCGTGTGTGAAGATGGACTTTGAGGTGCTAGTAACAAGTCCACTAGGATAAGAGGTCAGGGTTAATATAATGTATAGGGATTGTCCTTTGGTGATCCAAGGACATACTTTTCTGTCTGATCTCATTAAAATGCCCTTCAAAGATTATGATATCATCTTAGGCATGGATTGGTTAGCTAGGCATCACTTCATGATTAATTTTAGACTGAAGACAGTCACTTTTGGTCTCCCTCAGTACAGTGATGTGGTAATACATGGGGAAAGGCAGCTATTACCATCAAACATCATTTCGGCTGCACTAGCCAAAAAAATGATTAGAAAGGGGTGTAAAGCATACTTGGCACATGTGGTAGACACCCAAGTGGGAAGTCCAGCATTGAGGGACATCCCTACAGTATATGACTTTCCAGATGTGTTTCTTGATGAATTGCCAAGATTACCTCTAGAAAGAGAGGTGCAGTTTGAAATTAATTTTATGCCTGGTGTGGATCCAATCTCCATGACACCATATAGAATGGCACCAGCAGAGTTGAAGGAGTTGAAGGTACAGTTGCAAGAACTACTTGAAAAGGGCTTCATCCGCCCTAGTGTGTCACCTTGGGGAGCGCCAGTATTGTTTGTTAAGAAGAAGGATAGCACTCTTCGCTTATGTATTGACTACCGGCAGTTGAATAAGGTGACAATAAAGAACAGATATCCATTGCCTCGCATTGATGATTGGTTTGATCAGTTGAAGGGTGCAGTTGTCTTCTCCAAAATTGATTTGCGATCTGGTTATTATCAGTTGAAAGTGCAAGAGCAGAGTATTCCAAAAACTACTTTCAAAACTCGATATGGCCACTATGAGTTTTTAGTAATGCCATTCGGGTTAACAAATGCTCCAGCTGCTTTTATGGATCTGATGAACACTATCTTCATACCATATCTCGACCAATTTGTGGTGGTATTTATTGATGACATATATTCAAGGAATGCAGAGGAGCATTACAAACATCTGCGGATTGTACTGCAAACTTTAAGGGAGAAACAACTATACGCCAAATTGTCAAAATGTGAATTTTGGCTGAAAGAAATCTCCTTTTTGGGACATGTTGTGTCAGCTGAAGGGATCAAGGTAGATTCCAGCAAGGTAGAAGCTATCCTTAATTGGAAGCCACCTAGGAATATCATAGAAATTCACAGTTTTCTGGGTTTAGCTGGATATTACTGCCGGTTTGTGAAAGGGTTTTCTATGTTAGCTTCTCCATTGACCAAGCTACTTCGGAAACATGTAAGATTTCAGTGGACAAATAAATGCCAGCAGAGTTTTAATGAGTTGAAGAAGTGCTTGACTGAAGCTCCAGTCCTTACTTTACCTACATCGATTAAAGAATACACAGTTTATAGTGATGCTTCTCACAATGGGTTAGGCTGTGTACTGATGCAAGACCAAAATGTCATTGCTTATGCATCACGCCAGCTGAAATCGCATGAGAGGAACTACCCAATACATGATTTGGAGCTTGCAGCTATTGTTTTTTATCTGAAGATCTAGAGACACTATTTGTATAGAGAGACATGCTACATTTACACTGATCAGAAGGGCTTGAAGTACTTAGGTACCCATATGGAATTCAACTTGAGGTAGAGGAGATGGTTAGAACTGATTAAAGGTTATGATTGCTTAATAGACTATTAACCAGGGATAGCAAATGTGGTGGCTGACGCCTTAAGTCGCAAGACTATGGCAAGTCTCAGAGTTTCTCCTTTGTCCATGGTACATGAGTTGAAAGCACAGAATGCCAGTTTGGAGATTGATGATGAGGGACAGACAGTAGTTGCATGGCATGTATAGCCAGTGTTGATTGGTCAGATTAGAATGGTTGCTCAAAGTGATGAAAAATATCAGAAGCTACTGAAAGAAGTCCAGCAGGGCAAGAAACCTGAATTCTCTGTGAGAGATGATGATTTACTACTACATTAGGGCAGAATGTGCATTCCTAATGATGTGGAATTGAGACAGATCATTATGAAGAAAGCACATGAGTCTCCTTTTGCTATGCATCCTGGTGGAACTAAAATGTATAGAGGGCTAAAAGAGCATTACTAGTGGATGGGTATGAAGAAGGATATAGCTGAATTTGTCTCCAAATACATAACTTGTCAGCAAGTAAACAGAACATCAAGTTCCAGCTGTTTTGTTACATCCATTACCAGTACCAAAGTGGAAATGGGAATGGATAACTATGGATTTTGTGATGGGACTTCCAAGGACACAGAATAGTCATGATGCAGTATGGGTTATAGTTGATAGACTAACCAAGTCTACTCACTTTTTGCCAGTGCAGATGGACTATAGCCTGGAGAGATTGGCCAAATTATACATAAATGAGATTATAAGACTGCATGGAGTGCCAGTATCAATTGTATCTAACAGAGATCCTAGGTTAACTTCAGAGAGCCCTAGGAATTGGATTGAACTTCAACACAGCATTACACCCACAAGCAGATGGCTAGTCTGAGAGGGTAATTCAGATATTGGAGGATATGCTATGGGCTTGTGTGATTGAGTTTGAAGGTAGTTGGGATGCACACTTGCCTTTGATTGAGTTTGCTTATAACAACAGCTACCAATCAAGCATTGGGATGCCTCCATATGAAGCTTTGTATGGCAGAAAGTGCAAAACTCCCCTATGTTGGGATGAAGTATGTGAAAGAAATATGATTGGGCAAGAAATTGTTCAACAAACAGTGGAAAAGATCATATTGATCAAAGATCGACTCAAGGCTGCATCAGACCATCAGAAGTCGTATGTTGATATGAAGAGAAGAGATATTGAATATGCAGTGGGTGATAAGGTATTCCTTAAAGTTTCTCCTTGGAAGAGGATTATGAGATTTGGTAGAAAGGGAAAACTATGTCCTCGCTTTATCAGACCATATGAGGTTCCGGAGATAGTGGGTCCTTTGGCATATCGGTTAGCATTACCTCCAGAGCTAGAAAGGATACACAGTGACTTCCATGTGTCCATGTTAAGGAGGTACAGATCTGACCCATCTGATGTACTATCAGTTGAAGAGATTGAAATAAATCCAGACCTCTCATATAAGGAAGAACCCATAGAAATTCTAGCATATGAGGTGAAGCAACTGAGGAATAAATAGATACACCTGGTTAAAGTGTTGTGGAACCATCATTCAGGCCAAGAACCTACTTGGGAACATGAAGAGGACATGAGGAGACAGCACCCATAGCTATTTAGAAACTGATGCTAGGTAAAATTTCGAGAAGAAATTTATTTTAAGGGGGGGAGAATTGTAACACCCCTATGTTCGGCAGTGCGTTCTACTGTTCTGGTGACCAGTGTTGTCCGGACAGCTAGGATGCCTATAACTACACTTAGATATGGGTGAGGAGACATAGAATAATGAAATAAAAGAAAAGAAAATACAAGAAAAACAAAGGAAAAATAATAGCAATGAAATGTAACCAAGTTAAATGAGCCGAGAACCCTAGCGATGGGTGACCGCACAGGGAAGTTGCGGCGTGGACCGTTGACTAGCTCTGGACTGCGGGGAACCCTGAAAAATATTTTTAGGACTTAAATAAACATCTATTGAAGTATAAATATCATTAGAAATATCAAAGAAAAATTAATTAATTAGTACAAAGAAAAACAATAAATTGAGAAAATGACAAAACTCGGTATTACCGAAAAATCGAGAATGCAATCCGAATAGGGGCATTGTGGTTATTTGACACCCCGAATTGTCTTTTGACCGATATGTCTATTAAAAATAAATGATATTACACTTTAGAAATGTAATAAAAAATTAAATTGTGGCACATTATAAGAATGTGAAAGAAATGGGGGATAAAAACTAAATTATGAAACTTTAACTAAACAAATATTAAACCTTTACCTTAGTGCTCCACTAACTCCACTTAAGTGGATATTTAATCAATATATGGATAGAAGATAACTTCATCTTCAACCTTGGGAAAATTCAGCCGAAACCTTTGGGAGAGAAAACTCCATGGCCGCACCTTGAAGTCCACCATGCAACCATAATCCAAGCCTCCAATGGTTAAGGTTTCTTCACTAAACCTTGTTCACACACCTTTGGCAGCATACTAGGAGCAAGAAAGTTAAGTTTTGGTGAGGTTTTGAAGAACTTCAAAAGTGGTAAGTGAGTGTTTTCAATTCTTGTTTCATTGAAAGTGTAACCAAGGTTGTGGGTGATTGATTTATGGAAGAATTTTTAAAGTTTGATGAATTAATGGAGATGTACATTTTGTCAGCAATGAAACCTCAATACGAACAGCTTGTTCTTGCAGGTAAAGAGTGGTTTGAATGATGATTTAAATGATTGATTGTATTGTAGCTAAATTCCGTGTGTAAAGTTTGATTTGGAAGCTTGAAAAGTGAAAATGGAAATTGATGAGTATGTGTAAACTTGTGGCAGCCTCATGAAGAAGATTGAAGTGTTTGAGATCATGAAATATTGTTGAATTATGTTGTCATTGATGGCAGCATGTGTATATAAATAATTGTTTGAAATTAGACATGGAAATGAGGTATATTCATGTGGTTAAATTGTTGTAAAAGGGACTTTAATTGTTGTAAATGAGACTTTAGAAAATTCTGTATCATAGTGTGTATGTTGAGAGTAGCTACAAGCTCCCAAAATGACCAAAATGTGAAGTAAAGTGTGTTAATGTTATGGTACAAACCAGAATTGACATGGAAGAGTTAATTTGGTAAGTGTTGGATGTGTAATTGGTAAGGATGAACAATGTGTAATAGGGCAATGTATATTTTGGCTTATAACCTTAAGTGTGTAGCTCCAATTGGCATCAGACCAATTGGAGGTGAAACTAGGCACAAAATGTGCCAATTTTCATGAAGGAAGCTTACCAAAATTCTGCCTAGAAGGTAACTTGAAAAATGACCAAATCTGGATTAGTGAATTGAAAGTCTAAAAATTTACCATTTGGGCAGCAGTTGGTATTTTGGCCATAATTCACTCAAAACAGGTCTAATTGACCTTAAATTTTTACCATGAATAGTTTAGGCATATATCTACAATTCTTATGAAGACACCAACACCCAGAAATGACCATAAGAAAGTCAAACAGGTTGCACAAGTTCGGGTAGAAAAACTGACCGAACCAAAAGTGACCTAAAAATGACATGAAGTTACCATTTTGGTGCATTCTGTCCAGCATTGGTAAATTGACCATAACTTGGCCTACACAACTCAGACTAACCTGAAATTTTTCCCCGTGTGCAATAAGACATAGACCTACAAGTTTTCTGTTTTGACCAAAACCTGAAAACCAAGGGAACTAGGCCATCCGGCTAGGTCAAATTAGTTTACTGAAATCCGGCAAATTGCAATAAAATGCAATATACTTGAAAATGAATTGGGTAACATGTACCAACACTAAAAGGCTATAAAATGTGACATATTGATAACATTAAACCTAATTCACCTAGAGTGCATCGAGGGTCAACATTTTAGTTTGACTAAGGGAAATAATAAAATTCAATAAATTAATTATTGAACCTTATTATTAGAGACAGTATAAATGAGTACTGAAACACTTCAAATTGTGTGTTTCAGTTAGCAAAGACTCAGGGAAGGGGAAGGAAACACTGAGTTAGGACCAAGAGATATTTATCAGAGGTTTGTGCACAACAGTTATTTCTTTGACTTTTCAATTGAAATAAATTATGAGAATTTTGTATGTTATTGTTTTAAATTGTGAAATTTGGTTTGAATGATATTTGATGGATACTTATTGCTTGAAAAACATTGTAAATGGTTTAAAGCCACAACTATCATGTATATTGATTGAATTCCTCGCTAGTTTGTCTAGTGGGATGATTTGACTTTGAATTCCCTCTCTGGCTGAAGTGTTGAGGTGTGTGCCTATTGAGGATGAATAGAATGAGTACTCATACTAATGCTAGCTAGCTATGTTATTCCTCACTAGCCATTGGCTCTTGGGATAAATTAGACTTTGGAACATGATTAAGCTGTGTGTGTGATTTATTGATATTTATTGTGATATTGTGAAATGGAGTTTAAATTCTTTATGACATTTACTGTTTTTGAATTTAACTATGGTTTTAAGTATCCACTATTTATATGACTTATGAATTATGATTTAAACTTCTATTTCGTTAATGTTGTGCACCACTGAGACATTGGCTCAGCAATAGCTTTTCATTGCTGTCGCAGGTAGACAGACTGACAGGGCAGCAGACTAGGCTGCTAGTGCTTCATTGAGAGTTCATCTAGTATATTGAGTATACCATACTTTGCATTTTGTATTGTAATGTATGTTCACTGTATATATATAGTGTTCTTGGTTTTGAGCAGTTGTAAATTAAAATTATACATTGAAGTTGTAAAATAAATTGTAAATTATTTTTGCTTGTAAAATTTGTGATATATTTATTTTATCTCAGCTTTTGAAAACACTGAAAAAATTATTGTGGATTTGAGTTGTCAAATGTTGAGAAACATATTGTGTTGATTGAATATTGGAGTTTGGGGATTGAACAAATATTGGAAATGCTTTTTATAGGTTTTTGAAGAACTGTTTTATTCAAAATACAGATGGCACTCTGCCAAAATTTTTACAAAAATTATTAATTCTTCAAATGTATTATCTGGTTTCACTTCATTTAAAAATTTTTTTAACACCTGTAAATAGTGCTCACCACTATAAAAAGAAGTAACAAAATGTTTAAAATCCCTTGTAGTGTATTTAATGGGTTATCAGTAGACAAAGTTGGCAATTCATTAGGTATACTACGGGATCATGTTATGCCTTACGGAGGGGTAGGGTGTGACATTGCTAAAATTTTGTCAAAGTATTGTGTACTATGTTTTAAATTATAGTTGTGCACCACTGAGTTCACCACTTAATAATAGCTTTGTATGCTGTTGCAGGTGAAAGTAAAGCTAGAGCAGCAGAGTGAGATTTCCTGTGGCTGCGCCTTGAAGACACATTCGGATTAGCTCCGGGTATATCATATGTATACCCTTGTACATAGATTTTGATGTATGCATGTAATTGTATGTATGTAATTCATTTGAGCAGTTGTACAAGAACTTTTGTAATATTATTTTGGGTATGTGATTAAAATAGAAATTATTGTAATATTCAAATTTATTTCTGAGTTTTGTAACCAATGTAAATAATTAAATTTTTGTATTTTGTGAATGACAAATTATTTTCTTTTCTGAATTGAGATGTTTAGTGTTGGTTTAAAAATGAGCTGAGTTGAATACTGCAAATGATCTATTCATTGTTGGGATTGAATTGTGTGGACCGGTGAAATTAAATTTAATGAAGTTGTGGTTGACAAAACATATTGGAAGTGTTTTTCCTTTCCGGTTTGAAGAACTGTTTTCTCAAAATACAGCTGGCACTCTGCCAAAATTTGGAAAAAATTTTGTAACACCAAATTTTAATCGAGAATTTGATTTATGACTTAGTGTCAATTGAAGGTTTTTAATACTCGATAAAAATTACCCACCAACTTAAAAATGAACAGAAATTGTTTTAATATCCCCTATAGTATATTTAATGAGTTACTCGTAGGCGAAGTATGGTAATTCATTAGGTGTACTACGGGATCATGTTATGCCTTACGGAAGAGCAGGGTGTGACATGCTTAGTAGTATTAGAGCAATGGTTTTAAAGTAAATTTTGAATTTTGAATTTGAAATATTTTATCAGTAAATACAATTGCTCAAATTTTTGATACTTCTAGTACATTTACATCATAAATATAAACTAATGGAGAGACATCTCCTTGTGTAGGTTGTCCCAGAAAAAGAAGATTTTGTGAATAAAAATAGAAGACGGAGATAAAACAGTAGAGCAACCAGTTACAGTTGAGGCATAAGGGGAGGCCTCAGCTTCTCAGCGTGTTGAAGGCCCGACTGTACCAGTTCCATCGGTACAAATTACTGCACAAATGGCCCAGCAAATGGCCACTTTCTTTTAACAAATGGCTGATAGTCTGTCACTCAAGCCCAAGTACAAACCCAACCCCCACAAGGGCAACATGAAATGGAAAAGAGTGAAAGACTTATGGGTCAGAGTTTGAGTAGAAATTTGGGGAAGAGAAAAGAATTTGAGGAACCCTGAACTCATGGATATGACAGAGGAGGATCTTTAGGGCATAAGCAATTGAGAACCAGTCGACAAAGAATCAGAAGTTCCTACCCTATCCGTGTCTGTGAGGTATGCAACAAGTTACACGAGGGTATTTGTCATAAGGCTACTGGAGCCTACTACAATTGTGGAAAGCTTGGACATTTTGCTAGAGAATGTACTAGAGCACATCGACCTGAAGGAGCGAAAGCATGAAAGACATAAGTTTATATTATTGAATTCAAAAAATTTTCTCCTATTTACACATGCATTATGCAAGATTCATTTTTATCTATTTGATTTCAATGATGAACAGCATATTAAAACTCTTTTAATATGTTTTTGGATCTAGATTTGCCATTTAAGATTTTAGAATTAATCAGATTAACTCATTAGAACACTAGATTAGATCAAGAACAAATACACTAACCTCTTGATGCACTGCAGTGTATTTGACACCTTTGGGATGCGTCTAGGACACCAGATGTTGTCCCTCTAGCTTGTCCACACCAAGATCACCTATGGTAGCCCTTGAATAGCTTCTAAAGCTTTTTTAATGAATTAGAAAATCAAGTTTTGCCTTTTTGAGAGATTACAGATGTAAACGAGACACTAGAAACAATTTTTAGTATTTTTAATTCAAGAGATTGTTTACTAATCTCTTTGAATTGATGAGAGATGACGAAGAAGAGAAGAAGAGTGTTCTTTTAAGTGGTGGCACAAAGAGTGAGTGGCTGCTTATTATTTTGTTCTTTCATCCTTACACTTATATAGCTAGGTCACCACTTAAGACCCTTGCCACATGTCACATTCTTATTCGCTTTAGGTTTAATTGACCCAATCACATTGTGCCAAGTGTCAAACCTATATTTAATCTTAATTTTAATCATCTTACATTATTAAAATACATTTGGCAAGCTTATGTGTAGTGCCATATGTCACCATCTCATGATGCCATATGTCACCCTCTGAAATGACCAAAATACCCCTGTGTCTTAATTTTGAGTTCTCAAACCAAAATAATTATTTCTCTTCTTCTAATCAATTTATATCAAATATAAATTAATTAATTAATCTCTATTAATTAAATTCATATTTAAACACTTTAAATATAAATTTAATTTATACTATACATCCAATAACCTAGATTTGGTTTCAAGTCATGCTAGGGACTTTGCAATTTAATTGCAAACCAAACCTATTTAATTAATCAATTAAACTCTTTAATTAATTAAATCATATTTAATTTGGTGATTACTTATGTATGTGTGTGACTTACTAGGCTTATTACTAATTTGCAATGAGACATGATATCAACTCTTAATATCATCAGAACTCTTTCTGACCATAAATGATTTCTCTAAATCATTTTATGTACCTCATAAACCATGGTTAACACCTAGCATAGCATGCCATGGCCACCCAATGAGTAATAAGGTTTACCTTAAATGAACCTATAATCATATGTTACCATGCACTAGAATCTCTCTGTTACAAAATCCCAATTCGAACTGGAGTCATGGTTTTTGTCAAACCCCATTTGCTATGAATATTATGTTTTCTTTTAATTCTAGTTCTTGATTAAAAGATTTTTCTCATCATAAACTCTTTTCTGATTAAATCTATCTGTCCTGGCCAGGAAATTGAAACATCAAGAACAATTAAATGAACATAGGATTTTATCCCTATTTACTTAGAGGAACATATTCCATCTTGATCAATACCTACCTCCATATTTAACTAGTAGGAGCCAACACATGCCCACATACAAATACACAGTACAAGTATGAAAGCAGTATCAAACTCAAACTACCTATATACAAGATAACTGTGCTATCTCAGGTCTAAAGATTATATGGACTGATATGATTTATGACAATACATTGACAAGAGTAAACTCCATGTGCTTGTCATAAATGTCACTGGTTCGACCTACTTATCATGTATAAGTGCCTATCATGTTTGTTATATGGCATGAGACTCACCATTCCATCTTATTTACATCTCATATAAATAATTAGGGAACAAACATGATTATAATCTGTCTGGATAAGTCATGTCCTTATTGTGAAGTATCCTCGATTGTGAACCAATTTATGATACTTTTTGCTAGAAATACTGTCACTCTTATTCTTAACAACTTAAGAATAGAATTTCTAACAAAATATCAATGGACCTTTTCTATTACACATAAATATATTATGTAAACGGAAAAGTGAAAATGCCTTTTATTATTAAAAACATATACAAGATACATAATAAATGATATGCTCTAGGGCATACTACTAACCCGACCTACTTTTTGAAGTTCACAGACAGTTGGTTAGAGCTAAGATAGAAATAGAGCTGGTACTCCTCACAACCATAACACAGTGAATCAACCCGAATATAGCAGCGCACCAGTCAGAGCATCCACTATACGCTAAGGAGAAAGAATAGAAATTTCGGATGTAGCTGCTGGTAAGTTCTTTAAACAACTAGTTATTATTTGATCTCAACACTACTTATTTGTATGTTAGTGTTAGAATTATATGTTCTGCTGTTATTCCTTTGTATGGGAATAAATTTTGATGTATTAATGACTAGTCCTTTAGGATAAAAACTATGATAATAAGTGTGATTAATATTAATTTTGGAAGAGTTGTCAGTGAAAAGTATTTGCTAGCACACAATAATTTATAAATCTCATTTGTGAGCCTATTTAATGTAAGGCAAGAGGATCTAAAAGCAAGTTACAGTAATATAATTGATCTAGATGAGGGAAAAGATGTTACAGTTAGTAATTGTCAATGGATATTATAATCAGAATAAGTCTAAGATATAAGTAGATTCAAGAAGAATAAGATATAGAAAAGTTTGGTCTATTGGGATGTATCGTAGTAACTATGCAATATTCTTGATGTTTGCATTGTAAGCTGCAGATTACAGTACCGACTTAGGATTATTGTGTAGAGCTACATACTACCCAATAGTGTACCAAGATAAGAATAGTTGTAAACGGCATCTGTTTTGGTATAGTTATGACAAGATAGAGTTTTCTTATTAGAAATGAGTTTGAAATTCCTACATAGGGATTTAAAAATCTAAAGTTAGAATATCAAAAAGTTATAGTTATAAAATAGCAAGAGTCATTTACTCAGTTATCTAACCCGAACTATGATACGTTAGGAATTGCTATAAGACTAAAGATTTCGATATAGTCATAAATTAAAGATAACATTGATAGTGAAAGGTCATCCGCTCTCAGATATGGGATTTACAATTATTTTGGTATTGTTATGGATTTTTCACCTAAAGTCTAGCGAAAACCGTATTATAATAGTATAACAGTAATGCACAAAGAAAAAATTTGTTCCCTTAATGGGGCAGGATGCTATGGATGATCATCATAACTTGTAAAATGATGTTCTAATTAAGACAAGGATAAGATAAGAACAATTGGCTAGGTATTTCTTAGAAAGAGCACAATTCTGTTGTGCAGACCATAATGAATAGATTATGACTGGTACAGGACAAGAGAAAAAGGACAGTTCTATATATTCCCTTCTTAGGGTATTAAAGGATAGGTTATAGTTCAGTACAAGAGGAAGTAATGATTGTAAATCAGTGAAAAATAAGCTATAGAATATCGATAGATAAAAGAAAGGTGTACATGAAAATTGGAATAATTGGCTCAAATTTAACAAAGAAATGTTGTGAATTTTAGTAAAAGTGTTGACTAGAATGGTCAGAGGACCAAATCAAAGTAATATTGAAGTATAGCGGATTTATTAGGGATGATAAGAGGTGCTAAATCATGACTCGATAGTCAAGTAAGGGGAGAAGATAAAATTGAGGAATAAAATAATTGAAGTTAAGTTGTGGAATGGAAAATGAAACAAATAGAACAGTAAGAAATGAGTTAAACAAAAGCAAATAAGATGGTGTAAAATGGCGCATAGACTTAGATTTGAAATAAAGTTGGCAAGATAACAGTTATGAATCTATGGCCAATGACTAGATAAGTAATTCAAATACGATCACAATGGTCATTCAATAAGAAAACATGAATCGAAATATTAAATAGAACAATAGTAAGAGAAGATTAGTGTTATACACACAAATTAAACGTTGTAGTAGATAGTTAGAAACCTTACATAAACTCAAAGAAAAGAAGATTATAAGAGAGAAAAACTAAGTTCTCACTTTATAGGATTATATGAGGTCCTAAAAAGAGTGGACCCATTAGCACACAGATTTACTTACATCTAGAATTGAAATGAATTCAAACTTAACTTATGACAATAAGCTCATAAGAAACTTGGCACACAAGGTGAGCAATCGATATGTAAATATTATTGACTAAAATGCTATGGACCATCATTCAGATTATGAGGCTATAGGGAATGTGAGAGAGACATGAGAAAACAACACACATGGATAATTAAGGACTGACACTGGGCAAAATTTCAAGGTCAAAATTTCTTTTAAGGGGGGAAGAATTGTAACACCCCTATATGCATAGCCCTGTTCAAATCACTGTTCCGGTGACCGGTGTCGATCCGGACAATTAAGAGGATTAGAATCACAATTAAGTCACCTAGAAAAGCTCTGAACAAAAATTAATAGTGATTACCCAAAGGTTAAATATAGATCAGAAAAGTAGAAGATAAAAAATTAAATGAGCCGGGGGTCACAGCGATGGGTGACCGCACCGGGAAGTGACTGCGAAGTCAACTGTAACCTTAAATTCATATGGGACATTATGGCACCGCAGTCCAAGGAAAAATTGTGAAGCTAGGGAAATTATGAAAATCACAGAAAAATGTAGAGAATCAGATCAAATAATTAAGTCAGGGTTCCGGAAGAAATACTGAATTATTAGCAAACCGGATCAAACTTGCGAGGGGCAAATTGGTCAATTCACTGATTGCATCAAATTATATAGACATTTAAGGTTAACATGCACTGCATTTTGTTAGCATTTAGTATAATTTTATGTTTTTTTTTTATATGTTATTAGTATTATTTTAGAAAACATGTTAATCCAACTCAATTTATTGATTTTTATATTTTATTAGGTGTTTTTATGTGATTTTAGAATCAAGGATGAGTTTGGAAGAGATTTAGAGGTCAAAACATGAAGAATACAATGCCAAAAACATTACACGGACCGTGTAACTTGCCCCGTGTAACTTCCTGGATCCCGTGTAACTCTCAGGACTGAAGAAAACGTGAAAAATGAAGTGGCAAAAATTTACACGGGGCATGTATCACTAACAGCCCTTGAAAAGTCCCCTGACAACAATTTTGATGCTACTATTCTTCACTCCAACTCGACCTAGATGGACTCCTAATGCTTCTAGGACTCTGAAATTAGGGTTGTTACACTAGATATAAATAGAATAAGTCAGGAATTGAGGGAAAGGAGAGAATTTACATCCAAGAATAGAATTTTACATCCAAAAGAGCCGATTAACATTCAAGGAGGCACATCAACCTCAAGGGAGGCAAGGGAGAAACAAGATCTGCAAGATTGCTAGAAGAGATTTTCGGCTAAAGTTCTAAAAGTCCAAGGCTGTAATTCTTTTTTTGGGTTCTTTCACTCTATTTTCTTCTCATGTCTTCTCTTTATCTTTTTATAATCTTGATTGTAAAACTCACCATGGGTGAGTAGGTTCTTTATTCTAGGGTTAGGGTGTAACACTCAATTTTATTATGGATCTAGTTTGATTTTATTTAATACATTGGGTATTTTATTCTTTGATTCAATCTCTTATGATCTTAATGCATGCTATGTGTTGGTGGCCACTTAGTATTGATTACAGATATTAATTGAAGGACTGAAAGGTGAAGATTAATATTAGAAAATCGAGATTTTGAACCTAGAAAATCTGACCTAGAGATAGGCTGATGACCTTTGTGGAGTTCCAAAATTAATCAAAGATCTTAAAGAGTTTTAATTAATTTAATCACCACGAAAGTAGGGTTTATAATTAAAATACACCTTGAGTGCCTTGAGAGAGGACTTTAGATAACTTAGGATTAATTTCCATCAAAGTAATAATATCCCATTTATTGAATGAATCAGATTGATTTTATAATTGATTGAAGTGTGAACCCCTAGCTCTAGAATGCCTTTGTCCATTAGTATTTTATTTTAATTAATTATTTAGATTTTATTTCTTTCAATTTATATATAATCATTATTTCTCTACAATTCGATCGCCTAGATAATTAAAATTACTACAGCTTGGTACTCAACACAGTCCTCATGGGAACGATACTCTACTCATTACTTTATTACATGTTAGCGATCTATGCACTTGCAGTGGTTGCAAAACCAGCGAAACAAGTTTTTGGCACCATTGCTGGGGGCCAGTGCTTGATATAGAATGATTAGTGATTTGGTTACTCTAGACATTCTTATTTTTTTTATATAGTTTATTTCTTGTCTAATTTTAATTTTGCTTATTTTTCTTGTGAGGTACATTGAGATGTTACATCAACAAGTCTTCATAAGTTTTATTCAACAACACAATGAACCATTTTATAATACTTGGAGAAGATTCAATGAATTGGTAGAGCAATTTGCAAATCATAGCCTTTCAAATTATGAACTCACTTTCAATTTCTATAATAGTTTCAATGAAGTGACAAGGAATTGGGTAGATTATGGAGCTTGGGCTACCGGTGATCATATTCTTTAAAGAAACCATGAGGATGCCATTCACTTATTGAATGACATGGCAGATTTTGATTACCATTGGCATTGGGATCCTTCACTACAAGGTTGGAGTCACTAATACCCTCTAGACATCTATTAAACTAATATTTCACACCAACCATTCAAGCTGTAATTATAGAATAGAGTGGGACTTGAAAAGGCAATGGCTGCATTGGAAAATTTTGAAAACCTTACGATGAACAATGACCTATCACTCTATGAGGAGGAAATAAATAAACAAAGTTGGGAGAATGAAAAAGCTTCATGGGAATTTGAACCTATAGAAGAAGTTGAGCCTAAAGAGCAAAATTCCTTTGAAGATGACTTGCTAGTAGAGTTCCCATAAGAGCAGGAGTTACTTGAAGCAGAAATTGTACCTAAAGTTGAAGAAAACAATTCCTTTATTGCTGGAGGGTCATTAGAAGAGCGTTTACATGAAAATACATCAGAAGTTAAGGTGGTAGATGAAGAAATTAACAAGACTATCAACTTGAGCTCATTAACGATGTTTACACATACACCACTAGAAGACCCTTTTCTATCATAGACACCTCCTGCATCAACATATATCCTCCATGAGCTAAAGCAGCACTTTTCCCAAGCAAATAACTATAAACCATGTGTTGTTCATGCTATGTGCAATCTTATTCCAAATCTTGCTAATCTTAAGGGTACCACAAATCAAGACCCATATGTGGTGTTACATTACAACTACTATGGGCTAAAACCGCTTTTTGATTAGCAATTCTAAAAGGGATCAAGCTAATGACCTTAAATTAGCGCTTCTTGGGAGGCAACCCAAGTTTTAAATTTAATCTTTGTATTTTTTTAATTTACTTCTTTTGTTTATTGTCACACCCTACCCCTCAGAAAGATGTAACATGATCCCGTAGTACATATAATGATTTACTGTACTTCGCCTACCGGTAACCCATTAAATATACTATAAAGGATTTTAAAATAATTTTCTTACTTTTTCAAAATGGTGAGCTTTTACAGTAGGTATTAAAAATATTTCTTTAAAGTTTAAAAACTAATTAAGATTTTTGTACATTTTTATTTTATGTAAATTTTGAAAATTTCCGGCAGAGTGCCGTCTATATTTGGGAAAAACAGTTCTTCAAAACCTGTGAAAAACACTTCCAAATAGTTCATTTCATTTCTCAACCCCAACTGCCAATATATCCTCAAATCAGTACAATTCAACAAAATTTCAACTCAAATTTCACAACTTAAAATTTTTTCAAAACAATTCGCTAACTCATAAACATTACATTAAATTAAATTTACATACACAAATCTTAATTTGCAAAAGAAAAATAAAAAATAATATTATTACAACTTAATGTACAACTGCTCAATTTTACATTAACACATATGACACTAAACTATTTACATTAAAATAAACTACAAGGGTATAACTAAATACCCATACAAAAGCCTCCATGTAGTCCCAAAAATCAGTAGCTCACTCTACTACTTTTTCCTTGTCTCTATATACGAGAGCAAAGAAAGCTATCACTGAGTATAAAAATACTCAGTGTTGCACAATAAAATATAAAATGCAAAATATAAAACATTTGTCATTAATTCACAGTTCAAATATTTCACAATCACATTTCATAATTTTTCAAATCACATTTATAACAAATCACAATTTTCAAAGCTTAATATAACACAAATTTGATTAAACAATTTAATAATCATAGTATTGCCAATGAATAACACAACTTAGGCCATGACACAAAATTTCCAAACATGCTGTGTTGTACACCACGAGAAGGCAAACTCATCATACTAATCGAAATCAATGAGGGAGGTGGCTAGCTAGCTAATGAGTACTCATCCAAACATACCTCAGACTGACAAGCCAGAGAGAGAGGAATATAGTCAAACTCACCTCATAAATAGAGAAGGAACATAGTGATATTGCCATGCCAAGTGTGAATAAAAAATAATTTAAATCAAGTTAATCAAACATTTCATAAAATTCACAAATCATATTTCATTCCAAACTTTTCATTTACAAAGTAGGCAACACACAATTTTTCAAATAAGATTTTCAAAGGCATAACGATTAAAATTATTCACAACATTTATTTCAAGAATGGTCAAGTAGAAACAAAGAATTTTAAGTTTGTTGTGCACAAACATGATGTGAGTCGCCTCTAGGCCTTGACTCAGTTTGCCCTATCCTTTTCCAGGTCTTTTTAAGCTAAAACACGCAATTTATAGTTTTTTAGTATCTTATCTCACAATAAATTCAATAATTAATTCATATATACTTATTTCTAGCCCCAATATGCTTAAACTAAAGTTCTTAGAAATTTTCATTTCGGAGTTACTATTTGCGACACTATTCAAGTCAATTTGTTGACTTTCTAATGCTTAATAGGTATGGGAATTCTAATTTGACCCACATACCACATTTTGGCTACCTAACTTGTTGGTTTTGGTTGTTTTCCTCAAACTTCAAGTTTTTTACGTGAAATTCCAAAATTTTAGATTTGGTGCCATGTTTTACACTGTTCCATTGGTCAAGTTGCTGTGGTAATTTGGCTAAGTTTTCTTCATAGAAGTTGTTCCTTATTGTCTTATTTTTATTTTTAAATCACTCTATTTGGAGTTTTGTAGCCCTAGTTATGGCCATTTGAATATTGTTGGCCGGATTTGGTGTTACCCAAAATTCTGGGAAATTTCCTAGATCTTGGAAATTTTTGTAGGTTGATTACAGATAAGTTTTTGGATAGGTTATGATCACAATTTGGATTTGTTTTCTTCATGAAAGTTGTAGGGCTATGTCTCAGCTTTCTATGAATATAAAATTTAGGTCATTTGGACCTTCCTAGACCAAGTTATGGTCATTTATGTAACTACTGTTCATTTGGTCATTTTTGTACAAGTTAGTGTGCCCAATTCCGGATTTGTCCTAATTGTTCACTAAGTTATGGTCACTTTTTAGGCATGATTCCTAAAATGCAAAATGGTCCATTTTGTGTCTAGTTTCATTCCCAATTGGCCTCACACCAATTGGGTTGGTAAATTTTCAGTTTTGGTCCCTAAAAGGGACCTAGGTCAAGCTGCCTGCAGATTGACCCTAACCAATCCAAATTAGAACTTGGTTCCAACAATTTATACACACCACAAATGGTCACAATTGACCATTTCTCAACTCAAGTAAGGTCAACTATATCATTTGACCAATTTTCAACTTTTTCTCCAATTTCTTCAAAATGCTCAAACCCTAATTACCTAAATTTCAACTCTAATGCAATTTAAAGTGTATATTCATGATCTATACACCTAATTCACTTCAAATAACCATTCAAAACCATCAAATTCATTGATTTCAAACCCTACCTATAGCTGGACGAATTCCATATTACTCCCCCAATAATTGTTTTGTTTTGATTTTTAAGTTGATTTCTAGTTTAATTAAGATACAAACACAATAAATAAACTAAGATTTCCAAATTCAATTACTTACCTCAATTAGAGCTTTTCCCTCTTCCTAAATCTTTGATTCCTTTCTTCTTTTTGCTCCTAAGTTACTTAGCATGGTCCAAAGACAAGATTTAATTAAGAAATCTACAAGTTTTATGGCTGATTTTTGGGTTCACACAAACTTAGATATGGGGTTTCAATGGAGTTTTGAGAGAGAGAAGTGAGAAAGAGGTGGGGCGGCTGCACTAAGAAGAAGAAATTAATATTTTTTTTCTTTTTATTTTTATCTTTTAAGTATTACGATTTATCCCACAATTTCAATTTTTTTAAAGATTAGGTTTATTACATTATGCATATGTCATGCATGATGTAAATTAAACTTTTTCTTTTCCTTTTTCTTATTCATTTATTTTTTTTTTCATTGGTTCTTTAATTTAATTCTTCATCCCAAAATTTTCTTTTCTCAAATTTTATTGGACAGTTAGGTCAGGAGTCAGCTCTAGGGTTAAATTGACCAAATTGCCCCTCGCTGGTTCAATCCGATTTGCAAGTTATTTGATATTTCTTCCGGATCCCTGACTTAATTATTTGACCTACTGAACAATTATTTTCTGTGATTTTCTCTTTTTCACTGTGTTTGCAATAGTCCTAAGGACTGCGGCGTCACATTTTATGGTTTGAAATTTGAGTTTAGACTGACCTCATAGTTTTTCGAAGAATGTCACCCATAGCTGTGACTCCCAGCTCATTTAACTTCTTGTGTTCTGTTTTTCTTATTTATACTTAACTATTTGGCGATTACTAATTATTTGTGTTCAAGGCTTATCTAGGTGTCTTAGACGTGGTTCTACTTCTCTTACTTGTCTGGACTGACACCGATCACTATAATAGTAAAATGTACTAGGCTATGCCAATAGGGGTGTTACAATTCCCCCCCCCCCCCCCAAAAAAAAAAAAAAAATTTCGTCCTCAAAATTGTGTCCACTATCTATCCTCAAATAGTCATACGCATTGTTTTCTCATGTTTTTTCTCACATTTCTATGTAGCTTCATAATCGGAATAATGGTCCATAGCACTTTAACCAATATTATTTACTCATCGATTGCTCACCTCGTATGCCAAGTTTCTTATGAGCTTTTGTCATAAGTTAGATTCAAATTCATTTCAATTTTAGAGGTAAGCAAATCTGTGTGCTAACGGATCCATTCTTTCTAGGACCTCGTGTGATCCTGGATAATGAGAACTTAATCTTTCTCCTTTTTACATAATCTTATAATCTTCATTCCTTTGAGTCTGTGTAAGACTTTTAACAATCTCATGTAACATTTAATTTGTTTGTACAATCATAATCGTTTCTTACTATTGCTTTAGCAATTATTTTCCTTTGAAATATTTTTTTTTTTTTTTACCTCATTGGTCATATATGAACCACTTATCTCTTTATTGGCCATAGATCCATAACCATTATCTTACCATCTCCATTTATGACCAAGGCCTATGTGCCATTTTGCACTATCTTGTTTGCTTTTGTTTAACTTATTTCTTTCTTGATAAAATAGTTCGGGATATCATTACGCGTCTTAAGTAGGTTGTTTGCCCTGGTGACAATTCCTCATCTAGTGTTTTTCTCATTTCTTACTGTTTTATTTGTTTTCTTTCTTTTTTTTTTTTTTCTTTCATTCCACAACTTATCTTTAATTATTTTATTCCTCAATATTATATTCTTCCTTAACTTGACTATCAAGTCATGATTTAATACCTCTTATCATTCCTAATAAATCTGCTATACTTCAATATTACTTTGATTTAGTCCTCTGACCATTCTAATCAACACTTTAACTAATATTCATAACGTTTCTTTATTACATTTGCACCAACTGCTCTAATTTTTGCTTCCACAACTCTTTTATCTATCAATATTCTATAGCTTATTTTGCACTAATGTGTAGTCATTACTTCCTTTTGTACTGAACTATAACATTTCGATATTCTAACGTTAGAGTTTTAAATCCTGGGTTAGGATTTTCAAACTCCTTTCTAATAAGAAACTTTATCTTATCATAACTATACCAAAACAGATGCCATTTGCAACTATTCTTATCTTTGTGTGCTATTGGGTAGTACGTAGCTATACACAATAAATCCCAAGTCAGTACTGTAATCTGCAGCTTACAGCACAAACATCAAGAATATTGTATAGTTACTACGATACATCCCAATAGATCAAACTTCCCTATATGTTATTTCTTTCAAATCCAATAACATCTTAAACTTATTTTGATTATGGTATCCACTGACATCTATCAGCAGTAATACCCTTATCGCATCTAAGGTAGCTATATTACTATAACTTACTTTTAGTTCCTCTTGCCTTACCTAATTAGGCTTACTAATTAACTTTATAATTTATCATAATCTAAGAGATGTCTCTCACTAGAAACTTTTCCAAAATTAATTCCAATCATGCTTATTATTGTAATTCTTATCCTAAAAGACTAATAACTAACACATCAAAATTGATTTTTATACATATACATATCTTAATTAAGAATTGAGAAAATACCAGCAACAATATCAAAAGTCTCATCCTCATCCCTCTGTCGCATAGTGTATACTCTAGCTAGAGCATTACCTTGCTCTGGCTGATTTACAGTACTCTGACTTCTAGGTGTACTACCCCTACCTCTGCCTCTGCCTCTGCCTCTACCAACTGCTGGTGAACTCTTTGAGGTAAAAACTAGGATTGATCCTTCTAACGTGGTAAATCATCCATAACGGCATGGACTTACGCAATCTTTAGTAAAATGACTAGTCCCTCCACAATTAAAATATGCTCCTATAGCTCTATAACATACTCTACTATGTGGTTTACCACAAGTCTTACAAGGTCGATACGACAATGTATTTTTGTGTGGCCGCTGAGTTTGCTGATCGGATTGGTGTGGTTTCTGTCCAGAAGATCTACCTCTACCCGATTCGCACGAGCTAGATCCTCCAAAATGTTTTCTTTTCCTAGAACATCTCTCAGTAGCTTGGTCAGTAACCTTTTCAGTTTTCTCTTTCTCTTGTGTACTCTTCTTCACTGCCCCTTCTAATTCTATCCTTTTCAGTTCCGAGGCTTGTGAAATCAATTCAGAAAAATTTTGGTGTTAGAACCCCACCACTTGCATTCTCATGCTAAGCCTCAAGCCAGCCTCAAACCTCTTACACCGGTCTCTGGGGGTGGTGACCAAGCTTCTGGCATAGTGGCTTAATCGAGAGAAATCCCGCTCATACTCTGCTATAGTTCTGTCCCCTTACTTCAGACTTAAAAACTCTTACAGCTTCATGTTTACATAAGTATCAGGGACCCATTTCTGTCTGAACTCCCTCAGGAAGTCTGCCTATGTAAGATTAGGGGGCTTAACTAGGCTGTGGGGGATGGTCTTCCACCATTCATACGTATCCCCTTGCAAAAAAGATACTGAATATTCAAACTTTAACTCTTCAGCACATTGTAGTTTTCTAAAAACCCATTCCATCCTCTCTAACCACTATTCTGCTTCCAGTGGATCCACGGTGCCCTTGAACTCGGTAGCCCCAAATTTCATTAATTTTTCATATTACTAAGCCGGGGGCTGTGGTTGTACTGCAGGTGCTTACATCTGAGCTTGTGGTGGCACATTTCCCGCCATTTGTTAAAAAAATGCAGCCATCTGTTGTGCAAACTAAGCAGGAAACTGCAGTGCTTGAGGAGGAGCTGGAGTGGCTAACCCACTCACATTCTAGAGTACTGAGGCTTCTCCTTGGGCCTCAACCTCGACAGATTATTCTACAGAATGATCTCTTTCTTCCATTCCGCTTTCAGAAATTTTCTACTCTCTGATAAAAAACACAAGGAGGTTGACCTTCGTTAGTGCATATTCATGATGTAAATATGTCATATGTATCAAACATTTGAGCAATTGTATTTACCGACAAAATATTTCAAATTCACAGTTCAAAATTCATTTTAAAATCATTTCTCTGATACCACTAAACATGTCACACCCTACCCCTCAGTAAGATGTAACATGATCCTGTAGTACATATAATGATCTATAGTACTTCGCCTACCGATAACCCATTAAATATACTATAAGGGATTTTAAAACAATTTTCTTACATTTTGAAAATGGTGAGCTTTTATAGCAGGCATTAAAAACATTTATTTAAAGTTTAAAGACTAGTTAAAATTTTTATACATTTTTGTTTTACGTAAATTTTGGAAAATTTTCGGCAGAGTGCCGTCTATATTTGAGAAAAACAGTTCTTCAAAACTTGTGAAAAACATTTCCAAATAGTTCATTTCATTTTTCAAACCCAACTGCCAATATATCCTCAAATCAGTACAATTCAACCAAATTTCAACTCAAATTTCACAACTTAAAAATTTTTCAAAACAATTCGCTAACTCATAAGCATTGCATTAAATTAAATTTACAAAAACAAATCTTAATTTACAAAAGAAAAATAAAAAAATACTATTATTACAACTTAATGTACAACTGCTCAATTTTACATTAACACATATGACACTAAACTATTTACATCAAAATAAACTATAAGGGTATAACTAAATATCCATACAAAAGTCTCTGTATAGTCCCAAAAATCAGTAGCTTACTCTACTGATTTTTCCTTATCTCTATCTGCGACAGCAAAGAAAGCTATCGCTGAGTATAAAAATATTCAGTGGTACACAATAACATAAAAAATGCAAAATATAAAACATTTGTCATTAATTCATAGTCCAAATATTTCACAATCACATTTCACAATTTTTCAAATCACATTTATAACAAATCACAATTTAAATATTTCACAATTTTCAAAGCTTAATATAACATAAATTTGATCAAACAATTTAATAATCATATTGTTGCTAATCAATAACACAACTTAGGCCATGACACAAAATTTCCAAATATACCGTGTTGTATACTACGACAAGGCAAACTCACCCCACTAATCGACATCATTGAGGGAGGAGGCTAGCTAGCTAATGAGTACTCATCCAAACTCACCTCAGATTGGCAAGCCAGAGAGGGAGGAATATAGTCAAACTCACCCCATAAATGGAGGAGAAACATAGTGATATTGCCATGCCGAGTGTGAATCAAAAACAATTTAAATCAAGTTATTCAAACATTTCATACAATTCACAAATCATATTTCATTCCAAACTTTTCATTTACAAAGTAGGAACACACTATTTTTCAAATAAGATTTTCAAAGCCATAACAATCAAAATTATTCACAACATTTATTTCAAGAATGGTCAAGTAGAAACAAAGAATTTTAAGTTTGTTGTGCACAAACCTGATATGAGTCGCCTCTAGGCCTTGACTCAGTTTGCCCTTTCTTTTTCAGGTGTTTTTCAGCTGAAACACGCAATTTATAGTGTTTCAGTATCTTATCTCATAATAAATCCAATAATTAATTCATATATACTTAATTCTAGTCTTAATATGCTTAAACTAACGTTCTTGGAAATTTTCATTTCGGAGTTACTATTCACGATACTATTCAAGTAAATTTGTTGACTTTCTAATGCTTAATAGGTATGGGAATTTTAATTTCACCCACATATCATATTTTGGTTACCTAACTTATTGGTTTTGGTTGTTTTCCTCAAACTTTAAGTTTCTTAGGTAAAATTCCAAAATTTCATATTTGGTGTCCTATTTTACACTGTTCTATTGGTCAAGTTACTGTGGTAATTTGGCTAAGTTTTCTTCATAGAACTTGTTCCTTATTGTCTTGAATTTATTTCCCTTTTTAAATCACTCCATTTGGAGTTTTGTAGCCTAGTTATGGCCATTTGAACATTGCTGGCTGGATTTGGTGTTACCCATAATTCTTGGCAATTTCTTGGATTTTGGCAATTTTTGTGGGTTGATTGCAGGTAAGTTTTTGGACAGGTTATGATCACAATTTAGGTTTCTTTTCTTCATGAAAGTTGTAGGGCTATGTCTCAACTTTCTATTGATATAAAATTTAGGTCATTTGGACCTTCCTAGGCCAAGTTATGGTCATTTACGTAACTACTATTCATTTGGTCATTTTGTACAGGTCAGTGTACCCAATTCTAGATTTAGCCTAATTGTTCACTAAGTTATGGTCACTTTCTGGGCATGATTCCCTGATGAAAAATGGTCCATTTTATGTCTAGTTTCATTCCCTATTGCCCTCACACCAATTGGGTTGATAAATTTTTAGTTTTGGTCCCTAAAAGGGACCTAGGTCAAGCTGCCTGCAAATTTACCCTAACCAACCCGAATTGGAACCTGGTTCCAACAATTCATACACACCCCAAATGATCACAATTGACCATTTCTCAACTCAAGTAAGGTTAACTACATCATTTGACCAATTCTCAACTTTTTCCTCAATTTCTTCAAAATGCTCAAACCCTAATTACCAAAATTTCAACTCTAATGCAATTTAAAGTGTATATTCATGATCTATACACCTAATTCACTTCAAATAACCATTCAAAACCATCAAATTCATTGATTTCAAACCCTACCTACAGCTGGATGAATTCCATATTACTCCCCCAATAATTGTTCTGTTTTGATTTTTAAGTTGATTTCTAGTTTAATTAAGATACAAACACAACAAACAAACTATGATTTCCAAATTCAATTACTTACCTCAATTAGAGCTTTTCCCTCTTCCAAATCATTGATTCCTTTCTTCTTTTTCCTCCAAAGTTGCTTAGCAAGGTGCAAAGACAAGATTTAATTAAGAAATCTAGAACTTTTATGGCTGATTTTTGGGTTCACACAAGCTTGGAAATGGGATTTCAATGGAGTTTTGAGAGAGAGAAGTGAGAGAGAGGTGAAGGAACGGAAGCATGAAAAACACAAGTTTATACCATTGAATTCAAAAATTTTCACCTAGGGTCACTAGCATCATGCAAGATTTATTTTTATCTATTTGATTTCAATGATAAACAACATATTAAAACTCTTTTAATATGTTTTTGGATCTGTATTTACCATTTAAGATTTTAAAATTAATCAGATTAATTTTAGAACCCTAGATTAAATCAAGAACGATTACACTAACCTCTTGATGCAATCGCAATGTCTGCGCCTTTGAGATTCGTCTTCAGGACACCAGATGTTGTCCCTCTAGCTTGTCCACACCAAGAACACCTATGGCAGCCCTTGAACAGCTTCTAAAGCCTTTTCTATTAATTAGAAATTCAAGTTCTGCCTTTTAAGAGATTAGAGATGTAAACAGGACACTAGAAACAATTTCTAGTGTTTTAAATTCAAGAGATTGATGGCTAATCTCTTTTAATTGATGAGAGATGAAGAAGAATAGAGGGAGGGCTGCAAAATGGCGTGACCAAGGAGTGTGGCTGCTGGTTGTATTTTATTTTCTCATAACAACACTTAAATAGCTAGGTTAACACATTAAACCCTTGCCACATGTCACCCTTTGATTAGCTCTAGGTTTAAGTGACCCAATCACATTGTGCTAAGTGTCAAACCTTTATGTAATCTTGATTTTAATCATCTTACATGATTAAAAAACATTTGGCAAGCTTATGTGTTATGCCATGTGCCACCATCTCATGGCGCCACGTGTCACACTGCAAAATGACCAAAATGCCCCTGTGTCTTAATTTTGAGTTCTCAACCCAAAATAATTATTTTTCTTCTTCTAATTAATTTATATCAAATATAAATTAATTAATTAATCTCTATTAATTAATTTCTCATTAATTAAATTCATATTTAAACACTTTAAATATAAATTTAACTTATACTGTACATCCAATAATATATATTTGGTTTCAAGTCATACTAGGGACTTTGCAATTTAATTGCAAACCAAACCTATTTAATTAATCAATTAAACTCTTTAATTAATTAATTAAATCATATTTAAATAGGTGATAACTTGTGTATGTGTGTGACTTACTAGGCTCATCACCAATTGGCAACGAGACATGATATCAACTCTTAATATTATCAGAACTCTTTCTTACCATAAATGATTTCTCTAAATCATTTTATGAACCTCATAGACCATGGTTAACACCTAGCATAGCATGCCATGGCCACCCAATTAGTAATAAGGTTTACCTTAAATGAACCTATAATCATATGTTATCATGCACTAGAATCTCTCTGTTACAAAATCCCAACTCAAGCTGGAGTCATGATTTATGTCAAACTCCATTTGCTATGAATATTATGTTCTCTTTTAATTCCAGTTCTTGATTAAAAAGATTTTCTCATCAGAAACTCTTTTCTAAAAAAATCTATCTGTCTTGGCCAGGAACTTGAAACATCAAGAACAATTAAATGAACATAGGATTTTATCTCTATTTACTTAGAGGAACAGATTCCATCTTGATCAACACCTACCTCCATATATAACTAGTAGGAGCCAACACATGCCCATATACCCATACACAGTACAAGTATGAAAGCAGTATCAAACTCAAACTACCTATATACAAGATAACTGTGCTACCTCAGGTCTAAAGATTATATATGCACTGATATGATTTATGACAAAACATTGACAGGAGTAAACTCCATGTGCTTGTCATAAGTGTCACTGGTTCGGCCAACTTATCATTTATAAGTGCCTATCATGTTTGTTATATGGCATGAGACTCACCATTCCATCTTGTTTATATCTCATATAAATAACTTGGGAACAAACATGAATACAATCTTTCTAGATAAGTCATGTCCTTATTATGAAGTATCCTCGATTGTGAACCTATTTATGATACTTCGTGCTAGAAATATTGTCACTCATATTCTTAATGTGACACCCCTTACCCGACTACAAAGTAGCCGAGCAAGTTATGCCACTCAGTGTGCCGAGCACTCTATTTTATCTTAATTCATTTTTATTCTTCCTTTTTAATATAACTTGTGAAATATAATTTATTTAAGCCTTTTGTCGAAATTATAATTTATTTGAGGTTCCAAAAATTTTATAGAAAATCCGGCAGAGTACCGGCTAAAAATGGAGAAAACCGTTCTTCGGAACCTGTGAAAAACACTTCCTATATTCTTATTCATTCGTCTCAACTCCATTTATCAAAATCTCAATATTTTTCAGTTCACATTCATTTCTCAATCATTCACCTCATTTGATAATCATGTACCAGTTACAGATCAATATTCAATTTTCCATTTACAAACACAAATTTGCATTATTTACATGAAAATCAAAATACATTACATAAGTTTCATTACATATGAGAAAATCAAAATTTATTACAGAATGCCAAAATGACACCTAGTGTCCTACCAATGCACTGCAGAAGTTGAGGTGACACGGACTGCGACACCCCTTACCCGTGTACAGTATACCCGAGTAAGTAATGCCACACGGTGTACTGGCACACTCTAATATACCTTACTTAATTCGTGTCATGCTTTTGAAGTTAATTTATGAAATATGATTTATTTTAACTATTTATCAAAAGTATTATTCATTTGAGGTTCCGAAGATTTTAAGGAAAATCCGGCGGAGTACCGGCTAAAAATGGAGAAAACAGTTCTTCGGAACCTGTTAAAAACACTTCCAATATACTATTTCATTCATTCTCAACTCCAATATCATCAATAAAACTCAATATCAATATCTCAATAATTTGTCAATTTCAGGTCTCAACAACCTTTTTCATTTCTCAAAACATCCCTTTCTCAGGGTTCTCATATATAAACAACCATTAAATGCTCAATTTAATACCACACATGACCATAAATCTTTATTATTTACATGAACCTCAAAATACATTACATAAATCCCAAATACATATGAGAAAATAAAAAGTTAATTACAAAATGACAAAATGACATCTAGTGTCCTACCAATGCACTGCAGGTGACGAGGTGACACGGACACTGAGCAGAACTGCCGGATGGACTCACCACCGTGGTCTACGGGCTCGCGATCGGGATCTCCAGTACCTACGCGTGGCAAAAGCAACGCGCTAAGCAATAATGCTTAGTGGTGCAATAATATAATAAAAGAAAATAGCAAGAAAATAAATGTGTATAGAATGTGTATGCTTTCTTTGTTTGGTATTGATAAATTCATTGTTTCATTAACGTTGTTCACTTTTATTCATTTGGTTGCCCCAAGTAACCTACACTAGATGACTGGACTGGATAACGGGTAAACTGGCACTGGGTACCTAGTACCTCGGGCCGTCACACCATCGGTCACATATGCATCTCTCGGTGTGCAACAGAACAGCTAACAAGCTGTAAATAATATCAGGCACAAGGCCAAGTCTCAATACAAAGTCAGAATGGCTAAAAGCCATGAAATCTCGGAATGGCATATTACCATGTGCAGTACTGCTAACTGAACCCTATTGGCATGCCAAACTATCCAAGTTTCAGGGTTCCGGATTGGGGCCAAGTTTTGGTCCTCTTGCTTTGGTCTTTTGGGCATGGTTTCTTCCGCAAAAATGTGCCATTATAAGCCTATTTTCATTTCCAATTGGCCAAACTTCAATTGGACTAACACAGCCCAAGTTATGGCAGTGCAAAGGGACTGAATTTTCACCCTATGTCTTGTCATAGGGCAGCCTGCAACCTCACTTTGCCATAGCATTTTTAAGTTCAATTTGTGGCCAACATACCTCAAATGGTCACTTATTGACCGATAGAGTGTTCTTTAATAGGTTGGTAAGCCAAATCAATTTTTCATGCTCCAAAACCCTAGTGTCCAAGGCAATTTACCCATAAACCTCCATTAGCACCCTAGTTAAACATCTATGTAAATATATAGCTTAAATACAATCTTCAACTCATGCTAAGTCCATTAAAAACATTCAAAACCCTTCCTCTATTAGGGCTGCCGAAATTCAAGTGTTCATACCCATAGGTTTTTTGTTCATTTCAACTACAAATCTTACTAAGTTCAAGTCCAAAATCATGGAAATAAAGAGTTTAATGGGTATAAGTGCACTAACCTTGAATGGCAGATTTTTCCAAGCCTCTAAACCTCAATTTCCTTCCTCTTGTTGGCTGCCAAGAGCTTGTTTAAGATGTGGGGTAAGGTTTTAATGAAGTGAAGTTAGGGTTTAGTGGTGAAAAGAAGAGAGAAAATAAGCTTGATGGAAGTTGGCAATGGGGGTTTAGGGCAAGGTTGATTTCGGCTGCAATTGGGGAGGATGGTGGCTGCTGGATTTTGTGGTTATTTAGTCTTCATTTTATCTCTTTATTAGTTAGTCAAATGGTAGATTAATTGAGATTGGTTGAACATTTTAAATGACATCACTTTGATGTCATAAATAGCTATTTTTCCTCAATTTCTTTTCTTTCCTCCACTACTCATTTTCAATTTAATTTCTAGCAATATTTCTTCATATTTTATGTCATATTAATTATTTACTCAACTGGACAAGTCGGCCAAAAATCACCTCGGAAGGCGAAATGACCAAAATGCCCTCCGTTTGGCTTAACGGGTCAAAATCGTCTGTACCGATTGAAAAATTTTTATAGGTATTTTCTTGGCATTCTAATGCCATGGGAACCTCAATTACCCTTCTCTGGAGTCCCAAAAATTATTTTATAATTTTTCCCCCGGGTCTAGGGCTCCTCGTTGCGAGAACCGCAACTTCCCTCCGGTTACCCATCGCCACACTGCTTTTGCTTGGTTGTATTTTATTTCTAAAATTTTTACTAAGTGTTTCTTATTAATATTTGAGTTAATTATGGTTCCCGACTTTAATTTTAATATTTTTCCGGATGTTCTAGCTGTCCGGACCGACACCGGTCACCGGAACAGTAGAATGTACGGAGTGGTTACCGGGAGGGTGTTACAACTCTTCCCCTCTAATTTAAATTTCGTCCTCGAAATTTTACCTGATGCAAACAGTTGAGGGAACTGTTGCCTCATCGTCTCTTCACTTTCCCAAGTTACTTCCTCGGTGTTGTGGCGCCTCCAAAGCACTTTCACCAATGGAATCTGTTTGTTCCTCAACTCTTTCACTTCCCGAGCTAGGATCCGTAGAGGTTCTTCTTCATATGTCAAATCCGATTGTATTTCAATTTCTTCTCTGGAGATGACATGTGAAGGGTCTGAGCGGTATCTTCTGAGCATGGATACATGGAACACATTGTGGATCTTGTCCAGCTCTAGAGGTAAAGCTAACCTATAGGCCACTGGACCCACACGTTCAATAACTTCATATGGGCCAATAAACCTAGGGCTCAACTTACCTTTTCTTCCAAACCTCAACACTTTCTTCCATGGTGACACCTTGAGGAACACTTTGTCGCCAACCACATATTCTATTTCTTTCCTCTTCAGGTCAGCATAAGATTTATGTCTGTCTGAGGCAACCTTTAAGTTGGCTTTGATTGATTTCACCTTCTCCTCAGCCTGTTTCACCAGGTCTGGCCCTACCAGTTTGCCTTCGCCCAATTCAGTCCAGCACACTGGAGTTCTACATTTTCTCCCATACAGTGCTTCATATGGGCCATTTGGATGCTAGCTTGATAGCTATTGTTGTATGCGAATTCTGCCAGTGGGAGATATCTATCCCAACTTCCCTCAAACTCAATGACACAACTCCTCAGCATATCCTCAAGGACCTGACATATATTTCGTGTTATTGTCATCATTTTAGTTCAATATCTGTATCAATTTCATGGGTTTCAATTGTTTACCTGGATTACTCTTTTGGATTGCCCATCCGTCTTTGGATGGAAAGCTGTGCTGAAGTGGAGTTGTTTACCCAAGGACTCATGCAACTTCTTCCAAAATCTCGATGTGAACCTTGGGTCTCGGTCAGATATGATGGAAAGTGGGATTCCATGCAGTCTAACTATCTCACTGATATACAATTCTGCTAACCTCTCCAGTGAGTAGTCAGTCCTAACTGGCAGAAAGTGTGCTGACTTCGTCAATCTATCCACTATTACCCATGCTGCATCATATTTCTTCTGGGTGAGAGGTAGACCACTTACAAAATCCATGGTGACCCGATCCCATTTCCATTCAGGTATGCGTATAGGCTGTAGCAAACCCGATGGAACTTGATGTTCTGCCTTGACTTGTTGACATGTCAAGCATTTAGTTACATAGTCACCTATATCCCTCTTCATACCAGGCCACCAATACTGAAGCTTCAGGTCATGATACATCTTTGTACTTCCTAGGTTCATAGCATATACACTAGTGTGTGCCTCTTTTAGAATACTAGCTTTCAATTCCCCATCATCTGGTACACACAGTCTTCCTTTGTAATACAGACACCCATCTGCTTTCACCCCATAGTCAGTTGCTTTTCCCTCTGAGATCTTGCTCATAATAGCCATTAACTTCTCATCTGCCTTCTGCCCATCTAATATATGTTGTAACAGGTTTGCCCTCACTTGCAATTCAGCCAAAATAGCTCCATCTCGAATCAAAGTTAGACGGGTATTCAATGATCTCAGAGCTGTGATGGATTTTCTGCTCAAAGCATCAGCAACTACATTTGCCTTCCCAGGATGGTAGTCAATTTCACAATCATAATCCTTCAGGAACTCAATCCATCGCCTCTGTCTAAGGTTGAGCTCCTTCTGGGTTGGCAAGTATTTCAAGCTTTTGTGGTCTGTGTAAATGTAGCACTTTTCCCCATATAAGTAATACCTCCATATCTTCAGTGCGAAGATAATTGCTGCAAGCTCTAGATCATGGGTAGGGTAGTTCTGTTCATGTGGCCTTAGCTGTCTGGAAGCATAGGCGATCACTTTCCCCTCTTGCATTAATACACACCCTAACCCATTATGTGAGGCATCACTATAGACCACAAAGTCCTTTCCGGACACTGGCTGTGTTAACATTGGTGGCTCTGTCAACATAACCTTCAATTTCTCAATACTGGTCTGACACTTGTCATTCCAGTCAAATCTGACATTCTTGTGTAACAACTTGGTCATTGGAGCAGCTATTAGGGAAAATCCCTTCACAAATCTTCTGTAATACCCAGCTAGCCCCAAGAAGCTTCTGACCTCAGTTGTGTTTCTGGGAGGTTTCCATTCCATCACTGCTTCTATTTTCTTGGGATCCACCCTAATCCCATCAGCTGACACTATGTGTCCAAGGAATGCAATCTCATTCAGCCAAAAGTCACACTTGGACAACTTAGCATACAGCTTCTTTTCCCGCAGGGTTTGCAGAACAATCCTCAAATGTTCATCATGTTCTTCCCTGGTCTTGGAGTACACCAAAATGTCATCAATAAAAACCACTACGAACCGATCTAGGTATGGATGGAAGATACGGTTCATAAGGTCCATGAACGCCGCTGGTGCATTTGTTAGGCCAAAGGGCATCACCAGAAACTCATAATGCCCATACCGGGTCCTGAATGCAGTCTTGGGCACATCTACATCTTTCACCCTCAGCTGATGATACCCTGATCTGAGATCAATCTTAGAAAATACTCCTGCTCCCTTCAACTGATCAAACAGATCATCAATTCTAGGCAACGGATACTTGTTCTTCACAGTCACTTTATTCAACTGCCGGTAATCAATACAAATCCTCAAAGTCCCATCCTTCTTCTTTACAAACAGCACTGGAGCTCCCCATGGTGACACACTGGGGCGTATGAACCCCTTATCAAGCAACTCTTGCAACTGAGTTTTCAACTCTCTCAATTCAGTGGGTGCCATCCTATAAGGAGCAATGGAAATGGGTGTTGTACCCGGCAGTGTCTCAATGGCAAATTCAACTTCCCTTTCTGGTGGCAAACCAGGCAACTCTTCAGGAAATACCTCTGGGAAGTCTCTCACTGTGGGTATGTCACTCAGGTTTGGCTTAGCTTGCCTAGTATCCACCACATGTGCTAGGTAGGCTTCACAGCCTTTTCTCATCATTCTCCTTGCAAGAGTGGCTGAGATAACATTGGACAGGAAATCTGTCCTTTCCCCCACAACTGTGATCTCATTACCCTCTGAAGTTTTTAGAGAAATTCTCTTCAATTTGCAATCAACTATTGCCTGATGACGTGACAACCAGTCCATTCCCAATATCACGTCAAACTCATGGAAGGGTAACTCAATTAGGTCTGCCGAGAATTCATACCCTTGAATTCTTAACGGGCAACCCTTGTATACTTTATTCACCACTACACTGTGGCCCAATGGATTAGTGACCAGAATATCTTGGTCACTCTCCCCTACTAGTATCCCCCTTTCTACGGGTAGGTTGATGCAAATGTAGGAATGAGTGGATCCTGGATTCACCAATGCATGCACAGGAGTATTGTAGAGGGAGAACGTACCCCTGATGACGTCCGGGGCATCTTGCTCCTCCTGAGCTCTCAGGGCATAATTTCTGGCAGGTGGTCTGTTATCTGGCCTCTCTGCTAGCTCAGATGTATGCCTCTGAGATGGTCCCACAGCTTCGGATTTACCAGACCTTCTACCCCTTGGTGGTGCAGGAGCAGTGCATGCGCTTGTGTTGGAGCAGCAGTAGTAGTTCTGCGTGGACAGTTCCTTAACTGATGCTCTGTTGACCCACACCTCAAGCAAGCACAAGTCACTCTCCAACACTCCCCCTTATGCCATTTTTGACAGTGTGGACATGCAGAAGATGCCGGGGCTGGTCCCCTGAACCCCATCCCTGGAGAGCTGCCCACTGATGGTGTGGACTGACCTCTCCTAGGGGTGAACTGTGGCCTGGGCCCCTGAGACTGACCCTGGCCCTGTGGCTGACCCAAACTCTGTGCAGGAGGACCCTTGAACTTCTTCCCTGATGCAGGAGCTGAACTAGACTGACCCGGTCCCCTCTTCTGTTGTCTCTCTCTTCTAGTCCACTCACTAATTCTTACTTTTTCCACCTTTATTGCAGCTTCCACTAACTTGGTAAATTCGGTGATTCCCAAGGCAGTGAGCTGGATCTTGATGTTGTCATTTAGTCCCTCTTCAAATCTCTTGCATCTTTCAGCTTCATTTGGGACTATCTCCCTTCCATAGCGGCTTAATCGGACGAATTCTTTCTCATACTCAGCCACTGACAACTGTCTCTGCCTCAGGTTAATAAATTCTCTTCTTCTCTCTTCCAGGTATACAAGACCCACATACTTCATCTTGAACTCAGAGAGAAAGAAGTCCCATGTCATAACTTCTGGCTGCACTTCACTGGATACCGTGTCCCACCACTCATATGCATCATCTTGCAGTAAAGAGATGGCAGCTTCCAGGTTTTGCTCTGGAGTGCAGTGGAGTTGTTTTAGTACTCTGCCTGTTCTGTTCAACCAATTCTACCGCTGTGAGTCATCTTCTCTCTTGCCATAGAAATCCACTGCCCCAAATTTTCTTAACCTTTCCAGGTGTGATTTCTGCTGTGGAGCTGGTGGTGGTGGTGGTGCTGGCATTACCCCGGCCATTTGTCTAAAGAAGTCGGCCATTTGCTGAAACATGGCCTGTGGAGGCTGAGCAAGCTCTGCTTGAGCTGGCGGAGCAGATTCTCTCATGCCCCCAGTCTCAGCTGCTGTAGGTGGAGCATGACTCTCCACTTCCTCCTCGACGGCTCTCTGAGATGAGGGATCCATATCCTATTCAAAATAAGAAAAATAAACAGATCTGCGTTAGTGTCACCTCGACTCTTACAAATGCAATGCATGGTATGGACGCAATCTAGGCCCAGAAACGCCTAAACCGTGCTCTGATACCACTAAATGTGACACCCCTTACCCGTGTACAGTATACCCGAGTAAGTAATGCCACACGGTGTACTGGCACACTCTAATATACCTTAATTTGTGTCATGCTTTTGAAGTTAATTTATGAAATATGATTTATTTTAACTATTTATCAAAAGTATTATTCATTTGAGGTTCCGAAGATTTTAAGGAAAATCCGGCGGAGTACCGGCTAAAAATGGAGAAAACAGTTCTTCAGAACCTGTTAAAAACACTTCCAATATACTATTTCATTCATTCTCAACTCCAATATCATCAATAAAACTCAATATCAATATCTCAATAATTTGTCAATTTCAGGTCTCAACAACCTTTTTCATTTCTCAAAACATCCCTTTCTCAGGGTTCTCATATATAAACAACCATTAAATGCTCAATTTAATACCACATGACCATAAATCTTTATTATTTACATGAACCTCAAAATACATTACATAAATCCCAAATACATATGAGAAAATAAAAAGTTAATTACAAAATGACAAAATGACATCTAGTGTCCTACCAATGCATTGCAGGTGACGAGGTGACACGGACAGCAGAATCGCGGATGGACTCACCCAGTCTGTGGTCTACTAGGCTCGCGATCGGGATCTCCAGTACCTACGCGTGGCAAAAGCAACGCGCTAAGCAATAATGCTTAGTGGTGCAATAATATAATAAAAGAAAATAGCAAGAAAATAAATGTGTATAGAATGTGTATGCTTTCTTTGTTTGGTATTGATATATTCATTGTTTCATTAACGTTGTTCACTTTTATTCATTTGGTTGCCCCAAGTAACCTACACTAGATGACTGGACTGGATAACGAGTAAACTGGCACTGGGTACCTAGTACCTCGGGCCGTCACACCATCGGTCACATATGCATCTCCCGGTGTGCAACAGAACAGCTAACAAGCTGTAAATAATATCAGGCACAAGGCCAAGTCTCAATACAAAGTCAGAATGGCTAAAAGCCATGAAATCTCGGAATGGCATATTGCCATGTGCAGTACTGCTAACTGAACCCTATTGGCATGCCAAACTATCGAAACCAATCTTGTTAGGTATACTAGGGCATTTGAAACTTTTAAATTCTTCAATTTGTGAATTTCAACTTTTTTGGTGTCACTATTCATCATTGGTCAACAAAAATATTGACTTTTGGAATAAAAATGTGTACATTGACTTTGGCACTCCCAACATATCACATTTGGTGTTTAAAACTTGTTGGCATTAAGTGTTAATACCATTCCAAAGTGAAACTCAAAACAAGCGGAATTTTCAGTTTTGGTGAGTCAATTTCACTGTACTATTAGACACTGTTACTGTTGGAATTTGAAGAAATGTAAAACATGAAAGTTGTTTCTTATTTTGTCTAGTTGAATTTCCTTTTTTGAATCACTCCATTTGGAGTTTTGTAGCTCCAGATATGGCCCAAAAACCCAAGTTGGCCGGATTGCCAAATCTGTAGATTTACCATATCTACAGTGCATGAACAGTAACTAGAGTCACTTGGTTGGCTGGGTTCTGGCCATAATTTGGGGTAGGTTCCTTCATGAAAGTTGTTTGTCTATGTCTTAACTTGTTGCTGTAAAAATTTCAGGCTAATTGACCAAATCTACAGTGAGTTATGGCCAAATGAACAGTAACTGTTCATTTGGTCAATTCTGCAGAGGCAGTTTCAGGGTTCCGGATTGGGGCCAAGTTTTGGTCCTCTTGCTTTGGTCTTTTGGGCATGGTTTCTTCAGCAAAAATGTGCCATTATAAGCCTAGTTTCATGTCCAATTGGCCAAACTTCAATTGGACTAACACAGCCCAAGTTATGGCAGTGCAAAGGGACTGAATTTTCAGTCCCTATGCTGCTGTCATAGGGCAGCCTGCAACCTCACTTTGCCATAGCATTTTTAAGTTCCATTTGTGGCCAACATACCTCAAATGGTCACTTATTGACCATTAGAGTGTTCTTTAATAGGTTGGTAGCCCAAATCAATTTTTCATGCTCCAAAACCCTAGTGTCCAAGGCAATTTACCCATAAACCTCCATTAGCACCCTAGTTAAATATCTATGTAAATATATAGCTTAAATACAATCTTCAACTCATGCTAAGTCCATTAAAAACATTCAAAACCCTTCCTCTATTAGGGCTGCCGAAATTCAAGTGTTCATACCCATAGGTTTTTTGTTCATTTCAACTACAAATCTTACTAAGTTCAAGTCCAAAATCATGGAAATAAAGAGTTTAATGGGTATAAGTGCACTAACCTTGAATGGCAGATTTTTCCAAGCCTCTAAACCTCAATTTCCTTCCTCTTGTTGGCTGCCAAGAGTTTGTTTAAGATGTGGGGTAAGGTTTTAATGAAGTGAAGTTAGGGTTTAGTGGTGAAAAGAAGAGAGAAAATAAGCTTGATGGAAGTTGGCAATGGGGGTTTAGGGCAAGGTTGATTTCGGTTGCAATTGGGGAGGATGGTGGCTGCTGGATTTTGTGGTTATTTAGTCTTCATTTTATCTCTTTATTAGTTAGTCAAATGGTAGATTAATTGTGATTGGTTGAACATTTTAAATGACATCACTTTGATGTCATAAATAGCCATTTTTCCTCAATTTCTTTTCTTTCCTCCACTACTCATTTTCAATTTAATTTCTAGCAATATTTCTTCATATTTTATTTCATATTAATTATTTACTCAACTGGACAAGTCGGCCAAAAATCACCTCGGAAGGCGAAATGACCAAAATGCCCTCCGTTTGGCTTAACGGGTCAAAATCGTCTGTACCGATTGAAAAATTTTTCTAGGTATTTTCTTGGCATTCTAATGCCATGGGAACCTCAATTACCCTTCTCTGGAGTCCCAAAAAATATTTTATAATTTTTCCCCCAGGTCTAGGGCTCCTCGTTGCGAGAACCGCAACTTTCCTCCGGTTACCCATCGCTTGGCCACCGGCTCGTTTTGCTTGCTTGTATTTTATTTCTAAAATTTTTACTAAGTGTTTCTTATTAATATTTGAATTAATTATGGTTCCCGACTTTAATTTTAATATTTTTCCGGACGTTCTAGTCAGTCGACACCGTCACCGAATAAAGAGAATGTACAGAGTGGCTACCGGGAGGGTTTTACAACTCTTCCCCTCTAATTTAAATTTCGTCCTCGAAATTTTACCTGATGCAAACAGTTGAGGGAACTGTTGCCTCATCATCTCTTCACTTTCCCAAGTTGCTTCCTCGGTGTTGTGGTGCCTCCAAAGCACTTTCACCAATGGAATCTGTTTGTTCCTCAACTCTTTCACTTCCCGAGCTAGGATCCGTAGAGGTTCTTCTTCATATGTTAAATCCGGTTGTATTTCAATTTCTTCTCTGGAGATGACATGTGAAGGGTCTGAGCGGTATCTTCTGAGCATGGATACATGGAACACATTGTGGATCTTATCCAGCTCTGGAGGTAAAGCTAGCCTATAGGCCACTGGACCCACACGTTCAATAACTTCATATGGGCCAATAAACCTAGGGCTCAACTTACCTGTTCTTCCAAACCTCAACACTTTCTTCCATGGTGACACCTTGAGGAACACTTTGTCGCCAACCACATATTCTATTTCTTTCCTCTTCAGGTCAGCATAAGATTTCTGTCTGTCTGAGGCAACCTTTAAGTTGGCTTTGATTGATTTCACCTTCTCCTCAGCCTGTTTCACCAGGTCTGGCCCCACCAGTTTGTCTTCGCCCAATTCAGTCAAGCACACTGGAGTTCTACATTTTCTCCCATACAGTGCTTCATATGGGGCCATTTGGATGCTAGCTTGATAGCTATTGTTGTATGCGAATTCTGCCAGTGGGAGATATCTATCCCAACTTCCCTCAAACTCAATGACACAACTCCTCAGCATATCCTCAAGGACCTGACATATATTTCGTGTTATTGTCATCATTTTAGTTCAATATTTGTATCAATTTCATGGGTTTCAATTGTTTACCTGGATTACTCTTTTGGATTGCCCATCCGTCTGAGGATGGAAAGCTGTGCTGAAGTGGAGTTGTGTACCCAAGGACTCATGCAACTTCTTCCAAAATCTCGATGTGAACCTTGGGTCTCGGTCAGATATGATGGAAAGTGGGATTCCATGCAGTCTAACTATCTCACTGATATACAATTCTGCTAACCTCTCCAGTGAGTAGTCAGTCCTAACTGGCAGAAAGTGTGCTGACTTCGTCAATCTATCCACTATTACCCATGCTGCATCATATTTCTTCTGGGTGAGAGGTAGACCACTTACAAAATCCATGGTGACCCGATCCCATTTCCATTCAGGTATGCGTATAGGCTGTAGCAAACCCGATGGAACTTGATGTTCTGCCTTGACTTGTTGACATGTCAAGCATTTAGTTACATAGTCACCTATATCCCTCTTCATACCAGGCCACCAATACTGAAGCTTCAGGTCATGATACATCTTTGTACTTCCTGGGTGCATAGCATATACACTAGTGTGTGCCTCTTTTAGAATACTAGCTTTCAATTCCCCATCATCTGGTACACACAGTCTTCCTTTGTAATACAGACACCCATCTGCTTTCACCCCATAGTCAGTTGCTTTTCCCTCTGAGATCTTGCTCATAATAGCCATTAGCTTCTCATCTGCCTTCTGCCCATCTAATATCTGTTGTAACAGGTTTGGCCTCACTTGCAATTCAGCCAAAATAGCTCCATCTCGAATCAAAGTTAGACAGGTATTCAATGATCTCAGAGCTGTGATGGATTTTCTGCTCAAAGCATCAGCAACTACATTTGCCTTCCCATGATGGTAGTCAATTTCACAATCATAATCCTTCAGGAACTCAATCCATCGCCTCTGTCTAAGGTTGAGCTCCTTCTGGGTTGGCAAGTATTTCTGGCTTTTGTGGTCTGTGTAAATGTAGCACTTTTCCCCATATAAGTAATGCCTTCATATCTTCAGTGCGAAGATAATTTCTGCAAGCTCTAGATCATGGGTAGGGTAGTTCTGTTCATGTGGCCTTAGCTGTCTGGAAGCATAGGCGATCACTTTCCCCTCTTGCATCAATACACACCCTAACCCATTATGTGAGGCATCACTATAGACCACAAAGTCCTTTCCGGACACTGGCTGTGTTAACACTGGTGCCTCTGTCAACATAGCCTTCAATTTCTCAAAACTGGTCTGACACTTGTCATTCCAGTCAAATCTGACATTCTTGTGTAACAACTTGGTCATTGGAGCAGCTATTAGGGAAAATCCCTTCACAAATCTTCTGTAATACCCTAGCCCCAAGAAGCTTCGACCTCGGTTGTGTTTAGGAGGTTTCCATTCCATCATCGCTTCTTTTTTCTTGGGATCCACCCTAATCCCATCAGCTGACACTAGGTGTCCAAGGAATGCAATCTCATTCAGCCTAAAGTCACACTTGTACAACTTAGCATCTGACTTCTTTTCCAGGTTTGCGAGAACAATCCTCAAATGTTCATCATGTTCTTCCTGGTCTTGGAGTACACCGAATGTCATCAATAAAAACCACTACGAACCGATCTAGGTATGGATGGAAGATACGGTTCATAAGGTCCATGAACGCCACTGGTGCATTTGTTAGGCCAAAGGGCATCACCAGAAACTCATAATGCCCATACCGGGTCCTGAATGCAGTCTTGGGCACATCTACATCTTTCACCCTCAGCTGATGATACCCTGATCTGAGATCAATCTTAGAAAATACTCCTGCTCCCTTCAACTGATCAAACAGATCATCAATTCTAGGCAACGGATACTTGTTCTTCACAGTCACTTTATTCAACTGCCGGTAATCAATACAAAGCCTCAAAGTCCCATCCTTCTTCTTTACAAATAGCACTGGAGCTCCCCATGGTGACACACTGGGGCGTATGAACCCCTTATCAAGCAACTCTTGCAACTGAGTTTTCAACTCTCTCAATTCAGTGGGTGCCATCCTATAAGGAGCAATGGAAATGGGTGCTGTACCCGGCAGTGTCTCAATGGCAAATTCAACTTCCCTTTCTGGTGGCAAACCAGGCAACTCTTCAGGAAATACCTCTGGGAAGTCTCTCACTGTGGGTATGTCACTCAGGTTTGGCTTAGCCTGCCTAGTATCCACCACATGTGCTAGGTAGGCTTCACAGCCTTTTCTCATCATTCTCCTTGCAACAGTGGCTGAGATAACATTGGACAGGAAATCTGTCCTTTCCCCCACAACTGTGATCTCATTACCCTCTGAAGTTTTTAGAGAAATTCTCTTCAATTTGCAATCAACTATTGCCTGATGACGTGACAACCAGTCCATTCCCAATATCACGTCAAACTCATGGAAGGGTAACTCAATTAGGTCTGCCGAGAATTCATACCCTTGAATCCTTAACGGGCAACCCTTGTATACTTTATTCACCACTACACTGTGGCCCAATGGATTAGTGACCAGAATGTCTTGGTCACTCTCCCCTACTAGTATCCCCCTTTCTATGGGTAGGTTGATGCAAATGTAGGAATGAGTGGATCCTGGATCCACCAATGCATGCACAGGAGTATTGTAGAGGGAGAACGTACCCCTGATGACGTCCGGGGCATCTTGCTCCTCCTGAGCTCTCAGGGCATAATTTCTGGCAGGTGGTCTGTTATCTGGCCTCTCTGCTGGCTCAGATGTAGGCCTCTGAGATGGTCCCACAGCTTCGGATTTACCAGACCTTCTACCCCTTGGTGGTGCAGGAGCAGTGCATGCGCTTGTGTTGGAGCAGCAGAGTAGTTCTGCGTGGGCGGTTCCTTTAATCGATGCTCTGTTGACCCACACCTCAAGCAAGCACCGCCACTCTCCAACACTCCCCCTTATGCCATTTTTGACGGTGTGGACATGCGAGAAGATGCCGGGCTGGTCCTCGAACCCTATCCACGGAGAGCTGCCCACCGATGGTGTGGGTGACCTCTCCTAGGGGTGAATCGTGGCTGGGCCTCGAGACTGACCCTGGCCCTGTGGCTGACCCAAACTCTGTGCAGGAGGACCCTTGAACTTCTTCCCTGATGCAGGAGCTGAACTAGACTGACCCGGTCCCCTCTTCTGTTGTCTCTCTCTTCTAGTCCACTCACTAATTCTTACTTTTTCCACCTTTATTGCAGCTTCCACTAACTTGGTAAATTCGGTGATTCCCAAGGCAGTGAGCTGGATCTTGATGTTGTCATTTAGTCCCTCTTCAAATCTCTTGCATCTTTCAGCTTCATTTGGGACTATCTCCCTTCCATAGCGGCTTAATCGGACGAATTCTTTCTCATACTCAACCACGACAACCGTCTGCCTCGAGTTAATAAATTCTCTTCTCTCTTCGGTATACAAGCCCATAGACTTGTTCTTGAACTCAGAGAGAAAGAAGTCCCATGTCATAACTTCTGGCTGCACTTCACTGGATACCGTGTCCCACCACTCATATGCATCATCTTGCAGTAAAGAGATGGCAGCTTCCAGGTTTTGCTCTGGAGTGCAGTGGAGTTGTTTTAGTACTCTGCCTGCATTCAACCAATTCTACCGCAATGAGTCATCTTCTCTCTTGCCATAGAAATCCACTTGCCCCAAATTTTCTTAACCTTTCCAGTGTGATTTACTGTGGAGTGGTGGTGGTGGTGGTGCTGGCATTACCGGCCATTTGTCTAAAGAAGTCGGCCATTTCTTGAAACATGGCTCGTGGAAGTGAGCAGTGCTCGCTTGAGTCTGGCGGAGCAGATTCTCTCATGCCCCCAGTCTCAGCTGCTGCAGGTCGTGCATGACTCTCCACTTCCTCCTCGACGGCTCTCTGAGATGAGGGATCCATATCCTATTCAAAATAAGAAAAATAAACAGATCTGCGTTAGTGTCACCTCGACTCTTACAAATGCAATGCATGGTATGGACGCAATCTAGGCCCAGAAACGCCTAAACCGTGCTCTGATACCACTAAATGTGACACCCCTTACCCGTGTACAGTATACCCGAGTAAGTAATGCCACACGGTGTACTGGCACACTCTAATATACCTTACTTAATTTGTGTCATGCTTTTGAAGTTAATTTATGAAATATGATTTATTTTAACTATTTATCAAAAGTATTATTCATTTGAGGTTCCGAAGATTTTAAGGAAAATCCGGCGGAGTACCGGCTAAAAATGGAGAAAACAGTTCTTCGGAACCTGTTAAAAACACTTCCAATATACTATTTCATTCATTCTCAACTCCAATTTTGTCAATTTCAGGTCTCAACAACTTTTTTTCATTTCTCAAAACATCCCTTTCTCAGGGTTCTCATATATAAACAACCATTAAATGCTCAATTTAATACCACACATGACCATAAATCTTTATTATTTACATGAACCTCAAAATACATTACATAAATCCCAAATACATATGAGAAAATAAAAAGTTAATTACAAAATGACAAAATGACATCTAGTGTCCTACCAATGCACGCAGTGACGAGGTGACACGGACATCGAGCGAAGCGCGGATGGACTCACCCGATCGTGGTCTACTGGGCTCGCGATCGGGATCTCCAGTACCTACGCGTGGCAAAAGCAACGCGCTAAGCAATAATGCTTAGTGGTGCAATAATATAATAAAAGAAAATAGCAAGAAAATAAATGTGTATAGAATGTGTATGCTTTCTTTGTTTGGTATTGATATATTCATTGTTTCATTAACGTTGTTCACTTTTATTCATTTGGTTGCCCCAAGTAACCTACACTAGATGACTGGACTGGATAACGGGTAAACTGGCACTGGGTACCTAGTACCTCGGGCCGTCACACCATCGGTCACATATGCATCTCCCGGTGTGCAACAGAACAGCTAACAAGCTATAAATAATATCAGGCACAAGGCCAAGTCTCAATATAAAGTCAGAATGGCTAAAAGCCATGAAATCTCGGAATGGCATATTGCCATGTGCAGTACTGCTAACTGAACCCTATTGGCATGCCAAACTATCCAAACCAATCTTGTTAGGTATACTAGGGCATTTGAAACTTTTAAATTCTTCAATTTGTGAATTTCAACTTTTTTGGTGTCACTATTCATCATTGGTCAACAAAAATGTTGGCTTTTGGAATAAAAATGTGTACATTGACTTTGGCACTCCCAACATACCACATTTGGTGTTTAAAACTTGTTGGCATTAAGTTTTAATACCATTCCAAAGTGAAACTCAAAACAAGCAGAATTTTCAGTTTTGGTGAGTCAACTTCACTGTTCCATTAGACACTGTTACTGTTGGAATTTGAAGAAATGTAAAACATGAAAGTTGTTCCTTATTTTATCTAGTTTAATTTCCTTTTTTGAATCACTCCATTTGGAGTTTTGTAGCTCCAGATATGGCCCAAAAACCCAAGCTGGCCGGATTGCCAAATCTGCAGATTTACCATATCTACAGTGCATGAACAGTAACTAGAGTCACTTGGTTGGCTGGGTTCTGGCCATAATTTGGGGTAGGTTCCTTCATGAAAGTTGTTTGTCTATGTCTTAACTTGTTGCTGTAAAAATTTCAGGCCAATTGACCAAATCTACAGTGAGTTATGGCCAAATGAACAGTAACTGTTCATTTGGTCAATTCTGCAGAGGCAGTTTCAGGGTTCCGGATTGGGGCCAAGTTTTGGTCCTCTTGCTTTGGTCTTTTGGGCATGGTTTCTTCAGCAAAAATGTGCCATTATAAGCCTAGTTTCAAGTCCAATTGGCCAAACTTCAATTGGACTAACACAGCCCAAGTTATGGCAGTGCAAAGGGACTGAATTTTCAGTCCCTATGCTGCTGTCATAGGGCAGCCTGCAACCTCACTTTGCCATAGCATTTTTAAGTTCAATTTGTGGCCAACATACCTCAAATGGTCACTTATTGACCATTAGAGTGTTCTTTAATAGTTTGGTAAGCCAAATCAATTTTTCATGCTCCAAAACCCTAGTGTCCAAGGCAATTTACCCATAAACCTCCATTAGCACCCTAGTTAAACATCTATGTAAATATATAGCTTAAATACAATCTTCAACTCATGCTAAGTCCATTAAAAACATTCAAAACCCTTCCTCTATTAGGGCTGCCGAAATTCAAGTGTTCATACCCATAGGTTTTTTGTTCATTTCAACTACAAATCTTACTAAGTTCAAGTACAAAATCATGGAAATAAAGAGTTTAATGGGTATAAGTGCACTAACCTTGAATGGCAGATTTTTCCAAGCCTCTAAACCTCAATTTCCTTCCTCTTGTTGGCTGCCAAGAGCTTGTTTAAGATGTGGGGTAAGGTTTTAATGAAGTGAAGTTAGGGTTTAGTGGTGAAAAGAAGAGAGAAAATAAGCTTGATGGAAGTTGGCAATGGGGGTTTAGGGCAAGGTTGATTTCGGCTGCAATTGGGGAGGATGGTGGCTGCTGGATTTTGTGGTCATTTATTCTTCATTTTATCTCTTTATTAGTTATTCAAATGGTAGATTAATTGTGATTGGTTGAACATTTTAAATGACATCACTTTGATGTCATAAATAGCCATTTTTCCTCAATTTCTTTTCTTTCCTCCACTACTCATTTTCAATTTAATTTCTAGCAATATTTCTTCATATTTTATGTCATATTAATTATTTACTCAACTGGACAAGTCGGCCAAAAATCACCTCGGAAGGCGAAATGACCAAAATGCCCTCCGTTTGGCTTAACGGGTCAAAATCGTCTGTACCGATTGAAAAATTTTTCTAGGTATTTTCTTGGCATTCTAATGCCACGGGAACCTCAATTACCCTTCTCTAGAGTCCCAAAAATTATTTTATAATTTTTTCCCTCGGTCTAGGGCTCCTCATTGCGAGAACCGCAACTTCCCTCTGGTTACCCATCGCTTGGGCACCGGCTCGTTTTGCTTGGTTGTATTTTATTTCTAAAATTTTTACTAAGTGTTTCTTATTAATATTTGAGTTAATTATAGTTCCCGACTTTAATTTTAATATTTTTCTGGACTTTCTTGCTGTCCGGACCGACACCGGTCACCGGAACAGTAGAATGTACGGAGTGGTTACCGGGAGGGTGTTACACGGACACTATGCAGAACTGTGAACTGTCTTACCGAATCTGTGGTCTACTGGGCCCTCTGTCCAAATCTTCAGTACCTATGCGTTGTAAAAGCGACGCGCTAAGCATAAAGCTTAGTGGTGCCAATAATACAAGAAAATATAATATGCAATTAAAAATAATAATTTCCTTGCTATTGTGTTCATAAGAAATGAATAATTACTAACTTATTGTTTAGTCGAGGGCTAATCATGTTTTATGATATTAACTTCTTCATGCATTTCGTTAATTATTTTCTTCATGATCTTGAGCTTCTTTGTATTTTTGTAATTATTCCTGATACTTAATTTTCGTATTTTCTTTAATAATCAGTTCAATCACAGTTATACTTTTCCATGCCCAAGTAACCTATACTGGACGACTGGACTGGATAACGGGTCATTGGCACTGGACACCGTGGTGCCTCAGGCCGTCATACCATGGGACGCAGAACGTCAACCACGTATGCAGTCAGTATGGCTAAAAAGCCATGATATCACATAATCGGGCATAAAAGCCATGAATACGGGCATAAAGCCATGAATACGGGCATAAAGCCGTGAATACAGGCATAAAGCCTTTCGCAGTACTGCTAAAAAAAGTACCCTATTGGCATGCCAAACTATCCAAACCAATCACATTTGGCCTACTAGGGCATTTTACACTTTTAAGTTTCACAATTTTTGAATTTCAAGTCTTGGTGTCACTATTCACTTCATTGGTCAAAAAAAAGTTGACTTTTGCATAGAAAATAGGTGTATTGGTTTTAACACCCCAAACATACCACATTTTGTATTTCAAACTTGTTGGTATTGGTTGCCAATACCATTTCTAAGCTTAATGCTAATTGAGCAAAATTTTCAGTTTTCATGCTTCATGTTTACTGTTCCATTTGTTATTTTTACAGTGGGAATTTGAGGAAATGGTAAACATGAAAGTTGTTCCTTATTTTGTCTAGTTGAATTTCCTTTTTTGAATCACTCCATTTGGAGTTTTGTAGCTCAAGTTATGGCCAAAATAAGTTTATTGTTCACGTGTACTGTTCATGCTGCACTTTTGGGTTTTAGCAGATTTTGGTCCAAATTTGGTCAGTAATTTGATCAAGTTAAGTTCATAATTTGGTCTAACTTTTTTCATATGAAATGTTCTACCATGCCTTCGGTTTCCATCGGTTCAAGAATCGCCTAAATCCGAGTTTTCTAGAGAGAGTTATAGTCCTCCAAACATTACTGCTCAAATGAAAATCTGCAGAGTTGCAGGTTTGATAACTCAACTTTGCCAAATAATTTGAGTGGGTTAATGGCATAATTTGGGGTGATGTTCTTCATGAAAGTTGTTTGTCTATATCTTATCTTGTTGCTGTAAAAATTTAGGTCAATTGACCACATCTACAGTGAGTTATGGCCAAATGAGCCATTCGCTCATTTGGTCATTCTGCAGTGCCGGTTGCAGGGTATCCGGAATGGGGCCAACTTTTGGTCCTCTTGCTTTGGTCTTTTGGGCATGGTTTCTTCAGCAAAAATGTGCCATTACAAGCCTAGTTTCATGTCCAATTGGCCAAACACCAATTGGACCAACACAGCCCAAGATATGGCAGTCCAAGTGGACTGAAATTTCACTACTGCTCTTGTCTAAGGCAGCCTACACATTCACTTTGCCATGCTACATTTCAGTCCAAATTGTGGTCAACTCACCTAAGATGGTCACTAATTGACCATTAAAATGTTCTTTAACAATTTCCTAAGCCAAGTCAAATTTTCACTTCTCAAAACCCTAATTTCCATTATGAATTTTCACAACTTACCTTAATTAACTACTAGTTCATTATCCTTATATTTATACACTTTAAACATGGTTTCTAGTTCACTCCAAGTCCATCACAAACACTCAATCCTATTCCTTTCTTAGGGCAGCTGAAATCCATGGCATACATACCCATAAGTTTCATTCATTTAATCCACAATTTCATACTCATTTTTAAGTCCTTAACATGGAACAAGAGATATACATGCATAATTAAGCACTAACCTCTTTAATGGCATAATTTTCCAAGATTAAACTTCACTTTCCTTCACTTTCTAGGCTGCCAAACACTTCCCCAAGAGGTATGGACAAGTTTTAATGAAAGGTGTCTAGGGTTTAGTAGTGAAAATTCATGGGAAATGGAGGAAATGAAAGAAAATTTTCATGGAGGGAGGAAGAAGAGAAACTCACGTTTTTGACTGAAGAGAAGGCAGCTGGTATTTTAATTCCTTTGGCCATGTTTATCTCTTTTATTTGTTAATTAATAGGTTGTTTAAATATGATTGGTTAGAACTTTTAAATGACATCATAAAGATGTCATAATGGGCCTTTTTCCTCATTTTCTTTTCCTTTCTTCACTACTCATTTTCAATTTAATTTCTAGTAATGTTTATTCATATTTTATGTCATATTAATTATTTACTTAATTGGACAAGTCAGCCAAAAATCACCTCTGAAGGCGAAATGACCAAAATGCCCTCCGTTTGGCTTAACGGGTCAAAATTGTCTGTACCGATTGAAAAATTTTTCTAAATATTTTCTTGGCATTCTAGTGTCATAGGAACCTCAATGACCCTTCTCTGGAGTCCCAAAACTTATTTTATGAATTTTTCCCCGGGTCTAGGGCTCCTCGTTGCGAGAACCGCAACTTCCCTCTGGGTTACCCATCGCTTGGGCATCGGCTCATTTGACTTAACTGTATTTTATTTCTAAAATTTTTACTAAATTTTTCTTATTAATATTTGAGTTAATTATGGTTCCTCACTTTAGTTTAAATATTTTTCCGGACGTTCTAGCTGTCCGGATCGACACCGGTCACCGGAACAGTAGAATGTACGGAGTTGCTACCGGGAGGATGTTACAACTCTTCCCCTCTAATTTAAATTTCGTCCTCGAAATTTACCTGACTTAAGTAATCGGGGAGTTGCTACCTCCTTGTTTCTTCACTTCCTTGTATCGCCTCATCAGTGTCTGGGTTTGGCTCTTCCTGAGCTTCCATAGCATATACTTGTGGTACCACCCTGACTTCGGCTTTTCAACTGTCTCAGAAGCAATCTTCTGTGAAATGTCAGCTATTTCTGCTCTACCCGATCTTTTACCCCTTTGAACTATAGGGGAAGGTCTATCAACTTGTACCGGAGCTATTGAACCACTCCACTGAGGGCAATCTCTTATGAAATGATCCGTAGCCCCACACTTAAAACACTCTCTAGTTAACAGTTGACACTCCCCTCTGTGTCTTCTACCACAATGCATACATTCAGGCACTAGGGTTAATCCCCTTGTTATTGTGCCCGCGGAACTAGCTATAGAGATTCCAATCTGGCCTCTGTGGCCCTGTGTCTGATCTTGTAAACTAGAACCCTTAAACTTCTTACTATCAGTTGGTATACTTGACTGTCCTGATCCAAATTCCCTCTTACGCTGCCTATCTTTCCTATTTTGTTCATTTATTCTCACTTTCTCCACTTTTAATGCAGCTTCCACTAACTTGGTGAAGTCTGTGATCCCCAAGGCAGTGATCATAATCTTTATATTGTCATTCAGTCCCTCTTCGAATCTCTTGCACCTTTCAGCTTCATTAGGGACTATCTCCCTTCCATAACGGCTCAATCTTACGAATTCCTTCTCATACTCAGCCACTGACAGCTGTCTCTGCCTCAGGTTAATCAATTCTCTTCTTCTCTCTTCCAGGTATACACTACCCACATATTTCTTCTTGAACTCAGAGAGGAAGAAATCCCAAGTTACTATTTCCTGCTGTACTTCACTGGACACCGTGTCCCACCACTCGTATGCATCATCTTGTAACAGAGATATGGCAGCCCCTAAATTTTGCTCTAGGGTGCAATGGAGTTGTTTTAGAACTCTGCCTATTCTGTTCAACCAATTCTCGACTACAACAGAATCGTCTTCTCTCATACCATAGAAGTCCACTGCTCCAAACTTCCTTAGCCTTTCCAGGTGTGATTTCTGCTGTGGAGCTGGTGGTGGTGGTGCTGCTGGCATTACCCCGGCCATTTGTCTAAAGAAATCAGCCATTTGCTGAAACATGGCCTGTGGAGGTTGAGCAGGCTCTGCTTGAGCTGGCGGAGCAGGTTCTCCCATACCCCCAGTCTCAGCTGCTGTAGGTGGAGCATGACTCTCCACTTCCTCCTCAACTGCCCTCTGAGATGAAGGGTCTATATCCTATTCAAAATAACAAAGACAAACAGATCTGCATTAGTGTCACCTCGACTCTTACAAATGCAATGCATGGTATGGACTCAATCTAGGCCCAGAAACGCCTAAACCGTGCTCTGATACCACTAAATGTGACACCCCTTACCCGACTACAGTGTAGCCGAGCAAGTTATGCCACTCAGTGTGCCGAGCACTCTATTTTATCTTAATTCATTTTTATTCTTCCTTTTTAATATAACTTGTGAAATATAATTTATTTAAGCCTTTTGTCGAAATTATAATTTATTTGAGGTTCCAAAAATTTTATAGAAAATCCGGCAGAGTACCGGCTAAAAATGGAGAAAACCGTTCTTCGGAACCTGTGAAAAACACTTCCTATATTCTTATTCATTCATCTCAACTCCATTTATCAAAATCTCAATATTTTTCAGTTCACATTCATTTCTCAATCATTCACCTCATTTGATAATCATGTACCAGTTACAGATCAATATTCACTTTTCCATTTACAAACACAAATTTGCATTATTTACATGAAAATCAAAATACATTGCATAAGTTTCATTACATATGAGAAAATCAAAATTTATTACAGAATGCCAAAATGACACCTAGTGTCCTACCAATGCACTGCAAAAGTTGAGGTGACACGGACACTATGCGTAATCGTGAACTCTTCTGTAATCTGTGGTCTACTGGGCCCTCTGTCCAAATCTTCAGTACCTACGCGTTGCAAAAGCGACGCGCTAAGCATAAAGCTTAGTGGTGCCAATAATACAAGAAAATATAATATGCAATTAAAAATAATATTTTCCTTGCTATTGTGTTCATAAGAAATGAAAACTTATTGTTTAGTCGAGGGCTAATCATGTTTTATGATATTAACTTCTTCATGCATTTCGTTAATTATTTTCTTCATGATCTTGAGCTTCTTTGTATTTTTGTAATCATTCCTGATACTTAATTTTTGTATTTTCTTTAATAATCAGTTCAATCACAGTTATACTTTTCCATGCCCAAGTAACCTATACCGACGATCGATCGATAACGGGTCGTTGGCACTGGACACCGTGGTGCCTCGGGCCGTCATACCATGGGACGCAGAACGTCAACCACGTATGCAGTCAGTATGGCTAAAAAGCCATGATATCACATAATCGGGCATAAAAGCCATAAATACGGGCATAAAGCCATGAATACGGGCATAAAGCCATGAATACAGGCATAAAGCCTTTCGCAGTACTGCTAAAACAATACCCTATTGGCATGCCAAACTATCCAAACCAATCACATTAGGCCTACTAGGGCATTTTACACTTTTAAGTTTCACAATTTTTGAATTTCAAGTCTTGGTGTCACTATTCACTTCATTGGTTAACAAAAAGTTGACTTTTGCATAGAAAATAGGTGTATTGGTTTTAACACCCCAAACATACCACATTTTGTATTTCAAACTTGTTGGTATTGGTTGCCAATACCATTTCTAAGCTTAATGCTAATTGAGCAAAATTTTCAATTTTCATGCTTCATCTTTACTGTTCCATTTGTTATTTTTACAGTGGGAATTTGAGGAAATGGTAAACATGAAAGTTGTTCCTTATTTTGTCTAGTTGAATTTCCTTTTTTGAATCACTCCATTTGGAGTTTTGTAGCTCAAGTTATGGCCAAAATAAGTTTATTCTTCACGTGTACTGTTCATGCTGCACTTTTGGGTTTTGGCAGATTTTGGTCCAACTTTGGTCAGTAATTTGATCAAGCTAAGTTCATAATTTGGTCTAACTTTCTTCATATGAAATGTTCTACCATGCCTTCGATTTCCATCGGTTCAAGAATCGCCTAAATCCGAGTTTTCTAGAGAGAGTTATAGTCCTCCAAACATTACTGCTCAAATGAAAATCTGCAGAGTTGCAGGCTTGATAACTCAACTTTGCCCAATAATTGGAATGGGTTAATGGCATAATTTGGGGTGATGTTCTTCATGAAAGTTGTTTGTCTATATCCTATCTTGTGGCTGTAAAAATTTCAGGTTAATTGACCACATCTACAGTGAGTTATGGCCAAATGAACAGTTACTGTTCATTTGGTCATTTCTGCAGGTGCTGGTTGCAGGGTATCCGGAATGGGGCCAACTTTTGGTCCTCTTGCTTTGGTCTTTTGGGCATGGTTTCTTCAGCAAAAATGTGACATTACAAGCCTAGTTTCATGTCCAATTGGCCAAATACCAATTGGACCAACACAGCCCAAGATATGGCAGTCCAAGTGGACTGAAATTTCAGTCACTCTGCTGCTGTCCTAAGGCAGCCTACACATTCACTTTGCCATGCTACATTTCAGTCCAAATTGTGGTCAACTCACCTAAAATGGTCACTAATTGACCATTAAAATGTTCTTTAACAATTTCCTAAGCCAAGTCAAATTTTCACTTCTCAAAACCCTAATTTCCATTATGAATTTTCACAACTTACCTTAATTAACTACTAGTTCATTATCCTTATATTTATACACTTTAAACATGGTTTCTAGTTCACTCCAAGTCCATCACAAACACTCAATCCTATTCCTTTCTTAGGGCAACTGAAATCCATGGCATACATACCCATAAGTTTCATTCATTTAATCCACAATTTCATACTCATTTTTAAGTCCTTAACATGGAACAAGAGATATACATGCATAATTAAGCACTAACCTCTTTAATGGCAGAATTTTCCAAGATTAAACTTCACTTTCCTTCACTTTCTATGCTGCCAAACACTTTCCCAAGAGGTATGGACAAGTTTTAATGAAAGGTGTCTAGGGTTTAGTAGTGAAAATTCATGGGAAATGGAGGAAATGAAAGAAAATTTTCATGGAGGGAGGAAGAAGAGAAACTCACGTTTTTGACTGAAGAGAAGGCAGCTGGTATTTTAATTCCTTTGGCCATGTTTATCTCTTTTATTTGTTAATTAATAGGTTGTTTAAATATGATTGGTTAGAACTTTTAAATGACATCATAAAGATGTCATAATGGGCCTTTTTCCTCATTTTCTTTTCCTTTCTTCACTACTCATTTTCAATTTAATTTCTAGTAATGTTTATTCATATTTTATGTCATATTAATTATTTACTTAAGTGGGCAAGTCGGCCAAAAATCACCTCTGAAGGCGAAATGACCAAAATGCCCTCCGTTTGGCTTAACGGGTCAAAATTGTCTGTACCGATTGAAAAATTTTTCTAAATATTTTCTTGGCATTCTAATGCCATAGGAACCTCAATGACCCTTCTCTGGAGTCCCAAAAATTATTTTATGAATTTTTCCCCGGGTCTAGGGCTCCTCGTTGCGAGAACCGTAACTTCCCTCTGGGTTACCCATCGCTTGGGCACCGGCTCATTTGACTTAACTATATTTTATTTCTAAAATTTTCACTAAATTTTTCTCATTAATATTTGAGTTAATTATGGTTCCTCACTTTAGTTTAAATATTTTTCCGGACGTTCTAGCTGTCCGGACTGACATCGGTCACCGGAACAGTAGAATGTACGGAGTTTGCTACCGGGAGGATGTTACACTTAACAACTTAAGAATAATATTTCTAACAAAAAATCAATGGACCTTTTCTATTACACATAAATATATTATGTAAACGAAAAAGTGGAAATGCCTTTTATTAATAAAAATATGTACAAGATACATACTAAATGATATGCTCTAGGGCATACTACTAACAAGAGGTGGGGCGGCTACATGAAGAAGAAGAAATGAATTTTTTTTCTTTTTATTTTTGTCTTTTAAGTATTAGGATTTATCCCACAATTTCAATTTTTTAAATATTAGGTTTGTTATATCATGCTTATGTCATGCATGATGTAAATAAACCTTTTTCTTTTTCATTTATTTTTTTTCCATTAGTTTTTTAATTTAATTTTGATCCCGAAATTTTCTTTTCTTAAATTTTATTGGATAGTGAGGTAAGGAGTTCGCTCTAGGGGTGAATTGACCAAATTGCCCCTTGCTGGTTTAATTCGATTTGCAAGTTATTTGATATTTCTTCCGGATCCCTAACCTAATTATTTGACCTACTGAACAATTTTTTTTTTCTGTGATTTTCTCTTTTCCACTATGTTCGCAATAGTCCTAAGGACAGCAGCGTCACATTTTATAGTTCAAAATTTGAGTTTAGAATGACCTCGCAGTCATTCTCGAGAAGGTCACCCATCGCTGTGACTCCCGGCTCATTTAACTTCTTGTGTTCTATTTTTCTTATTTATACTTAACTATTTGGTGATTACTAATTATTTGTGTTCAAGGTTTATCTAGGTGTCGTAGACGTGGTTCTAGTTCTCTTACTTGTCCTGACCGACACTGGTCACCGGAATAGTAAAATGTACCAGGCTATGCTAATAGGGGTGTTACATTTATCACCCTCCCAAACTTAATTTCGATATTTGTTCACTTTGTAGGTTCAAGAAACACTTGAAAGAGCAATGGAGACTAAGTATAAAAATCTTTGAGGGAAGGCACGCTTCAAGGGGTTGTATTCAATATCCATTAGTGTTTCCTTGTTATTATAATTATAATGTTGCTCTTGACCTGATTGTGCTATCTTAATGACATTGAGGACAATGTCAAATTTGAGTTTGGGGGTGCATTTCATGCATTGCATTCATATATTGCATTTCAATATGCATCACCTTATTTTGTCTATATTATATTTGTATGTAAAAAATCCAGAAAATTTTTACAAATTTTGAACCTTTTGAAAAAGCTTTTAACATAGAATTATAACTAAAAGCTTGATGAGCTAATGATTGGACTCTCTGGGATAGAGGAATGAATGTAACTGGATGAGCAAAAAGGCTTCAATATGTTGTTTATGAAAAACTTAATCACCTAACTGGAGTTAAACTAGTTAAACCCCTTCATAGCCATTAATTTATCACATTAAACTTGTAAAATTAAGAGAAAATTTTTGAAATACAAGCAAATCTAAAAATGTCTCACCAGCTCTAAAACATGTCTTTTGGACTTATCAACACGAAATCCTATTATATACTTGATGAAGAGATGATTAAGGCATTCTTTGATATAACCTCACTAAGCCTTAGCCACCCTTAATTAAAATATATATCCCTTGTAGCCAATTTGAAACCTGTATCTATTCCTTAAAATTTATTACTTACCCATATTATTTACCTAACCCATAGCCTAAACACCTATCCTATCCTTTTGAGGAGGCTAAATGCATAAGTAAAAGTATATTAAGTGCAACAAAAAAAAAATGGAGAGAGGATGTGGAACTCAAGAAAGAGTGTAAGGGTGCAATTGAAATTAAAGAAAAATTTACCTTTCTAACCCAGTAAAAGCAATGAGTTTGGGGGAGAGGACAAAAGGGACATAAATAAACTAAAAAAAAAAAGGGAAGAAGAAAAAGAAGTCCCAAGATAAGTATCATGAAAGCATGCTTGGCACTATAAAAAGCCAAAAGCCCTTCCTCTCAATACAGAATCGGTAGAATAAACTTAGTATACTTGATTTTTATGCATACATGCTGTCCTCATATTTGCATTTCCTAAAAACCTTTCATTGGCAACCAAGTCATTATCCCCTTACGCCCATTACAACGCTTTTAAAGACCTTTTGATCTTTTGAAAAATGTATGCTATATTAGTGGAGATAGAAAATTAAGATATGCCTATAGAGTTGGAATTGAGTCACTTCATCACAATTACCCACAATAGAGGCAAATTTGGGGGAGCAAGTGTTTCTCAAGTCTATCCTAATAAAACAGGTTGTTTGTGACTTATTAATGGCCTTTCATAGAGGAATAATTAGTTGAAGTACTATAAAGGGGGTGAAGCTTTAAGCTAGTAACTGTTGAGGCCTTTATGCCTTGAAAGTGGCAATTGGCAGGTTGAAGAGTGTCTAATTATGTGTAAGTTAAGTTTTCTGTTATGTTCTAAGTATCCCAATGAGTTTTCACAAAGTTTTAATTTGCTTGAGGATAAGCAAAGGTTTGAGTTTGGGGGTATTTGATTGCATCAAATTATATAGACATTTAAGGTTAACATGCATTGCATTTTTTTAGCATTTAGTATCATTTTATGTTTATTTTTATATGTTTTCATTATTATTTTAGAAAACATATTAATCCAACTCAATTCATTGATTTTTATATTTTATCTGGTATTTCTATGTGATTCTAAAATCAAGGACGAGTTTGGAAGAGATTTGGAGGTCAAAACGTGAAGAATACAGTGCCAAAAACATTACACGGGCCGTGTAACTTGCCCCATGTAACTTCCTGGACCTCGTGTAACTCTCTGGATTGAAGAAAACGTGAAAAATGAAGTGGCAGAAATTTACACGGGGCGTGTATCACTACACGGCCCGTGTAAAGTCCCTTGACATCAATTCTGATGGGACTTTTCTTTGCTCCAACTCAACCCGGATGGACTCCTAATGCTTCTAGGACTCTGAAATTAGGGTTTTTATACCATATATAAATAGAATAAGTCAGGAATTGAGGGAAAGGAGAGAATTTACATCCAAGAACATAATTTTACATCTAAAAGAGCTGATTTACATTCAAGGAGGCACATCAACCTTAAGGGAGGCAAGAGAGAAACAAGATCTGCAAGATTGCTAGAATGGATTTTTTTACTGAAGTTCTAAAAGTCCAAGGCCACAATCTTTTTCTGGGTTCTTTCACTCTATTTTCTTCTCATGTCTTCTCTTTAACTTTTTATAATCTTGATTGTAAAACTCACCATGGGTGCGTAGGTTCTTAATTATAGGATTAGGGTGTAGCACTCAATTTCATTATGGATCTGGTTTGATTTTATTTAATACATTGGGTATTTTATTCTTCGATTCAATCTCTTGTGATCTTAATGCATGCTATGTGTTGGTGACTACTTAGTATTGATTACAGATATTAATTGAAGAACTGAAAGGTGAAGATTAATATTAGAAAATCGAGATTTTGAACGTAGGAAATTTGACCTAGAGATAGGCTGATGACCTTTGTAGAGTTCCAAAATTAATCAAAGATCTTAAAGGGTTTTAATTAATTTAATCACCTCGAAAGTAGGGTTTATGTTAATTAAAATACACCTTGAGTGTCTTGAGAGAGGACTTTAGAAAACTTAGGATTAATTTCCATCAAAGTAATAATCTCCCATTTATTGAATGAATCCGATTGATTCTATAATTGATTGAAGTGTGAACCCTTAGCTCTAGAATGCCTTTGTCCATTAGTATTTTATTTTAATTAATTATTTAGATTTTATTTCTTTCAATTTAGATATAATCATTATTTCTCTACAATTTGATCGCCTAGATAATTAAAATCACTATAGTTTGGTACTCTACACGGTCCTCATGGGAACGATACTCTACTCATCACTCTATTACTTGTTAGCGATCTGTGCACTTGTGGTGGTTGATAACCAGCAAAACATTCACCTCTAGAGGTGACTCATGGCCTAACTGTCCAATAAAAAGTGAGAAGTTAAAATTGTAAAATATATAATAAAATCAAAGAAGTGAGGAAAAAGAAAGGAAAAAGAAAAGAAAATGAAAATAATAAAATGACATCATCATGCATGACATAATAAAACTATAATTTTAAATTTGAAAAAATTGGATAATTACTTATAAAGTGACCAATTAAAATTAAAAAGAAAAATTTTTGTCATCTTCCATTTCACCTTGCCGTCCCTTCTTCTTCCTCTCTCCTCTCTCTCATTTTTCTTTTCCTTTCTTCCATTAAACTCTCTTTGAGCTTTTGAAGCCCTAAAATTAACACAAAATTGTTTTAATTTCTCCACCAAAAACTCTTAAGTAGACCTAGAAGAGAAGATTGAAGAAGGAATTGGAAAGGAAAGTGGAGAGATTTGAAGATTTGGAATTCAAAGTAAAGGTTAGTGATTTTCCTTTAAATTTTTTCTATTTTTATGAGTTAGATGCATGAATTATGTTGAAATTGATGAACTTATGGAAAGAAAAATGAAAAATCATATACATCTATAACTCCATGAATTTCGGCCAGCCATGAAAGGTGTGGAATTGATGTGTTTTCCTCCAATTATATGTGTGCAAGTTTAATTAAGTAGGTGGAAGTAATTGATAAGCTTTAATTTGAATGTGCTGCACAAATTATAAAATTAGGGTTCTTGACCCCAACAGTTTTGGGGGGAAAATTTGAGAATTTAGTAAATTAATGTACTTTAGGTGAAGTTTAAAATGTTCAATTGGGACCAATTGATATGTGTTGGAGTGATTAGAATTACAATGAAATTCGAATTGGTGAGGGGTTATTACTAGACAGCCTAACCTAGGTCCCTTTCAGAGACCAAAACTATAATTGTGCCATCCCAATTGGTGTGAGGCCAGTTGGAGATGAAAATAGACACATAATGACACATTTTTCATGTAGAAACCATGCCCAAAAAGTGACTCTAAGTTAGTGAACAATTAGGTCAAACTCGAAATTGGCACACTGCTACTGTACAAAAATGACCAAATGTATGTTCATTTGCCATAACTTGGTCTAGGAAGGTCAAATGACCTGAATTTTATACCAATGAAAAGCTGAGATATAGCACTACAACTTTTATGAAGAACACAAACCCAAATTCTGACCGTAACCCATTCGAAAGTGAGCTGCAGTCGGCATACCAAAACTGCCAGAACCAGAATTATGCCCAAAATTTTGGGTTGTAACCAATCCGGCCAGCCTTAGAAAAATAGGCATAACTTGGGCTACAAAACTCCAAATGGAGTGATTCAAAAAGGGAATTAAAGCTAAGACATTAAGGAACAACTTTGAATTCCACTGTAGACAGACTAATGGAATAGTAGAAATTTGTGATCCAAAACTGAATTTTTGGGATGTTACTTAAGTAGTTTGGGAATTTAATTGGCAATGAATGCCAACAAATTTGACACCCAAATTGTAGTATGTGGGTGCAATTAGACTTAATAAATCTATTAAGTATGGAAAAATCAGCATTTTAACTTAAATAGTGTAATGAATAGTGACCCAAAATGCAAAATTCAAAGGATACCATTTTAAGCAAATTTAAGGCTACAATTAAGTAGGCATGAAATAAATTAATAGATTAATTATCAGATATGGTACTGAAACACTGTAAATTGTATGTTTTAGTTGAAAAAGAGACTGGAAAAGGATCTTCGAGAAAAAATCAAAAATTGGAGTAAACTAGTCGACAAAGAGGTTTGTGCACAACTAGTTTTTAATTGATTTTGTTCTAAATATTTTATATGATTAAATAATGTTATTTTCCTTATGTATTATGTTTATCAAGTATTGGATTTATTTCAATGATTATTGAAATTGTTATAGTATGCATGAATTTAGCTTTGTGAAATGGTATTTCAACAATTATTGAGCATTGTTGTGGATTGAATAAATTAGTTTTAGAAAAATTATGATAAAATATGTTTTGAATTGTGATGAGCATAAAAAAAAATTATTGGATATTGGAATTGACATTGAATTGAATTGTGTTGTGATTTATGCTCACAAAAAAAAAAATAAAAGACAAAGAGATTCATGATATTGTTTTATATCTCACTATAGATGCTTGACTAGGTTATTACCCATCTCTCTCATTTGTTGAGGAGACAATGGAGTTAGCTTTGTTTTGATTACCATGGCACGTGCACAGGCTTAGATTCTTCTCCTATTAGAGGTTAGATCTAAGTTTTTCATTAGCTCTTTCGGAAGTTTCATTATTGTGGTGTGTACTATGCACGATGATTTAACCTCCCCGACCATAGGGAGTTAGAATCGCTCCAAAGATAGTCCTTACGAATTAGTCTTGTATAGTTTGTGAGATAAAGAATGGCTTTTGAACAGTAAAGAATTGTGATTTTAAATGAGATTTGTGCATAATTGATATTATTGAAATTAAGATTTATTTTCATAAATTATTGGAATTACTTTAATTGTTTCGTTGTGATTTGATAAATTAAATTTCTTGATCAAGGTCATTTGAACAAATGATTTATAATATTGGCAATGAATGTTTTGATCTTTTGGAATTTTGATGAATTTCATGATTTCCAAACTCTTGCTAAAATTTTGTCCACTTATTCTGTACTATGTTTTAAATTATAATTGTGCACCACTAAGTTCACCACTCAGCGATAGCTTTGTGTGCTGTTGTAGGTGAAAGTAAAGCTAGAGCAGCATAGTGAGATTTCCTATAGCTGCACCTTGAAGACACATTTGGATTAGCTCCGGATAAATTATAGGTATACCCTTGTACATAGATTTTGATGTAAGCATGTAATTATATGTATGTAATTTATTTGAGCAGTTGTACAATAACTTTTGTAATATTATTTTGGGTATGTAATTAAAATGTAAATTATTATAATATTCAAATTTATTTTTGAGTTTTGTAATCATTGTAAATAATTAAATTTTTATATTTTGTGAATGATAAATTATTTCCTTTTATGAATTGAGATGTTCAGTGTTGGTTTAAAAATGAGCTGGGTTGTTTACTGCAAATGATCTATTCATTGTTGGGATTGAATTGTTTGGAGAGATGAAATTGAATTTATTGAAGTTGTGGTTGAGAAAATATATTGGAAGTGTTTTTCCTTCCAGGTTTGAAGAATTGTTTTCTCCAAATACAACCAGCACTTTGCCGAAATTTAGAAAATTTTTTGTAACACTAGATTTTAATCGAGAATTTGATTTATGATTTAGTGTCAATTAAAGGTTTTTAATACTTGATAAAAATTACCCTCCATCTTAAAAATGAATGGAAATTATTTTAAAATCCCTTGTAGTATATTTAATGAGTTACTAGTAGGTGAAATATGGTAATTCAATAGGTGTACTATGGGATTATGTTATGCCTTACGCAGGAGGAGGGTGTGACAGAATACTTGAAAGAGCATGGCATTGTTTCCCAGCTGACTCCTCCAGGAATGCCAAAGTTGAATGGTATATGTGAAAGGAGAAATCATACCCTATTAGATATGGTACGTAGTATGATGAGCTATACTAATCTGCCAATCTCCTTTTGGGAATTTACATTAGAATCAGCTTTGCATATTCTGAATAGGATTCCATCAAAATCAGTTTCTTCCACACCTTATGAGATATGGCATGGAAGAAAACTAAGTCTTAAGCATGTTAAGATTTGGGGTTGTCCAGCTTATATCAAAAAGCTGAACACTGATAAATTGGAAATCAGATCAGAAAAAGGTCAATTTGTTGGATATCCAAAAGAGAGTTTTGGATATTATTTTTATTTTCCTAGATCACAAAAGGTTGTGGTAAGTAGGGATGCCACATTTATTGAACAACAGTTTATTCAAGAAGGAGGCAAAGGAAAACAAATAGAGTTAGAATTGGAGAATTCTGACCAACCAACAGATCAAATGGATATAGATCCATCTAGCCAACCTACACCTATTGATGAAACATCTACAGTAATTCCTCGCAGATCAACCAGGATATCTCACCCATCAGTGAGATATGGTTTTCTTCATGAAGATGAACAAGAGTTGTTTACTCATGAAGATGTAGATCATGGAGATGAACCACTTACCTATGAAGAAGCTCTATTAGATATAGACTCTTCAAAATGGATTGAAGCTATGAAATCCGAAATTGATTCCATATATAAGAATCAAGTTTGAGATCTTGTTGACCCACCTGAAGGTATTGTACCTATTAGTAGTATGTCCTAGAGCATATCATTTAGTATGTATCTTGCACATGTTTTATTAATAAAAGGCATTTTCACTTTTCCGTTTACATAATATATTTATGTGTAATAGAAAAGGTCCATTGATATTTTGTTAGAAATTCTATTCTTAAGTTGTTAAGAATATGAGTGACAATATTTCTAGCACAAAGTATCATAAATTGGTTCACAATCGAGGATACTTCACACAGGACATGACTTATCCAGAAAGATTGTATTCATGTTTGTTCCCAAGTTATTTATATGAGATATAAATAAGATGGAATGGTGAGTCTCATGCCATATAACAAACATGATAGGCACTTATGCATGATAAGTAGGCCGAACCAGTGACATTTATGACAAGCACATGGAGTTTACTCTTATCAATCATTGTCATAAATCATATCAGTGCATATAATCTTTAGACCTGAGATAGCACAGTTATCTTCTATATAGGTGGTTTGAGTTTGATATTGCTTTCATACTTGAACTGTGTATGGGTATATGGGCATGTGTTGATTCCTACTAGTTATATATAGAGGTAGGTGTTGATCAAGATGGAAACTGTTACCCTAAGTAAATATGGATAAAATCCTATGTTCATTTAATTATTCTTGATGTTTCAAGTTCCTAGCCAGGACCGATAGATTTAATCAAAAAAGAATTTCTAATGAGAAAATCTTTTTAATCAAGAACTGGAATTAAAAGAGAACATAATATTCATAGCAAATGGGGTTTGACATAAATCATGACTCCAGCTTGAATTGAGATTTTGTAATAGAGAGATTCTAGTGCATGGTAACATATGATAAAAGGTTCATTTAAAGTATTCCTTATTACTAATTGGGTAGCCATGGCATGCTATGCTAAGTGTTAACCATGGTCTATGAGGTGCATAAAATGATTTAGAGAAATCATTTATTGCAATAAAGAGTTCTGATGATATTAAGAGTTAATATTATATCTCATTGCCAATTAGTGATGAGCCTAGTAAGTCACACACATACACAAGTAATCACTAAGTTAAATGTGATTTAATTAATTGGTTAAAGAGTTTAATTGATTAATTACATAGGTTTGGTTTGCAATTAGATTGCAAAGTCTCTAGCATGGCTTGAAAGCAAATCTAGGTTATTGGATATATAGTATAAGTTAAATTTATATTTAAAGTGTTTAAATATGAATTTAATTATGAGAAATTAATTAATAGAGTTTAATTAATTTATTTATATTTCATATAAATTGATTAGAAGAAGAAAAATAATTATTTTGGATTGAGAACTCAAAATTAAGACACAAGGGTAATTTGGTCATTTCACAGGGTGACACGTGGCACCATGAGATGGTGACACATGACACCACATATAAGCTTTCCATTTGTCTTTTAATCATATAAGATGATCAAGGTCAAGATTAAATCTAGGTTTGACACTTGGCACGATGTGATTGGGTCAATTAAACTAAGAGCCAATCAAAAGATGGCATATGGCAAGGGTTTTACGTGATGACCTAGCTATCTGAGGGAAAGGATGAAAGAACAAAATAACAATCTGATTTTCTCAAAGAGGTGCCGCCAACCTTGTCTTCTGCTTCATCTCTTCTTCTTCATCTCTCATTAATTCAAAAAGAATTGCCAACATTCTCTTGAATTAAAATTGCTAGAAATCGTTTCTAGTGTCCTATATACATCTATAACATCTCTAAAGGCAAAACCTTATTTTCTAATTGATTGGAAAGGCTTGAGAAGCTGTTCAAGGGGCTTCCATTGGTGATCTTGGTGTGGACAAGCTAGAGGGACAACATCTGGGGTCTTAGGTGCTTCACAAAGGTACCAAACACAACTACAGTGCATTAAAAGGTTAGTGCGCATGTTCTTGATTTAATCTAGGGTTCTAATGAATTAATCTATTAATTCTAAAAATCTTAAATGGCAAACATAGATCCAAATACATATTAAAAGAGTTTTAATATGCAATTGAACAATGAAATTAATAGGTAGAAATTGAATCTTGCATGATGCATGAGAGCCTAGAAGAAAATTTTTGAATTCAATGTTCTAATCTAATAATTTTTCATGCTTCTGCTCCTGCAGTACCTATAGGGAATAAATGGGCTTTCAAGAAGAAAATTGGTTTTGATGGAAAGGTATAGACCTATAAAGCAAGGCTAGTAGCAAAAGGGTTTCGCCAAAGGCAAGGAATCGATTATGAGGAGACTTTCTCGCCTGTTGCCATGCTTAAATCAATTAGGATTCTATTAGCAATAGCTACATACTATGAATATGAGATTTGGCAGATGGATGTCAAAATAGCTTTTCTTAATGGATACATTGAAGAAAACATTTTCATGGAAAAACCTAGGGGTTTTGAATCCCAAGATGATTCCAAGGTATGTAAGCTAAAGCGATCCATTTATGGGTTGAAACAAGCTTCGAGGAGTTGGAACATTCGTTTTAATGAAGCCATTAAGCCATTTGGTTTTATAAAAAATGTGGATGAAGCATGTGCATATAAGAAGGTTAGTGATAGTGCTATCACTTTCCTTATCTTATATGTGGATGATATCTGTTGATAGGTAGTGACATAAGTATGTTGACAACTGTAAAGGTATGGTTATCAAATACATTCTCCATGAAAGACTTAGGAGAGGCAACCTATATTCTTAGAATTCGCATCTATAGAGATAGAGTGAAAAGAATAATTAGTTTATCCCAAAGTCTATACTTGGAAAAAGTGTTAAAGAGGTTTAACATGCCTGATTCTAAGAGAGGATTGTTACCAGTGAGATATGATATCCACCTTTCTAAAGAGATGTCTCCAAAGATACTTGAAGAAAGAGATAAAATGGCCCGGATTCTATATGTTTCGGCTATTGGAAGTTTGATGTATGCAATGATGTGTACTAGGCCAGATATCGTACATGCTGTTAGTTTGACTAGCAGGTTTCAATCCAATCCAGGTTTGAAACACTGGATAGCTGTCAAGAACATTCTTAAGTGCTTGAGAAGAACTAAGGGAGGTGGTGACTTGCAATTCGATGGTTATACTGATTCTGATTTCCAATCAGATATCGATTATAGAAAGTCTACCTCTGGGTTTGTGTTCATTTGTAATGGAGGTGCAGTTAGTTGGAAGAGTTCCAAATAGAGTATGACTGCTGATTCCGCTATAGATACTGAGTATATTGTTGTATCACATGCTACAAAAGAAGCTGTTTGGATAAAGAAGTTCGTGACAGAACTTGCAGTAGTTCCTTCCACTGAGTCAACAGTTCTACTCTACTGTGACAATAATGGAGCGGTCATAAAGGCTAAGGAACCTCAGTCTCACCAGAAATCCAAACACATAGAAAGGGGCTACCACATTATCAGAGAAATAGTTGGGCGAGGTGATGTAGCCATGCAGAAAATAGCATCAGCTGAAAATCCAGCTAATCCATTCACGAAGCCTATGTCACAAGCTCAGTTAGACCGACATCTTGAGAAAATGTGTGACACCCCTTACCCGTCTACAGTGTAGCCGAGCAAGATATGCCACACAGTATACCGGAACACCATATTTTATTTCAATCATTTTTATTCTTCCTTAATTTATTTCTTCATGGATATGAAGTGCAATTTGTAAAATTTAACTCATTTAATTCATTTATTGAAATTATAAATTCATTTGGGGTTCCAAAAATTTTATAGAAAATCTAATGGAGTACCGGCTAGAAATGGATAAAACAGTTCTTCGGAACCTGTTAAAAACACTTCCAATAATTTCTAATCATTCTCAAACTCCATTTGTATCACATTAATTTACAACAATTTCTTAACAATTCCTCCATTTGTCATTCATTCATTTCACATCATCATCATGCTCAAATCATAAATAAATTCTGATATGTTATTTATAAACACAAAGTTACAAATGCTTACATTAATACAAAATTATATTACATAGGTTTCAAATATACATGATAAAATAAGTGTTTAATTACAAAACTTACAAAAATCACAAAATACAAAATGGGACCTAGTGTCCTACCAATGCACTGTAGCCTGTGAGGTGACACGGATACTATGCAGAACTGTGAATGGCCTTACCCAGTCTGTGTTCTACTGGGCTCTCTATCCAAATCTTCAGTACTTACAGGTATCAAAAGCGACGCGCTAAGCAAAAAGCTTAGTGGTGCCAATAATACAAGAAAATATAATATACAAAGAAAAATAATAATTTCCTAGTTATTATGTTCATAAAAAAAAATGAATAATTAATAACTTATTTTTTAGTCACAGGCTAATTACATTTTATGATATTAACTTCTTCATGCATTTTGTTAATTGTTTTCTTGATGATTTTGAGCTACTTTATTTTATTGTAATCATTCTTGATCTCCATCTTGATTTTTAAATTCCTTAATTTCTTTAATAATTAATTCAATTGCAATTATAATTTTCCATGCCTAAGTAACCTATAAAAATTGACCGGACTAGATAAACGAGTAAACTAGCACTGGGTTCTAGGTACGTTGGGATGTCACACCATCGGTTACTATGTGTCTCCCGGTGTGCAAACAGAATGGCTAATAAGCCATAAAAGCAATAAGGCATAAAGCCAAGTATAACATCATAATCAGTATAGCCATAGGCTATCATCACAGAATGGCAATGAAGCCACACATCATACGTAGGACTGCTATCAGAACCGTATTGGCATGCCAACCTATCCAAACCAATCACATTAGGCCTACTAGGGCATTTAACACTTTTAATTTATGTAATTTTTTGAAATTGAAATTTTATGGCTACTATTCATTTCATTAGTCAACTAAAATGTTGAATTTTTCATAGACAATAGGTATATTGGTTCTAACATCACCAACATATCACATTTTGCATTCTAAAGTTGTTGGCATTGGTTGCCAATTCCATTTTAAGGCATAGTGTTAGTTACTCACAATTTTCAGATTTCGAGCACTAAGTTTTCTGCTCCATTGGTCATTTGTACAGTAGGAATTTGATAAAGTTGTCTTCATGAAAGTTGTTCCTTATTGTGTCTAGTTACATTTCTTTTTTTGAATCACTCCATTTGGAGTTTTGTAGCTCAATTTATGGCCTAAACACCATAACTGGCCGGATTGTAAATTTTCTAGATTTTTCTGGGCAGAACCAATTCTTTAGTTCATGTGTACTGATTGTAGGTCAGTTTTTGAACATGTTATGATCAAAATTTTGGTTTTGTTTCTCCATAAAAGTTGTAGGTCTATGTCTCAGCTTTCTTTTGGTAAAATTTCAGGTCAATTGAACCTTTCTACACTGAGTTTTGACCAAATGAATAAATATTGTTCATTTGGTCTTTTTGCCCAGGCAGAATGCAAGTCACCAGGATTAGGGCAATTTTTAGGTTAACTTGGTTTGGTTTTCTTGGTAGGATTTCTTCACCAAAGTTGTACCATTATGTGTCTAATTTCATGTCCAATTAGTCTTGCACCAATTGAACCTACACAACTCCATTTATGGCTGCCCAAACCTGCTGGACTCACAACTAGTCCTGCAGGTCACCAAGGGCAGCTTGCCTAAGGTCAACTTGGTTATCCTTACTCTCTTCAATTCCTCCTCACACATATTCAAATGGTCACTAATTGACCATTACAACATCATTTTGTGACCCATTATATCTACTCACATATTTGAGTTTCAAACCCTAGCCCTAACATTCCGAAGTTATATTTTCTTGCACTAAACTCATAAAGTAATGTTTTGAGTGATACAATCATATCAAGGGCAGCCCATTCACTCATATAATCCAAAGTAACCATCAAGACCGCAAAAAATCCATGGCTACCAAAAATAGGGTAACACCTTAACATGTTTATCTTCAATGAACTTACACATATCCTAGCTCAAATTTGCATTCTAACAAAAATTTAAAGGAAAGAATCAAAGATTTGGACACTAACCTCTTTTACTAACTATTCCAAGTCTCCAAAACTTCCTTCTTTCTTCTTCTTTTTGCTGGCTAGAGGTTGTTCAAGATGCAAAATCACTTTTTTGTGAAGCAAGGTAGTGATTTCAAGGTGATTTGGTGGGTGGTTCCAAGCTTGCCTTAAGCATGGAGGAATGGGTTAGGGAAATGGGTGACGCCTGGTTTGGGGAAGAAACAGATTGGTTTTTCTATTTTTTGGTGCTATTTATCTTCTTTTATTACTTACTTAAGTGGTCCTTTAATGTGATTGGTGGAAATTCTTTTAAATGACATCATGGTGATGTTACAATTGGCACTTTCTTTCATTTTCATTTCCTTTCTTCTCTACTCATTTTCAATTTAATTTTTAGCAATATTTATTAATATTTTATGTCATAATAATTATTTACTTAATTGGACAAGTCGGCCAAAAATCATCTCTAAAGACGAAATGACCAAAATACCCTCCGTTTGGCTTAACAGACTAAAATTGTCTGTACCGATTGAAAATTTTTTCTAAACCTTTTCTTGCCATTCTAATGCTATAGAACCCTCAATGAATCTTCTCTGGAGTCCCAAAATTATTTTATGAATTTTCTCTCAGGGTCTAGGGCTCCTAGTTGCGAGAACCGCAACTTCCCACCGGGTTACCCACCGCTAGGGCACCGACTCATTTAACTTGATTGTATTTTATTTCTAAAATTTTTTTCTAAATTTTTCTTATTAATATTTGAGTTAATTATGGTTCCTCACTTTAGGTTAGATATTTTCTAAGACGTTTTAGCTGTCCGGACCGACACTGGTCATCAGAACAGTAGAATGTACGGAATGGATACAGTGAGGGTGTTACAACTCTTCCCATCTAATTTAAATTTCGTCCTCAAAATTTACCTGACTTGAGTAATCGTGGAGTTGCTACCTCCTTGCTTCTTCACTTCCTTGTATCGCTTCATCAATCTCTGGGTTTGGCTCCTCCTGAGCTTTTATAGCATATACCTACGGTGCCACCCTGACTTCGGGCCTTTCAACTATCTCAGAAACAATCTTCTGTGGAATGTTAACCGTCTCTGCTCTACCCGATCTTTCACCCCTTTGAACTGTAGGGGCGGGTCTATCAACTTGTACTGGAGCTATTGAACCACTCCTCTAAGGGCAATCTCTTATGAAATGATCCGTAGCCCCACACTTGAAACACTCTTCAGTTAACAGTCGACACTCCCCTCTGTGTCTCCTACGACAATGCATACTTTCAGGCACTGGGGTTGATCCCCTTGTTATTGTGCCTACGGAGCTAGCTATAGATATTCTAATCTAGCCTCTCTGGCCCTAAGTCTGATATTGTGAACCATAACCCTTAAACTTCTTACTACCAGTCAGTATACTTGACTGCCCTGGTCCAAATTCCCTCTTACGCTACCTATCTTTCCTATTCTGTTCACTTTCTCTGACCCTTTCCACTTTCAGTGCAGCTTCAACTAATTTTGTGAAGTTCATAATTCCTAAGGCAGTGATCATTGTTTTAATGTTGTCATTTAACCCCTCTTCAAATCTTTTACACCTCTCAGCCTCATTAGGGACTATCTCCCTTCCATAACGGCTCAGTCTGACAAATTCTTTTTCATACTCTGCTACTATCAGCTGTCTCTGCCTCAGGTTAATCAATCTTCTTCTCTCTTTCAGGTATACACTACTCACATACTTCTTCTTAAATTCAGCAAGGAAGAAATCCCAAGTTACTAGTCCTGGCCGGACTTCACTAGATATAGTGTCCCACCACTGATAGGCATCATCTTGAAGCAGGGACACAGCACCCTACAAGTTCTGCTCTGGGGTGCAATGCAGTTGCTTCAATACCCTTATGGTACAGTCTAGCCAATTCTCAGCCGCCACCGAGTCATCTTCTTTCTTACCAATGAAGTCCACAGCCCCAAATTTTCTCAATTTTTCCATATGGGATTTCTGCTGTGGAGGTGGTAGTGGTGGCATAACCCCAGCCATCTGTCTGAAGAATTTAGCTATTTGCTGAAATATAGCCAGCAAATACTGTGCAGGCATTGCTGGTGCTGGTGGTACAGGTTGTCCCTGGCCCCCAGTCTCAGCTACAGGTGGAGCACGACTCTCCACTTCCTCATCTAGTGCTCTCTGTGACATAGGGTCCATATCCTAATCAAAATGAGGAAGAAAAACAGACCTGCATAAGTGTCACCTCGACTCTTACAAATGCAATGCATGGTATACACTCTATCTAGACCCAAAAATGCCTAAACAGTGCTCTGAAACCACTAAATGTGACACCCCTTACCCGTCTACAGTGTAGCCGAGCAAGATATGCCACACAGTATACCGAAACACCATATTTTATTTCAATCGTTTTTATTCTTCCTTAATTTATTTCTTCATGGATATGAAGTGCAATTTGTGAAATTTAATTCATTTAATTCATTTATTGAAATTATAAATTCATTTAGGGTTCCAAAAATTTTATAGAAAATCCAGCGGAGTACCGGCTAAAAATAGATAAAACAGTTCTTCGGAACCTGTGAAAAACACTTCCAATAATTTCCAATCATTCTCAAACTCCATTTGTATCACATCAATTTACAACAATTTCGTAACAATTCCTCCATTTGTCATCCATTCATTTCACATCATCATCATGCTCAAATCATAAATAAATTCTCATATGTTATTTATAAACACAAAGTTACAAATACTTATATTAATACAAAATTATATTACATATGCTCAAATCATAAATAAATTCTCATAAGTTATTTATAAACACAAAGTTATAAATACTTACATTAATATAAAATTATATTACATAGGTTTCAAATATACATGATAAAATAAGAGTTTAATTGCAAAACTTACAAAAATCACAAAATACAAAATGGGACCTAATGTCCTACCAATGCACTGTAGCCTGTGAGGTGACACGGACACTATGCAGAACTGTGAACGACCTTACCTAGTCTGTGGTCTACTGGGCTCTCTGTCCAAATCTTCAGTACCTACGCGTTGCAAAAGCAACGCGCTAAGCATAAAGCTTAGTGGTGCCAGTAATATAAGAAAATATAATATGCAAATAAAAATAATAATTTCCTGGTTATTATGTTCATAAAAAAATGAATAATTACTAACTTATTGTTTAGTCGCAGGCTAATTACATTTTATGATATTAACTTCTTCATGCATTTTGCTAATTGTTTTATTGATGATTTTGAGCTTCTTTATTTTATTGTAATCATTCTTGATCTCTATCTTGATTTTTAAATTCCTTAATTTCTTTAATAATCAATTCAATTGCAATTATACTTTTCCATGCCCAAGTAACCTATACAAATTGACTGGACTGGACGAACGGGTAAACTAGCACTGGGTACCAGGTACCTCAGCGTTAGTGTTATGCCCTAGAACATATCATTTAGTATGTATCTTGCACATATTTTATAAATAAAAGGCATTTCCACTTTTCCGTTTACATAATATATTTATGTGTAATAGAAAAAGGTCCATTGATATTTTATTAGAAATATTATTCTTAAGTTGTTAAGAATATGAGTGACATTATTTCTAGCACAAAGTATCATAAATAGGTTCACAATCGAGGATACTTCATAATAAGGACATGACTTATCCAGAAAGATTGTATTCATGTTTGTTCCCAAGTTATTTATATGAGATATAAATAAGATGGAATGGTGAGTCTCATGCCATATGACAAACATGATAGGTACTTATAAATGATAAGTAGGCCGAACCAGTGACACTTATAACAAGCGCATGGAGTTTACTCTTGTCAATGTTTTGTCATAAATCATATCAGTGCATATAATCTTTAGACCTGAGATAGCACAGTTATTTTATATATAGGTAGTTTGAGTTTGATACTGCTTTCATACTTGTACTGTGTATGGGTATATGGGCATGTTTTGGCTCCTACTAGTTATATATGGAGGTAGGTGTTGATCAAGATGGAATATATTCCTCTAAGTAAATAGAGATAAAATCCTATGTTCATTTAATTATTCTTGATGTTTCAAGTTCCTGGCCAGGACAGATAGATTTATTCAGAAAAGAGTTTCTAATGAGGAAATCTTTTTAATCAAGAACTGGAATTAAAAAAGAACATAATATTCATAGCAAAAGGAGGTTGACATAAACCATGACTCCAGCTTGAGTTGGGATTTTGTAACGGAGAGATTCTAGTGCATGGTAACATATAATTATAGGTTCATTTAAAGTAAACCTTATTACTAATTGGGTGTCCATGACATGCTATGCTAGGTGTTAATCATGGTCTATGAGGTGCATAAAATGATTTAGAGAAATCATTTATGGTAAGAAAGAGTTCTGATGATATTAAGAGTTGATATCATGTCTCATTGCCAATTAGTGATGAGCCTAGTAAGTTACACGCATACACAAGTTATCACCTATTTAAATATGATTTAATTAATTAATTAAAGAGTTTAATTGATTAATTAAATAGGTTTGGTTTGCAATTAGATTGCAAAGTCCCTAGCATGACTTGAAACCAAATCTAGATTATTGGATATGTAGTATAAGTTAAATTTATATTTAAAGTGTTTAAATATGAATTTAATTAATGAGAAATTAATTAATAGAGATTAATTAATTAATTTATATTTGATATAAATTAATTAGAAGAAGAGAAATAATTATTTTGGGTTAAGAACTCAAAATTAAGGCACAGGGGCATTTTGGTCATTTCACAATATTACACTTGGCACCATGAGATAGTGACACATAGGATTACACATAAGCTTGCCAAATATTTTTTAATCATGTAAGATGATTAAAATTAAGATTAAATATAGGTTTGACACTTGGCACAATGTGATTGGGTCACTTAAACCTAGAGCTAATCAAAGGGTGACATATGGCAAGGGTTTAATGTGTTAACCTAGCTATATAAGTGTTGTTATGAGAAAAATAAATACAACCAACAGCTACTCCTCCTTTGTCACGCCATTTTGAGGCTCTCCAGCTATTCTTCTTCATCTCTCATCAATTCAAAGAGATTAGCTATCAATCTCTTGAATTAAGAACACTAGAAATTGTTTCTAATGTCCTGTTTGCATCTCTAATCTCTTAAAAAGCAGAACTTGATTTTCTAAATAATAGAAAAAGCTTTAGAAGCTGTTCAAGGGCTGCCATAGGTGTTCTTGGTGTGGATAAGCTAGAGGGACAACATCTTGTAACACCCCCGTTTGCATAGCCTGGTAGATTTCACTATTCCGGTGACCGGTGTCGGTCCGGACAATTAAGGGGATTAGAACCATACTTAAGACAACTAGAGAAGCCATAAACACAAATAATTAGTAATGTTCAATTAGTTAAGTATAAATAAGAAAAACAGAACATAAAAAGTTAAACGAGCCGAGAGTCACAGCGATGGGTGACCTCCTCGGGAACGACTGCGAAGTCGTTTTAAACTCAAATTTTGAACCGTAAAATGTGACGCTGCGGTCTTTAGGACCATTATAAACACAGTGGAAAGGAGAAAATCATGAAAAATAACTGTTAAGCCAGTCAAATAATTAGGTCAGGGAGCCGAAAGAAATATGGAATTATTTGCAAACCGGGATGAACCGGCGAGGGGCAATTTGGTCAATTGACCCCGAGAGTCGACTCGACCTAATCACAAATAAAATCGGAGAAAAGAAAATTTCAGAATCGAGAATTAAATTAAAAAATTAATAGAAAAAAATAAATAGAAAAAAAAAAGAAAGAAGATGGAAAAGTCAATGGTGGTGACATCATGCATGATGTCATAAAGGATTAATTAATTTATTTTATTAATTTGGGATTTTTGGTCTTCAAAAAGGGGATAAGACTAAAGAAAATAAAACAAAAAAAATTAGAAAAGTGTCTTCTTCTTCCCTTAGTTTGCCGCCCCACATTCTCCCTCTCATCTCCATGGAATTCTTCCATCTAAGCTTACAATTAAGCTTGATTTCTCCACTTAATCAACATAACTCCCTTAAATACCTCACTAGAACTTGTAATCTCAACTTAGGAAGAAGAGTATAAGAAGAAAGAAGGGCTAAAGCTAGAGATTGAAGCTTTAAGTTAAGGTTAGTATGTTAACTCTTTATTTTTTTCATTTAAATACATAATTAGTGTTTGAAATGAGCTTGGAACTTGATTAAATGAAACAAATATGGGGGAAGGACCATTGCTGAAATTTTGGTCTGGTTGAAGGGAGTATGAATTGCATGAATTTAATGAGTTTGAATGAGTGTATAAACCTTAATTAGTTGAATGATTAGCATTAAAACCATTAATGTAGTTAAATACAATGAATTAGTGAGATTAGGGTTTGAATATTAGGGTTTGTGAACCAAATTTTGGAGAAATGCATAAATGATATCTTTGACCAATTGTGGACTGAAAAATGGTCAATAATGACCAAAGGAAATGTATGGAATTGTTGCAAGGTATTTTGCGGTCGCCTGGACGAACACTCACCGAAGTGGGAAAAGTGAGGAGTTGCCACTTTAATTTTGAGGGAAATTAAAGAAAACCATTCGCGAAAGTAAGTTAGAATAAAACCACTTTAAAGACAGAGATTCTAGGTTCGGGGTCCATGAACGGGTGGGGAAGGTGTTAGGCACCCCACCTCGTCCCTCAACTAGGGTAAGCAGATTTAATTTCACGTTCTTCATAGTTAGGAGGGCTTGAATGGAAATGTTAATCCTTTTGATAAAAGGAATATTTTATTTTTCACTAATCTGGATTACCCAGATACATAAGTAAATGAGACAACCTTAGTGAATTACTATTGCATATTAACTTTATTTCAGGGAGAATCATTTTACACATTTGTTAAAATTTAATTTGGGAATTGGATAAGAACTCTCCTCCAATCTCCTTTAAATATTTATTAAAATTTTAAGTTTGAGGGTCAGATAAGAACTCTCGTCTGATCTCCTTTTTTTTAAATATTTATTAAAATTTTTAAACTTGAGAATCAGATAAGAACTCTCCTCCTATCTCCTTTAAATATTTGTTAAAATTTTTAAGCTTGAGAATCGGATAAGAACTCTCCTCCGACCTCCTTATAAATATTTGTTAAAATTTTAAGTTTGAGGATCGGATAAGAACTCTCCTTCGACCTCTTTTAAATATTTGTTAAAATTTTAAGGTTGAGGATCGGATAAGAAGTCTCCTCCGACCTCTATTAAATATTTATTAAAATTTTAAGTTTTAGGATCGGATAAGAACTCTCTTCCGACCTCTATTAAATATTTATGGAAACTCTGGGCGAGGATCGGATAATAACTCTCCTCCGACCTCTATTAAATATTTATGGAAACTCTGGGTGAGGATCAGGTAAGAACTCTTCTCCGACCTCTGTTAAATATTTATGGATGTTTTGGGCTAGGATCGGGTAAGAACTCTCCTCCGACCTCTATTAAACATTTAAATGGGGACCGGATAAGGACTCTTCCGATCTCTCAAGGTTTAATTACAGCTACGCATCATAAGAACCTGAGACTAAGAGTTTCGGCATTCAAAGATGCCAAGGGTCAGAATAAGGCTTCTTTTAACTGGTTGGTACCTTGTGACCAGACAAAGGATGCCAGACTAAATTTTACTGATCTCCAATTAATTACCTTACCAGTACCTTTTTATACATAATTCGTTCTGTTTATTTACCTGAAATTTAGTTTCATTTTGCTTTATGACGTCATACTGAATCACCTTCTATGTTAGCCTAGTGATGCAACTCTATTATTTTCTTGACGTATTATTCAGGCCTTCTATTTTAAAGAAGCGCTTAAGACACGACTACCTACATTTTACCGAACTACTTATACGCTACTTCAGATGAGGACTTTCGCATTTAGAAGTAGCAAAGCTTAACAAAAAGAATGGACCAGTTGACAAAGAAAGTAAACTTCGGGAATAACCTTCATTACACCATATAAACTTAGCGAAGATTATAAACATAAAAGTAAAGGGAATGTGTAAAATAAAGAGCTTTTAGTGAAACAGAGATATAAACACTCACCTGTGAGGAGCCGAACCTACTAAACTAATCGCAGAATGTAATAGGGGCACAAGCTGTTTAGCTCGAAGGCTGAAGCTCACCTAGAAACGAAGGATGCTTAGCTAAATGGCAGTCAGGTTTAAACAAGCAAGTTGAGCTTGGGAAATAAGAATGGAAATAAAGATGACAAAGAACTGAAAGTAAGGGCTTCACAGGAAAATGAAAGAACTGAAAATGGAGAGTTCCAGTATTTCAAGAATCCCTTTTGCAAGAAAACACTTCAGAAAACTGGTTTCAAAAGTTTTTCCTTATCAAAAACTTAAAAACAGCAGAGTAACGAACTGAATTAAATTTCAGAGTTCTTCCACTATAGTAACTATTTCTCCTCTTTTTGCCCGTCCCCCTTTTGAACAGTTTTCATGCAGGTATTTATAGGAACCGGGTGCTTCCCCTGAAGGATTAGGATTTATTTTGAGGGAGATGGAGGGTCAGGATTTCGAAGAACATGATCTGAGGCTCAAGGATTAAAGAGGATCAGAACGGAAGGCTGAGATCCCCTTCAGAATATTTGTCATTTTCTTCTTCTAATCTGACGGTCCCAAATTCTCTTGTCCGGGGCGATCCGAGGGCTGGGAGTGAAAGGCGCTGATCTTGTCATTTTCTTCTTCGATCCGAGGGCTCCGAGCTCGTCCTTATAAGTAAGATCAATGGTGGAGATTAGGATGTACAGCGCTATCCTAATGTACTCTGGCGCATGTCAGAAATGCGGGCGATTCTGGGGCGTGCGGTTGAGATTTCTCCTGCAACGCTTTAACTACCTCGGCTCTGATTATGACGATAATTGACAAGAGCTGTCTTATTCTCTTTGTCTTCCGAGCTCCCCTCTTTTCCGGTCTTTTCAACGTGATCCTTTTTCGATCTCTCATACTGGGTTCCTCTCTTCCGATCTCTCTTGACACGCTCTCTTCCGATCTTTCCTGACACGCTCTCTTCCGATCTTTCATGCCGATCTCCCTTCTACCGATCTTTAAAGATCGCTCTTATGATGTAATCAGATCTTTAATGTAATCCGATCTCTAGAGATCGCCCAAATGATGTTATTAGACTTTTAATGTAATCCGATCTCCCGAGATCATCCAAACGATGTAATCAGATCTTTTCGGAAATAAAATTTATTTTGACAACTGTTGTTTTATTATTATTGATTATTTTTCGATCCCTGAAGTATTTATCCGATCCGACTCTTAATTTGAATGACACTTATCCGATCCGTGATTCAAAACACCTTAATCTGCCAACCTACAGTTAACCGATCTCTTTATGGAATCTCCGGAATATTTGTGAGACGTGTCAGAACAGCTGGCGAGTCCCGCTATCCGATGCACTACCTGGAACATCGTGAGCATTAAATGCTCGGACGAGTATAAATAGGGGTGGGGTTAGCCAGTTGCTCCTTCAAGTCATTTTCAGTATCTCACAAACAACCTCCAAATTCTCTCATTTTCTCAAGTTCCTCCGACACCGATCAAGCTCCGGTAAGGGTTTTGATCTTTCTTTTAGTTTAAATTTTCTGTTTTGAAAATGAGGGGTGCCGAGGGTCAGAGAGCAGCAAGCCCCCCTTCCATTCAGTTCTCGTGGTCATCCGATGATGTAGAGGTGGTTGGACCAAGCGCGCAGCCTGAACTTCCTAGGGTCTCCGTTCCAGCTCGGGGACAACCAGCACCCTCAAGGCATGTGCCTTCTTCAGGGAGGGAAAATCTTCCCATGGACGAGCTGCCATCAATCTTGCAAGAAACCGACCTGTAGTCATTCAGCCAGGAGTACAACATCCGGCCTGATTCGTACGAACTTATCCGGTGTCATGGCGACCTTCGAGCAGATCACTTCTTTGAGAGGGACGATATGATCATCGTGTATGAAGAACAGTTAAAAGCCAGGCTGCGGTTCCCTCTTGACGACTTCTTTAAAGATGTTCTAAAATATCACCAAGTGTGCATCGCCCAAGTTCACCCGAACTCATGGCGGATCTTAGTAGCCTTCCGAGGCCTATGCCGAGTTAAGGGGCTCCGACCCAAGACTAAGGTGTTCGTTGAACTGCACCAGTTAACTCGTCGCAAGGACGATGAGTATTGGTTCTTCCAAGAGAAACCCCATTGTGGGCTTTTTACTGATCTGCCTTCCTCCCTGAAGAATTGGAAAAATCGCTTCTTTATCCTAAGGAGCAAAATTCCGAACAGCTTTGAGGGCTTCCCCCGCAGTTGGCTGCATCAGGGTCCTTTGCTTGCGAAGCACATCGCCCTAAATAAGGAAGAGGGGGCAATGGTGATGGAGTTGAAGGAACAGGCGTCCAGAGAGAAGTTCTCTTATTTGGATGCCGTGACGGCCGAGCTACACCATTGGACTATGCAGCTGGTCATCGGTCAAGATCGCGGGCTTCAGCTCTCTGATCTCGGCATCGGTATTTTCTATATCTCAGATCTTTGGACCTTAGCGATCTCACTGACCTCTTCTTTGTGCAGGTATGGCAAGCGGCGAAGCTTCTAAGGAGAGCTGGAAGTGGAAGAGAGAGATCTCTAGGAAGGTACGGGAGATGAAGCGCTCCAAGCTGCTTCAAACACCTGGTCATCAGCCCGGGGAGATACAGAGCCCGGGGAGATACAGGAAGGCTCATCTCAACCTTTCGGACCGTTGATCATAGAAGTGGTCCGAACTCCTCCTCACCAAGAAGAACCACCTCCACCTCCGCCGACCACTCCAAGTGCGGAAGGGGGCCCTTCCCAAACTACTATGAGGCCTCTTTCCCCCGGTGCTCAAGTTCTAATCCATTCCCTGGAGAAGAATCGGACTGTTCGGGAAAATCCGGGCTTAGCGAAGGTCTTGGGGGCTTCCATCTGTCTTCGGGAAGATCGCGACAAGCTGTCCTCAAACAACCTTGATGACATCCTAACCCGGTCTATGAGCTTGAATGTGGAGTGCTTGGTGAACCAACACATTATCAGGGAGAAGGCTCATCGCCTAGGTATAGAGGTCGAGAAGATGGGTCACGAAGTGTCTTCTCTCCGATCCCAACTTTCGTCCGCTCAGGACTACATATCTCAGATTGAGGGACGGATGAAGTTCTATGAGGACAAGCTGGCCGAGCAAGCTCATGTTCTGGCCGAGCGAGATCGTGTTCTCGGGGAAGTTAAGGCGCTCCGAGCTGATGAAGCTGCTCAACTCACTCATCTTGCTGAGGAGCTCAAGGCGAAAGAAGAAGAAATGGTGACTGGAGTGGCCGGCGCTTATGTGAATGCTTATAGAGATCTCCTGGCTGAGCTCAAGAAGCGTTATCCTGAGGAGGACTTCTCCTGGATGGCCAACCTGGCTCCCGAGGACGAAGGTGAGGATAGCGAAGGGGAGGCTGAAAGTGAGAGAGAAAATGAACATGTAGTTCAGGCTGGGGGTGATCCCCCAGCCGAGTGACTTGTATAAATTTTGAAATGAAATGCAATGAAAGTTCCCCTTTTGTTTAATGATTGATTGTGATCGAAAAATTTCTAAATTGCGTAAGCACTCGATTGTTTAAACATATTAGAATGACATCTGAAGGTGATTATTAATCTAAGTATAGGAGATCGGAGAACACAATATGCATGAGATCAGTTACGAAACGGGACTTAATTAAAATTAGAAATTTGGCTTTGAACACTTAAGATCGGGATCATCTTTAAACCAAGTCAAAACCTTTATCATTCTCAAATTTTAAATGAGAGACCGGCAACAAGACTGGTGTTACGAAGGCCTTATGTTGGTTCAATTTTATTTGACAAGAAAGATCGGAAATACAAATAAATGATTGGGGGACTCGAGAATTGGCTTGAGGGATCGGTGAGGCTTTAAGTGACCTGGAGACTTGGTATCAATTAAATTCTTTTTGTGGGAAGATCGAAAGTGTGGTCAGTTGGTAAAGGGGACTGTATTGGGGATCGGCTTTAAGATTTATTAATTTCGGGGGATCGACCAAAATATGTTGTTGATAGCTACCCCTCTTTACATTATTTCTATTGAAGGGAAAAATTTTCCCGTGTAGGAATTATGTAAAGATTCAGACCCATATTTTGGAAGATTTAAAATTTGAAATTTGAAATTAAAGTCCGGAGGCTAAAATCCACTTGGTCGAAACCTTGAGGTTGGTCACAGGAAATAAAAATGCTGGAAAATTAAAATCAACTTAGATCAAGGAACCAGAGGTTGATAACAAGAAAAAGGAAATTAAAATCAACTTAGATCAAGGAACCAGAGGTTGATAGCAGGAAATTTAAATGCAGGAAAATTAAAATCAACTTAGATCAAGGAACCAGAGGTTGATAACAGGAAATTTAAATGCATGAAATTAAAATCAACTTAGATTAAGGAACTAGAGGTTGATAACAGGAAATTTAAATGCATGAAATTAAAATCAACTTAGATGAAGGAACCAGAGGTTGAAAACAGGAAATTTAAATGCATGAAATTAAAATCAACTTAGATCAAGGAACTAGAGGTTGATAACAGGAAATTTAAATGCATGAAATTAAAATCAACTTAGATCAAGGAACCAGAGGTTGATAACAGGAAATTTAAATGCATGAAATTAAAATCAACTTAGATCAAGGAACCAGAGGTTGATAACAGGAAATTTAAATGCAGGAAAATTAAAATCAACTTAGATCAAGGAACCAGAGGTTGATAACAGGAAATTTAAATGCATGAAATTAAAATCAACTTAGATCAAGGAACCAGAGGTTGATAACAGGAAATTTAAATGCAAGAAAATTAAAATCAACTTAGATCAAGGACCAGAGGTTGATAACAGGAAATTTAAATGCAGTAAATTAAAATCAACTTAGATTAGGGAACTAGAGGTTGATAACAGGAAATTTAAATGCATGAAATTAAAATCAACTTAGATCAAGGAACCAGAGGTTGAAAACAGGAAATTTAAATGCATGAAATTAAAATCAACTTAGATCAAGGAACCAGAGGTTGATAACAGGAAATTTGAAATGCAGCTTACAAGGCAAACCTAATCTCGACACAAGAAGTTCTTCCCCGATGAAGTGTACTTAATAGGATTCCGAAAGCAGATGATTAATGGAAGACAAGTTACAAGACTTGGCCTACGACCTCATTTCTTCGGATGCCCCTTGACTTTCTTCTTATTTTGCGAAAAGCGCCCTTGCGGGTTTTCACTTTCCCTTCGTCCTTTTGACTAGAAGCGCCCTTCCAGGTTTTCACCTCTAGTTTTTTTTTTTTTTTTTTTGGCCATTTCCTGCAAATCTCATAGTAAAGTACGTGAGGTTATCAATTTCAAATCCTAATCTTATAGCAAAAATTTAAATGATTAATAGCGCATTAGGTAAAAAGATTAAAGAAGGACAATGTTAAAGAAGGAAAGATAGAAGCAAAGAGATAGGAAAATATGACTTTATTATGGTTTTAGAAACAAAGGTACAGTGTCAAAGGAGAAGGGTATAAGGACAGATCTCACATATTCCTTGTAGTTAGCTTTGAAGTCCTTTAACTGCCATTATTTCAAGTACTCTGAAGCCTCATGCGATGACGGTTTATTTCCATCCTCGGTTTCATTGCCCCGTTCCTTATTTTTCCTTTTGATTCTTGGGATGCCCTTTCGGGTTTTCACCCCTAGATTTTTTTTCTTTTTTTCTTCCTTTTTTTTTTCAGCTCGCTTTTTCAGGACGCCCTTTCGGGTTTTCGTCCTTCACTCATTTTACAGAAAGCGCCCTTCGAGGGTTTTCGCCTTCTTTCACACATTTTGCTAGGAGTGCCCTTTCAGGTTTTCACCCCTACTCTTTTTTTTTTTTTAAGCATAGTATCTCTTAACGGTGTCAGTATTCACAGGTCTTGGAAATTCTTTGCCGTCCATGTGGGTCAAGATCAAGGGCCCACCTGAAAATGCTTTTTTAACCACATAGGGACCCTCGTAGGTTGGTGACCATTTGCCCCGGGGATCGTTTTGAGTTGGCAATTCTTTCTTCAGAACTAAGTCCCCAGGTTGAAATTCACGTAGGCAAATACTTTTGTCAAATGCCCTAGCCATTCTTATTTGGTACAGCTGTCCGTGACATGCCGCCGTTAGCCTCTTCTCATCTAGCAAATTTAATTGGTCCAACCTTGACTGGATCCATTCTGACTCATCAATCCCCAATTCTTTTAGAATTCTTAGAGAAGGAATTTCTACCTCAATAGGTAATACAGCCTCCATCCCATAAACCAATGAATAAGGAGTCACACCAGTTGAGGTCCTTATAGAAGTCTGGTATGCGTGAAGAGCGTAGGGAAGCATGTCATGCCAATCCCTATATGTGACCGTCATTTTTTGAATTATCCTCTTAAGATTTTTGTTTGCGGCTTCCACTGCTCCATTCATTTGGGGCCGGTATGGGGAGGAATTGAGATGTCGAATCTTGTATTGGTCACATAACTTCTGGATCTTTGGGCCATTCAAGTTCTTGGCGTTGTCAGTGACAATTTCATTGGGGAGACCGTGTCGGCAGATAATATTATTTCTGAGGAATTTGAGAAATGTGTTCTACGTAATGTGAGCATATGATGTCGCTTCAACCCATTTAGAAAAATAATCGATAGCCACTAGGATAAATCTATGCCCATTGGATGCCTTAGGGTTGATTGAACCAATCACATCGATGCCCCACATTGCAAAAGGCCATGGTGACACAAGATTGAACAGTTGGTGAGGCGGAACATTTATCGGATCCGCGTAGATTTGACACTTATGGCACCTTCGAAAATACTCGATGCAGTCTTTTTCCATGGTAGTCCAAAAATACCCCCGTCGCATGATTTGCTTAGCCATCATATGCCCATTAGCATGGGTGGCACAGTTCCCTTCATGAGTCTCGAAAAGGATTTTCTTTGCCTCTTTTGCATCCACACATCTCAACAATTCACCGTTGGAGCTCCTTTTGTAGAGGATTTCTCCACTAGGGAAGTATCCCAATGCTAATCTCTGAATCATCCTCTTTTCGTTTTTGCTTGCCCCAGAGGGGAATTCTCTGGTTCTGATGTAGAGCAAGATGTCATGGTACCAAGGTTTACCATCAGGTTCTTCTTCGATCATGGAGCAGTAAGCCGGCTCACTTCTTGCTTTAATCTTTAGCACCTGGGTCGTCTGCCCTTCTTCCATTTGAGCCATAACAGCAAGGGTGGCTAAGGCATCCGCGAATTGATTTTTGTCTCGACTAAGGTGAGTGAAAGAGATTTCTTCGAATTTCTTAATCAGCTCCAGTAAGTACTTCTGATAGGGGATTAGCTTCGGATCTTTAGTTTGCCATTCTCCCTTGACTTGATAAATGATCAGAGCTGAGTCTCCATACACCTCCAACTTTCTGATTTTCATTTCGATAGTAGCTTGTAGACCCATTACACAAGCTTCATATTCTGCGATGTTGTTGGTGCAGTCAAATCTCAACTTGATAGCTATCGGAAAGTGTCTCCCATCTGGAGATATCAATACAGCTCCGATTCCATTACCGGACAAATTGACGGCTCCGTCGAAATACATTTCCCAAACATCAGCTGGCCCTTCTTCTTCGTAGTCTACTTCATTAATATGCTCATCAGGGAACTCAAAATCCAGAGCTTCATAATCCTGGATGGGGTTTTCTGCTAAGAGATCAGCGATCACGCTACCTTTCACCGCTTTCCGGGTCATATAGACAATATCATATTGGGATAGTATGACCTGCCATTTGGCTATTCTTCCCGGCACGAATGGGCTTTCGAATACATACTTGATAGGATCCATTCTGGAAATGAGCCATGTCTTGTGATTCAACATGTAGTGCTTAAGGCGATTCGCTGTTTAGGCTAGTGCGCAGCAAGTTTTCTCTAGGGAAGAATACCTTGACTCACAATTGTTGAACTTTTTGCTCATGTAATAAATAGCTCTTTCCTTCTGGCCGGTGTCATCATGTTGCCCCAAAACGCATCCCATTGAGCTTTGTTGGACTGCCATATACAGAATCAGAGGCCTCCCGGCCACTGGTGGAACCAGCACTGGCGGGTTTGACAAGTACTGCTTGATTTTCTCGAAAGCTTCTTGACAAACCGAATCCCATTGAGTGGTGTTGTTCTTTCGGAGTAGTCTAAAAATAGGCTCAACCTTAGCGGTGAGATTGGAAATAAACCTTGATATGTAGTTCAACTTCCCCAAGAAGCTGCGCACCTCTCTTTCTGTTTTTGGGGATGGCATTTCTTGAATGGCTCGGACTTTTTCCGGATCAACTTCTATTCCCTTCTCGCTCACTATGAATCCCAACAACTTCCCCGATCTAGCTCCGAATATGCACTTGGCAGGGTTCAGTTTCAGCTGATATTTCCTGAGTCTCTCGAATACTTTCCTCATCACTTGTACATGGCTCTCCTCTCCCCGGGATTTGATGATCATATCATCCACGTACACCTCCACTTCCTTATGCATCATATCGTGGAATAATGTGACCATGGCGCGTTGGTAGGTGGCTCCAGCATTCTTTAATCTGAAAGGCATGACTCAATAGCAAAATACCCCCCATTGGGTGATAAAAGCAGTTTTCTCCTTGTCTTCCTCATCCATTGGGATTTGATTATACCCTGATGCCCCATCGATACACGAACACCTGCCCAATCCTGTTGCGTTGTCTACTAACACATTAATATGGGGGAGAGGGAAATCATCTTTCAAGCTTGCTTTATTAAGATCCCTGAAGTCAACACACACCCTAACTCTCCCGTCCTTCTTCATTACCGGGACAATGTTAGCTATCCATTGGGGATATTTGACTACTTCCAGGAACCCAGCATCATACTGTTTCTTGACCTCATCCCTAACTTTGAGCAGTGTGTCAGGGTTCATTCTTCTCAGCTTTTGCTTCACCGGGATTGTCCCCGGAATTAGGGGAATTCTGTGCGTCACTATATGGGGGTCCAAACCAACCATATCATCATAGCTCCACGAGAACACATCCAGAAATTCTTTAAGCAAACTGATCATATCTCCCAATTCTTCACTATCCACAATCTTAAGTTCCCTTTTCATTTCTTCCGTGCCTAAGTTTATGGTGCGCGTTTTGTCTCCACAAGGCACTAGGGAAGGTTCATCCCTTTCATCCCTTTCTTCTGTGAGCTCTACCTCGGAATCACTTGAAGTAATGGCAGTTATGGGGATTTCAAAATTAACCAGAGGAATTTCTGAGTCTATTGAATTATTAGGTGTTAATTGATGAATGGTCCTGAATGAACGAAAATAGAATATATTATAAGGATGGAATTCAAGTGGAAAGGAAAAGAGAATTGGAAATAAATGCGCTATTAATTCATAAAAAATTTATGACATAAGAAGATGGTCCATTTACAATGTTACACTTGCCATCATGGACAAAATGATCAAGTGTAGATAACCAAAGGTACTTTACTCGAAATTAAGTACAGGGATGTCCTCTGCTGTCCAGTTGTCCAACTCTTGCCCCTCAGCTATCGGCGAGACCGGAGCCTCATACAAGGAATCCAAGTGGATGACATCAATGGATGGTTCATCGGGTGATTCTTCAACCTCAGCCGGACTTTCAATGACCGGTTTAGTGAATACCTCTGTGATTCTCGGGACTACTTTCATTCTCCCGATCTTCTGGTCGAATCTCTGATCCCGAAGTCTGTTCCTCATCCAGAATTGCCCATCCATGAGGGCATCTTCCTCATATCCCAAACTGCAACGGCCCACCTTCTAGATAGCCGGTATGGGTTCAACAATTCCTTCTAATGCGGCGCCTAGGCCTTTGCCTTCTTCATACCCATTCCTTGACATTATCTTGGCTACCATAGCCATAGCCCCTTCATTTCTGGTTTCTTGTAGTTCAAGGGCCTGGAAGGAGCTTTCCAACGACTCCTCAGCCGCTTCCACATAAGGAAGTGATTGTGGCTTAGTGACCAAAATGGCTTCTTCTCCTCTCACCGTGATGATTTTGCTGTCCATAATGTACTTTATTTTCTGATGCAAAGTTGAAGGAACGGCATTTGCTGAATGGATCCACGGCCTCCCCAGCAACATAGTATAAGCTAGTTCAATGTTCATCACTTGGAATGTGATGTTGAAGGTGCATGCGCCAATTTGAAGTGGCAAGTCAATATCTCCCAATACTTCCCTTCTTGTACCGTCAAAGGCTCTTACCACCATAGCACTTTGACGTATATTCGATTGGTCAACTGGCAGTCTAGCCAAGGTAGCACTAGGCAATACGTTGAGTGCTGATCCATTATCAATGAGGACCTTGGCCACTATACATCCTTTGCATTTCACTGTTACATGAAGGACTTTAGTGTGTGCCAAGCCTGCAGGATCTATCTCTTCCTCAGAAAAGGTAACAAAACTGGATGCCTGGATTTGTCCCACTATTTTCTCAAATTGCCCCGGTGTGATGTTGGGGTTCACAAAGGCCTGATCCAGGATTTTCTGCAGGGCTTGACGGTGCACCTCAGAGCTCAAAATCAGCGATAACAGTGAAATTCGGGCAGGTGTCTTTCTCAACTGTTCCACCACATCATACTCACTCTGCTTCATTATTTGGAGCAACAACTCCTCCTCTTCTTTAGGCCCGGTGAGCTCCACTTCCCCCGTTTTCTCATCTTCTATACTCTGCTATAATTCTCCCATTTTTACTTTCCCCTTCTTCTTTTCTTTCTCTTCGTTCCCGTAACATCTCCCACTTCGAGTTATAAACTTGACTTCTTGCTCAGGTGGGGAGGATTTTGTGGCAACAAAGGGCTGAGGATTAGGTTAGGGAGTAGTATTGCTGGTAGGTCCGATATATGTCATTCTGAAGTGCTCATGGGGAGTGAAGCACGGTTTTGGAGGTGCCGGAGGTGTAGCAAGATTAGGAGCCGACGTACTGCTTGATGCTCCTTGGGTGAAAACTTGGAAGTTATAATTCCAAGGTATGGCATGGGTAGTGGTGATAGGGAGCTGAGGCGGGGTTCGGATAATTGTTACTGGTGGTGAGGGCATTGAGGCATTGGGGACAGAGAAGGTTAACCTAGGATTGGGGGTAGAGGCATTCCGGCCAAACCTGGTGGTATTTACTTCGCCCTCCACTTTTGACCTCCTTTGGCATCTTAAAATTTTGAGGGACAGCAGATTCTGGACCTCTTGCCGAAATCCCTCACAGTCTCGCAGCTCATGATCAGCTGCCCCTCCATGGTAAGGACATCCCGTACCTTTTTCTGTTTCTGATACTTGAGGGCAAAGGTAACCTTCCCTCATCACTATAGCAAAAATTTCCTCAAAGTGAGGAATTAGCTCTTCTACCTCTGGTGCCAACCTCTCTCCATCCGGTTCTATCATATTTACTCCATTGCCCGTATTATGATTGGGCAACGGGTTTGAGGTAACATTGGGGAGGGAACCATTTCCCTCAATCTTCAACCACTCGGTCCGGATTAAAGCGTGCACTCTCCCTCTGAGTGCCCCGCAGTTGTCAGTTGAATGCCCTTGTGCCCCTCCATGATATTCACAACGGGCAGTGGCATCATACCACCTGGGGTAGGGTGGTTGAATTGGGTCTAGGGGAACGGGTACTATCTGGTTTATACCGACGAGGTATCGGTATATTTCACTGAGTGGGAGGGGAAGGGGTGGATTAGGATTCCTTGATGGTCTGGGGTTATTCTGAGGTGGTTTGGGTTGAGTAGGTAGAGGAGGAGGTCTAGGTTGATAATTTGTAGGTGGTGGGTATTGTGGGCGTGTGTGTGGATAATTTGGGAAAGGGGGTGGAATGTTGGCAATGGTTTGGCCACAGGGGGGGGGATATGGTTGGTAGTTACTTTGGGGAAGAGGGGAATAGTTATTCTGACGGGTAATGGAATGCACATCACCCTCCTTCTTTTTGCCAAAACTGGCAGTTTTCTTTGCAAGATTCTCAGTCAACTCCTGCAGCCGTCCCATCCTTAAATTAGCTTCTATCCTTTCACCAGCTTGGATGATGTCAGAGAAGCTGTTAGAGGTATTCTCAATCATCAGGTTAAAGTAAGGAGCCTTCAGTGTTTTGATGAATAGGGAGCAGAGTTCATTATCGGTCACCGGAGGATATACTTCTGCAGCCTTCTCCCTCTATCTTTGGGCATACTCTTTGAAGCTTTTCCTATCCTTCTGCACCAAGTTTTGGAGATCTCTCCTCGTAGGGGCCACATCACAGTTAAATTTGTATTGTTTTAAGAATGCATCAGCTAAATCCTTCCAGGAGCGTAGTTTCCTCCTATCCAACTGAATGCACCATCTCAGGGCTGCTCCAGAGAGGCTCTCGTGAAAGAAGTGGACGAGAAGTCTATCATCTTCTGTCAAGGCAGACATTTTGGCAATGTAGGTTCCCAGGTGAATGCGGGGATCTGAGTTCCCGGTGTACTTATCGAAATCCGGGACTTTGAATTTGGGTGGCACCACCACATCTGGCACCAATCTCAGTGAAGCCACATCGACTGAACCATACATGTTTAGCCCCTCTATTGCTCTCAATCTTTCTTCCAGAGCATATAGTTTTTCATTTTCCCTGGTCTTATTTTCTCCTGCTGTAAAAGATACTCCCCCAGCTGGGAAATGAGGGGTGGAGTGAACCAGAGGATACGGGTCAGCATTTGAGATGACTGGGTAATGGGAGAAAGGTAGGTCATTATTTATGGTAGCCGGATTGACAGTGACTGTCGGGTCCGGGATAGGTGACTGAAAGGTAAAGGAGGTTGAAGCCTGATGATGATTCATTGTCGTGGGTGGTGGAGGAGGCAGTGGTAGGTTAAGTTCTGAAGCTGATTTATTTTAGGACATCTCCCTTATTAGCCTTATGAGTTCTAAGACCTGGTCCTTCAACTCGGATACTTGCCCTTGTAAGTTATGTACTTGTTCCTGATCTTCCATTATCTTCTTGGTTCGAGATCTTGTTAAGTACACTCGCTTGGGTTGAACCGTGTGCTTGGTCAGACTTGCCTTGTTTGAAGCAATGTTTGATTTTCTGTGAGGAGATAAATAAAAACTTTTAGTGAATTTTGAATTTCGTAAAAAAAAACTAAAGGTACTGGTTCGGACGAAGGATACGGTGGCATTTGGAAGCCAAAATGAAATCTGCAAAAGGATGGTTGCATCAATTTTATCATGGCATCATTCGATAGTCTGACTGTGAATGACTGGATTGAATGTGCTTTTATGATACCTGTTCATATGGCATATTCAATTTTTCGCATAACCCTAGCGAAGGGGTTCCTACGGGAGTTATACTATTCATTCACAATTTTGCTAAACAATGGCCCAAAAAGTTTTCCATTAATCGAATATTTATACACAGCATTCTTTACATCGGCCTAGGCTTAGGGAGGCTCTTTATAATGAGATGACATTTTCTGAGATACTCGTATAACCTTTCTTCTTGTTTGGCAGGGTCGAATGCTTTCAGAGCATACTCGGATTCAGAAGGAGTTCTTGTTTTCCTTGTGCTATTGTTCTCTCCAGCTGGCCAACATTCTCTTTCAGTTCCTGATAGAGAGCAGCTTGTCTTTCTTTTTCCTTTCTTTCCTTAGCACATTCTTTCAGGATATCGTTGATGAGCAGTGCCTGTTCCTTCAATTCGATCTTCTTCTTTTTGTTTTCTTGTTTATACTCTTCTACGAGTATCTCTTGGTATTTCATCTTTTCCTGAAGCTTACTATTCTGCCCTTCTACTTCTCTTACCACGGCTTGGAGAGAGCCTTTTTCCTTTTCCCACCATGCCTGTTTTTCTTTGAAGCTCATCTTTTCGACCCTTGCCTCTTCCCTGAGTCTTCTCACTTTTCTTTTAAGATTCTGCTGTTGATCCTCCAACTGCTTTATTTGTTCTTGCAGTCGCGAGTTTTCAGTGTTTGCCTTTTGTAGCGAGTCAGCCAACTAATTATTAGCTTCTTCCGATAGGATGTTTCGGCGAGGGTCGATGTTTTCGAATTCTGCAGTCGAGTGTTCTTGGTCCCTGTCAGCCCTCCATTTAAGATAATCGCCTGTGGCACTCGGACCTTTAGGCGACCACTCCATCAGAGTGATGTTTTCCCAAGATTTGCGAGCTATTTTCAACCCCTCCTCTTCCTTGAGCTCATGGTAGAAGTGACCTTGGTGGCACTCTTCTTCACCGATTCTGAACTGTGTTGAGCCGAATTGCCTCATTACTAAGGCCGGAGTGTAACTTGTGTACCCAGTCACTCCGATTAGGGATACTGATTGATTGTTCCCCATGTTGATTAAGATGGATTGACTTGACGTCCACAATTTCTTCCAATAATAGTTATGGCTATTGAAGCTCAAAATCCGTTCTTGCCACTGTGGCTCATCCTTCGGACTAATTACCAATTGGGTCATTTTCTCGATGAGAGGCTGATCAAGATACCAAGTTAGTCCCTTTGTCTCCACCGGACACATATGACTAATAATCCAGAGGTGCAACAGCTGAGAACAACACTTAATGGACCCCTTGCCTTGCTGTCTACAGTAAGTGAGGGTTAAGAAAGTCTCGGCAAGTATTGCCGGTACTGGATTGATTTTCTATTTCTCTACTGCCCAGAACATTTCCACAACACCGCAGGTTATGATTCCGGAAGGCCCAGGAAACAAGATCAAGCCATAAATTGCTAAAGCGAGCATCAATGAAGCTTGATCCCACTGTTGATCCTGGATGCATTGATCCAACCCTTTCTTGAGGTAAGTCCAATACCATCCATGCGTGTTTCCTTTGACGATTTCTCTTGCCTTTGCTTCTTCTGGTGAGATCCTCAGCATATGTGCGAGCCGTTTCCAAGTCTGCCTATGTTCAAGGTGTAGGTAAATCCGATTTTGCACCGCATAAGGGATTTCTAGCAATGCTTGATATTCTTCAATAGTGGGAGCAGTATCAATGTCGTTGAAAGAGAATACTGCAAACTTAGGGTTCCAAACCGGCAACAAAGCCTTTAGGGCCGGGACCTGGACCTTAACTCACATTAAAGTTACAATCCTCCCATATTTCTTCTCAAATTGTGCTTTGACCTGATCAGGAAACGACTTCCAACCATTGACCAGACCTTCGAGACTTTTCATCCTAACTTCAATCTTGCTCAGGTCCAATGGAGGTAATAAGCTAATATCCCTTTGTGGGGGCACTGAGCTATGAGACGATTCAGGCCATGGTTTAGCATTCTGTTCAGATTTAAGAACTTCTTCTGCCGACTGACTCGAGGATGCCATGTTAAAAATGATGCTTATCCTTTTACAGACCTTATTTTGGTGATGCCTGCAGGAAAAACTGGTTAGCGGGATAAATTCAGGTAATCTTGAATTATACTGTTGGTAGAGTGATGCCTACACATTTATCAAAGTAGGAAAATGTGTAGGTTTTCTTAACAGTATGATTCGAGATTACTCTTAAAAATAAGAACAAAATAAAATAAACGGAATAGGGTAAGAGTAAGTATGCCCCCTTTGTCTTAAAGTAAAGGAAAGTCCTAATACCGGCTGGGTGCTATCTAGTTGGACAATTCTATCTTACAAGGTAGCTCGCTGCGGCTTCCAACTATCGTGATAGTTTAGCTCAGGGTTTAATTTTCTAAAAGCCACAGGTTCCCAAATTGCCCCCACTGTAAATAGTGGAGCCCCATTCTATCCCCCACGATACTGTCGGGAAAATTCCATGGGTATCACAGTGAATAGAACGAGTTTCAATTTGAGCAGAAGCCTTCACGAATACTAATGGGGTAAAACCCACGGGTACCGCTACATGACTCCCTCCTACTTTCCTAAAAGGGTAAGAAAGCCTGGGTATAGGGCTGAAGTGTGTGAGGACATCGTGTGAGTGTTCAGTGTGTGAAGGGACACCTTTACCTCTTCCCAATTCAGGGGGATTTTATTTTTCCTTTTTTTTTAAATGTAGAGCACTGTAGAAAATAAGACAAGCAAGACAAACAAAATGGTTAGCAGCAATAACAATAATTAACATACAGAATCTTGAGGAGTGAGCCCACCTAACTATGATTTGATCGCAAAATTAAATATACTTTTGGACCTCTAGACCGAGGTTAAGTTTTAACCTCCCCAGTGGAGTCGCCAAGCTGTCGCAAGGTATTTTGCGGTCGCCTGGACGAACACTCACCGAAGTGGGAAAAGTGAGGAGTCGCCACTTTAATTTTGAGGGAAATTAAAGAAAACCATTCGCGAAAGTAAGTTAGAATAAAACCACTTTAAAGACAGAGATTCTAGGTTCGGGGTCCATGAACGGGTGGGGAAGGTGTTAGGCACCCCACCTCGTCCCTCAATGAGGGTAAGCAGATTTAATTTCACGTTCTTCATAGTTAGGAGGGCTTGAATAGAAATGTTAATCCTTTTGATAAAAGGAATATTTTATTTTTCACTAATCCGGATTACCCAGATACGTAAGTAAATGAGACAACCTTAGTGAATTGCTATTGCGTATTAACTTTATTTCAGGGAGAATCATTTTACATATTTGTTAAAATTTAATTTGGGAATTGAATAAGAACTCTCCTCCAATCTCCTTTAAATATTTATTAAAATTTTAAAGTTTGAGGGTCGGATAAGAACTCTCGTCCGATCTCCTTTTTTTTAAATATTTATTAAAATTTTTAAACTTGAGAATCGGATAAGAACTCTCCTCCTATCTCCTTTAAATATTTGTTAAAATTTTTAAGCTTGAGAATCGGATAAGAACTCTCCTCCGACCTCCTTATAAATATTTGTTAAAATTTTAAGTTTGAGGATCGGATAAGAACTCTCCTCCGACCTCTATTAAATATTTATTAAAATTTTAAGTTTGAGGATCGGATAAGAACTCTCCTTTGACCTCTATTAAATATTTATGGAAACTCTAGGCGAGGATCGGATAAGAACTCTCCTCCGACCTCTATTAAATATTTATGGAAACTCTGGGCGAGGATCGGGTAAGAACTCTTCTCCGACCTCTGTTAAATATTTATGGAAGTTTTGGGCGAGGATTGGGTAAGAACTCTCCTCCGACCTCTATTAAACATTTAAATGGGGACCGGATAAGGACTTTTTCGATCTCTCAAGGTTTAATTACAGCTACGCATCATAAGAACCTGAGACTAAGAGTTTCGTCATTCAAAGATGCCAAGGGTCGGAATAAGGCTTCTTTTAACTGGTTGGTACCTTGTGACTAGACAAAGGATGCTAGACTAAATTTTACCAATCTCCTATGTAATTACCTTACCAGTACCTTTTTATACATAGTCCATTCTGTTTATTTACCTGAAATTTAATTTCATTCTGCTTTATGACGTCATACTGAATCACCTTCTATGTTAGCCTAGTGATGCAACTCTATTATTTTCTTGACGTATTATTCAGGCCTTTCTATTTTAAAGAAGCACTTAAGACACGACTACTTACATTTTGCCGAACTACTTATACGCTACTTCAGATGAGGACTTTCGCATTTAGAAGTAGAAAAGCTTAATAAAAAGAATGGACCAGTTGACAAAGAAAGTAAACTTCGGGAATAACCTTCATTACACCATATAAACTTGGCGAAGATTACAAACATAAAAGTAAAGGGAATGCGTAAAATAAAGAGCTTTTAGTGAAACAGAGATATAAACACTCAACTGTGAGGAGCCGAACCTACTAAACTAATCGCAGAACGTAATAGGGGCACAAGCTGTTTAGCTCGAAGGCTGAAGCTCACCTAAAAACGAAGGATGCTTAGCTAAACGACAGTCAGGTTTAAACAAGCAAGTTGAGCTTGGGAAAGAAGAATGGAAATAAAGATGACAAAGAACTGAAAGTAAGGGCGTCACAGGATAATGAAAGAACTGAAAATGGAGAGTTCCAGTATTTCAAGAATCCCTTTTGCAAGAAAACACTTCAGAAAACTGAATTCAAAAGTTTTTCCTTATCAAAAACTTAAAAACAGCAGAGTAACGAACTAAATTAAATTTCAGAGTTCTTCCACTATAGTAACTATTTCTCCTTTTTTTGCCAGTCCCCCCTTTGAATAGTTTTCATGCAGGTATTTATAGGAACCGGGTGCTTCCCCTGAAGGGTCAGAATTTTGAAGGACATGATCTGAGGCTCAGGAATTAAAGAGGATCAGAACGGACGGCTGAGATCCCCTTCAGAATATTTGTCATTTTCTTCTTGTAATCTGACGATCCCAAATTCTCTTGTCCGGGGCGATCCGAGGGCTGGGAGTGAAAGGCTCTGATCTTGTCATTTTCTTCTTCGATCCGAGGGCTCCGAGCTCGTCCTTACAAGTAAGATCAACGGTGGAGATTAGGATGTACAGCGCTGTCCTGACGTACTCTGGCGCATGTCAGAAATGCGGGCGATTCTAGGGTGTGCGGTTGAGATTTCTCCTGCAATGCTTTAACTATCTCGGCTCTGATTATGACGATAATTGACAGGAGCTGTCTTATTCTCTTTGTCTTCCGACCTCCCCTCTTTTCCGGTCTTTTCAACGTAATCCTTTTTCGATCTCTCATACTGGGTTCCTGTAACACCCCTCACCCGACTACAGTGTAGCCGAGCAAAGTGTGCTACATTCGGTGCTGGAGCACCCTATCTTATCTTACTTTATTCCTTTCATAATTTGATCTCATTATATTTTAATATTAATTATTTTTCGTCAGAGAAACCAGCGAAGTTTCCCCTATTTTATTACCAGTTGACGTATTTTACTATTTACCTGTTTGAAAATTTCAATAATATTTCCAAAATAAAATCTTATCCATGCTAATCATAATTATCTCATCAATCATTCTCATAATTTTCTCATATTTCAAATCTCATCCATACATTTCAATTTCATAATCATTTCCATACATTTCCATTCATACTCAATTCATATGTAAACATTCTCAAATTCAATGAGCAAAATTTTCAAATTTCCTTAATTTACATAATTTACAAAATAATTACAAAATTTCATAATTTACATGATGTATAAACTAATTACATATGAAAGAGCTAATTTATTAATTTACATCACATTTATATTAATTACCTATTCCTAATCTACATTATAATGCAATATCTAGCATTTTATACAAAATACAAAATATGATCTATATGGGCCCTATCTACATGCATTGCTGAGGAGGTGACAACCTTGAATACTCCAGTCACTTCTGCAGATCTGGACTCCAAAAATCTTAGTCAAAGTACCTGCTCGAGGGAACAAATCCATCGCGCTAAGCATTGCTGCTTAGTGGTGCAATAATATAACAAGAAAATGAAATATACAAATAAAGAATGAAAGAAGCATAATTTGAATATTTAAGAATCAATTTAACTTAATACAATGTGTCTAATATTAATTATCATTTGTTCTCATTTGTTTCGCTTTGGAAGCGTTTAATTCCAAAATTCACAGTGATAATGTACAACATACAGAATTAATAAAAATACTCAGATTATATTTATATGGCAATAGAAGGTACATTTAAAATATTTAGTTAAGTTATACCTATTTTTGCAACTCTTTTATCATTTTACTTAACAATTTTTATGTGGTTTGGATCATTTCATAATTGTAACTAATTCTTTTGAAGTCTTATTAACTCATTTATTTGATTTCTAATATTTTTAACTACTAATAGTCTTAATTTATTTTAATAAATTACACTGCCCAAGTAACCTACGACAGGCTGACTAAACTGGATAACGGGTCATTGGCACTGTACACCGCGGTGCCTCGGACCGTCATACCATGGGACGCAGAACGTCAACCACGTATGTAGTCAGTATGGCTAAAAAGCCATGATATCACATAATCAGGCGTAAAAGCCATGAATGTTGGCATAATGCCATGAATGCGGGCATAAAGCCATGAATACGGGCACAAAACCATAAATACAGGCATAAAGCCTTTTTGCAGTACTGCTAAAAAAATACCCTATTGGCATGCCAAACTATCCAATCTGATACACATGTCTAGGCAATACAAGGGCACATAATATCATTAAATATTAATATATTGTATTTTATGACTTTATTATTTCATGATAAATTTCAATTATAATTCATACATTCATTTGATCATTTAAATGATCACAATTCACATCAATTATCCTTTTATACCATTTTACTCAAAATGCTCCTCCTCTCTACAATAATGAGAACTAATGTCTCATTTATACATTCAAGAATCTACTTATGTAATTACAAATTTTATATTTCAAGTTGAGTTACTAATATTTTATGAATTCCATTTGTGATGGGCATATAAGCCCTAGCTATCTATTCACATCAATTAGGTGACTTATTTTTCATGTTTCAAGTAATCCATGAATATTTCATGGATTTTAAATTTATGGCCTTAATTTCTTTTTAACAATTTTGACTAGGATGCATAGCCTACATTTGTCATACAATTCTAAGCATTTAAGCTTAGAATTGGTTCTAGGTTTTCATCTTAATTCACTAATCATTTTGATTACTATTCACCTACTAGTCAACCAAAATGTTGATTGTTTTATACTTAATGGATATATTAATTCTAATTACACCAAGATCCCATATTTTGAGTTTTATATTTGCTAGTATTAATTGTCAATTGCAATTTAAAGTCCCCTAGATGCATTTCTAAATTTTAAACTTTGAATTTCAAGTTTGCTGTCACTATTCACCTCATTGGTCAACAAAAATGTTGACTCTTGGATAGAAAATAGGTACATTGGTTTTAGCACCCCCAATGTACCACATTTTACATTTAAAACTTGTTGGAATTAACCACCAAATCCATTTCCAAACCTAAAACCAAAAGAGCAGAATTTTCAGTTTTTGTGACCCAACGTTACTGTTCCATTGGGTCCTGTTGCAGTGGGAATTTGAGGAAATGGTAAACATGAAAGTTGTTCCTTATTTTGTCTAGTTGAATTTCTTTTTTTGAATTACTCTATTTGGAGTTTTGTAGCTCCAGATATGGTCCAAAAACCACAGCTGGCCGGATTTGAATTCTGCAGAATTTACCAAATCTACAGTACCATGAACAATGAGTGTGACTGCCATTTTGGTTAGGTTCTGGTCATACTTTGGGGTAGGTTTCTTCATAGAAGTTGTTTGTCTATGTCTTATCTTGTTGATGTAAAAATTTAAAGTCAATTGACCATATCTACAGTGAGTTATGGCCAAATGAACAGTTACTGTTCATTTGGTCATTTCTGCAGGTGCTGTTGCAGGGTATCCGGATTGGGGCCAACTTTTGGTCCACTTGCTTTGGTCTTTTGGGCATGGTTTCTTCAGCAAAATTGTGCCATTATAAGTCTAGTTTCATGTCCAATTGGCCAAACACCAATTGAACCTACACAGCCAAAGTTATGGCTGTCTAAGTGGGCTGCAATCTCAGCCACCATGCTGCACTCTCTAGGCAGTATACTCATTCACTTTGCCATGCTATATTTCAGTCCCAATTATGGTCAAATTTCCTAAAATGGTCACTAATTGACCACTAGAATGTTCTTTAACAATTTCATAAGCCAAGTCCAATTTTTCACTCCTAAACCCTAGCTCAAATTCAAGGGTTACACCAATTACCTTAGTTAGCATACCAATTCATTATACTTGTGTATATGTACCTTAAACATCATTTCTAGTCCACTATAAGTCCAACAAAACGCTCATTCCTATTCCTTCAGTAGGGCTACCGAAATTCATGGTAGGCATACACTCAAATTTGGTTCATTTAACCCACAAATTCATATTGATTTCAAGTCTCTAACATAGAAAATAAGGGTTTTAAGTAGATAGGTGCACTAACCTCTTGTAGGGCAGAATTTTCCAAACTTGAACTTCACTTTCCTTCCTTTTCTAGGCTGCCAAACACTTCCCCAAGATGAGTGGACAAGTTTTAATGAAGGTGACTTAGGGTTTAGTAGTGGAATTTCATGGGAAATGGAAGTAATTAAAGGAAACTTTCATGGAGGGTTATGGAGGGGAGGTTCACGTTTTGAGGAAGAAGAAGAACCAGAAAATTGGTTTCTTAATTTGCCATTTTTCTCTTTCTAAAGAGTCTTTGTTGTGTTGTTGAATGGTGATTAGTGGAGGGCACTTAAATGACATCATGGTGATGTCATAATTAAGCATTTAAGTCATTTTCTTTTTCTTTCTTTTCTATTCATTTTTAATTTAATTTTTAGCAATATTTATTCATATTTTAGATCATAGTAATTATTTACTTAACTGGACAAGTCGGCCAAAAATCGTCTCTGAAGGCGAAATGACCAAAATGCCCTCCGTTTGGCTTAATGGGTCAAAATTGTCTGTACCAATTGAAAAATTTTTCTAAGTATTTTCTTGGCATTCTAATGCCATAGGAACCTCAATGACCCTTCTCTGGAGTCCCAAAAATTATTTTATAAATTTTTCCCCGGGTCTAGGGCTCCTCGTTGCGAGAACCGCAACTTACCTCTGGTTACCCATCGCTTGGGCACCGGCTCGTTTAACTTGGTTGTATTTTATTTCTAAAATTTTTCCTAAATTTTTCTTATTAATATTTGAGTTATTTATGACTCCTCACTTTAGTTTAAATATTTTTCCGAACGTTCTAGCTGTCCGGACCGACACCGGTCACCGGAACAGTAGAATGTACGTAATTGCTACAATGAGGGTGTTACAATTCTTCCCCTCTAATTTAAATTTCGTCCTCGAAATTTACTGGGTTTAGGTATCTAGGATAATTCTTTTACCTTCCTATTGCTCCCTCTGTCTACTTCTTTTATATATATGGTACTATTTAGTCTTTTCGAATCTATCATTATACACTTAGGCATATCAGAAGGGAAGGATACTTTACCTCAAATTCACATTTGGGCTTCTTGCTCCTCTCTGGCTTGGGTGACATTTCGAAGTGGTGTTACTGTTGCACTTGGTCCTTCCATGACCTCTGTCTGGGTCCGTGGTAAATTTCTCTTAGGACAATCTTTCAGACGATGTTCTATGGCTCCACATCTATAACAGGCTCCAGTCAATCCCCTACATTCACCTTTATGCCACTTGTTACAATGGCCACATTTTCTTGCTTGTCCTGGCGCGCTCACTACTAGTGTTTCTAGTTGATCTCTTCTGTGTATAGGCCTGGGTCTAGATCTCCTACTTTGATCAGATGTCTGACTTAACTGTTCTCTCGGCCTCTTATTACTAGATTGTCCAAATTTCCTCTTTTGATGATCACCACTCCTCTTTTGTTCCTCTTCATGAACACAGCTAATATATTTCTTTCTGAACTCTATCAGAAAGAATTCCCAAGTTACGTCAGCTGGTGGCACTACCTTGGTTACGACATCCCACCATCGATATGCAGCTTCTTGTAACAATGAAACTGCACACTCCAAACTCTGTTCTGGTGTGCAATAGAGCTGCTGCAAGACTCTTTTAGTCCTTTCTAACCAATACTCAGCTGCTACAGAATCGTCTTCCTTTCTACCATTGAAATCTACAGCTCCATAGTTCCTAATTTTTCCTAGAGGTGATTTCCGCTGAAGCGGTGGTGGAATAACCCCAGTCATCTGTCCGAAGAATTCAGTCATCTGCTCAAACAAGGCCTGTTGGGGTTGTACAGGCACCTCTTGCACTGGTGGAGCAGGATCTCCCCGATTTCCAATATCACTCCCAGTCGGGATACGACTTACTACTTCTTCTTCTACTGCCCTCTGCGATTCTGAGTCCATACCTTAACCTAAAATAACCAAGAAAACATATCTGCATTAGTGTCACCTCGACTCATATGAATGCAATGCATGCCATGCACACAATCTTATTCTATCTGTCTATGCCTAGGAACGCCTAAACTGCGCTCTGATACCAATAAATGTAACACCCCTCACCCGACTACAGTGTAGCCGAGCAAAGTGTGCTACATTCGGTGCTGGAGCACCCTATCTTATCTTACTTTATTCCTTTCATAATTTGATCTTATTATATTTTAATATTAATTATTTTTCGTCGGAGAAACCAGTGGAGTTTCCCCTATTTTATTACCAGTTGACATATTTTACTATTTACCTGTTTGAAAATTTCAATAATATTTCCAAAAGAAAATCTTATCCATGCTAATCATAATTATCTCATCAATCATTCTCATAATTTTCTCATATTTCAAATCTCATCCATACATTTCAATTTCATAATCATTTCCATACATTTCCATTCATACTCAATTCATATGTAAACATTCTCAAATTCAATGAGCAAAATTTTCAAATTTCTTTAATTTACATAATTTACAAAATAATTACAAAATTTCATAATTTACATGATGTATAAACTAATTACATATGAAAGAGCTAATTTATTAATTTACATCACATTTATATTAATTACCTATTCCTAATCTACATTATAATGCAATATTTAGCATTTTATACAAAATACAAAATATGATCTATATGGGCCCTATCTACATGCATTGCTGAGGAGGTGACAACCTTGAATACTCCAGCCACTTCTGCAGATCTGGACTCCAAAAATCTTAGTCAAAGTACTGCATGAGGAACAAATCCATCGCGCTAAGCATTGCTGCTTAGTGGTGCAATAATATAACAAGAAAATGAAATATACAAATAAAGAAAGAAAGAAGCATAATTTGAATATTTAAGAATCAATTTAACTTAATACAATGTGTCTAATATTAATTATCTTTTGTTCTCATTTGTTTCGCTTTGGAAGCGTTTAATTCCAAAATTCACGGTGATAATGTACAACATACAGAATTAATAAAAATACTCAGATTATATTTATATGGCAATAGAAGGTACATTTAAAATATTTAGTTAAGTTATACCTATTTTTACAACTCTTTTATCATTTTACTTAACAATTTTTATGTGGTTTGGATCATTTCATAATTGTAACTAATTCTTTTGAAGTCTTATTAACTCATTTATTTGATTTCTAATATTTTTAATTACTAATAGTCTTAATTTATTTTAATAAATTACACTGCCCAAGTAACCTACGACAGGCTGACAAAACTGGATAACTGGTTATTGGCACTGGACACCGCGGTGCCTCGGGCCGTCATACCATGGGACGCAGAACGTCAACCACGTATGTAGTCAGTATGGCTAAAAAGCCATGATATCACATAATCAGGCGTAAAAGCCATGAATGTTGGCATAATGCCATGAATGCGGGCATAAAGCCATGAATACGGGCACAAAACCATAAATACAGGCATAAAGCCTTTTTGCAGTACTGCTAAAACAATACCCTATTGGCATGCCAAACTATCCAATCTGACACACATGTCTAGGCAATACAAGGGCACATAATATCATTAAATATTAATATATTGTATTTTATGACTTTATTATTTCATGATAAATTTCAATTATAATTCATACATTCATTTGATCATTTATATGACCACAATTCACATCAATTATCCTTTTATACCATTTTACTCAAAATACTCCTCCTCTCTACAATAATGAGAACTAATGTCTCATTTATACATTAATATGGTTTATTTATTTATTCATTATGTTATTCATATTGATCACAATTATAAACAATAGTTCACATGTACCATTGTATTCAAAACATTTTTCCTTTCTCATTTATACATTCAAGAATCTACTTATGTAATTACAAATTTTATATTTCAAGTTGAGTTACTAATATTTTATGAATTCCATTTGTGATGGGCATATAAGCCCTAGCTATCTATTCACATTAATTAGGTGACTTATTTTTCATGTTTCAAGCAATCCATGAATATTTCATGGATTTTAAATTTATGGCCTTAATTTCTTTTTAACAATTTTGACTAGGATGCATAGCCTACATTTGTCATATAATTCTAAGCATTTAAGCTTAGAATTGGTTCTAGGTTTTCATCTTAATTCACTAATCATTTTGATTACTATTCACCTACTAGTCAACCAAAATGTTGACTTTTTTATACTTAATGGATATATTAATTCTAATTACACCAAGATCCCATATTTTGAGTTTTATATTTGCTAGTATTAATTGCCAATTGCAATTTAAAGTCCCCTAGATGCATTTCTAAATTTTAAACTTTGAATTTCAAGTTTGGTGTCACTATTCACCTCATTGGTCAACAAAAATGTTGACTTTTGGATAGAAAATAGGTACATTGGTTTTAGCACCCCCAATGTACCACATTTTACATTTAAAACTTGTTGGAATTAACCACCAAATCCATTTCCAAACCTAAAACCAAAAGAGCAGAATTTTCAGTTTTTGTGACCCAACTTTACTGTTCCATTGGGTCCTGTTGCAGTGGGAATTTGAGGAAATGGTAAACATGAAAGTTGTTCCTTATTTTGTCTAGTTGAATTTCTTTTTTTGAATTACTCCATTTGGAGTTTTGTAGCTCCAGATATGGTCCAAAAACCACAGCTGGCCGGATTTCAAATATGCAGAATTTACCAAATCTACTGAGAACATGAATAAAGGATCGTGACTGCCATTTTGGTTAGGTTCTGGTCATAATTTGGGGTAGGTTTCTTCACGAAAGTTGTTTGTCTATTTCTTATCTTGTAGCTGTAAAAATTTCAGGTCAATTGACCATATATACAGTGAGTTATGGCCAAATGAACAGTTCATTTGGTCATTTCTACAGGTGCTGTTGCAGGGTATCCGGATTGGGGCCAACTTTTGGTCCACTTGCTTTGGTCTTTTGGGCATGGTTTCTTCTGAAAAATTGTGCCATTATAAGTCTAGTTTCATGTCCAATTGGCCAAACACCAATTGAACCTACACAGCCAAAGTTATGGCTGTCTAAGTGGGCTGCAATCTCAGCCACCATGCTGCACTCTCTAGGCAGTATACTCATTCACTTTGCCATGCTATATTTCAGTCCCAATTATGGTCAAATTTCCTCAAATGGTCACTAATTGACCACTAGAATGTTCTTTAACAATTTCATAAGCCAAGTCCAATTTTTCACTCCTAAACCCTAGCTCAAATTCAAGGGTTACACCAATTACCTTAGTTAGCATACCAATTCATTATACTTGTGTATATGTACCTTAAACATCATTTCTAGTCCACTCTAAGTCCAACAAAACACTCATTCCTATTCCTTCAGTAGGGCTACCGAAATTCATGGTAGGCATACTCTCAAATTTGGTTCATTTAACCCACAAATTCATATTGATTTCAAGTCTCTAACATAGAAAATAAGGGTTTTAAGTAGATAGGTGCACTAACCTCTTGTAGGGCAGAATTTTCCAAGCTTGAACTTCACTTTCCTTCCTTTTCTAGGCTGCCAAACACTTCCCCAAGATAAGTGGACAAGTTTTAATGAAGGTGACTTAGGATTTAGTAGTGGAATTTCATGGGAAATGGAAGTAATTAAAGGAAACTTTCATGGAGGGTTATGGAGGGGAGGTTCACGTTTTGAGGAAGAAGAAGAACCAAAAAATTGGATTCTTAATTTGCCATTTTTCTCTTTTTAAAGAGTCTTTGTTGTGTTGTTGAATGGTGATTAGTGGAGGGCACTTAAATGGACATCATGGTGATGTCATAATTAAGCATTTAAGTCATTTTCTTTTTCTTTCTTTTCTATTCATTTTTAATTTAATTTTTAACAATATTTATTCATATTTTAGATCATATTAATTATTTACTTAACTGGACAAGTCGGCCAAAAATCGTCTTTGAACGCGAAATGACCAAAATGCCCTCCATTTGGCTTAACGGGTCAAAATTGTCTGTACCGATTGAAAAATTTTTCTAAGTATTTTCTTGGCATTCTAATGCCATAGGAACCTCAATGACCCTTCTCTAGAGTCCCAAAAATTATTTTATGAATTTTTCCCCGGGTCTAGGGCTCCTCGTTGCGAGAACCGCAACTTCCCTCTGGTTACCCATCGCTTGGGCACCGGCTCGTTTAACTTGGTTGTATTTTATTTCTAAAATTTTTCCTAAATTTTTCTTATTAATATTTGAGTTATTTATGACTCCTCACTTTAGTTTAAATATTTTTCCAAACGTTCTAGCTGTCCGGACCGACACCGGTCACCGGAACAGTAGAATGTACGTAATTGCTACAATGAGGGTGTTACAGTTCTTCTCTTCCGATCTCTCCTGACACGCTCTCTTCCGATCTTTCCTGACACGCTCTCTTCCGATCTTTCATGCCGGTCTCCCTTCTACCGATCTTTAAAGATCGCTCTTATGATGTAATCAGACCTTTAATGTAATCCGATCTCTAAAGATCGCCCAAATGATGTGATTAGACTTTTAATGTAATCCGATCTCCCGAGATCATCCAAACGATGTAATCAGATCTTTTCGGAAATAAAATTTATTTTAACAATTGTTTTTTTATTATTATTGATTATTTTCTGATCCCTGAAGTATTTATCCGATCCGACTCTTAATTTGAATGACACTTATCTGATCCGTGATTCAAAACACCTTAATCTGCCGCCCTACAGTTAACCGATCTCTTTATGGAATCTCCGGAATATTCGTGAGACGTGTCAGAATAGCTGGCGAGTCCCGCTATCCGATGCACTACCTAGAACATCGTGAGCATTAAATGCTCGGACGAGTATAAATAGGGGTGGGGTTAGCCAGTTGCTCATTCATGTCATTTTCAGTCTCTCGTAAACAACCTCCAAATTCTCTCGTTTTCTCAAGTTCCTCCGACATCGATCAAGCTCCAGTAAGGGTTTTGATCTTTCTTTTAGTTTAAATTTTCTGTTTTGAAAATGAGCGGTGCCGAGGGTCAGAGAGCAACAAGCCCCCCTTCCATTCAGTTCTCGTGGTCGTCCGATGATGTAGAGGTGGTCGGACCAAGCGCGCAGCCTGAACTTCCTAGGGTCTCCGTTCCAGCTTAGGGACAACCAGCACCCTCGAGGCATGTGCCTTCTTCAAGGAGGGAAAATCTTCCCATGGACGAGCTGCCATAAATCTTATAAGAAATCGACTGCGATGCTCACCAGAGTACAACATCCTACGATTCGCATTTAACTTATCCGGTGTCATGGCGACCTTCGAGTAGATCAATTCTTTGAGAGGGACAATATGATCATGGTGTATGAAGAACAGTTAAAAGCTGGGCTGCGATTCCCTCTTGATGACTTCCTTAAAGAGGTTTTAAAATATCACCAAGTGTGCATCGCCCAAGTTCACTTGAACTCGTGGCGGATCTTAGTAGCCTTTCGAGGCCTATGCCGAGCTAAGGGGCTCCGACCCACGACTAAGGTGTTCGCTGAACTGCATCGGTTAACTCGTCGCAAGGACGATGAGTATTGGTTCTTCTAGGCAAAACCCCATTGTGGGCTTTTTACCGATCTACCTTCCTCCCTGAAGAATTGGAAAAACCGCTTCTTTTTCTTGAGGAGCGAAATTCTGAACAGCTTTAAAGGCTTCCCCCGCAGTTGGCTGCATCAGGGTCCTTTGCTTGCGAAGCACATCGCCCTAAATAGGGAAGAGGGGGCAATGGTGATGGAGTTGAAGGAACAGGCGTCCAGAGAGAAGTTCTCTTGTTTGGATGCCGTGACGGCCGAGCTACACCATTGGACTATGCAGTTGGTCACCGGTCAAGATCGCGGGCTTCAGCTCTCTGATCTCGGCATCGGTATTTTCTATATCTCCGATCTTTGGACCTTAGCAATCTCACTGGCCTCTTCTTTGTGCAGGTATGGCAAGCGGCAAAGCTTCTAAGGAGAGCTGGAAGTGGAAGAGAGAGATCTCTCAGAAGGTACAGGAGATGAAGTGCTCCGAGCTGCTTCAAACACCTGGTCATGAGCCCGGGGAGATACAGGAAGGCTCATCTCAACCTTCCGGACCGCCGATCATAGAAGTGGTCCAAACTCCTCCTCACCAAGAAGAGCCACCTCCACCTCCGCCGACCGCTCCAAGTGTGGAAGGGGGCCGTTCCCAAAGTACTGTGAGGCCTCTTTCCCGCGGCACTCAAGTTTTAATCCATTCCCTGGAGAAGAATCGGACTGTTTGGGAAAATCCGAGCTTAGCGAAGGTCTTGGGGGCTTCCATCTGTCTTCGGGAAGATCGGGACAGGCTGTCCTCAGACAACCTTGATGACATCCTGACCCGATCTATGAGCTTGAACGTGGAGTGCTTGGTGAACCAGCACATTGTCCGGGAGAAGGCTTATCGCCTGGGTATAGAGGTCGAGAAGATGGGTCATGAAGTGTCTTCTCTCCGATCCCAACTTTTGTCCGCTCAGGACTATATATCTCAGATTGAGGGACGGATGAAGTTCTATGAGGACAAGCTGGCCGAGCAAGATCATGTTCTGGCCGAGCGAGATCGTGTTCTTAGGGAAGTTCAGGCGCTCCGTGCTGATGAAGCTGCTCAACTCTCTCATCATGCTGAGGAGCTCAAGGCAAAAGAAGAAGAAATGGTGACCGGAGTGGCCGGCGCTTATGTGAATGCTCATAGATATCTCCTGGCTGAGCTCAAGAAGCGTTATCCTGAGGAGGACTTCTCCTGGATGGCCAACCTGGCTCCCGAGGACGAAGGTGAGGATAGCGAAGGGCAGGCTGAAGGTGAGAGAGAAAATGAACATGTAGTTCAAGCTGGGGGCGATCCCCCAGCCGAATGACTTGTATAAATTTTGAAATGAAATGCAATGAAACTTCCCCTTTTGTTCAATGATTGATTGTGATCGGAAAATTTCTAAATTGCGTAAGCACTCGATTGTTTGAACATATTAGAATGACAACTGAAAGTGATTATTAATCTAAGTATAGGAGATCAGAGAACACAATATGCATGAGATTTGTTACGAAATGGGACTTAATTAAAATTAGAAATTTGGCTTTGAACACTTAAGATCGGGATCATCTTTAAACCGAGTCGAAACCTTTATCATTCTCAAATTTTAAATGAGAGACCGGCAACAAGACTGGTGCTACGAAGGCCTTATATTGGTTCAATTTTATTTGACAAGAAAGATCGGAAATACAATTAAATGATCGGGGGACTCGAGAATTGGCTTGAGGGATCGGTGAGGCTTTAAATGACCTGGAGACTTGGTATTAATTAAATTCTTTTTGTGGGGAGATCAGAAGTGTGGTTGGTTGGTAAAGGGGACTGTATTGAGGATCGGCTTCAAGGTTTATTAATTTTGAGGGATCGGCCAAAATATGGTGTCGACAGGAATTGTTAGAATGGAAGACAAATTCGTAGGTCAATTGGTCAAGCTGCTGGCAACATGACCAAACCAACTTTGATGGACCAAAATGGAAATTTTACAAGTCCAATTGATATGCCACCAATTAGGGATGAAAATAGACAAAAATGGGCGCAATTTTCATTAAAGAACCATGCCCAAAAACTGACCAAAACTTAGTGAAACAATTGACCAAAATGAAATGAGAGCAGGCTGCCACTGCACCAAACTTACCAAATGAACAATAATTGTTCATTTGGTCATAACTCGAGCTAGGAAGGTCAAAATGACCTGAAATTTTACCAGAAATTAGATAAGATATATATCTAATACTTTCATGAAGAACACCACCCCAAATTATGCCATTAACCTAGTCAAATTATTGAGCAAAGTTGAATTATTGAACCTGCAACTCTGCAGAATTGCCATTGAGCAGTAAAGTTCCAATGGCTATAACTCTCTCTAGAAAACTTCGATTTAGGCGATTCTTGAACCGATGGAAACCTAAGACATAGTAGAACATTTCGTATGAAGGAAATTAGACCAAATTATGGACTTAACTTGATCAAATTATTGAATGAAATTGGAAAAAAAATCTGCTAGAACCATAGTTGCAGTATAAACAGTGCACGTGAACAGTAACTGTATTTTGGCTATAACTTGAGCTAAAAAACTCCGATTGGGGTGATCCAAAAATGTGAATACACTTAAGACAATAAGGAACATTTTCTATGAAGGAAGTTTTGCCAAATTCCAACAGTAGATTGACCAATGGAACAGTGCAACTTCAGAGCACCAAAACCGAAAATTGGCAATTTTGCCAAAATGACCTAAGCTTTGAGAAAATGACTAAAACCAACAAGTTTAATGACCAAAACGTGGTATGTGGATGAAGTTGGAATTCCCATACCTATTAAGCCTTAGAAAGTCAACTATTTGACTTGAATAGTGCAGTGAATAGTAACCCGAAACACAAAATTTAAAGAATGTTGAATTTAGCACGTTAGAGCTAGGTAATTGTGAAGCTAAATTTATTTTGGATTTATGTTCAGTTCTAGTACTGAAACATTGTAAAATTGTATGTTTCAGTTGAAAAGAATATCGGGAAGGAACCCGAGGAACCGAGTCGAGGCTAAGGGCCGACTCGCTTGAGGTTTGTGCACAATAAATCCTATTCAAGCATTTTACCCTTGAAAAAAAAAATTGATTTAGTACGCATTATAAATTTATGAACTTTTGTGTTGCCACCTTGTGAACAAATTGTAACTTTGGAAATTGATTTGATTTTTGTATGCAATATTTGAATGAAATGTTTGAAATGGATTTTTGATTCACACTTAGCATGACAGTTACTTATTATTCCTCCTCCATTTATGGGGTTGAGATCGTTTATTTTCCTCCCTCTCTGGCTTGCCAGTTGAGGTTGTAGATCGGATGAGTACTCATTAGCTAGCTAGCCACCTCCCTCATTGATTTCGTTTAATGGGGTCGTAGATTGCTTTGTCATGGTGTACAACACGGTATTGATCGGAAATTTTGTGTCATGGCTTAAGTTGTGTGTGACTTTGGCAATACTGTGTTTATGAAATTGTTTGACTAAACTGTGTTTAATAGATTATTTGACAAAATGGTGTTATTATGGAATTTGATCATTATTGAAATGTGATTGAGAAACATTTGAATTTTGTTTGACAATGAATGATTTATTTATTGCATTTTAAATTTTTATTGTGCACCACTGAGTATTTTTATACTCAGCGATGGCTTATTTTGCTGTCGCAGATAAGAGCAAGGAAAAAGCAGCAGAGTGAGCTGCGATTAAATCGAGGATTACATTGATCTTTTGTACGGGTATTATTTTTGCCCTTGTAGATAAATTTTGATGTAAATATGGAAATGTTGTATGTATCAATATAAAGTCGAGCAGTTGTAAATAAATTTTAATAATATTATTTTAGATTTTCTTCTGTAAATTTAATATTTGTACATATGAAATTCCGACTTTATGCTTTGTGAATGGAATTATTAACTATTCTGAGTTGATGAATTTGATTTGGATTGTGGAACTGTTTTGAAATGAATTGATTGGAGTTGAATTGTGATTTATTGGAGATTGGAAATTGTGAAACATATTTGGGAGTGTTTCTCAGGTATTTGAAGAACGGTTTTCTCCAAAAACAAACAGAACTCTGTCAAAATTTTTATAAAATTTGCGACAAAATTTAAATGGACAAAAATTTTCACTAGTCTTTAAGCTTTGAATAAATGGTTTTAATTCTCACTAAAATGCTCACCACTTCCAAAATGTAAGAAAATCGTTTTAAAATCCCTTGTAGGGTACTTAATGAGTTATCGGTAGGTGAAGTTCGATAGTTCATTAAGTATTCTACGGAATCATGTTATGCCTTACGGAGGGGTAAGGTGTGACATGTTTTAGTGCTATCAGAGCATGGTTTTTCAATAAATTTTGACTATGTGTATGAACATTTCTTTGATAAGTACAACTGCTCAAGTGTCTTTAATTGATACATATAACATATTTACATCATGAATATGCACTAACGGAGGTCAACCTTCTTGTGTTTGATCTCAGGAAGTATAAATTTTGAGAAAACTGAATGGAAGGAGGAGATCATTCCGAAGAACAATCTGTTGAGGCTGAGGTTCAAGGGGAAGCCCCAGCACTCCAGAATGTGAGTGGGTTAGCCACTCCAGCTCCTGCTCCAGCACCGCAGTTTCCTGCTCAATTTATGCAGCAGATGGCTGCCTTCTTTCAGCAAATGGTGGGTAATGTGCCACCCCAAGCTCAGATGCCAGTACCTGTAGCACAACCACAGCGCTTAGCTCGGCAATATGAAAAATTGATGAAATTTGGGGCTACCGAGGTTAAAGGCACTGTTGATACACTGGAGGCAGAACAGTGGTTGGAAAGAATGGAACGAGTTTTCAGAAAGCTGCAATGTACGGAAGAGCTGAAGTTTGAGTATTCTGTTTCCTTGTTGCAAGGGGATGCGTTTGAATAGTGGAAGACCATCCCCCATAGCCTGGTTGAGCCACCTGTGCTGACATGGACAGACTTTTTGAGGGAGTTCCAACAGAAATGGGTTCCCGATGCATATGTGGATATGAAGTTGCAAGAATTCTTGAGTTTGAAACAAGGGAACCGAACTGTAGCAGAATATGAGAGAGATTTCTCAAGGCTAAGCCACTATGCTGGAAGCTTAGTCTCCACCCCCAAAGACAAATGCAAGAGGTTTGAGTCCGGGCTAAGGCAGAGTCTGAGAATGCAAGTTGTGGGTTTCAGACATCAGAATTTTGCGGAATTGATCTCACAAGCCTTGGAATTAGAAAGGATAGAATCCGAAGGGTCAGTGAAGAAGGGTTCACAAGAGAAAGAGAAGACTGAAAAGACTACTGGACAAGCATCTGAAAGTGATTCTGGCAAGAGGAAATAGTTTGGGGGATCTAGCTCCCGTAGAGGCAGAGGCAGATTTTCTGGCCAAAGACCACCTCGGTCTGGTCAGCCGACCCAACAAGCTTCTCGAGGATCTTTATAGGTCCGGCAGTGTGAAACGTGTGGTAGAACTCATGGTGGGGTTTGTTTCAAGGCTACTAGTGCATGTTTTAACTGTGGAGGAAGCAGACATTTCGCTAAGGATTGTACTAGTCCGCGCCGGTCTGGATCTTTTGCCACATCTGAAGGATCAACCCAAGTCTCTGCACCTAGAGGGTCACCATCAGTTGCTAGAGGTAGAGGCAGAGGTAGGGGTCCTGGTAACACCCCTAGAAGTCAGAGCACTGTTAACTAGCCAGCATCCAGTGGCGCACCAGTTAGAGTGTATACCATGCGTCAGAGGGAGGAGGCTGAAACATCAGACGTAGTAGCTGGTATTTTCTCCATCCTTGACCAAGATGTGTATGTGTTGTTTGATCCTGGCTCCACACATTCGTATTTTAGTGCTAGTGTGATGTGTCCTACTGCTATTCAGTGTGTACCAATGGACTATGATGTGCTAGTAACTAGTCCATTAGGCCAGGAGGTCAGGGTAAATAGGCTATATAGGGACTGTCCTTTGGTGATCCAAGGACACACTTTTCTGTCTGACTTAATTGAAATGCCCTTAAGAGATTATGACATTATCCTGGGCATGGATTGGTTAGCCAGGCATCATGCGATGATTGATCAGATCAAGACGATCACTTTTGGTCTTCCTTAGTATGGTGATGTAGTAATACATGGGGAGAGACAGTTATTACCTTCAAACATCATTTCAGCTACACTGGCCAGGAAAATGATTAAAAAAGGGTGTGAGGCGTACTTGGCACATGTGATAGACACCTAAGTGGGGAGTCCAGCACTGAGGGACATTCCTACTGTATGTGACTTTCCGGATGTGTTTCTTGATGAATTGCCAGGATTACCTCCAGAAAGAGAAGTGCAGTTTGAAATTGATGTTATGCCTGGTGTGGACCCAGTCTCCATAACACCATACAGAATGGCACCTGCAGAACTAAAAGAATTGAAAGTACAATTGCAAGAGTTGCTTGATAAGGGCTTCATCCGCCCTAGTGTGTCACCTTGAGGAGCGCCAGTATTGTTTGTAAAGAAGAAGGATGGCACTCTCCGGTTATGCATTGACTATCGGCAGTTGAATAAGGTGACAATAAAGAACAGATACCCATTGCCCCGTATTGATGACTTGTTTGATCAGTTAAGAGGTGCAGCTGTGTTCTCCAAAATTGACCTGAGATCAGGTTATTATCAGTTGAAAGTACAAAAGCAGAGTATTTCTAAAACTGCCTTCAGAACCCGCTATGGCCATTATGAGTTCTTGGTCATGCCATTCGGGTTAACTAATGCTCCGGTTGCTTTTATGGATCTGATGAACACTATCTTCAGACCATACCTCGACCAGTTTGTTGTGGTATTTATTGATGATATATTGGTCTATTCGAGGAATGCAGAAGAGCATGATAGACATCTACGGATTGTACTGCAGACTTTGAGAGAGAAACAGCTATATGCCAAACTGTCAAAATGTGAATTTTGGCTGAAGGAGATATCCTTTTTGGGGCATATAGTATCAGCAGAGGATATTAAGGTAGATCCTAGCAAGATTGAAGCTGTCCTTAATTGGAAGCCACCCAGAAATGTCACAGAGATTCACAATTTTCTGGGTTTAGCCGGATACTACCGTCAATTTGTGAAGGGATTCTCCATGTTGGCATCTCCATTGACCAAGTTGCTTAGAAAGGATGTGAAATTTCAGTGGATGGACAAATGCCAGCAAAGTTTTGATGAATTGAAAAGATGTTTGACAGAGGCTCCAATCCTGACTTTATCTATACCGGGTAAAGAATATACAGTTTACAGCGATGCTTCTCACAATGGGTTAGGTTGTGTGTTGATGCAAGATCGAAATGTTATTGCCTATGCTTCATGCCAGCTGAAACCGCATGAGAGGAATTATCCAACACATGATTTGGAGCTTGCAGCTATTGTGTTTGCTCTTAAGATCTGGAGACATTATTTGTATGGGGAGAAGTGCTACATCTACACAGATAATAAGAGCTTGAAGTATTTGGGCACCCAGAAAGAGTTGAATTTGAGACAAAGGAGGTGGTTAGAGTTGATAAAAGACTATGATTGCCTGATAGACTATCAGCCAGGGAAAGCTAATGTTGTGGCTGACGCCTTAAGTCGTAAGACTATGGCAAGTCTACAGGTTACTCCCTTGTCTTTAATACATGAGTTGAGATCATTACATGCCAGTTTAGAGATTAATGATAAGGGGCAGACAGCAGTTGCATGGCATGTACAGCCAGTGTTAATTGATCAGATCAGAATAGTTGCTCAGAATGATGAAAAGTATCAGAAGCTGTTGGAAGAAGTTAGACAGGGCAAAAAACCAGAGTTCTCAATCAGAGATGATGGTCTACTGCTACACCAGGGCAGAATGTGTGTTCCTAATGATGTTGATTTGAGGCAGATCATTTTGAAGGAAGCACATGAGTCTCCTTTTGCTATGCACCCTGGTGGTACAAAAATGTATAGAGGGCTAAATGAGCATTACTGGTGGATGGGTTTAAAAAGAGATGTGGCAGAGTTTGTATCCAAATGCCTAACTTGTCAGCAAGTAAAGGCAGAGCATCAAGTTCCAACTGGGTTATTACATCCACTGTTAGTGCCAAAATGGAAATGGGAAAGAATAACGATGGATTTTATAATGGGACTTCCGCGGACACAGAAGAGTCATGATGCAGTATGGGTCATTGTCAACAGACTGACTAAGTCTGCTCATTTTCTGCCAGTTCGAATGGACTACAGTTTGGACAGATTGTACATCGATGAGATTGTGAGACTGCATGGAGTGCCGATTCATCGACGTATCGACAGATCCTAGGTTCACTTCTAGATTCTCGGGTAGTCTTGAGAGCCCTAGGAACTAGATTGAACTTCAAGATCGCATTCCACCCACGCATGCATGGCCACCCGAGAGGGTAATTCAGATTTTGGAGGACATGCTACGGGCTTGTGTGATTGAGTTTGAGGGTAGTTGGGATACACACTTGCCTTTGATTGAGTTTGCTTACAACTACAGCTACCAATCAAGCATTGGGATGCCTCCATATGAAGCTTTGTTTGACAAGAAATGTAGAACCTCGTTGTGTTGGGATGACGTGGGTGAAAGAAAAATGATTGGACCCGAAATTGTTCAACAGCCTGAAGAGAAAATCAGGGTGATCAGGGGTCGACTTAAAAATGCATCAGACTGTCAAAAGTCCTATGTTGATTTGAAAATAAGGGATATTGAGTATGCAGTGGGTGAGAAAGTTTTCCTCAAGGTTTCTCCTTGGAAGAGAATTATGAGATTCGGCAGAAAGGGGAAACTAAGTCCTCGTTTTATCGGGCCATATGAGGTATTGGAAAGAGTAAGTCCTTTGGCATATCGGTTGGCACTACCTCCAGAGTTGGAGAAGATACATAATGTCTTCCATGTGTCTATGTTGAGGAGGTATCGATCAGACCCATCTCATGTACTACTAGTAGAAGAAATTGAAGTGAACCCATACCTCACATATGAAGAAAAACCCATAAAGATTCTGGCTTATGAGGTGAAACAGCTACGAAACAAGCATATACCATTAGTAAAAGTGCTGTGGAACCATCATTCGGGCCAAGAAGCTACTTGGGAACGGGAGGAGGACATGAGGAGACAACACCCACAGCTGTTTAGAGATTGATACCAGGTAAAATTTCGAGACGAAATTTATTTTAAGGGGGAGAGAATTGTAACACCCCCGTTTGCATAGCCTGGCAGATTTCACTGTTCCGGTGATCGGTGTCGGTCCGGACAATTAAGGGGATTAGAACCATACTTAAGACAACTAGAGAAACCATAAACACAAATAATTAGTAATATTCAATTAGTTAAGTATAAATAAGAAAAACAGAACATAAAAAGTTAAACGAGCCGAGAGTCACAGCGATGTGTGACCTCCTTGGGAACGACTGCGAAGTCGTTTTAAACTCAAATTTCGAACCGTAAAATGTGACGCTGCAGTCCTTAGGACCATTATAAACACAGTGGAAAAGAGAAAATCACAAAAGAGAACTGTTAAGCTAGTCAAATAATTAGGTCAGGGAGCCGGAAGAAATATGAAATTATTTGCAAACCGGGATGAACCGGTGAGGGGCAATTTGGTCAATTGACCCCGAGAGTCGACTCGACCTAATCACAAATAAAATCGGAGAAAAGAAAATTTCGGAATCGAGAATTAAATTAAAGAATTAATAGAAAAAAATAAATAGAAAAAAAAGAAAGAAGATGGAAAAGTCAAAGGTGATGACATCATGCATGATGTCATAAAGGATTAATTAATTTATTTTATTAATTTGGGATTTTTGGTCTTCAAAAAGGGCATAAGACTAAAGAAAATAAAACAAAAAAAAAAAATTAGAAAAGTGTCTTCTTATTCCTTTGGTTTGCCGCCCCACCTTCTCCCTCTCATCTCCATGGAATTCTTCCATCTAAGCTTACAATTAAGCTTGATTTTCTCCACTTAATCAACATAACTCCCTTAAATACCTCACTAGAACTTGTAATCTCAACTTAGGAAGAAGAGTATAAGAAGAAAGAAGGGCTAAAGCTAGAGATTGAAGCTTTAAGTTAAGGTTAGTATGTTAACTCCTTATTTTTTTCATTTAAATACATAATTAATGTTTGAAATGAGCTTGGAACTTGATTAAATGAAACAAATATGGGGGAAGGACCATTGATGAAATTTTGGTCTGGTTGAAGGGAGTATGAATTTCATGAATTTAATGAGTTTGAATGAGTGTAGAAACCTTAATTAGTTGAATGATTAGCATAAAAACCATTAATGTAGTTAAATACAATGAACTAGTGAGATTAGGGTTTGAATATTAGGGTTTGTGAACCAAATTTTGGACAAATGCATAAATGGTATCTTTGACCAATTGTGGACTAAAAAATGGTCAATAATGACCAAAGGAAATGTATGGGAATTGTTAGAATGGAAGACAAATTCGTAGGTCAATTGGTCATGCTGCTGGCAGCATGACCAAACCAACTTTGAAGGACCAAAACGGAAATTTTACAAGTCCAATTGATATGCCACCAATTGGGGATGAAAATAGACAAAAAAGGGCACAATTTTCATTAAAGAACCATGCCCAAAAACTGACCAAAACTTAGTGAAACAATTGACCAAAGTGAAATGAGAGCAGGCTGCCACTGCACCAAACTGACCAAATGAACAGTAATTGTTCATTTGGTCATAACTCGAGCTAGGAAGGTCAACATGACCTGAAACTTTACCAGAAATTAGATAAGATATAGATCTAAAACTTTTATGAAGAACACCACCCCAAATTATGCCATTAACCTAGTCAAATTATTGAGCAAAGTTGAATTATTGAACCTGCAACTCTGCAGAATTGCCATTGAGCAGTAAAGTTCCAATGGCTATAACTCTCTCTAGAAAACTCCAATTTAGGCGATTCTTGAACCAATGGAAACCTAAGACATAGTAGAACATTTCGTATGAAGGAAATTAGACCAAATTATGGACTTAACTTGATCAAATTATTGAATGAAATTGGACCAAAAATCTGCCAGAACCATAGTTGCAGTATGAACAGTGCACATGAACAGTAACTGTATTTTGGCTATAACTTGAGCTAAAAAACTCCGATTGGGGTGATCCAAAAATGAGAATATACTTAAGACAATAAGGAACATTTTCTATGAAGGAAGTTTTGCCAAATTCCAACAGTAGATTGACCAATGGAACAGTGCAACTTCAGAGCACCAAAACCGAAAATTGGCAATTTTGCCAAAATGACCTAAGCTTTGAGAAAATGACCAAAACCAACAAGTTTAATGACCAAAATGTGGTATGTGGGTGAAGTTGGAATTCCCATACCTATTAAGCCTTAGAAAGTCAACTATTTGACTTAAATAGTGTAGTGAATAGTAACCCGAAACACAAAATTTAAAGAACATTGAATTTAGCACATTAGAGCTAGGTAATTGTGAAGCTAAATTTATTTTGGATTTATGTTCAGTTCTAGTACTGAAACATTGTAAAATTGTATGTTTTAGTTGAAAAGAATATCGGGAAGGAACCCGAGGAACCGAGTCGAGGCTAAGGGACGACTCGCTTGAGGTTTGTGCAGAATAAATCCTATTCAAGCATTTTACCCTTGAAAAAAAAATTGATTTCGTACGCATTATAAATTTTTGAACTTTTGTGTTGCCACCTTGTGAACAAATTGTAACTTTGGAAATTGATTTGATTTTTGTATGCAATATTTGAATGAAATGTTTGAAATGGATTTTTGATTCACACTTAGCATGAAAGTTACTTATTATTCCTCCTCCATTTATGGGGTTGAGATCGTTTATTTTCCTCCCTCTCTGGCTTGCCAGTTGAGGTTGTAGATCGGATGAGTACTCATTAGCTAGCTAGCCACCTCCCTCATTGATTTCGATTAATGGGGTCGTAGATTTCTTTGTCGTGGTGTACAACACGGCATTGATCGGAAATTTTGTGTCATGGCTTAAGTTGTGTGTGACTTTGGCAACACTGTGTTTATGAAATTGTTTGACTAAACTGTGTTTAATAGATTATTTGACAAAATGGTGTTATTATGAAATTTGATCATTATTGAAATGTGATTGAGAAACATTTGAATTTTGTTTGACAATGAATGATTTATTTATTGCATTTTAAATTTTTATTATGCACCACTGAGTATTTTTATACTCAGCGATGGCTTATTTTGCTATCGCAGATAAGAGCAAGGAAAAAGCAGCAGAGTGAGCTGCGATTAAATTGAGGATTACATTGATCTTTTGTACGGGTATTATTTTTGCCCTTGTAGATAAATTTTGATGTAAATATGGAAATGTTGTATGTATCAATATAAAGTCGAGCAGTTGTAAATAAATTGTAATAATATTATTTTGGATTTTCTTCTGTAAATTTAATATTTGTACATATGAAATTCCTACTTTATGATTTGTGAATGGAATTATTAACTATTCTGAGTTGATGAATTTGATTTGGATTGTGGAACTGTTTTGAAATGAATTGATTGGAGTTGAATTGTGATTTATTGGAGATTGGAAATTGTGAAACATATTTGGGAGTGTTTTTCTCAGGTATTTGAAGAACGGTTTTCTCTAAAAACAAACAGAACTCTGTCAAAATTTTTATAAAATTTGCGATAAAATTTAAATGGACAAAAATTTTTACTAGTCTTTAAGCTTTGAATAAATGGTTTTAATTCTCACTAAAATGCTCACCACTTCCAAAATGTAAGAAAATCGTTTTAAAATCCCTTGTAGGGTACTTAATGAGTTATCGGTAGGTAAAGTTCGGTAGTTCATTAAGTATTCTATGGGATCATGTTATGCGTTACGGAGGGGTAAGGTGTGACACATCTGGTGTATTGAAGACGAATCTCAAAGGCACAGACACGCTGTCGTGCATCAATAGGTTAGTTTAATCGTTCTTGATTTAATCTAGGGTTCTAAAATTAATCTGATTAATTTAAAATCTTAAATGGCAAATACAGATCCAAAAACATATTAAAAAAGTTTTAATATGTTGTTTATCATTGAAATCAAATAGATAAAAAATAAATCTTGCATGATGCATGTGACCCTAGGTGAAAATTTTTGAATTCAATGGTATAAACTTGTGTTTTCACACTTCCGTTGCTTCACTCAGGCCGTCACACCATCGGTCACAATGTGTCTCCCATTGTGCAAACAGAATGGCTAATAAGCCATAAAAACAATAAGGCATAAAACCAAGTATAACATCATAATCAGTATAGCCATAGGCTATCATCACAGAATGGCAATGAAGCCATACATCATATGCAGTACTGCTATCAGAACCCTAGTGGTATGCCAACCTATCCAAACCAATCACATTAGGCCTACTAAGGCATTTAACACTTTTAATTTATGTAATTCTTTGAAATTGAAATTTTATGGCTACTATTCATTTCATTAGTCAACTAAAATGTTGACTTTTTCATAGACAATAGGTATATTGGTTCTAATATCACCAACATATCACATTATGCATTCTAAAGTTGTTGGCATTGGTTGCCAATTTCATTTCAAAGCATAGTGTTAGTTATTCACAATTTTCAGATTTCGAGCACTAAGTTTTCTGTTCCATTGGTCATTTGTACAGTAGGAATTTGGCAAAGTTGTCTTCATCAAAATTGTTCCTTATTGTGTCTAGTTAAATTTCTTTTTCTGAATCACTCCATTTTGAGTTTTTTAGCTCAAGTTATGGCCTAAACACCATAACTGAAGGGATTGCAAATTTTCCAGATTTTTCTGGGCAAAACCAATTCTGCAGGTTTTGTGCACTGACTTCAATTCAGTTTGTGAACATGTTATGATCAAACTTTGGGTTTGGTTTCTTCATGAAAGTTGTAGGTCTATGTCTCAGCTTTTCTCTGGTAAAATTTCAGGTCAATTGGACCTTTCTACACTGAGTTATGACCAAATGAATAAATATTGTTTCTTTAGTCATTTTGCCCAGGCAGAATGCAAGTCACCCAGATTAGGGCAAATTTGAGGTCAACTTGGTTTGGTTTTCTGGGCAGGGTTTCTTCACCAAAGTTGTGCCATTATGTGTCTAATTTCATATCCAATTGGCCTTGCACCAATTGAATCTATACAACTCCATTTATGGCTGCCCAAACCTGCTGGACTCACAACCAGTCCTGTAGGTCACCAAGGATAGCATGCCTAAGGTCAACTAGGTTATCCTTACTCACTTCAATTCCTCCTCACACACATTCAAATGGTCACTAATTGACCATTATAATGTCATTTTGTGTCCAATTATATCTACTCACAAATTTGAGTTTCAAACCCTAACTCTAACCTTCCAAAGTTACATTTTCATGCACTACACTCATAAACTAATGTTTTGAGTGATACAATCATATCAAGAGCAGCCCATTCACTCATTTAATCCAAAGAAACCATCAAGACCACAACAAATCCATGGCTGCCAAAAATAGGGTAACACCTTAACATGTTTATCTTCAATGAACTTACACATATCATAGCTCAAATTTGCATTCTAACAAAAATTTAAAGGAAAGAATCAAAGATTTGGACACTAACCTCTTTTACTAACAATTCTAAGTCTCCAAAACTTCCTTCTTTCTTCTTCTTTTTGCTGGCTAGAGGTTGTTCATGATACAATATCACTTTTTTGTGAAGCAAGGTAGTGGTTTCAAGATGATTTGGTGGGCAGTTCCAAGCTTACATTAAGTTTTCATGGAGGAATGGGTTAGGGAAATGGGTGACGCCTAGTTTGGGGAAGAAATAGATTGGTTTTTCTTTTTTTTTTTTTTTTGGTGTTATTTATCTTCTTTTATTACTTACTTAAGTGGTGCTTTAATGTGATTGGTAGAAATTCCTTTAAATGACATCATGGTGATGTCATAATTGGCGCTTTCTTCCATTTTCTTTTTCTTTCTTCTCTACTCATTTTCAATTTAATTTTTAGCAATATTTATTCATATTTCATGTTATAATAATTATTTACTTAACTAGACAAGTCGGCCAAAAATCATTTCTGAAGACGAAATGACCAAAATACCCTCCGTTTAGCTTAATAGACTAAAATTGTCTGTACCGATTGAAAAATTTTTCTAAACCTTTTCTTGGAATTCTAATGCTATAGAATCCTCAATGACTCTTCATTGGAGTCCCAAAATTATTTTATGAATTTTCTCTCGGGTTTAGGGGTCCTAGTTGCGAGAACCGCAACTTTCCACTGAGTTACCCATCGCTAGGGCACTGGCTCATTTAACTTGATTCTATTTTATTTATAAAATTTTTTTCTAATTTTTTCTTATTAATATTTGAGTTAATTATGGTTCCTCACTTTAGTTTAGATATTTTTCAAGACGTTCTAGCTGTTCAGACCGACACTGATCACCGGAATAGTAGAATGTACGGAATGGATACAGTGAGGGTGTTACAACTCTTACCCTCTAATTTAAATTTCGTCCTCGAAATTTACCTGACTTAAGTAATTGTGGAGTTGCTACCTCCTTACTTCTTCACTTCCTTGTATCACTTCATCAATGTCTGGGTTTGGCTCCTCCTAAGCTTTTATAGCATATACCTGTGGTGCCACCCTGACTTCAGGCCTTTCAACTATCTCAGAAACAATCTTCTTTGGAATGTTAGCCCTCTCTGTTCTACCCTATCTTTTTGTAACACCCTCCCTGTAGCAACTCCATACATTCTACTGTTCTGGTGACCAGTGTCAGTCTGGACAGCTAGAATGTCTGAAAAAATATTTAAACTAAAGTGAGGAACCATAATTAACTTAAATATTTACAAGAAAAATGTATGAAAATTTCTAGAAATAAAATACAATCAAGTTAAATAAGCCTGTGCCCTAGCGATGGGTAACCAAGTGGGAAGTTGCGGTCCTCGCAACTCGGAGCCCTAGACCCAGGAGAAAATTCATGAAATAATTTTTGGGACTCCAGAGAAGAGTCATTGAGGTTTCTGTGGCATTAGAATGCCAATAAAATGTTTAGAAAAAAATTTCCAATCGGTACAGACAATTTTAGTCTATTAAGCCAAACGGAGGGCATTTTGGTCATTTCGCCTTCAGAGGTGATTTTTGGCTGACTTGTCCAGTTAAGTAAATAATTATTATGACATGAAATATGAATAAATATTGCTAAAAATTAAATTGAAATGAGTAGAGAAGAAAGGAAAGGAAAATGAGATAAAATGTCAATTATGACAATACCATTATGTCATTAAAAGTGCTCCCACTAATCACATTTGAACAAGCTATTAAAAGCCAATTAAAAATAGGTAAAATGAGGTAAAAATTAACAAAAGCAATTTGTTTCTTCTTTCCAAACCATTTCAGCCGTTTCCCTCTTCTCCATACCCATTCCACCGTGAAAGCTCACCAAAGCTCTCAACCTCACCTCATCTCACCTTGAAACCACCACTTAGCTTCACAAAAAATTAACCTAGTAACTTGAACATCCTCTAGGCAGCCAAAAGAGGAAAAAAAAAAGTTTGGGTAGCTTGAAATTCTGCTCCATTCAAGGTTAGTGTCCAATCTTTGTTCCTTTTGCTTTAATTCATGTCTAAGTGCATGAATTGTGTAGGAAATGTAAGAAAATAAAATAAACAAGTATGTGTGTGCACCCTATAATTTTGGCAGCTAGGGTTAGCTAGGGTTTGATAATTTTGCTTGTTAGAAAAATGGTTATGAGCAGCCTTTGGTAGTAGATGAGGGTTTGAACATAATTGAGTACATGAAATGCAAGAATTGTGCATGTGTGAAATGAAAAAAAATTGGACACTTGAATAATTCTAGGGTTTGCTCATGTGATGGTTCATTAACCTTGTAATGGCCAATTAGTGACCATTTGAATGTGTATGATGAGGAAATGAAATGAGTTGAGGCTTGGCATTTGTGTATGGGGGAGCTGCCTAGGCTGACCTACAGGACTGAGCATGAGTCCAGCAAGTTTGGGAAGTTATAAATGGAATTGTAGAGGTTCAATTGGTGCAAGGTCAATTGGAAATGAAACTAGACACATAATGGCACAACTTTGGTATAGAAACCTTGCCCAGAAAACCAAACCAAATTGACCTAAAAATTGCCCTAATTTGGGTAACCTGCATTCTGCCTGGGCAAAATGATCAAATGAATAGTATTTATTCATTTGGTCATTACTTAGTGTAGAAAGGTCCAATTAACCTGAAATTTACCAGCAGAAAGCTGAGACATAAACCTACAACTCTCATGAAGAACACAAATTCAAATTCTAACCATAATCTAGCCAAATTGCCAACCAAACTTAGGTTACCAAATCTGGCAGAACCAGTTGTCACACCCCACTCCTCTGTAAGGCATAACATGATCCCGTAGTATACCTAATGAATTACCAACTTTGTCTACTGATAACCCATTAAATACACTACAAGGGATTTTAAAACTTTTCTTACTTCTTTTTATAGGGGTGAGCACTATTTACAGGTGTTAAAAAAAAATTTTGAACTGAAGTGAAACAGCTAACACATTTAAATTATTAGTAATTTCTATAACAATTTTGGCAGAGTGCCATCTATATTTTGAATAAAACAGTTCTTCAAAAACCGGTAAAAAGCACTTCAAATATATTTCTCAATCTCAAACTCGAACATTTAATCAGCACAATATGTTTCTCAACATTTGTCAACTCAATCCACAATAATTTTTCAGTGTTTTCAAAAGCTGAGATAAAAGAAATATATCATAATATTTACAAAACCAAAATAATTTACAAATTTAGTTTACAACTTTAATGTACAACTTTAATTCACAACTGCTCAAAACCAAGAACACTATATACATACAGTGAACATACATTACAATACAAAATGCAAAATATGGTATACTCAATATACCCGATGATCTCTCAGTGTAGTACTAGCAGCTTAGTCTGCTACCTGTCAGTCTGTCTATCTGCGATAGCAATGAAAAGTTATCGCTGAGCCATTATCTCAGTGGTGCACAACATTAACCAAATACAACTTTAAATCACAAATCATAAGTCATATAAATAGTGGATACTTAAAACGATAGTTAAATTCAAAAGATAGTGAATGTCAATAGGAATTTAAACTCCATTTCTCAATATCACAATAAATATCAATAAATCATACACACAACTTAATCATGTTCCAAAGTTCAATTCGTCTCAAAAGCCGATGGCTAGTGAGGAATTCAATTCATCCTAAAAGCTGATGGCTAATGAGGAATAACATAGCTAGCTAGCAAAAATATGAGTACTCATTCTATTCGTCCTCAACAGGCACACACCTCAACACTTCAGCCAGAGAGGGAATTAAATTCGTCCCATTAGACAAGCTAGTGAGGAATTCAATCAATATACATGATAGCTGTGGTTTCAAACCATTTACAATGCTTTTCAATCAATAAGTATCCATCAAATATCAATCAAACAATTTTTCACAGTTTCAAACCATTTACAATGCTTTTCAAGCAATAAGTATCCATTCAAATACATTTCCACAATTTAAAACAATAATATACAATAGTCATAATTTATTTCAATTGAAAAATTCAAAAGAAATAACTGTTGTGCACAAACCTCTGATAACTGTCTCTTGGCCCTGACTCTGTGTTTCCTTCCCTTTCCCTGAGTCCTTGCTAACTTAGAAACACAATTTGAAGTGTTTCAGTACTCATTTAAATCGTTTCTAACAATAAGGCTTAATACTTAATTTATTGAATTCTATTATTTCCTTTAGTCAACATAAAATGTTGACCCTCGATGCACTCTAGGTGAATTAGGTTTTAATGTTACCAATGTGTCATATTTAATAGCCTTTTAGTGTTGGTACATGTTACCTAATTCATTTTCATGTATAGTGCATTTTATTGCAATTTGTCGGATTCCAATATACTAATTTGACCTAGCCGGATGACATAGTTTCCTCGGTTTTCGGGTTTCGATAAAAACTAAAAACTTGTAAGTCTATGTCTTATTGTATGCAGGCAAAATTTCAGGTCATTCTGAGCTATGTAAGCCAAGTTATGGTCAATTTACCAATGCCAGTCAGAATGCATCAAAATGGTCACTTTAGGTCATTTTTAGGTCACTTTTGGTTCGGCCAGTTCTTAGACATGAAATTGTGCAAGCTATTTCGCTTGGTTCTGGCCATTTCTGGGCTTTGGTGTCTTCATAAGAATTGTAGATATATGTCTCAACTATTTATGGTAAAATTTCAGGTCAATTGGACCTGTTTTGAGTGAGTAATGGCCAAAACACTAACAGCTGCCCAAATAGTCAATTTTCAGGCTTTCAAAGCACTAATCCGGATTTGGTCTTTTTTTCAAGTCACCTTTTAAGCAGAATTTTGTTAAGCTTCCTTCATGAAAGTTAGCACATTTTGTGCCTAGTTTCACCTCCAATTGGTATCATACCAATTGAAGCCACACACTTAAGGTTCTAAGCTAAAACATACACTGCCCTGCAATATACTCTTCATCACATACCAAAGGACACATTCAACACTTACCAAGTCACTTCCTTCATGCCATTTCTGTTTTGTACCATAACATAAACACATTTAGCAGCTCATTTTTGGTCATTTTGGCAGCTTGTAACTACACTAAATATGCATATTATAGTACAAAGTTTCCAAGTCCAAATTATAAACAATTTATCCACATGACAAGCTCATTTACATGTCCAAACTCAAACCTCTATAAACATATACATGCTGCCATAACAAGCACCATAATTCAACCATATAATTTCATAAACCAAACCATGAAACAACACATTTTGGTCTACACTTCAAGTTTGCTGAATTGTACATTTCCTTCCATTAGTTTCCAAGCTTCTAAAATCAAGTGTACTATCACATACATCTAGTATACATTATCCAATTTACTCCTACACACATAAACACTTAAACCAACACTTTAATCTACCATTTACATGCAATGATAAACTACTCTCATTGAAGTTTCATGGCTGCCAAAACTTTACCTCTCCCTTAACTCATCAAACTTCAAAAATCCTTCCACAATTCAACTACCCATAACATCCATGCAAGGTTTAATGAAACAAGCATAAAAAATACATACTTACCACTTTTGAAATTCTTTAAAACCACACCAAAACATGATTTTCTTGCTGCCTATCTACTTCCCAAGTTGTGTAGAACAACTTTAGTGAAGGGAGCATTGAAGGATCATGGCTTGATCATAGGAAATGAAAGCTCAAAGGTGGGATGGCCATGGAGGATTCATTGGGACCTCAATTCGGCATGAAGAAGATGAACCAGAAAATGAATCATTTAGTGGATATACACATATCCCTTAATAAGTTTAAACATCCCTTAGTGCTCCTCTATAGTTTAATTAAACAATATTATATGTTAATGTTTTAGTTATTCAAATTATACCCCATTTCTTGCACTATTATTATAATATACCACAATTTTAATTTTTATGATATTTTCAAAGTGTGCTATCACTTATTTTTAATGGACGTTGAATTCAAAAGACAACTCGGGGTGTTAAATGACCACAATGCCCCTGTTCGGGTTGCATTCCTGATTTTTTGGTAACACCGGGTTTTGTAGTTTACTCGATTTTCTGTTTTTCTTTGTACTAATTAATTAATTTTTCTTTGATATTTCTAATAATATTTATACTTCAATAGGTCTTTAATTATCTCTTAAAAATATTTTCTAGGGTTTCTCGCAGTCCAGGGCTAGTCAATGGTCCATGCCGTAACTTCCTGGTGTGGTTACCCATCGCTAGGGTTCTCGGCTCGTTTAACATGGTTACATTTCATTGCTATTATTTTTCCTTTTGTTTTTCTTGTATTTTATTTTCTTGTATTTCATTATTTTATGTCTCCACGCTCATATCTAAGTGTAGTTCTAGGCATCCTAGCTATCCAGACAATACTGGTCACCAGAATAGTAGAACACACTACCAAACTTAGGGGTGTTACAATTCCCCCCCCCCCCCTTAAAATAAATTTCGTCTCAAAATTTTACTTGGCATTAGTCTCTGAACAGTTGTGGGTGCTGTCTCCTCATATGTTCTTCACGTTCCCAAGTAGTTTCCTGGCCTGAATGATGGTTCCACAGCACTTTAACCAGGTGTATCTGTTTATTCCTCACCTGCTTCACCTCATATGCCAGAATTTTTATGGGTTCTTCCTCATGTGAGAGGTCTGGATTTACCTCAATCTCATCAACTGATAGAACATGAGATAGGTCAGATTTATACCTCCTTAACATGGACACATGAAAGACACTGTGTATCCTTTCTAGCTTTGGAGGTAATGCCAACCGATATGCCAAAGGACCCACTCTCTCCAGAACCTCATATGGTTCGATGAAACGAGGACTCAGTTTCCCCTTTTTGCCAAATCTCATAATCCTCTTCTAAGGAGAAACTTTGAGGAATATCTTATTACCCACTGCATATTCAATATCTCTTCTCTTCAGATCAATATAGGACTTCTGACGGTCTGATGCAGCCTTGAGTCGATCTCTGATCAATCTAATCTTTTCCTCTGTCTGCTGAACAATTTCTGGCCCAATCATCTTTCTTTCACCTACTTCATCCTAACATAGGGCAGTTCTGCACTTTCTGCCATACAAAGCTTCATATGGAGGCATCCCAATGCTTGATTAGTAGCTGTTGTTATAAGCAAACTCAATCAAAGGCAAGTGTGTATCCCAACTACCTTCAAACTCAAGTACACAAGCCCGTAGCTTATCCTCCAATATATGAATAACCTTCTCAGACTGGCCATCTGTCTATGGGTGAAATGCTGTGCTGAAGTTCAATCTATTCCCTAGGGCTCTCTGAAGACTACCCTAGAATCTAGAAGTGAACCTAGGATCTCTGTCAGATACAATTGATACTGGCACTCCATGCAATTTTACAATTTCATATATGTATAATCTGGCCAATCTTTCCAGGCTATAGTCCATCCGAACTAGCAAAAAGTGAGCAGACTTGGTCAGTCTATCAACTATAACCCATACTGCATCATGACTATTCTGTGTCCTTGGAAGTCCTATCACAAAATCCATGGTTATCCGTTCCCATTTCCACTCTGGTACTGGCAAAGGATGTAACAAACCAGTTGAAACTTGATGTTCTGCCTTTACTTGCTGACAAGTTAGGCATTTGGAAACAAAGTCAGCTATATCCCTCTTCATACCCATCCACTAGTAATGCTCTTTCAGCCCTCTGTACATTTTAGTTCCACTAGGGAGCATAGCAAAAGGAGACTCATGTGCTTCCTTCATAATGATCTATCTCAATTCAACATCATTAGGAATGCACATTCTGCCTTAATGTAACAATAAACCATCATTTCTCACAGAGAATTCAGGTTTCTTGCCCTGCTAGACTTCTTTCAGTAGCTTTTGATATTTTTCATCATTCTGAGCAACCATTCTGATCTGATCAATCAACACTGGCTGTACATGCCATGCAACTACTGTCTATCCCTCATCATCAATCTCTAAACTGGCATGCTGTGCTTTCAACTCATGTACCAAGGACAAAGGAGAAACTCTAAGACTTGCCATAGTTTTGCGACTTAAGGCGTCAGCCACCACATTTGCTTTCCCTGGCTGATAGTCTATTAAGCAATCATAGTCTTTAATCAGTTCTAACCTTATCCTCTGCCTCAAATTCAATTCCTTCTGGGTGCCTAAGTACTTCAAGCTCTTGTGATCTGTGTAAATGTAGCATTTCTCCCCATATAAATAGTGTCTTTAGATCTTCAGAGCAAAAATAATAGCTGCTAGCTCCAAATCATGTGTTGGGTAGTTCCTCTCATGCGGTTTCAGCTGGCGTGATGCATAAGCAATGACATTCCGATCTTGCATCAGTACCCAGCCTAACCCATTGTGAGAAGCATCACTATAAACTATGTATTCTTTACCTGGAGTAGGTAAAGTAAGGACTAGAGCTTTAGTCAAACACCTCTTCAACTCATCAAAACTCTGCTGGCATTTATCTGTCCACTGAAATTTTACATCTTTCCGAAGCAGCTTGGTTAGTGGAGAGGCTAACATAGAAAATCCTTTCACAAACTGATAGTAATATCCAGCTAAACCCAAAAAACTACGAATTTCTGTGATATTCCTGGGCGGTTTCCAATTTAGGATAGCTTCTACATTGCTGGAATCTACCTTGATCCCTTCAGCTGACACAACATGTCTCAAGAAGGAGATTTCTTTCAGCCAAAATTCACATTTCGATAATTTGGCGTATAGCTATTTCTCCCTTAAACTCTGCAGTATAATCCGCAGATGTCTGTCATGCTCCTCTGCATTCCTCGAATATATCAAAATGTCATCAATAAATACTACCACAAATTAGTCGAGATATGGTCTAAAGATAGTGTTCATCAGATCCATAAAAGCAGCTGGAGCATTGGTTAACCCGAATGGCATTACTAGAAACTCATAGTGGCCATACGGAGTTCTGAAAGCAGTTTTTGGAATACTCTACTCTTGCACCTTCAACTGATAATAACTAGATCGCAAATCAATTTTGGAGAATATAGCTGCACCCTTCAACTGATCAAATAGATCATCAATGTGAGGCAATGGATATCTGTTCTTTATTGTTACCTTATTCAATTGTCGGTAGTCAATACATAAGCGAAGGGTGCCATCTTTCTTCTTAGCAAACAACACTGGCGTTCCCCAAGGTGACACACTAGGGCGGATGAGGCCCTTTTCAAGTAGTTCTTACAATTGTGCCGTCAACTCCTTCAACTCTACTAGTGCCATTCTGTATGGTGTTATGGAGATTGGATCCACGCCAGGCATAACACTAATTTCAAACTGCACCTCTCTTTCTGGAGGTAATCCTGGCAATTCATAAGGAAACACATCTGGAAAGTCATATACTGTAGGAATGTCTCTCAATGCTGGACTCCCCACTTGGGTGTCTACCACATGTGCCAAGTATGCTTCACACCCTTTTCTGATCATTTTTCTAGCTAGTGTAACCAAAATGACGTTTGATGGCAATAGCTGCCTCTCCCTATGTATTATCACATCACTGTACTGAGGGAGACCAAAAGTGACTGTCTTCAGTCTACAGTCAATCATGGGGTGATGCCTGGCTAACCAATCCATACCTAAGATGATATCATAATCTCTGAAGGGCATTTCAATGAGATCAGACAGAAAAGTGCGTCCTTGGATCACAAAAGGACAATCCTTATACATTTTATTAACCCTGATCTCTTGTCCTAACGGACTTGTTACAGCACCTCAAAGTCCATTTTTGTACATGGAACAGTAATGCAATCAATGATGCTAGCATTGACATAAGAATGGGTAGAACCCAGATTAAATAACACAAATACATCTTGATTATTTGAGAAGGTATCAGCCACAATATCAGATGTCTCAGCCTCTTCTCTCTGTCTCATTGCATAGACTCTGACTAGAGCACTGCCTTGCTTTGATTGATTCACAGCGCCTTGGCTGCCTGCTGGACTACCTCTACCCCTACCTCTACCTCTGCTAGGTGGTTGTGAACCTCTTGAAGGAATGGAAGCATGAAAAACACAAGTTTATACCATTGAATTCAAAAATTTTCACCTAGGGTCACATGCATCATGCAAGATTTATTTTTATCTATTTGATTTCAATGATAAACAACATATTAAAACTCTTTTAATATATTTTTGGATCTGTATTTGCCATTTAAGATTTTAAAATTAATCAAATTCATTTTAGAACCCTAGATTAAATCAAGAACAAACACACTAACCTCTTGATGCACTACAGTGTATTTGCACCTTTGAGATTCGTCTTCAGGACACCAAATGTTGTCCCTCTAGCTTGTCCACACCAAGAGCACCTATGGCAGCCCTTAAACAGCTTCTAAAGCTTTTTCTATTATTTAGAAATCAAGTTCTGCCTTTTAAGAGATTAAAGATGTAAACAGGACACTAAAAACGATTTCTAGTATTTTTAATTCAAGAGATTGATGGCTAATCTCTTTGAATTGATGACAGATGAAGAAGAAGAGATGGAGAGCCTCAAAATGGAGTGACAAAGGAGGAGTGGCTGCTGGTTGTCTTATTTTTAATTCATAACAACACTTATACAGCTAGGTCCACACATTAAACCTTTGCCACATGTCACCCTCTGATTGGTTTTAGGTTTAATTGGCCCAATCACATTGTGCCAAGTGTCAAACCTATATTTAATCTTAATTTTAATCATCTTACATGATTAAAAGACATTTGGCAAGCTTATGTGTAATGCCATGTGTCACCATCTCATGGTGCCACATGTCACCCTATGAAATGACTAAAATGCCCCTGTGTCTTAATTTTGAGTTCTTAACCCAAAAATAATTATTTCTCTTCTTCTAATCAATTTATATCAAATATAAATTAATTAATTAATCTCTATTAATTAATTTCTCATTAATTAAATTCATATTTAAAAACTTTAAAAATAAATTTAACTTATACTATACATCCAATAATCTAGATTTAGTTTCAAGTCATGCTAGGGACTTTGCAATCTAATTGCAAACCAAACCTATTTCATTAATCAATTAAACTCTTTAATTAATTAATTAAATCATATTTAATTAGGTGATAACTTGTGTATGTGTGTGACTTACTAGGCTAATCACTAATTGGCAATGAGATATGATATCAACTCTTAATATCATCAGAACTCTTTCTTACCATAAATGATTTCTCTAAATCATTTTATGCACCTCATAGACCATGGTTAACACCTAGCATAGCATGCCATGGCCACCCAATTAGTAATAAGGTTTACTTTAAATGAACCTATAATCATATTTTACCATGCACTGGAATCTCTCTATTACAAAATCCCAACTCAAACTGGAGTCATGGTTTATGTCAAACTCCATTTGCTATAAATGTTATGTTCTCTTTTAATTTCAGTTCTTGATTAAAAAGATTTTCTCATCAGAAACTCTTTTCTGATTAAATCTATCTGTCCTGGCCAGGAACTTGAAACATCAAGAACAATTAAATGAACATAAGATTTTATCTCTATTTACTTAGATGAACAGATTCCATCTTGATCAACACCTACCTCCATATATAACTAGTAGGAGCCAACACATACCCATATACCCATACACAGTACAAGTATGAAAGCAGTATCAAAGTCAAACTACCTATATACAATATAACTATGCTATCTCAAGTCTAAAGATTATATGCACTGATATGATTTATGACAAAACATTGACAAGAGTAAACTCAATATGCTTATCACAAGTGTCACTGGTTCGGTCTACTTATCATTTATAAGTACCTATCATGTTTGTCATATGGCATGAGACTCACCATTCCATCTTATTTATATCTCATATGAATAACTTGAGAACAAACATGAATACAATCTTTTTGGATAAGTCATGTCCTTATTATGAAGTATCCTCGATTGTAAACCTATTTATGATACTTTGTGTTAGAAATAATGTCACTCATATTCTTAACAACTTAAGAATAATATTTCTAACAAAATATCAAGGGACCTTTTCTATTACACATAAATATATTATGTAAACAGAAAAGTGGAAAAGCGTTATAGTAATAAAATATGTATAAGATATATACTAAATGATATGCTCTAGGGCATACTACTAACAATCTCCCACTAGCACTAGAGCCATTCATTATAATATCTTAGACCTTTCTTTTCAAGATGTCGGTCTAGCTGACTCTGTGACATAGGCTTAGTGAATGGATCAGCTGGATTTTCAACTGATGCTATTTTCTGCATGGCTACATCGCCTCGCCCAACTATTTCTCTGATAATTTGGTAGCGCCTTTCTATGTGTTTGGATTTTTGGTGAGACCTTGGTTCCTTAGCCTGTATGACTGCTCCATTTGTAGTCACAGTGTAGTGGAACTACTGACTCAATTGTAGGAACTGTTGCAAGTTTTGTCACAAACTTCTTTATCCAAACAGCTTCCATTGCAGCATCTGATGCAGCAATATACTCAGCCTCTATAGTGGAATCTGCAGTCGTGCTCTGTTTGGAACTCTTCCAACTGACTGCACCTCCATTATAAATGAACACAAATCCAGAGTTAGACTTTCTATCATCGATATCTGATTGGAAATCAGAATCAGTATAACCATCCAATTGTAAGTCTCCACCTCCAAAGATCAAGAATAAATCCTTAGTTCTTCTCAAGTACTTAAGGATATTCTTGACAGCTATCCAATGTTTCAAACCTGGATTGGATTGATACCTGCTAGTCAAACTAACAGCATATGCGATATCCGGCATAGTACACAACATTGAATACATTAAACTTCCAATAGCCGAAGCATATGAAATCCTAGCCATCTTATCTCTTTCTTTAGGTGTCTTTGGAGACATCTCTTTAGAATGGTGGATACCATGTCTCACTGGTAACAATCCTCTCTTGGAATTAAGCATGTTAAACCTCTTTAACAACTTTTCCAAGTATAGACTTTGGGATAAAGCAATTATTCTTTTCGCTCTATCTCTATAGATGCGAATACCAAGAATATAGGTTGTCTCCCCTAAGTCTTTCATGGAGAATGTATTTGACAACCATAACTTTACAGTTGTCAACATACCTGTGTCATTACCCATCAACAGCATGTCATCCATATATAAGACAAGGAAAGTAATAGCATTGTCACTAACCTTCTTATATACATATGGCTCATCATCATTTTTCATAAAACCAAAGGATTTAATGGCTTCATCAAAACGGATGTTCCAACTCCTCGAAGCTTGCTTCAACCCATAAATGGATCGCTTTAGCTTGCATACCTTGGAACCATCTTGGGATTCAAAACCCCTAGGTTGTTCCATAAAAATGTTTTCTTCAATGTATCCATTGAGAAAAGCTATTTTGACATCCATCTGCCAAATCTCATAATCATAGAATGCAGCTATTGCTAATAGAATTCTAATTGATTTAAGCATGGCAACAGGAGAGAAAGTTTCCTCATAGTCAATTCCTTGCCTTTGGCGAAACCTTTTCGCTACTAGTCTTGCCTTATAGGTCTTTACCTTTCCATCAGAACCAATTTTCTTCTTGATAATCCATTTGTTCCCTATATGTACAATACCTTCAGGTGGGTCAACAAGATCCCAAACTTGATTCTTATATACGGAATCAATCTCGGATTTCATAGCATTAATCCATTTTGAAGAGTCTATATCTGATATAGCTTCTTCATAGGTGAGTGGATCATCTCCATGATCTACTTCTTCATGAGTAGACAACTCTTAGTCTTCTTCATGAAGGAAACCATATCTCACTGGTGGGTGAGATACCCTGGTTGTTCTACGAGGAACAGCTTTAGATGTTTCATCAACGGGTATAGGTTGACTAGATGGATATATATCCATCTGATCTGTTGATTGGTCAGAATTCTCTAATTCCAACTCTATTTGCCTTCCTTTGCCTCTTTCTTGGACAAACTGTTGTTCAAGAAATGTGGCATCTCTACTCACCACAACCTTTTGTGATGTAGGCAAATAAAAATAATATCCAAAACTATCTTTTGGATATCCAACAAATCGACCCTTTTCTGATCTGGTTTCCAATTTATCCGTGTTCAGCTTTTTGATATAAGCTGGACAACCCCAAATCTTAACATGCTAAAGACTTGGTTTTCTTCCATGCCATATCTCATAAGCTGAAACTGATTTTGATGGAATCCTATTCAGAATATACAAAGCTGATTCTAATGCAAATCCCCAAAAGGAGATTAACATATCAGTATAGCTCATCATACTACATATCATATCCAATACGGTACGATTTTTCCTTTCAGATACACCATTCAGCTGTGGCGTTCCTGGAGGAGTCAGCTGGGAAATAATGTCGTGCTCTTTCTGTTAGTAGTATGCCCTAGAGCATATCATTTAGTATGTATCTTGTACATATTTTTATTAATAAAAGGCATTTCCACTTTTCCGTTTACATAATATATTTATGTGTAATAGAAAAGGTCCACTGATATTTTGTTAGAAATATTATTCTTAAGTTGTTAAGAATATGAGTGACAATATTTCTAGCACAAAGTATCATAAATAGGTTCACAATCGAGGATACTTCATAATAAGGACATGACTTATCCAGAAAGATTGTATTCATATTTGTTCCCAAGTTATATATATGAGATATAAATAAGATGGAATGGTGAGTCTCACGCCATATAACAAACATGATAGGCACTTATAAATGATAAGTAGGCCGAACCAGTGACACTTATGACAAGCACATGGAGTTTACTCTTGTCAATGTTTTGTCATAAATCATATCAGTGCATATAATCTTTAGACCTGAGATAGCACAGTTATCTTGTATATAGGTAGTTTGAGTTTGATACTGCTTTCATACTTGTATTATGCATGGGTATATGGGCATCTGTTGGCTTCTACTAGTTATATATGGAGGTAGGTGTTGATCAAGATGAAATCTGTTCCTCTAAGTAAATAGAGATAAAATCCTATGTTCATTTAATTGTTCTTGATGTTTCAAGTTCCTGGCTAGGATAGATAGATTTATTCAGAAAAGAGTTTCTGATGAGAAAATCTTTTTAATTAAGAGCTGGAATTAAAAGAGAACATAATATTCATAGCAAATGGAGGTTGACATAAACCATGACTCCAGCTTGAGTTGGAATTTTATAAAGAGAGATTCTAGTGCATGGTAACATATGATTATAGGTTCATTTAAGGTAAACCTTATTACTAATTGGGCGGCCATGGCATGCTATGCTAGGTGTTAACCATGGTCTATGAGGTTCATAAAATGATTTAGAGAAATCATTTATGGTAAGAAAGAGTTCTGATGATATTAAGAGTTGATATCATGTCTCATTGTCAATTAGTGATGAGCCTAGTAAGTCACACACATACACAAGTTATCACCTATTTAAATATGATTTAATTAATTAATTAAAGAGTTTAATTAATTAATTAAATAGGTTTGGTTTGCAATTAAATTGCAAAGTCCCTAGCATGACTTGAAACCAAATCTAGATTATTGGATGTATAGTATAAGTTAAATTTATATTTAAAGTGTTTAAATATGAATTTAATTAATGAGAAATTAATTTATAGAGATTAATTAATTAATTTATATTTGATATAAATTAGAAGATGAAAAATAATTATTTTGGGTTAAGAACTCAAAATTAAGACACAGGGGCATTTTGGTCATTTCACAGTGTGACACGTGGCACCATGAGATGGTGACACATGGGATTACACATAAGCTTGCCAAATATTTTTTAATCTTTTAAGATGATTAAAATCAAGATTAAATATAGGTTTGACACTTAGCACAATGTGATTGGGTCACTTAAAACCTAGAGCTAATCAAAGGGTGACATGTGGCAAGTGTTTAATGTGTTAACCTAGCTATATAAATGTTTTATAAAAAAAGAAAAACAACCAGCAGCCACTCCTCTCCTTTGTCACGCCATTTTGAGGCTCTCCATCTATTCTTCTTCATCTCTCATCAATTCAAAGAGATTAGCCATCAATCTCTTGAATTAAGAACACTAGAAATTGTTTCTAGTGTCCTGTTTACATCTCTAATCTCTTAAAAAGCAGAACTTAAATTTCTAATTAATAGAAAAAGCTTTAGAAGCTGCACAAGGGCTGCCATAGGTGTTCTTGGTGTGGACAAGCTAGAGAGACAACATTTGGTGTCCTGAAGACAAATCTCAAAGGCGCAGACACGTTGTAGTTTTAATATGTTGTTATGTAAACAGGACACTAGAAACAATTTCTAGTGTTCTTAATTCAAGAGATTGATGGCTAATCTCTTTGAATTGATAAGAGATGAAGAAGAAGAGATGAAAACCCTCAAAGTGGCGTGACAAAGGAGTGTGGTTGCTGGTTGTGTTTTATTTTCTCATAACAACACTTAAATAGCTAGGTTAACACATTAAACCCTTGCCACATGTCACCCTTTGATTAGCTCTAGGTTTAAGTGACCCAATCACATTGTGCCAAGTGTCAAACCTATATTTAATCTTGATTTTAATCATCTTACATGATTAAAAAACATTTGGCAAGCTTATGTGTTATGCCATGTGTCACCATCTCATGGTGCCACGTGTCACTGCCAAAATGACCAAAATGCCCCTGTGTCTTAATTTTGAGTTCTTAACCCAAAATAATTATTTTCTTCTTCTAATTAATTTATATCAAATATAAATTAATTAATTAATCTCTATTAATTAATTTCTCATTAATTAAATTCATATTTAAACACTTTAAATATAAATTTAACTTATATTATACATCCAATAATCTAGATTTGGTTTCAAGTCATGCTACGGACTTTGCAATCTAATTGCAAACCAAACCTATTTAATTAATCAATTTAAACTCTTTAATTAATTAATTAAATCATATTTAATTAGGTGATAACTTGTGTATGTGTGTGACTTACTAGGCTCATCACTAATTGGCAATGAGACATGATATCAACTCTTAATATCATCAGAACTCTTTCTTACCATAAATGATTTCTCTAAATCATTTTATGAACCTCATAGACCATGGTTAACACCTAGCATAGCATGCCATGGCCACCCAATTAGTAATAAGGTTTACCTTAAATGAACCTATAATCAAATGTTACCATGCACTAGAATCTCTCTGTTACAAAATCCCAACTCAAGCTAGAGTCATGGTTTATGTCAAACTCCATTTGCTATGAATATTATGTTCTCTTTTAATTCCAGTTCTTGAATAAAAAGATTTTCTCATCAGAAATTCTTTTCTGAATAAATCTATCTGTCCTGGCCAGGAACTTGAAACAACAAGAACAATTAAATGAACACAGGATTTTAACTCTATTTACTTAGAGGAACAAATTCCATCTTGATCAACACCTACCTCCATATATAACTAGTAGGAGCCAACAGATGCTCATATACCCATACACAGTACAAGGATGAAAGCAGTATCAAACTCAAACTACCTATATACAAGATAACTGTGCTATCTCAGGTCTAAAGATTATATGAACTGATATGATTTATGACAAAACATTGACAAGAATAAACTCCATGTGCTTGTCATAAGTGTCACTGGTTCGGCCTACTTATCATTTATAAGTGCCTATCATGTTTGTCATATGGCATGAGACTCACCATTCCATCTTATTTATATGTCATATAAATAACTTGGGAAAAAATATGAATACAATCTTTCTGGATAAGTCATGTCCTTATTATGAAGTATCCTCGATTGTGAACCTATTTATGATACTTCGTGCTAGAAATATTGTCACTCATATTCTTAACAACTTAAGAATAATATTTCTAACAAAATATCAATGGACCTTTTCTATTACACATAAATATATTATGTAAACGGAAAAGTGGGAATGCCTTTTATTAATAAAAATTTGTACAAGATACATACTAAATGATATGCTCTAGGGCATACTACTAACAATTGTTTCTCAGCTGACTCCTCCAGGAACACCATAGCTGAATTGTGTATCTGAAAGGAGAAATCATACCCTATTGGATATGGTACGTAGTATGATGAGCTATACTGATATGCCAATCTTCTTTTGGGGATTTGCATTAGAATCAGCTTTGTATATTCTAAAAAGGATTCCATCAAAATCAGTTTCTTCCACACCTTATGAGATATGGCATGGAAGAAAACCAAGTCTTAAGCATGTTAAGATTTGGGGTTGTCCAGCTTATAGCAAAAAGCCGAACACTAATAAATTAGAGACCAAATCAGAAAAAGGTCGATTTATTGGATATCCGAAAGATAGTTTTGGATATTATTTTTATTTGCCTACTTCACAAAAGGTTGTGATAAGTAGAGATGCCACATTTCTTGAACAACAGTTTGTTCAAGAAGGAGGCAAAGGAAGGCAAATAGAGTTAGAATTGGAGAATTCTAACCAACCAACAGATCAGATGGATATAGATCCATCTAGTCAACCTATACCCGTTGATGAAACATCTACAGCTGTTCCTCGTAGAATAACCAGGGTATCTCACCCACCAGTGAGATATGGTTTTCTTTATGAAGAAGAAAAAAAGTTTTCTATTCATGAAGAAGCAGATCATGGAGATGGTCCACTTACCTATGAAGAAGCTATATCTGATATAAACTCTTCAAAATAGATTGATGCTATGAAATTTGAGATTGATTCCATGTATAAGAATCAAGTTTGGGATCTTGTTGACCCACCTGAAGGTATTGTACCTATAGGGAACAAATGGGTTTTCAAGAAGAAAATTGGTCTGATGGAAAGGTAGAGACCTACAAGGCAAGGCTAGTAGCGAAAGGGTTTTGCTAAAGGCAAGGAGTCGACTATGAGGAGACTTTCTCACCTGTTTCCATGCTTAAATCAATTAGGATTTTATTAGCAATAGCTGCATACTATGATTATGAGATTTGGCAGATGGATGTCAAAATAGCTTTTCTCAATGGATACATTGAAGAAAACACTTTCATGGAAAAACCTAGGGGCTTTGAATCCCAAGATGGTTCCAAGGTATGCAAGCTAAAGCGATCCATTTATGGGTTGAAACAAGCTTCGAGGAGTTGGAACATCCATTTTGATTAAGCCATTAAATCCTTTGGTTTTATCAAAAATGAGGATGAGCCATGTGTATATAAGAAGGTTAGTGACAGTGCTATCACTTTTTTTTGTCTTATATGTGGATGATATACTGTTGATGGGTAATGACACAGGTATGTTGACAACTATAAATGTATGGTTGTCAAATACATTCTCCATGAAAGACTTAGGGGAGGCAACCTATATTTTTGGGATTCACATATATAGAGATAGAGCGAAAGGAATAATTGGTTTATCCCAAAGTCTATGCATGGAAAAGGTGTTAAAGAGGTTTAATACGCTTGATTCCAAGAGAGGATTATTACCAGTGAGACATGGTATCCACCATTCTAAAGAGATGTCTCCAAAGACACCTGAAGAAAGAGATAAGACGGCCAGGATTCCATATGCTTTGGCTATTGGAAGTTTAATGTATGCAATGTTGTGTACTAGGCCGAATATCGCATATGTTGTTAGTTTGACTAGCAGGTATCAATCCAATCCAGGTTTGGAACACTAGATAGCTGTCAAGAATATCCTTAAGTACTTGAGAAGAACTAAGAATTTATTCTTGATTTATGGAGGTGGAGACTTGCAATTGGATGGTTATACTGATTCTGATTTCCAATCAGACATCGATGATAGAAAGTCTACCTCTGGATATGTGTTCATTTGTAATGGAGGTGCAGTCAGTTGGAAGAGTTCCAAACAGAGCACGACTGCATATTCCACTACAGAGGCTGAGTATATTGCTGCATCAGATGCTGCAAAGGAAGCTGTTTGGATAAAGAAGTTCGTGACATAACTTACAGTAGTTCCTTCCATTGAGTCAGTAGTTCCACTACACTGTGACAACAATGGAGCAGTCATACAGGCTAAGGAACCAAGGTCTCACTAGAAATCCAAATACATAGAAAGGCGCTACCACATTATCAGAGAAATAGTTGGGTGAGGCGATGTAGCCATCAGAAAATAGCATCAGCTGAAAATCTAGCTGATCCATTCACTAAGCCTATGTCATAGACTTAGTTAGACCGACATCTTGAGAAGATAGGTCTAAGATATTGTAATGAATGGCTCTAGTCCTAGTGGGAGATTGTTAGTAGTATGCCCTAGAGCATATCATTTAATATGTATATTGTACATATTTTTATTAATAAAAGGCATTTCCACTTTTCCATTTACATAATATATTTATGTGTAATAGAAAAGGTCTACTGATATTTTGTTAGAAATATTATTCTTAAGTTGTTAAGAATATGAGTGACAATATTTCTAGCACAAAGTATCATAAATTGGTTCACAATCGAGGATACTTCATACTAAGGACATGACTTATCCAAAAAGATTGTATTCATATTTATTCCCAAGTTATTGATATGAGATATAAATAAGATGGAATGGTGAGTCTCATGCCATATAACAAGCATGATAGGCACTTATAAATGATAAGTAGGCCGAACCAGTGGCACTTATGACAACCACATGGAGCTTACTCTTGTCAATGTTTTGTCATAAATCATATCAGTGCATATAATCTTTAGACCTGAGATAGCACAGTTATCTTGTATATAGGTAGTTTGAGTTTAATACTGCTTTCATACTTGTACTATGTATGGGTATATGGGCATCTGTTGGCTCCTACTAGTTATATATGGAGGTAGGTGTTGATCAAGATGGAATCTGTACCTCTAAGTAAGTAGAGATAAAATCCTATGTTCATTTAATTGTTCTTGATGTTTCAAGTTCCTGGCCAGGACAGATAGATTTATTCAGAAAAGAGTTTCTGATGAGAAAATCATTTTAATCAAGAACTGGAATTAAAAGAGAACATAATATTCATAGCAAATGGAGTTTGACATAAACCATGACTCCAACTTGAGTTGGAATTTTGTAATAGAGAGATTCTAGTGCATGGTAACATATGATTATAGGTTCATTTAAGGTAAACCTTATTACTAATTGGGTGGCCATGGCATGCTATGCTAGGTGTTAACCATGGTCTATGAGATTCATAAAATGATTTAGAGAAATCATTTATGGTAAGAAAGAGTTATGATGATATTAAGAGTTGATATCATGTCTCATTGCCAATTAGTAATGAGCCTAGTAAGTCACACACATACACAAGTTATTACCTACTTAAATATGATTTAATTAATTAATTAAAGAGTTTACTTAATTAATTAAATAGGTTTGGTTTGTAATTAAATTGCAAAGTCCCTAGCATGACTTCAAATCAAATCTAGATTATTGGATGTATAGTATAAGTTAAATTTATATTTAATCTGTTTGAATATGAATTTAATTAATGAGAAATTAATTTATAGAGATCAATTAATTAATTTATATTTGATATAAATTAGAAGAAGAAAAATAATTATTTTGGGTTAAGAACTCAAAATTAAGACACAGGGGCATTTTGGTCATTTCACAATATGACACGTGGCACCATGAGATGGTGACACATGAGATTCGCATAAGCTTGCCAAATGTTTTTTAATCATGTAAGATGATTAAAATCAAGATTAAATATAGGTTTGACACTTGGCACAATGTGATTGGGTCACTTGAAACCTAGAGCTAATCAAAAGGTGACATGTGGCAAGGGTTTAATGTGTTCACCTAGCTATATAAGTGTTGTTATAAAAAAGAAAAACAACAAGTAGCCACTCTTCTCCTTTTTCATGCCATTTTGAGGCTCTCCATCTATTCTTCTTCTTCTCTCATCAATTCAAAGAGATTAGCCATCAATCTCTTGAATTAAGAACACTAGAAATTGTTTCTAGTGTCCTGTTTACATCTCTAATCTCTTAAAAGGCAGAACTTGAATTTCTAATTAATAGAAAAAGCTTTAGAAGCTGCACAAGGGCTGCCATAGGTGTTCTTGGTGTGGACAAGCTAGAGAGACAACATTTGGTGTCCTGAAGACAAATCTCAAAGGCGCAGACATGCTGTAGTGCATCAAGAGGTTAGTGTAATCGTCCTTGATTTAAACTAGGGTTCTAAAATTAATCTGATTAATTTTAAAATCTTAAATGGCAAATACAGATCCAAAAACATATTAAAAGAGTTTTAATATGTTTTTTATCATTGAAATCAAATAGATAAAAATAAATCTTGCATGATGCATGTGACTCTAGGTGAAAATTTTTGAATTCAATGGTATAAACTTGTGTTTTTCACGCTTCCGTTCCTTCACTCTCAAGTATTCATTGAATTCAGTACTCAAATATTCACCTCCACGATCTGATTGAAGAGCTTTAATACTCTTTCCTATTTGATTTTCTACTTCAGACTTAAATTCTTTGAACTTTTCAAAAGATTCATGTTTGTATTTCATCAAATACAAATACCCAAACCTTGATTTATCATCAGTAAAGGTAATAAAGTAATGGAAATTGCCTCTAGCCATTTCCTTATATGGACCACATACATCACTATGTATTAGTTCCAAAATATTTTCAGCCCTTAGCCCTTGTCCAACAAAGGGTGATCTAGTTATTTTGCCCTGAAGGCAAGATTCACAAGTTGGAGTAGGCTCGAAGCCCAATAAGGATAAAATCCCCATTTTCTCCAATTTTGCAATTCTATCTTCTGCAACATGACCTAATCTTAAGTGCCAAATATATTTTGAATTTTGAGTTGATTTTCATCATGGCATTGCATTCTTTTAGATTGCTATACTCTGGACAGTGGAAACACTTTCCTGCTGGCAGTGGAAGCACTTTCCTGCTGATAGTGGAAACACTTTCCTTTACCTTCGTCAACTTTGGTCTTTGTTTTTCTGTTTAGCTATCTTCTTAGAAGGACCAGGAATCTGAGGTTTCTTTTTCTTATTGCCCTTCTTCTTGTTGGACTTTCCAGTTGAAGAAGATGCAATCAAAGCTGCCTCTTTTCCTTTATTGCCCGGCATATTCTTTTGGGCAATAACCAGTATGTTGAGTAAACCAGCTAAGGTGCATTCCTATTTAGTCATATGTGAATTTGTCACAAAATTCTCAAAGAACTCAGGAAGGGACTGAAGGATCGAATCCATCTGTAGTTGGAAATCCATATTGAAGTCAAGATGTTCCAACTGCTCAATCAGCTGAATCATCTTGTGGACATGATCCCCAACATTCTGTCCCTCAGACATCCTCATGTGGAACAGCTGCTTAGATATCTCATACCTAGCATTCCTACTGTGCTCACCATACAACTCTTGTAGATGAAGGAGGATCTCACTTGCACTCTGCATGTTTTCATGCTGCTTCTGTAACTCATTACTCATGGAAGCAAGCATGTAACACTTAGCTCTCATATCATGCTCCTTCCACTTGTCCAAAGTTTCATGTTCCTCTTGAGTGGCCTATGGAGGTAAGGGACTAGGAACATTTGAATCTAGAACATATCTTATATGCTCAAGGTTCAGGACAAGTTTCAAATTTCTTAGCCAATCAGAGAGATTAGGTCCTGTCAACCTATTATGATCAAGTATGCTTGCAAGGATATTGGATGGTGGTGGTTATTCTGTGCTCATTATTATTAGAAAATTAACTGCAGAAAATAACCAGATTAATTAGTAAATGTATCATGTAATTAACCAAAATGATTATAGTCTTTTAATCAAATTGGTCCTTCCAATAACTTAGCGAATCCTACACTTCCAAAGTAGAAAATGAAAATCCTAGTTGGATGGATTTCTAGTGGGTGATTGAATTCTTATAATTCTATTGATCATCCTCAGGTACATCCGTTATTGGAATTACAATAGACTATATGTGAGCAACTCCTTGCCCATCACATCTCATGTGAGGTTCAATCCTTTACCCAGCCCCTAATGCTCAAAATCTCAGGTACATTCATTATTGACTTATCTTTCATTAGTTAAGTTGATCCCATTGAGTCAGTAATTATGCAAATAATTTTAATGTCCGCAGGTACATCCAATATTGGCCACCAAACCATTTACATATTTACAACATCTCATGCTTAACAATTATTCTTAAGAAAATCTCTTAAATTAATTGAATACTATGCAACTATTTAAAATTTCTTAAAATAATTGCCCCATTGGAGGGCCCATGTTATAATTACTTTAATTATAGCATTTCCAACTTAATCATTTGTTTGGAAGATTTTATAGTCATCGTAATTACTATTAAGGTCTCACTTTGCACATTATCCATTTAGCATGCATATATCATATAACTGCATACATTCCCATACATCTCATGCATTCATGGATAAGCAGTAAATATGGTATGATCATGGACTTTCTAAGAGATTCAATTATGAGCCACCAAGAATTGAATCGGGGCATTCCTAGGTGGATTTCATTCATTTATTTTACAAGAGTTGCTAAAGGAGTACGTAATCAACACTTGATTTTGAATTCCTCCCACTGGTCCCACCAATGCTCTTGACCTCCTTGAACTTCTTGCAATCCAATATTACATAGTAATCCTTGGCATACCAAGGCGAATTTACAATAACTTAAATAAATGAAATTACAACAAAAAATTATTACAAACTTAATAATACATGCCCAAATAAATTAAAATAAATTAATTAATTTACAATCCCAAAGAAACATAAAAGCAATAAATCCAATCACATTGGTCTTTTATAGTCCATGATCATCCATCATGCATAATACTATTTAACAATTAAATAAAACATACATACTTAAATTAAATTAAATATCTCATATTCAACTTAAAAATCCAGATTTGAATATGATTCAAATAAATTTCAGATTTGAATCTCATTCAAAAAAATTTAAAAATTCAGATTTGAATCACATTCAAACATCCTTAAAAATTCAGATTTGAATCACATTCAAACATTTTTTAAAAAATCATATTTGAATCACATTCAAACAATTTTTAAAAATTCAGATCTGAATATTATTCAAACAACTTTAAAAAATCAGATTTAAATATGATTCAAACAACTTTTAAAATTCATATTTGAATCACATTCAAACAATTTTTAACAATTCTGATTTGAATCAAAATTTAATTGTGTGATTAAAATTATAATTAAACAATTTAATTAGACATAGGATGAGCTTTTAGATCAAACAACAATTGCAAATTAAAAAGCCAAACCTTTGCACCCATGAAGCCAAACCATGCGCACCATTGATGGTATTCTTCAAGCATGCTGCCACATATCCATTGCAACCAGCAATGGATAAATCATCTCATGATCAAACACACAATTAAATCATATAATCAACAATCTAAATGGCAAATATAGTGGCTCTGATACCAATTGAAGGGACGGAAGTGTGAAAAACACAAGTTTATACCATTGAATTCAAAAATTTTCACCTGGGGTCACATGCATCATGCAAGATTTATTTTTATCTATTTGATTTCAATTATAAACAACATATTAAAACTCTTTTAATATGTTTTTGGATCTGTATTTGCTATTTAAGATTTTAAAATTAATCAGATTAATTTTAGAACCCTAGATTAAATCAAGAACAAACACACTAACCTCTTGATGCACTGCAGTGTATTTGGGCCTTTGAGATTCATCTTCAGGACACCAAATGTTGTTCCTCTAGCTTGTCCACACCAAGAACACCTATGGCAGCCCTTGAACAGCTTCTAAAGCTTTTTCTATTATTTAGAAAATTAACTTCTGCCTTTTAAGAGATTAAAGATGTAAACAGGACACTAGAAACGATTTCTAGTATTTTTAATTCAAGAGATTGATGGCTAATCTCTTCGAATTGATGAGAGATGAAGAAGAAGAGATGGAGAGCCTCAAAATGGCATGACAAAGGAGGAGTGGCTGCTGGTTGTCTTATTTCTAATTTATAACAACACTTATATAGCTAGGTCCACACATTAAACCCTTGCCACATGTCACCCTCTGATTAGTTCTAGGTTTAATTGACCCAATCACATTGTGCCAAGTGTCAAACCTATATTTAATCTTAATTTTAATCATCTTACATGATTAAAAGACATTTGGCAAGCTTATGTATAATGCCATGTGTCACCATCTCATGGTGCCACATGTTACCTTGTGAAATGATCAAAATGCCCCTATGTCTTAATTTTGAGTTCTTAACTCAAAAATAATTATTTCTCTTCTTCTAATCAATTTATATCAAATATAAATTAATTAATTAATCTCTATTAATTAATTTCTCATTAATTAAATTCATATTTAAACACTTTAAATATAAATTTAACTTATACTATATATCCAATAATCTCGATTTGGTTTCAAGTCATGCTAGGGACTTTACAATCTAATTGCAAACCAAACCTATTTAATTAATCAATTAAACTCTTTAATTAATTAATTAAATCATGTTTAATTAGGTGATAACTTGTGTATGTGTGTGACTTAGTAGGCTCATCACTAATTAGCAATGACATATGATATCAACTCTTAATATCATCAGAACTCTTTCTTACCATAAATGATTTCTCTAAATCATTTTATGAACCTCATAGACCATGGTTAACACCTAGCATAGCATGCCATGGCTACCCAATTAGTAATAAGGTTTACCTTAAATGAACCTATTATCATATGTTACCATGCACTGGAATCTCTCTGTTACAAAATCCCAACTCAAGCTGGAGTCATGGTTTATGTCAAACTCCATTTGCTATGAATATTATGTTCTCTTTTAATTCCAGTTCTTGATTAAAAAGATTTTATCATCAGAAACTTTTTTCTGATTAAATCTATCTGTCCTAGCCAGAAACTTGAAACATCAAGAACAATTAAATGAACATAGGATTTTATCTCTATTTACTTAGAGGAACAGATTCTATCTTGATCAACACCTACCTCCATATATAACTAGTAGGAGCCAACACATGCCCATATACCCATACACAATACAAGTATGAAAGCAGTATCAAACTCAAACTACCTATGTACAAGATAACTGTGCTATCTCAGGTCTAAAGATTATATGCACTGATATAATTTATGACAAAACATTGACAAGAGTAAACTCCATGTGCTTGTCATAAATGTCACTAGTTTGGCCTGCTTATCATTTATAAGTACCTATCATGTTTGTCATATGGCATGAGACTCACCATTCCATCTTATTTATATCTCATATAAATTACTTAAGAACAAATATGAATACAATCTTTCTGGATAAGTCATGTCCTTATTATGAAGTATCCCCGATTGTGAACCTATTTATGATACTTTGTGCTAGAAATAATGTCACTCGTATTCTTAACAACTTAAGAATAATATTTTTAACAAAATATCAATGGGCCTTTTCTATTACACATAAATATATTATGTAAATGGAAAAGTGGAAAAGCCTTTTATTAATAAAATATGTACAAGATATATACTAAATGATATGTTCTAGGGCATACTACTAACACCTCTAGTGACAGGACTCTGAACTGACCCTTCTGTAGTAGTAGGAGGTGTGTCACGACCCAGGGATGGGGTTGGGACGTGCTTGTTCAACCAGCTACGCACTGGGGTGGAAACTTCGTGTCCCACATCGGAAACGGGAAGAAAAGATTTGGGCCATATATGTGGGAGCCTTCCTCACCTGGTCAACGCGCTTTTGGGAATGAAACCTCCCAAGGGACAAATCCGTGAGGCCCATGGGCCAAAGTGGACAATACTAATAGGAGAAGGTTCGGGCTGTTACATTTGGTATCAGAGCTGGACTCCCTCTAGTACGGTGTGTGGTGCGAGGATGCACCAGGCGGAAGCTGGTGGGCTTGTCACGACCCAGGGATGGGGTTGGGACGTGCTTGTTCAACCAGCTACGCACTGGGGTGGAAACTTCGTGTCCCACATCGGAAACGGGAAGAAAAGATTTGGGCCATATATGTGGGAGCCTTCCTCACCTGGTCAGCGCGCTTTTGGGAATGAAACCTCCCAAGGGACAAATCCGTGAGGCCCATGGGCCAAAGCGGACAATACTAACCGGAGAAGGATCGGGCTGTTACAAGGTGGTCCAACTCTGCGAGTACTGGTGCAGTCCTTGGCAAAGTGTCCTGTGCCTCCACAGTTATAATAGGCTCTAATAGCCTTGTAGCATACCCCACCATGATTTCTTCCACAAGTTTCACATTGGCGGGGAGGGTGGAAACTTCTGGTACTCTGCTTTCCAGATAGAGGAGGTTTCTGTCCTGAATATCTTCCCCTACCAGACTTCTTACCACCCCTGCTGTGTCCCCCATGGTTCTTCCTCTTTCCAGTAGGACCACTGGAACTTTGTTCTACTGACTTTCCCTCTTTTCAGTCTTCTCTGATTTCTTCTTCTCTGGGGCCACTTCATATTCAATTCTTTCTAACTCTAGTGCTTGAGAAATTAGTTTAGAGAAGTTGTTATGTTTGAATCCGACCACTTGTAATCTGATACTAGGCTTCAAGACGGTTTCAAATATGTTGCATCTCTCCCTGCTGGTAGAAAGTAGACTTACTGCATAATAGCTCAGGCGGGAAAATTCCCTTTCATATTCAGCCACTGATCTACTCCCCTGTTTCAGAGTTAAGAACTCTTGCAGCTTCTGGTCCACATAAGCATTAGGAACATATTTTTGTCTGAACTCTCTGAGAAAGTCATTCCATGTTAACACTAAAGGTTCTACCAGACTATGGGGAATGGTTTTCCACCAGTCATATGCATCCCCCTATAGCAGAGACACTGAATATTCAAACCTGAGCTCCTCTGTACAATGTAGCTTCTTGAACACCCTATCCATTCTCTCTAACCACTGTTCTGCCTTCAGAGGATCTACTATCCCCTTAAGCTAAATAGCCCCATATTTCATTAGTTTGTCATACTGCCTAGTAGAAGATTATGGTTGTACCACTGGTGTCTGTAGTGGGACTTGAGTAGGCATGTTACCAGCCATTTGTTGAAACATTGTAGCCATCTGCTGAGCGAACTAAGCAGGAAACTACGATACTGAGGGGGCTAGTGCTGCTGATCCACTGACATTGTGTAGGGCTGGGGCATCCCCTTATACCTCAGCCTCTATAGATTGATCGACTGAACGATCACCGTCTTCCATAGTCAATTCGAGGACCTTAGACCTCCTGAATAATAACACAAGGAGATTTCCTCTCGTTAGTGCATATTTATAATGTAATGTACTGTATGTATCAAACAATGACATTGAGCAGTTATACTATGAAGAAAGAATATTCAAATTACAAGTGAAAACAGAATTTAAATTGATACCACTAAAACATGTCACACCCTACTCCTCTGTAAGGCATAACATGATCCCGTAGTATACCTAATGAATTACCAACTTCGTCCACTGATAACCCATTAAATACACTACAAGGGATTTTAAAACTTTTCTTACTTCTTTTTACAGTGGTGATCTATATACATACAGTGGTGACCTATCTTTTTACAAGGCATAACAACACTATTTACAGGTGTTAAAAAAATTTTTTGAACTGAAGTGAAACAGCTAACACATTTAAATTATTAGTAATTTTTGTAAAAATTTTGGCTGAGTGCCATCTATATTTTGAATAAAACAGTTCTTCAAAAACCTGTAAAAAGCACTTCAAATATATTTCTCAATCTCAAACTCCAACTTTTAATCAACACAATATGTTTCTCAACATTTTTCAACTCAATCCACAATAATTTTCCAGTGTTCTCAAAAGCTGAGATAAAAGAAATATATTACAATATTTACAAACCAAAATAATTTATAAATTCAGTCTACAACTTTAATTTACAACTTCTCAAAACCAAGAACACTATATACATACAGTGAACATACATTATAATACAAAATGCAAAATATGGTATATTCAATATACCTGATGATCTCTCAGTGTAGTACTAGCAGCCTAGTCTACTGCCCTGTCAGTCTATCTATCTGCGACAGCAATGAAAAGCTATCATTGAGCCATTGTCTCAGTAGTGCACAACATTAACCAAATACAACTTTAAATCAGAAATCATAAGTCATATAAATAGTGGATACTTAAAACCATAGTTAAATTCAAAAGACAGTGAATGTCAATAAGAATTTAAACTCCATTTCATAATATCACAATAAATATCAATAAATCATACACACAGCTTAATCATGTTCTAAAGTTCAATTCGTCCCAAAAGCATATGGCTAGTAAGGAATTCAATTCATCCCAAAAGCCGATGGCTAATGAGGAATAACATAGCTAGCTAGCAAAAATATGAGTATTCATTCTATTCGTCCTTAACAGGCACACACCTCAACACTTCAGCCAGAGAGGGAATTCAATTCGTCCCACTAAACAAGCTAGCGAGGAATTCAATCAATATACATGATAGCTGTGGTTTCAAACCATTTACAATGCTTTTAAATCAATAAGTATCCATCAAGTATTAATCAAACAATTTTTCACAGTTTCAAACCATTTACAATACTTTTCAAGCAATAAGTATCCATTCAAACTCATTTCCATAATTTAAAACAATAATATACAATAGTCATAATTTATTTCAATTGAAAAATTCAAAAGGAATAACTGTTGTGCACAAACCTCTGATAACTGTCTCTTGGCCCTGACTCTATGTTTCCTTCTCTTTCCCTGAGTCTTTGCTAATTGAGAAACATAATTTGAAGTGTTTCAGTACTCATTTAAACCGTTTCTAATAATAAGGCTTAATACTTAATTTATTGAATTCTATTATTTCCTTTAGTCAACCTAAAATGTTGACCCTCGATGCACTCTAGGTGAATTAGGTTTTAATGTTACAAATGTGTCATATTTAATAGCCTTTTAGTGTTGGTACATGTTACCCAATTCATTTTCATGTATAGTGCATTTTATTGTAATTTGTCGGATTCCAGTATACTAATTTGACCTAGCCGGATGACATAGTTCCCTCGGTTTTCGGGTTTCGGTGAAAACTAAAAACTTGTAGGTCTATGTTTTATTGCACGTGGGCCAAAATTTCAGGTCATTATGAGTTATGTAGGCCAAGTTATGGTCAATTTACCAATGCTGGTCAAAATGCATCAAAATGGTCACTTTAGGTCATTTTTAGGTCAATTTTGGTTCGGCCAGTTTTTGGACCCGAAATTGTGCAAGCTATTTGGCTTCATTCTGGCCATTTCTGGGCTTTGGTGTCTTCATAAGAATTGTAGATATATGTCTCAACTATTCATGGTAAAAATTTCAGGTCAATTGGACCTTTTTTGGGTGAGTTATGGCCAAAATACTAACTGCTGCCTAAACAGTCAATTTTCAGGCTTTCAAAGCACTAATTCGGATTTGGTCATTTTTCAAGTCACCTTTTAAGCAGAATTTTGGTAAGCTTCCTTCATGAAAGTTGGCACATTTTGTGCCTCGTTTCACCTCCAATTGGTCTCATACCAATTGGAGCTACACACTTAAGGTTCTAAGCAAAAACATACACTGCCCTGCAACATACTCTTCATCACATACCAAAGGACACATTCAACACTTACCAAGTCACTTCCCTCATGCCATTTCTGTTTTGTATCATAACATAAAAACATTTAGAAACTCATTTTTGGTCATTTTGGTAGCTTGTAACCACACTCAATATGCACATTACAGTACAGAATTTTCCAAGTCCAAATTATAAATAATTTAACCACATGACAAGCTCATTTACATGTCCAAACTCAAACCTCTATACACATATACATGCTGCCATATCAAGCACCATAATTCAACAATATAATTTCATAAACCAAACCATGAAACAACACATTTTGGTCTACACTTCAAGTTTGCCGAATTGTACATTTCCTACCATTAGTTTCTAAGCTTCCAAAATCAAGTGTACTATCACATACATCTAGTATACATTATCCAATTTACTCCTACACACATAAACACTTACATCAACACTTTAATCTACCATTTACATGCAAAGATAAACTGCTCTCATTGAAGTTCCATGGCTGCCAAAACTGTACCTCTCCCTTAACTCATCAAACTTCAAAAATCCTTCCACAATTCAACTACCCATAACATCCATGCAAGGTTTAATGAAACAAGCATAAAAAATACATAGTTACCACTTTTGAAATTCTTCAAAACCTCACCAAAAATTTGATTTTCTTGCTGCCTATCTACTGCCCAACTTGTGTAGAACAACTTTAGTGAAGGGAGCATTAAAGGATCATGGCTTGATCATGGGAAATGGAAGCTTAAAGGTGGGACGGCCATGGAGGATTCTTTGGGACCTCAATTCGGCATGAAGAAGATGAACCAGAAAATGAATCATTTAGTGGACATACACATGTCCCTTAATAAGTTTAAACATCTCTTAATGCTCCACTATAGTTTAATTAAACAATATTATATGTTAAAATTTTAGTTATTCAAATTATACCCCATTTCTTGCACTATTATTATAATATACCACAATTTTAATTTTTATGATATTTTCAAAGTGTGCTATCACTCATTTTTAATGGACATTGTGGTCAAAAGACAACTCGGGGTGTCAAATGACCACAATGCCCCTGTTCGGGTTGCATTCCCGATTTTTCGATAACACCGAGTTTTGTCGTTTTCTCGATTTCCCGTTTTTCTTTGTACTAATTAATTGATTTTTCTTTGATATTTTTAATGATATTTATACTTCAATAGGTCTTTAATTATGTCTTAAAAATATTTTCTAGGGTTCTCCGCAGTCCAGGGCTAGTCAACGGTCCACGCCGCAACTTTCCGGTGCGGTCACCCATCGCTAGGGTTCTCGGCTCATTTAACTTGGTTACATTTTATTTCTATTATTTTTCCTTTGTTTTCTTGTATTTTCTTTTCTTGTATTTTACTATTTTATGTCTCCTCACTCATATCTAAGTGTAGTCATCCTAGCTGTCCGGACAACACTGGTCACCAGAACAGTAGAACGCACTACCGAACATAGGAGTGTTACACCAGTTTTGCCCAGAATTTTGGATTCTGTCCAATCCGGCCAGTTATGGTGTTTAGGCTATAACTTGAGCTACAAAACTCCAAATGGAGTGATTCAAAAAAGGAAATGTAACTAGACAAAATAAGGAACAACTTTCATGAAGATAATTTTGCCAAATTCCTACTGTATAAATGACCAATGGAACAGTAAACATAATGCTTGAAATCTGAAAATTTTAAATCACTAATACTAAGCTTAAAAATGGTGTTGGCAACCAATACCAACAATTTTAGAATGCAAAATATGGTATGTTGGGAGTATTAGAACCAATGTACCTATTGTCTATGCAAAAGTCAACATTTTAGTTAACTAATGAAATGAATAGTAACACCTAAACTTAAATTTCAAGAATTGTAAAGTTTAAAAGTGTAACATGCCCTAGTACACCTAACAAGATTGGTTTGGATAGGTTGGCAAGCCAATAGGGTTTAGTTAGCAGTACTGCACATGGCATTATGCCATTCTGTGATTTTATGGCTTTTAGCCATTCTGACATTGTGATGATACTTGGCCTTATGCCTAATATTTATTACAGCTCATTAGCTGTTCTATTGCACACCAGGAGATACATATGTGACCGATGGTGTGACGGCCTGAGGAACTTCATACCCAGTGCCAGTTTACCTGTTTATCCAGTCCAATCATCCAGTATAGGTTACTTAGGCAACTAAAAAAGAAAGTGGATAAATTTAATGAAATTATGAATATGACAAATACAAAATAAATAAGATTACCAATAATGATAAAAAAATTGTCTGCATAAGACATCAGAACATGCACTGCATATTTATTTTCTATTATTTCTTTTTATTTTATTGTTGGCACCACTAAGCATTATTGCTTAGCGTGTTGCTTTTTGCCACGCGTAGGTTCTGGAGAGACCGACCGAGAGCCCAGTAGACCACAGACTGGGTGAGACCTTTTGTAGCTCTGCATAGTGTCTGTGTCACCTCACCATCTTTAGTGCATTGATAGGACATTAGGTTTCATTTTGGTATTGTGTAATCAAACTTTTATTTTCTCATTTATAATTAAGACTTATGTAATGTATTTTGATATTAATGTTAATAGTGGAAATTGTGTTTATGAATGGAACATTGAGTATTTATTTATGACTTGTATATGAATATTATGTGAAATGAATGAATGAGAAATGGAAATATTGTTGAAAAATATTGAGACATTGTTGATGAAATGAAGTTTGGGAATGAATGAAAACATATTGGAAGTGTTTTTCACAGATTTCGAAGAACTGTTTTCTACATTTTTAGCAGGTACTCTGCCATATTTTCTATAAAATTTGTGGAACCTCAAATAAAAATTTATGATTTCAATAAATGACTGAAATGAATTACATTTCACAAATTGTACTTCATAACTATATAAAAATATAATAATAAATTAGGAAGAATAAAAATGATTGAATTAAAATAGGGAGTTTCGATACACTGTGTGGCATATCTTGCTCGGCTACACAGTAGACGGGTAAGGGGTGTCACATTTAGTAGTATTAGAGCACGGTTTAGGCGTTTCTGGGTCTAGATAGAGTCTATACCATGCATTACATTTGTAAGAGTCGAGGTGACACTAATACAGATTTGTTTGTCCTTGTTAAATAGGATATGGACCCTACATCTCAGAGGGCAGTTGAGGAGAAAGTGGAGAGTCATGCTCCACCTGCAGCAGCTGAGACTGGGGGTAGGGGAGAACCTGCTCCGCCAGCTCAAGCAGAGCCTACTCAGCGTCCACAGGCCATGTTCCAGCAAATGGCCAAATTCTTCAGACAAATGGCTGGGATATTGCCACCACCACCACCACCTCCACAACAGAAATCACACCTAGAAATACTGAGAAAATTTGGAGCAGTGGATTTCTTTGGCAAGAGAGAAGCTGATTCTGTTGCAGTCGAAAATTGGTTGAACAGAACAAGAAGGGTTTTAAAACAACTCCACTGCACTCGAGTGCAAAACATAGAAGCTGTTGTATCTCTGTTGCAAGATGATGCCTACCAATGGTGGGATACAGTGTCTAGTAAAGTGCAGCCAGAAGTAATAACTTGGGACTTCTTCCTCTCAGAATTCAAGAAGAAATATGTGGGTAGTGTATACCTAAAAGAGAAAAGAAGAGAGTTCATTAACCTGAGGTAGAGACAGCTGATAGTGGCCGAGTATGAAAAAGAATTTGTCAGATTGAGTCGTTATAGAAGGGAGATAGTCCCTAATGAAGCCGAGAGATATAAGAGATTTGAAGAGGGATTAAATGATAACATAAAGATCATAATTACTGCCTTGGGAATTACAGACTTCACCAAGTTAGTGGAAGCTGCATTAAAAGTTGAAAAGGTTAGAATAAGTGAGCAGACCAGAAGGGAGAGACAGCAGAAGAGGGGCCTGGGTCAGTCTAGCTCATCTCATGCACTAAGAAAAAGGTTCAAAGGTCCACCTGCATAGAGTTCAGGTCAACCTCAAGGTCAGGGTCAGTCCCAAGGGCCCAAGCCATAGTTCACCCCTAGGAGAGGTTAGTCCACACCATCAGTGGGCAACTCTTTAGGGACGGGGTTCAGGGGACCATCCCCAGCATCTTCTGTATGTCCACATTGCCTGAAGTGGCATAAGGGGGAGTGTTGGAGAGTGACTGGTGCCTGTTTAAGGTGTGGGTTGACAAAGCATCAGCTGAGAAACTGTCCACGCAGAACTACTACAACTGCTCCAACACAAGCAGATAGACCTTCTCTTGCACCACAAAGGGGTAGGAAATCTGGAAAATCTGAGGCAGTGGGACCATCACAGAGGCGTGCATCTGAGCCAGCAGAGAGGCCTAAGGGCAGATCACTTGCTAGAGCCTATACCATGAGAGCTCAGGAGGAGAAAGATACCCCGGACGTCATCAGGGGTATGTTCTTCCTCTACAATACATCTGTACATACATTGGTGGATCTAGGATCCACTCATTCATACATCTGCATCAACCTACTCGTGGAAAGGGGGATACTAGTAGGGGAGAGTGACCAAGACATCATGGTCACTAATCCATTGGGCTATAGTGTAGGGGTGAAGAAAGTGTACAAGGGTTGCCCATTAAGGATTCAGGGGTATGAATTCTTGGCAGACCTGATTGAGTTACCTTTCCATGAGTTTGACGTGATTTTTGGAATGGATTGATTGTCATGTCATCAGGCAATGGTTGATTGTAAACTGAAGAGGATTTCTTTGAAAACTCCTAAGGGTAATGAGATCACAATTATAGAGGAAAGGACAGATTTCTTGTCTAATGTTATCTCAGCCACAGTTGCAAGAAAATTGATGAGAAAATGCTATGAAGCCTACCTAGCACATGTGGTGGATACTAGGCAGGCTAAGCCAGATCTGTGTGACATACCCACAGTAAAAGATTTTCCCGATGTGTTCCCTGAAGAATTGCCTGGCTTACCACCAGAAAGGGAAGTCAAATTTGCTATTGAGATACTTCCGGGTACAACACCAATCTCTATTGCTCTTTATAGGATGGCACCCACAGAATTGAAGGAACTGAAAATCCAATTATAGAAGTTACTGGATAAAGGGTTCATATGCCCCAGTGTGTCACCATGGGGAGCTCTAGTGCTATTTGTAAAGAAGAAGGATGGGACTTTGAGGTTATGCATTGATTACCGACAGTTGAATAAAGTGACAGTGAAGAACAAATATTCGTTGCCTAGAATTGATAATCTGTTTGATCAGTTGAAGGGAGCAAGAGTATTTTCTAAAATTGATCTCAGATTAGGGTATCATTAGTTGAGGGTGAAGGATTCAGATGTGCCAAAGATTGCATTCAGGACCCAGTATGGGTATTATGAGTTTTTGGTGATGCCCTTTGGCCTAACAAATGCACCAGCAGCATTCATGGGCCTTATGAACCGTATCTTCCATCCATACTTAGATCAGTTCGTAGTGGTCTTTATTGATGATATTTTAGTGTATTCCAAGACCAGTGAAGAACACGATGAGTATTTGAGGATTGTTCTGCAAACCCTGAGAGAAAAGAAGCTATATGCTAAGTTGTCCAAGTGTGACTTCTGGTTGGGTGAGATTTCATTCCTTGGACACATAGTGTTAGCTGATGGGATTAGAGTGGATCCCAAGAAAATAGAAGCAGAGATGGAATGAAAGCCTCTCAGAAATACAACTGAGGTCAGAAGTTTTTTGGGGCTAGCTGGGTATTACAGAAGATTTGTGAAGGGATTTTCCTTAATAGCTGCTCCAATGATTAAGTTGTTACACAAGAATGTTAGATTTGATTGGAATGACAAGTGTCAGACCAGTTTTAAGAAGTTAAAGGCTATGTTGATAGAGGCACTAGTGTTGACACAGCTAGTGTCGGAAAAGGACTTTGTGGTCTACAGTGATGCCTCTCATAATGGGTTAGGGTGTGTATTGATGCAAGAGGGGAAGGTGGTCGCTTATGCTTGCAGGCAGCTAAGGCCACATGAACAGAATTACCCTACCTATGATCTAGAACTTGTAGCAATTATCTTTGCATTGAAGATATGGAGGCACTACTTGTATGGTGAAAAGTGCTACATTTACACAGACCACAAAAGCCTGAAATACTTGCCAACCCAAAAGGAGCTCAACCTTAGACAGAGGCGATGTATTGAGTTCCTGAAGGACTATGATTGTGTGATTGACTACCATCCTCGGAAGGCAAATGTAGTTGCTGATGCTTTAAGCAGAAAATCCATCCCAGCTTTCAGATCATTGAATGCCCGTCTATCCTTGATTCGAGATGGAGCTATTTTGGCTAAGTTGCAAGTGAGGCCAAACCTGCTACAGCAGATTTTAGATGGGCAGCAGGTAGATGAGAAGCTAAAGGCTATTATGAGTAAAATCCTAGAAGGGAAATAAACTGACTATGCAGTGAAAACAGATGGGTGTCTGTACTACAAAGGAAGATTATGTGTACCAGATGATAGGGAATTGAAGGCCAGTATCCTGAAAGAGGCACACACCTGTGTTTATGCTATGCACCCAGGAAGTAGAAAAATGTACCATGATCTAAAGCTTCGTTATTGGTGGCCTGGTATGAAGAAGGACATAGCTGACTATGTGACTAAATGCTTGACATGTTAGCAAGTTAAGGCAGAACATCAAGTTCCATCAGGTTTGCTACAGCCTATATGCATACCTGAATGGAAATGGGATCGGGTCACCATGGATTTTGTAAGTGGTCTACCTCTCACCCAAAAGAAGCATGATGCAGTATCGTGATAATAGATAGATTGACGAAGTCAGCACATTTTTTGCCAGTTAGGACTGACTACTCACTGGAGAAGTTAGCAGAATTGTATATCAGTGAGATAGTTAGACTGTATGGAATTCCACTTTCCATCATATCTAATCGAGACCCAAGGTTTACATTGAGATTTTGGAAGAAATTGCATGAATCCTTGGGTACACAACTCCACTTCAGCACAGCTTTCCATCCTCAGACGGATGGGCAATCAGAAAGAGTAATCCAGGTAAACAATTGAAACTAATTGAACTAATACAAATATTGAATTGAAATGATAATAATAACATGAAATATATGGCAGATCCTTGAGGATATGCTGAGGAGTTGTGTCATTGAATTTGAGAGAAGTTGGGATAGATACCTCCCAATGGCAGAATTTGCATACAACAATAGCTACCAAGCTAGTATCCAAATGGCCCTGTATGAAGCACTGTATGGGAGGAAATGTAGAACTCCGGTGTGCTGGACTAAATTGGGTGAAGATAAACTAGTAGGGCCAGACCTGGTAAAATAGACTGAGGAGAAGGTAAAGCTAATCAAAGCCAATCTGAAGGTTGCCTCAGACAGACAAAAATCCTATGCCGACCTGAAGAGAAAAGAAATAGAATACACTGTTGGCGAGAAAGTGTTCCTCAAGGTGTCACCGTGGAAGAAGGTATTGAGGTTTGGAAGAAAAGGTAAGTTAAACCCTAGGTTCATTGGCCCATATGAAGTCATTGAACGTGTGGGTCCAGTGGCCTATAGGCTAGCTTTACCACCAGAGCTGGATAAGATCCACAATGTGTTCCATGTATCTATGCTAAGAAGATACCGCTCAGATCCTTCACATGTCATCTCCATGGAAGAAATTGAAGTACAACCAGATTTGAGATATGAAGAAGAACTCATACGGATCCTGGCTCGGGAAGTGAAAAAGTTGAGGAATAAGCAGATTCCATTGGTGAAAGTGCTTTGGAGGCACCACAACACCGAGGAGGCAACTTGGGAAAGTGAAGAGATGATGAGGTAGTAGTTTCCTCAACTGTTTGTATCAGGTAAATTTCGAGGACGAAATTTAAATTAGAGGGAAAGAGTTGTAACACCCTTCTTGTAGCAACACCATACATTCTACTGTTTCGGTGATCAGGTCGGTCTGGATAGCTAGAACGTCCGGAAAAATGTTTAAACTAAAGTGAGGAACCATAATTAACTCAAATATTAACAAGAAAAATGAATAAAAGATTTTAGAAATAAAATACAATCAAGTTAAATAAGCCAGTGCCCTAGCGATGGGTAACCAGTGGGAAGTTGCAGTCCTCACAACTCGGAGCCCTAGACCCAGGAGAAAATTCATAAAATAATTTTTGGGACTCCAGAGAAGAGTCATTGAGGTTTCTATGGCATTAGAATGCCAAGAAAATGTTTAGAAAAATTTTTCAATCGGTACAGACAATTTTAGTCTATTAAGCCAAATGGAGGGTATTTTGGTCATTTCGCCTTCAGAGGTGATTTTTGGCTGACTTGTCCAATTAAGTAAATAATTATTATGATATGAAATATGAATAAATATTGCTAAAAATTAAATTAAAAATGAGTACAGAAGAAAGGAAAGGAAAATGAGATAAAATGTCAATTATGACATCACCATGATGTCATTAAAAGTGCTCCCACCAATCACATTGAACAAGCTATTAAAAACCAATTAAAAAGAGGTAAAATGAGGTAAAAATTAACAAAAGCAATCTGTTTCTTCTTCCCAAATCATTTCAGCCGTTTCCCTCTCCTCCATACCCATTCCACCATGAAAGCTCACCAAAGCTCCCAACCTCACCTCATCTCACCTTGAAACCACCACTTAGCTTCACAAAAAATTAACCTAGTAACTTGAACATCCTCTAGGCAGCCAAAAGAGGAAGAAAAAAAGAAGTTTGGGTAGCTTGAAATTCTACTCCATTCAAGGTTAGTGTCCAATCTTTGTTTCTTTTGCTTTAATTCATGTCTAAGTGCATGAATTGTGCAGGAAATGTAAGAAAATAAAATAAACAAGTGTGTGTGTGCACCCTATAATTTTGGCAGCTAGGGTTAGCTAGGGTTTGATGATTTTGCTTATTAGAAAAATGGTTATGAGTAGCCTTTGGTACTGGATGAGGGATTGAACATAATTGAGTACATGAAATGCAAGAATTGTGCATGTGTGAAATGAAAAAAAAAATTAGACACTTGAACAATTCTAGGGTTTGCTCATCTGATGGTTCATTAACCTTGTAATGGTCAATTAGTGACTATTTGAATGTGTATGATGAGGAAATGAAGTGAGTTGAGGCTTAGAATTTGTGTATGGGTGAGCTGCCTTGGCTGACCTGCAGGACTGAGCATGAGTCTAGCAGGTTTGGCAGTTATAAATGGAATTGTAGAGGTTCAATTAATGCAAGGCCAATTAGAAATGAAACTAGACACATAATGGCACAACTTTGGTATAGACCTACAACTTTCATGAAGAACACAAATCCAAATTCTGACCATAATCTAGCCAAATTGCCAACCATACTTAGGTTACCAAATCTGGCAAAACCAGTTTTGCCCAGAATTTTGGATTCTGCCCAATCCAACCATTTATGGTGTTTAGGCCACAACTTAAGCTACAAAACTCCAAATGGAGTGATTCAAAAAGGAAAATGTAACTAGACAAAATAAGGAACAACTTTCATGCAGATAATTTTGCCAAATTCCTATTGTATAAATGACCAATGGAATAGTAAACAAAATGCTTGAAATCTAAAAATTTTGAATAACTAATACTAAGCTTAGAAATGGTATTGGCAACCAATACCAACAATTTTAGAATGCAAAATGTGGTATGTTCGGAGTATTAGAACCAATGTACCTATTGTCTATGCAAAAGTTAACATTTTAGATGACCAATGAAATGAATAGTAACACCTAAACTTAAATTTCAAGAATTATAAAGTTTAAAAGTGTAACATGCCCTAGTACACCTAGCAAGATTGGTTTGGATAGGTTGGCATGCCAATAGGGTTCAGTTAGCAGTACTGCACATGGCATTATGCCATTCTGTGATTTTATGGCTTTTAGCCATGTTGACACCATATTTTGGCCGATCCCCAAAATCAATAAAACTTTGAAACCGACCCCCAGTACTAAGTCTCCCTGTGACAGCTAATCACATTTCCGATCCCTCTTTGATAGACAGTCACATTTCCGATCTCTCCTCAAAGAATTGAATCAATGCTAAGTCCTCACATCAGTCAAAGCCTTACCAGTCTATTAGATCGCTCACCGATCTCTCAAACCCATTGTCGAATATCCGGACCAGTCAAGTATATTCCTGATCCCTGTTGGCAAACGAAATAAACTGACAATAGATCTCTTCTTACCAGTTTTATTGCTGATCTCTCTTTCAAAAGTTTAAGAATGATTAAAGGTTCCATACCGGTTTAATGATGACCCCGATCCTAAGTGTTTAAGCCGATTTTGACCAAGTCTCATTTACCGATCTCATGCTCATTGTGTTTTCCGATCTCTCACACTTAGGTTAATAATCATTTTCAGTTATTTCAACATACTCAGACAATCAAGTGTTTAATAATTTAGAAATTTTCCGATCATAACCATTCATCGAACAAAAAGGGCATTCCACTTCATTTCATTTCAAAAATTTGTACAAGTCATTCGACTGGGGGATCACCCCCAGCCTGATCTACATTTTGCTCATTTTATCTCTCATCCTCGGCCTCCTCTTCGCTTTCCTCCTCGCCTCCGGGAGCCAGGTCGGCCATCCAAGAAAAGTCCTCCTCTGGGTAACGCTTCTGGAGCTCGGCCAAGAGATCCTTGTGAGCGTTCACATAAGCACCGGCTATTCCTATCACCATCTCTTCATCTTTTGCCTTAAGCTCCTCAGCAATGTGAGCGACCTGAGCAACTTCGTTGGCCCGGAGCGCCTGGACTTCTTTAAGGGCATGATCCCTTTCAACCAGAACATGAGTCTGTTCGGCCAGCTTATCCTCATAGTACTTCATGCGCCCCTCAATTTGAGATATGTAATCCTGAGCAGATGAGAGTTGGCATCGGAGGGATGCCACTTCTTGACTCTTCTTCTTGACCTCCTTACCCAGGCGGTGAGCCTTTTCCCAGACTACGTGCTGGTTCACTAGGCACTCTACATTCAAACTCATGGATCGGGTCAGGATGTCGTCGAGATTGTCCGGAGACAGTCTGTCCCGATCCTCCCGAAGGTAGATGGAAGACCCCAAGACTTTGGCAAAATCGGGATTCTCCCGAACAGTCCGGTTGTTCTCCAGGGAAGCAATCAGCACTTGAGCGCCACGAGAAGGGGGCCTCGCAGGAGGTCGAGAACGACCCCCTTCTGTGCTTGGAGCAACTGGAGGAGGTGGACGTGGCTCTTCTCGTTGAGGAGGAGATCGGACAGCTTCTGCGATCGGCGGTCCCGAAGGTCGGGGCGGGCCTCCTTGCGTCTCCCCAGGTTCATGGCCGAGTGTTTGAAGTAATGCTAAACGCTTCATCTCTTTCACCTTCCGGGAAATCTCTCTTTCTTTCTTTCGCTTCCTGGAACCCTCACCACCCGCCATACCTGCACAAAGAAGAGGTCAGTGAGATCGCTAAGGTCCTGAGATCTGAGATGTAGAAAATACCAATGCCAAGGTCAGAGAGCGGAAGTTCGCGATCTTGGCCGGTGATCAGCTGTATGGTCCAATGGTGCAGCTCGGCAGTCACCGCATCTAAACAGGAGAACTTCTGAGTGGCCGCCTGATTCTTCAGTTCCATCACTATTAGGCTTTCCTCCTTGTTCAGGGTAATACGCTTCGCAATCAAGGGCCCCTGGTGCCACCAGCTACGGGGGAAGTCCTCAAAACAGGTCGGATTTTTGCTCCTCAGAATGAAGAAGCGGTTCTTCCAATTCTTAAAGGAGGAAGGCAGATCGGTAAAGAGCCCACAATGAGGCTTCGCCTGAAAAAACCAGTGCTCATCATCCTTTCGGCGAGTTATCCTGTGCAGTTTAGCGAACACCTTAGCCGTAGGACTGATTCCCTTAGCTCGGCACAGGCCTCGGAAGGCTACTACGATCCGCCACGAGTTAGGGTGAACTTGAGCAATGCATACTCGGTGAAATTTTAGGACCTCCTTGAAGAAGTCATCCAGAGGGAACCGAAGACCGGCCTTTAACTGTTCCTCGTATACCAAAACCATATCATTCTCTTCAAAGAAGTGATCGGCTCGATGATCGCCGTGACACCGGATAAGTTCGTACGAATCAGGACAAATATTGTACTCCTTGCTGAACAATTGCAGATCGGATTCTTGCAAGATCGATGGCAGCTCGTCCATAGGAAGATTCTCCCTCCCTAAAGAAGGTGCATGCCTTGATGGTGCGATCCGCCCCCGAGCTAGAACAGAGACCCTAGGAGGTTCTGGTTGTGCGCTCGGCCCGACCACCTCTTCTTCATCAGACGACCACGAGAACTGAATGGAAGGAGGGCTCGTCGCTCTCTGACCTTCGGCGCCACTCATTTTCAAAGGAAATAAAGAATTTAAACTAAAAAGAAGATCAAAGCCCTTACCGGAGTCTGATCGGCGTCGGAAGAACTTGAGAAAACGAGAGAACTTTGATGTTGTGAGCAAGAGACTGAAAAATGACATACAGGAGCAAATGGCTAACCCTTTACCCCTATTTATACTCGTTCGAGCATTTAATGCTCACGATGTCCTAGGCAATGCATCGGTTAACGGGATTCACCAGCTGTTCTGACACGTCTCTCGAACACTCCAAATTCCATAAAGAGAACGGCTAATTAGAGATCGGCATATTAAGATAAATGTTTTGAATTGCGGATCAGTTAAGGGTTGTTCAGTTAGGAACCAGATCGGATGAACACATCAGAGATCGGAAAATAATCAATGCAATAATAATAAGATGATAATTGACTTTTATTTCCAAAAGATCGAATTACATCATTTGGGCGATCTCTAGGGATCGGAATAATAGAGATCGAAAGATGGGAGATCAGCATAAGAGATCGGAATAGGAGCGTGGGAGGGATCGGAAGGCAAAAAGAATAAGACAAATCCCAAATAACCGTCGTCAGAATCAGAGCCAAGGTAGTTAAAGCGTGGCAGACGAGATCTCCACCGCACGCCTAAGAATCGCCCGCAATGCTGACAGGTGCCAGGGTATGTCATGATAGTCCTGTACATCCCAATCTCCACCGTTGATCTCAGTTGTAAGGACAAACCCGGAACCCTTGGATCAAGAGAGAAGACGACAAGACCAGCGTTTTTCGCTCTTAGCCCTCAGATCGCTCCGCACAAGAGGATTTGAGACCGTCAGATTGAAAGAAGAAAAGGACAAATATTTTGAAGAATAATCTCAGCCGTTCATCTTGGTTCTCTTTAATTCTCAAGCATCCGATCATGTCCTTCAAAATCCAGACCCTCCATCTCCCTCAAAATAAGTCCTGACCCTTCATGGGGAGCACCCGATTCCTATAAATACCTGCTTGAAAACTGTTCAAGGGGAGGAAAAAAAAAGAAGGTTATTATAGTGGAAGAACTCTGAAACTTAATTCAGTTTGTTACTCTGCTATTTTTTTGGAGTTTTCGTAGAAAAAAACTTTTGAAACTAGTTTTCTGAAGTGTTTTCTTGCAAAAGGGATTCTTGAATACTGAAATTTTTCATTTTCTGTTTGTTCAATATCCTGTGGCACTCCCACTTTCTGTCTTTGTTATCCTCTATTTCCATTTATATTGTCTAAGCTCAACTCCACTCAAGCTTGGTTATTTTGACCTGTTTACATTTTAACAAAGAATACTTCATTTCGAGGCAAAACATAGTTCTCCGGCTGCCAACCTGCAATCTTGCTACTTTTGCGATTTTGTAGTTAGTTCAATAGACTCGACTCCCTATAGGTCAGTGTTAATATCGCCATTTTATTAAGTCTAGTTCTCGTTTCACGTATTTCCTTTTGTCTTCTTTCTTATGCCTGTTGTTTTCTTTAAGTTCATGTCACGCTAAAAAATACAAAGGAAAGATATGCTCTAGTTTACTTCCGTGCTGGCTAACCCACACTTTTGTTAATCTTTATTATTTCTGAACGCAAGTCATCTAGTCCCGAGTTACGTAGAAGTAGCTAGGCAAAATGTAGGTAACTGTGTTTAAAGTGTCTCTTTAAAAAAGAGGGTCTAAATAACACATCAGGGAAATAGCAAAATTGAATCACTAGGCTGACATGGAAGGCGATCTGGCATAATGCCATAAGGCGGAATAAAAATCAAAACTCAGATAAGTAAAAGGTACAGATAGGATACTGGTAAAGTAACCCTAGGGGAGGTCAGCAAAATTCAGTCCGGCGTCCCTTATTTAGTCTCAAAGTACTAACGAGTTAAAAGAAGTCTTATTTCGACCTCTGGCACCTTTAAATACTAGAACTCTTAAACTTAGACTCCTATGATATATGGCTGTGTCCAAATTTCGAAGAGGTCGGAAGAGAGTCTTTATCTGTTCCTCAAACAAAATTTTTAACAAATAATTTAAAATAGATTGGAGGAGAGTTCTTATCCGGTTTTCAAACTAAAAATTTAATAAACATTCAGAATAGAGATCGGAGGAGAGTTCTTATCCGGACTCAATTCAAAATTTTAATGAATACTTAATAGAGATCGGAGGAGAGTTCTTATCCGATCTCAATTCAAAATTTTAATTAATACTTAATAGAGATCGAAGGAGAGTTCTTATCCGGTCTCAATTCAAAATTTTAATGAATACTTAATAGAGATCGGAGGAGAGTTCTTATCCGGTCTCAACTCAAAATTTTAATAAATATTGAATAGAGATCGGAGGAGAGTTCTTATCCGGTCTCAACTCAAAATTTTAATAAATATTAAATAGAGATCGGAGGAGAGTTCTTATCCGGTCTCAACTCAGAATTTTTAATAATATTAAAGAGTTCGGAGAAGGGTTCTTATCCGATTCTTAAATTAAATTTTAATAAAATATTTCTTTCAAATAAAATTAACATACAACAGTAACTCACTAAGGTTGTCTCATTTACTTATGTATCTGGGTTATCCAAATTTAGTGAAAAAATCAAATGTTCCTTTAGTCAAAAGGATTAACATGTCCATTCAAGCCCTCCTAACTAATGCAAAGTTAAATCTACTTACCCTTATTAAGGGACGAGGTGGGGTGCCTAACACCTTCCCCACCCGTTTACGGACTCCGAACCTAGAATTTCTGCCTAGAAGTGGTTTCATCTCAATTTATCTTCATAAATGGTTTTCTTTAATTTCCCTCAAAATTAAAGTGGCGACTCCTCACTCTTTCCCACTTCGGTGAGGGTTCGTTCAGGCGACCGCAAAACCCCTTGCGACAAGCCATTCTGACATTGTGATGATACTTGGCCTTGTGCCTAATATTTATTACAGCTCATTAGCTGTTCTGTTGCACACCGGGAGATACATATGTGACCGATGGTGTGACGGCCCGAGTTACTTGATACCCAGTGCCAGTTTACTTGTTTATCCAGTCCAATCATCCAGTATAGGTTACTTGGGCAACTAAAAATGAAAGTGGATAAATTTAATGAAATTATGAATATGACAAATACAAAATAAATAAGATTACCAATAATGATCGAAAAATTGTCTGCATAAGACATCAAAACATGCACTGCATATTTATTTTTTGTTATTTCTTTTTATTTTATTATTGGCACCACTAAGCATTATTGCTTAGCGCGTTGCTTTTTGCCACGCGTAGGTTCTGGAGAGACCGACAGAGAGCCCAGTAGACCACAGACTGGGTGAGACCTTCTGTAGCTCTGCATAGTGTCTGTGTCACCTCACCGTCTTCAGTGCATTGATAGGACACTAGGTTTCATTTTGGTATTATGTAATCAAACTTTTATTTTCTTATGTATAATTAAGACTTATGTAATGTATTTTGATATTAATGTAAATAGTGAAAATTGTGTTTATGAATGGAACATTGAGTATTTATTTATGACTTGTATATGAATATTATGTTAAATGAATGAATGAGAAATGAAAATATTGTTGAAAAATATTGAGACATTATTGATGAAATGAAGTTTGGGAATGACTAAAAACATATTGTAAGTGTTTTTCACAGGTTCCGAAGAACTGTTTTCTCCATTTTTAGCCAGTACTCTGCCAAATTTTCTATAAAATTTGCAGAACCTCAAAAAAAAATTATGATTTCAATAAATGACTGAAATGAATTGCATTTCACAAATTGTACTTCATAACTATATAAAAAAATAAAATATTAGGAAGAATAAAAATGACTGAATTAAAATAAGGTGTTTCGATACACTGTGTGGTATATCTTGCTTGGCTACACTGTAGACGGGTAAGGGGTGTCACACTTTTACCCCTTTGAACTGTAGGGGTAGGCCTATCAACTTGTACTAGAGCTATTGAACCACTCCTTTGAGGGCAATCTCTTATGAAATGATCCGTAGCCCCACACTTGAAACACTCTCCAATTAACAGTCGACACTCCCCTCTGTGTCTCCTACGACAATGCATACATTCAGGTACTGGGGCTGATCCCCTTGTTATTGTGCCTAGGCAGCTAGCTATAGATATTCCAATCTAGCCTCTCTTGCCCTGTGTCTGATCTTGTGAACCAAAACCCTTAAACTTCTTACTATCAGTCGGTATACTTGACTGCCCTGGTCCAAACTCCCTCTTACGCTGCCTATCTTTCCTATTCTGTTCACTTACTCTGACCCTCTCCACTTTTAGTGCAGCTTCAACTAATTTTGTGAAGTTCGTAATTCCTAAGGCAGTGATCATTATTTTAATGTTGTCATTTAACCCCTCTTTAAATCTTTTACACCGCTCAGCCTCATTAGGGACTATCTCCCTTCTATAATGGCTTAGTCTGACAAATTCTTTATCATACTCTGCCACTATCAACTGTCTCTGCCTCAGGTTAATAAATTCTCTTCTTCTCTCTTTCAGGTATACACTGCCCACATACTTCTTCTTAAATTCAGCAAGGAAGAAATCCCAAGTTACTAGTCCTGGCCGGACTTCACTAGATATAGTGTCCCACCACTGATAGGCATCTTCTTGAAGTAGGGACATAACACCCTACATGTTCTGCTCTGGGGTGCAATGCAGTTGCTTCAATACCCTTATGGTACGGTCTAGCCAATTCTCAGCCGCCACCAAGTCATCTTCTTTCTTACCAATGAAGTCCACAGCCCTAAATTTTCTCAGTTTTTCTAGATGGGATTTCTCCTGTGGAGGTGGTAGTGGTGGCATAACCCTAGCCATCTGTCTGAAGAATTCAGCCATTTGCTGAAATGTAGCCGACAAAGGCTATACAGGAACTGCTGGTGCTAGTGGTGCAGGTTCTCCTTGGCCCCCAGTCTTAGCTGTAAGTGGAGCACGACTCTCCACTTCCTCACCTAGTGCTCTCTGTGACGTAGGGTCCATATCCTAATCAAAATAAGAAAGAAAAACAGATCTGCATTAGTGTCACCTCGACTCTTACAAATGCAATGCATGGTATGCACTCTATCTATACCCAAAATCGCCTAAACTGTGCTCTAATACCACCAAATGTGACACCCCTTACCCGTCTACAGTTTAGCCCAGCAAGATATGCCACACAGTATACCGGAATACCATATTTTATTTTAATCATTTTTATTCTTCCTTAATTTATTTCTTCATGGATATGAAGTGCAATTTGAGAAATTTAACTCATTTAATTCATTTATTGAAATTATAAATTCATTTGGGGTTCCGAAAATTTTATAGAAAATCCAGCAGAGTACCGGTTAAAAATGGATAAAACAATTGTTCGGAACCTGTGAAAAATACTTCCAATAATTTCCAATCATTCTCAAACTCCATTTGTATCACATCAATTTACAACAATTTCTTAACAATTCCTCCATTTGTCATCCATTCATTTCACATCATCATCAAGCTCAAATCATAAATAAATTCTCATATGTTATTTATAAACACAAAGTTACAAATACTTACATTAATACAAAATTATATTACATATGCTCAAATCATAAATAAATTCTCATATGTTATTTATAAACACAAAGTTACAAATACTTACATTAATACAAAATTATACTACATAGGTTTCAAATATACATGATAAAATAAGAGTTTAATTACAAAACTTACAAAAATCACAAAATACAAAATGGGACTTAGTGTCCTACCAATGCACTGTAGCCTGTGAGGTGACACAGACACTATGTAGAACTGTGAACAGTCTTACCCAGTCTGTGGTCTACTGGGCTATCTGTCCAAATCTTTAGTACCTACGCATTACAAAAGTGACGCGCTAAGCATAAAGCTTAGTGGTGCCAATAATACAAAAAAATATAATGTGCAAATAAAATAATAATTTCCTGGTTATTATGTTCAAAAAAATAATGAATAATTAATAACTTTTTGTTTAGTCGTAGGCTAATTACATTTTATGATATCAACTTCTTCATGCATTTTGTTAATTGTTTTCTTGATGATTTTGAGCTTATTTATTTTATTGTAATCATTCTTGATCTCTATCTTGATTTTTAAATTCCTTAATTTCTTTAATAATAAATTCAATTGCAATTATACTTTTCTATGCCCAAGTAACCTATACAAATTGACCGGACTGGATAAACGGGTAAACTAGCACTGGGTACTAGGTGCCTCGGGCTGTCACACCATCGGTCACAATGTGTCTCTCGGTGTGCAAACAACATGGCTAATAAGCCATAAAACCAATAAGGCATAAAGCCAAGTATAACATCATAATCAGTATAGCCATAGGCTATCATCACAGAATGGCAATGAAGCCATACATCATACGCAGTACTGCTATAAGAACCCTATTGGCATGCCACCTATCCAAACCAATCACATTAGGCCTACTAGGGTATTTAACACTTTTAATTTATGTAATTCTTTAAAATTGAAATTTTATGGCTACTATTCATTTTATTAGTCAACTAAAATGTTGATTTTTTCATAGACAATAGGTATATTAGTTCTAATATCACCAACATATCACATTTTGCATTCTAAAGTTGTTGGCATTGGTTGCTAATTCCATTTCAAAGCATAGCGTTAGTTATTCACAATTTTCAAATTTCAAGCACTAAGTTTCTATTCCATTGGTAATTTGTACAGTAGGAATTTGGAAAAATTGTCTTCATGAAAGTTGTTCCTTATTGTCTCTAGTTACATTTCATTTTTTGAATCACTCCATTTGGAGTTTTGTAACTCAAGTTATGGCCTAAACACCATAACTGGCCGGATTGTAAATTTTCTAGATTTTTCTGGGCAGAACCAATTTTACAGGTTTTGTGCACTAATTGCAGGTCAGTTTTTGAACATGTTATGATCAAAATTTGGGTTTAATTTCTTCATGAAAGTTGTAGGCCTATGTCTCAGCTTTCTTTTGGTAAAATTTTAGGTCAATTGGACCTTTCTACACTGAGTTATGACCAAATGAATAAATATTATTCATTTGGTCATTTTGCCCAGGCAGAATGCAAGTCACCTGGATTAGGACAATTTTTAGGTCAACTTAGTTTGGTTTTCTGGATAGGGTTTCTTCACCAAAGTTGTGCTATTATGTTTCTAGTTTCTTGTCCAATTGGTTTTGCACTAATTAAATCTATACAACTCCATTTATGGCTGCCCAAACCTACTGGACTCACAACCAGTCCTACAGGCCACTAAGGGCAGCATGCCTAAGGTCAACTTGGTTATCCTTACTCACTTCAATTCCTCCTCACACACATTCAAATGGTTACTAATTGATCACTACAACATCATTTTGTGTCCAATTATATCTACTCACATATTTGAGTTTCAAACCCTAACCCTAACATTCCAAAGTTACATTTTCTTGCACTAAACTCATAAACAAATGTTTTGAGTGATACAATCATATCAAGGGTAGCCCATTTACTCATTTAATCCAAAGAAACAATCAAGACCACAAAAAATCCATGGCTGCCAAAAATAGGATAACACCTTAACATGTTTATCTTCAATGAACTTACACATATCCTAGCTTAAATTTGCATTCTAACAAAAATTTAAAGGAAAAAAATCAAAGATTTGGACGCTAACCTCTTTTGCTAACTATTCCAAGTCTCCAAAACTTCCTTCTTTCTTCTTCTTTTTGCTGGCTAGAGCTTGTTCAAGATGCAAGATCACTTTTTTGTGAAGCAAGGTAGTGGTTTCAAGGTGATTTGGTGGGTGGTTCCAAGCTTACCTTAAGCTTTCATGGAGGAATGGGTTAGGGAAATGGGTGACGCCTGGTTTGGGGAAGAAACATATTGGTTTTTCTTTTTTTTTGGTGTTATTTATCTTCCTTTATTACTTACTTAAGTGGTGCTTTAATGTGATTGGTGGAAATTCCTTTAAATGACATCATGGTGATGTCATAATTGGCATTTTCTTTCATTTTCTTTTCCTTTTTTCTTTGCTCATTTTTAATTTAATTTTTTGCAATATTTATTCATATTTTATGTCGTAATAATTATTTACTTAACTGGACAAGTCAGCCAAAAATCATCTCTAAAGACAAAATGACCAAAATACCCTCCGTTTGGCTTAATAGACTAAAATTATCTGTATCGATTGAAAACTTTTTCTAAACCTTTTCTTGGCATTCTAATGCTATAGAATCCTCAATGACTCTTCTCTAGAGTCCCAAAATTATTTTATGAATTTTCTCTCGGGTCTAGGGCTCCTAGTTGCGAGAGCCGCAACTTCCCACTGGGTTACCCATCGCTAGGGCGTCAGCTCATTTAACTTGATTGTATTTTATTTCAAAAATTTTTTTCAAAATTTTTCTTATTAATATTTGAGTTAATTATGGTCCCTCACTTTAGTTTAGATATTTTCCAAGACGTTATAGCTGTCCGGACCGATATTGGTCACCGGAACAGTAGAATGTATGGAATAGATATAGTGAGGTGCTACAACATGGGTCTAAGATATTGTAATGAATGGCTCTAGTGCTAGTGGAAGATTGTTAGTAGTATGCCCTACAACATATCATTTAGTATGTATCTTGTACATATTTTATTAATAAAAGGTAATTTCACTTTTCCATTTACATAATGTATTTATTTGTAATAGAAAAGATCAATTGATATTTTGTTAAAAATTCTATTCTTAAGTTGTTAAGAATATGAGTGACAGTATTTCTAGCATAAAGTATCATATATTGGTTCACAATCGAGGATACTTCACAATAAGGACATGACTTGTCCAGAAAGATTGTAATCATATTTGCTCCATGGTATTTATATGAGATATAAATAAGATAGAATGGTGAGTCTCATGCCATATAACAAATATGATAGGCACTTATACATGATAAGTAGGCCGAACTAGTGACGCATATGACAAGCACATGGAGTTTACTCTTATCAATGCATCGTCATATATCATATCAGTGTATATAATCTTTAGATCGGAGATAACACAGTTATCTTGTATATAGGTGGTTTAAGTTTGATACTGCTTTCATACTTGTAATGTATATGGGTATAGGGGCATGTGTTGGCTCCTAGTAGTTATATATGGAGGTAGGTGTTAATCAAGATGGAATCTATTACCCTAAGTAAATAGGGATAAAATGCTATGTTCATTTAATTGTTGTTGATGTTTCAAGTTCCTGGCTAGGACAGACAGATTTAGTCAGAAAAGAGTTTCTGTTAAGAAAATCTAATTAATCAAGAACTGGAATTAAAGAGAATACAATATTCATAGCAAATGGGATTTGACATAAACCATGACTCCAGCTCGAATTGGGATTTTGTAACAGAGAAATTCTAGTGCATGGTAACATATGATTATAGGTTCATTTAAAGATATTCCTTGTTACTGATTGGGTGGCCATGGCATGCTATGCTAGGTGTCAACCATGGTCTATGAGATGCATAAAATGATTTAGAGAAATCATTTATGGTAAGAAAGAGTTCTGATGATATTAAGAGTTAATATCATATCTCATTTCCAATTAGTGATGAGCCTAGTAAGTCACACACATATACAAGTTAATCACCAAACAAAATATGATTTAATCGATTAATTAAAGAGCTTAATTGATTAATTAAATAGGTTTGGTTTGCAATAAGATTGCAAGGTCCCTAGCATGGCTTGAAACCAAATCTAGGTTATTGGTGAAGGAACGGAAGCGTGAAAAACACAAGTTTATACCATTGAATTCAAAAATTTTCACCTAGGGTCACATGCATCATGCAAGATTTATTTTTATCTATTTGATTTCAATGACAAACAACATATTAAAATTCTTTTAATATGTTTTTGGATCTGTATTTACCATTTAAGATTTTAAAATTAATCCGATTAATTTTAGAACCCTAGATGAAATCAAGAACGATTACACTAACCTCTTGATGCACTGCAGCGTGTCTGCGCCTTTGAGATTTGTCTTCAGGATACAAAATGTTGTCCCTCTAGCTTGTACACACAAAGAACACCAGTGGTAGCCCTTGAACAGCTTCTAAAGCTTTTTCTATTAATTAGAAATTCAAGTTTTGCCTTTCAAGAGATTAGAGATGTAAACAGGACAGTAGAAACAATTTCTAGTGTTCTTAAATCAAGAGATTGATGGCTAATCTCTTTAAATTGATGAGAGATGAAGAATAATAGATGGAGAGCCTCAAAATGGTGTGACAAAGGAGAGGAGTGGCTGCTGGTTGTTTTTCTTTTTCATAACAACACTTATATAGCTAGGTTAACACATTAAACCCTTGCCACATGTCACCCTTTAATTAGCTATAAGTTTAAGTGACCCAATCACATTGTGCCAAACCTATATTTAATCTTGATTTTAATCATCTTACATGACTAAAAAACATTTGGCAAGCTTATGTGTAATCCCATGTGTCACCATCTCATGGTGCCACGTGTCACACTGTGAAATGACCAAAATGCCCATATGTCTTAATTTTGAGTTCTTAACCCAAAATAATTATTTTTCTTCTTCTAATTTATATAAAATATAAATTAATTAATTAATCCCTATAAATTAATTTCTCATTAATTAAATTCATATTTAAACACTTTAAATATAAATTTAACTTATACTATACATCCAACAATCTAGATTTGGTTTCAAGTCATGCTAGGGACTTTGTAATTTAATTGCAAACCAAACCTATTTACTTAATCAATTAAACTCTTTAATTAATTAATCAAATCATATTTAAATAGGTGATAACTTGTGTATGTGTGTGACTTACTAGGCTCATCACTAATTGGCAATGAGACATGATATCAACTCTTAATATCATTAGAACTCTTTCTTACCATAAATGATTTCTCTAAATCATTTTATGAATCTCATAGACCATGGTTAACAACTAGCATAGCATGCCATGGCCACCCAATTAGTAATAAGGTTTACCTTAAATGAACCTATAATCATATGTTACCATACACTAGAATCTCTCTGTTACAAAATCCCAACTAGAGTCATGGTTTATGTCAAACTCCATTTGCTATGAATATTATGTTCTCTTTTAATTCCAGTTCTTGATTAAAAAGATTTTCTCATTAGAAACTCTTTTCTGAATAAATCTATCTGTCCTGGCCAGGAACTTGAAACATCAAGAACAATTAAATGAACATAGGATTTTATCTTTATTTACTTAGAGGAACAGATTTCATCTTGATCAACACCTACCTCCATATATAACTAGTAGGAGCCAACAGATGCCCATATACCCATACATAGTACAAGTATGAAAGCAGTATCAAACTCAAACTACCTATATACAAGATAACTGTGCTATCTTAGGTCTAAAGATTATATGCACTGATATGATTTATGACAAAACATTGACAAGAGTAAAGTCCATGTGCTTGTCATAAGTGTCACTGGTTCGGCCTACTTATCATTTATAAGTGCCTATCATGTTTGTTATATGGCATGAGACTCACCATTCCATCTTATATATATCTCATATAATAACTTGGGAACAAATAGGAATACAATCTTTCTGGATAAGTCATGTCCTTATTATGAAGTATCCTCGATTGTGAACCTATTTATGATACTTTGTGCTAGAAATATTGTCACTCATATTCTTAACAACTTAAGAATAATATTTCTAACAAAATATCAATGGACCTTTTCTATTGCATATAAATATATTATGTAAACGAAAAAGTGGAAATGCCTTTTATTAATAAAAATATGTACAAGATACATACTAAATGATATGCTCTAGGGCATACTACTAACAATCTCCCACTAACACTAGAGCCATTCATTACAATATCTTAGACCTATCTTCTCAAGATGTCGATCTAACTGAGTCTGTGACATAGGCTTAGTGAATGGATCAGCTGGATTTTCAGCTGATGCTATTTTCTGCATGGCTACATCGCCTTGCCCAACTATTTCTCTGATAATGTGGTGGCGCCTTTCTGTGTGTTTGGATTTGTAATGAGACCTTGGTTCCTTAGCTTGTATGACTGCTCCATTGTTATCACAGTGTAGTGGAACTGCTGACTCAATGGAAGGAACTACTATAAGTTCTGTCACGAACTTTTTTATCCAAATAGCTTCCTTTGCAGCATCTGATGCAGCAATATACTCAGCCTCTGTAGTGGAATCTGCAGTCGTGCTCTGTTTAGAACTCTTCCAACTGACTGCACCTCCATTACAAAGGAACACATATCCAGAGGTAGACTTTCTATCATCGATATCTGATTGGAAATCAGAATCATTATAACTATCCAATTGCAAGTCTCCACCTCCATAAATCAAGAATAAATCCTTAGTTCTTCTCAAGTACTTAAGGATATTCTTGACAGCCATCAAGTGTTCCAAACATGGATTGGATTGATACCTGCTAGTCAAACTAACAGCATATGTGATATCCGGCCTAGTACATAACATTGCATACATTAAACTTTCAATAGCCGAAGCATATGGAATCCTGGCCATCTTATCTCTTTTTTCAGGTGTCTTTGGAGACATCTCTTTAGAAAGGTGGATACCATGTCTCACTGGTAACAATCCTCTCTTGGAATCAAGCATGTTAAACCTCTTTAACACCTTTTCCAAGTATAGACTTTGGGATAAACCAATTTTTCTTTTCGCTCTATCTCTATATATGCGAATCCCTATAATATAGGTTGCCTCCCCTATGTCTTTCATGGAGAATGTATTTGACAACCATACCTTTATAGTAGTCAACATACCTATGTCATTACCCATCAACAGTATGTCATCCACATATAAGATAAGGAAAGTGATAGCACTGTCACTAACCTTCTTATATACACATGGCTCATCCTCATTTTTTGATAAAACCAAAGGATTTAATGGCTTCATCGAAATGGATGTTCCAACTCCTCAAAGCTTGTTTCAACCCATAAATGGATCGCTTTAGCTTGCATACCTTGGAACCATCTTGGGATTCAAAGCCCCTAGGTTTTTCCATGAAAATGTTTTCTTCAATGTATCCATTGAGAAAAGCTGTTTTGACATCCATCTGCCAAATCTCATAATCATAGTATGCAGCTATTGCTGATAAAATCCTAATTGATTTAAGCATGGAAACAGGCGAGAAAGTCTCCTCATAGTCGACTCCTTGCTTTTAGCGAAACCCTTTCGCTACTAGCCTTGCCTTATAGGTCTCTACCTTTCCATCAGACCAATTTTCTTCTTGAAAACCCATTTGTTCCCTATAGGTACAATACCTTCAGGTGGGTCAACAAGATTCCAAACTTGATTCTTATACATGGAATCAATCTCAGATTTCATAGCATCAATCCATTTTGAAGAGTTTATATCTGATATAGCTTCTTCATAGGTAAGTGGATCATCTCCATGATCTGCTTCTTCATGAATAGACAACTCTTGTTCTTCTTCATAAAGAAAACCATATCTCACTGGGGGATGAGATACCTTGGTTGTTCTACGAGGAACAGCTGTAGATGTTTCATCAACGGGTATAGGTTGACTAGATGGATCTATATCCATCTGATCTGTTGGTTGGTCAGAATTCTCTAATTCTAACTCTATTTGCCTCCCTTTGCCTCCTTTTTGAACAAACTGTCGTTCAAGAAATGTGGCATCTCTATTTATCACAACCTTTTGTGAAGTAGGCAAATAAAAATAATATCCAAAACTATCTTTTCGATATCCAACAAATCGACCTTTTTCTGATCTAGTCTCCAATTTATCAGTGTTAAGCTTTTTGATATAAGCTGGACAACCCCAAATCTTTACATGCTTAAGACTTGGTTTTCTTCCATGCCATATCTCATAAGGTGTGGAAGAAACTGATTTTGATGGAATCCTATTCAGAATATACAAAGCTGATTCTAATGCAAATCCCCAAAAGAAGATTGGCATATCAGTATAGCTCATCATACTACGTACCATATCCAATAGGGTATGATTTCTCCTTTCAGATACACCATTCAGCTATGGCATTCCGGGAGGAGTCAGCTGAGAAACAATGCCATGCTCTCTCAAGTATTCATCAAATTCAGTACTCAAATATTCACCTCCACGATCTGATCGAAGAGCTTTAATACTCTTTCCTGTTTGATTTTCTACTTCAGATTTAAATTCTTTAAACTTTTCAAAGGATTCATGTTTGTATTTCATCAAATACAAATACGCAAATCTTGATTTATCATCAGTAAAGGTAATAAAATAATGAAAGCCCCCCTCTAGCCATTTCTTTAAATGGACCATATACATCACTATGTATTAGTTCCAAAATATTTCCAGCTCTTAGCCCTTGTCCAACAAAGGGTGATCTAGTCATTTTGCCCTGAAGGCAAGATTTACAAGTTGGAGTAGGCTCAGAGCCCAATAAGGATAGAATCCCCATTTTCTCCAGTTTTGCAATCCTATCTTCTGCAACATGACATAACCTTAAGTGCTAAATATATTTTGAACTTGAGTTGGTTTTCACCATGGCATTGCATTCTTTTAGATCACTTGCATTCAATTTGTGTTTGTCATTATTATCCAAATAATAAAGACCATCATTCATATAACCCGAACTAACATATTTATTTCCAAAATAAATATTGCAAACATCATTTGTGAACTGAAATTCATAGCCATTTCTAGTCAAACTAGATATAGAAATGATGTTCTTAAAAGCATCAGGTACATATAAAATATTATCCAAACACAAAATATGTCCAAACATGTAAAAAGATTTAGATCCTATGGCTAAAGCATCAACAGTTGAGCCATTGCCAATCCGGACTCTAATATCTTGAGAACGCAAGCTGCTACTATTTGCTAGTTCCTGCATATCATTAGAAATGTGAGAACTGGCACCAGTATCTAAAACCCAAGCTGTAGATGAACTATGAGTATTATCAGAATCTAAATAATAAGATATGGACATACCTTCCGAAGGTGTATCCTTCTTGTCCTTTAGAGAAGCAAGATACTCTGGGCAGTTCCTTTTCCAGTGCCCATCCTTTTGGCAGTGGAAACACTTTCCTTTGCCTCCATCAACTTTAGTCTTCCTTTTTTGTTTAGCTATTTTCTTGGAAGGACTAGGAATCTGAGGTTTCTTTTTCTTATTGCCCTTTTTCTTGTTGGACTTTCCAGCAAAAGAAGATGCAATCAAAGCTACCTCTTTTCCTTTATTGCCCGGCATATTCTTTTGGGCAATAACCAGCATGTTGAGTAAACCAGCTAAGGTGCATTCCTGTTTAGTCATATGGAAATTTATCACAAAATTCCCAAAAGACTCAGGAAGGGACTGAAGGATCAAATCCGTCTGTAGTTGGAAATCCATGTTGAAGTCAAGATGTTCCAACTGCTCAATCAGCCGAATCATCTTGTGGACATGATCCCCAACATTCTGTCCCTCAAACATCCTCATACAAAATAGCTGTCTAGATATCTCATACCTAGCATTCCTGCTGTGCTCACCATACAACTCTTGTAGGTGAAGGAGGATCTCACTCACACTCAACATGTTCTCATGCTGCTTTTGTAACTCATTACTCATGGAAGCAAGCATATAACACTTAGCTCTCATATTATGCTCCTTCCACTTATCCAAAGTTTTATGTTCCTCTTATGTGGCCTCTGGAGGTAAGGGACCAGGAACATTTGAATCTAGAACATATCCTATATGTTCAAGGTTCAGGACAAGTTTCAAATTTCTTAGCCTATCAGACAGATTATGTCCTGTCAACCTATTGCGATCAAATATGCTTGCAAGGATATTGGATGGTGGTGGTTGTTCTGTGCTCATTTTTATCAGAAAATTAACTGCAGAAAATAACCAGATTAATTAGTAAACGTATCATGTAATTAACAAAAATGATTATGGTCTTTTAATCAAATTGGTCCTCCCACTAACTTAGCGAATCCTACACTTCCAAAGTAGAAAACATAAATCCTAGTTGGATGGATTTCTAGTGGGTGATTGAATTCTTATAATTCTATTGATTATCCTTAGGTACATCCATTATTGGAATTATAATAAACTATAAGTGAGCAACTCCTTGCCCATCACATCTCATGTGACGTTCAATCCTTTACCTAGCCCCTAATGCTCAAAATCTCAAGTACATCCATTATTGACTTATCTTGCATTAGTTAAGTTGATCCCATTGAGCCAGTAACTATGCAAATAATTTTAATGTCCTCAGGTACATCCAATATTGGCCACCAAACTATTTACATATTTACAACATCTCATGCTTAACAATTATTCTTAAGAAAATCTCTTAAATTAATTGCATCTTATGCAACTATTTAAAATTTCTTAAAATAATTGCCCCAATGGAGGGCCTATGTTATAATTACTTTAATTATAGCATTTCCAACTTAATCATTTGTTTGGAAGATTTTATGGTCTTTCTAATTACTATTAAGGTCTCACTTTGCACATTATCCAATTAGCATGCATATATCATATAATAGCATACATTCCCATACATCTCATGCATTCATGGATAATCAATAAATATGTTATGATCATGGACTTTCTAAGGGATTCAATTTTGAGCCACCAAGAATTGAATCAGGGCATTTTCTAGGTGCATTTCTTTCATTCATTTTACAAGAGTTTGCTGAAGGAGTACATAACCAACACTTGATCTTGAATTCCTCCCACTGGTCCCACCAATGGTCTTGACCTCCTTGAACTTCTTGCAATCCAATATTACATAGTAATCCTTGCCATACCAAGGCGAATTTACAAGAACTTAAATAAATGAAATTACAACCCAAAAATTATTATAAAATTAATAATACATGCCCAAAATAAATTAAAATAAATGAATTAATTTACAATCCCAAAGAAACATAAAATAAATAAATCCAATCACATTGGTCTTTTATAGTCCATGATCATCCATCATGCATATCACTATTTAACAATTAAATAAAACATACATACTTAAATTAAATTGAATATCTCATATTCAACTTAAAAATCTAGATTTGAATATGATTCAAATAAATTTAAAAATTCAGATTTTAATATGATTCAAACAACTTTAAAAATTCAGATTTGAATCACATTCAAACAATTTTTAAAATTCAGATTTGAATCATATTCAAACAATTTTTAAAATTCTGATTTGAATCATAATTTAATTGTGTGATAAAAATTCTAATGAAACAATTTAATTAGACATAAAATGGATCTTAAATCATACAACAATTGCACATTCACCATCCATTTACCTTTGCACACCATTGTGGTGCATCAACCATGAGCACCATGGTGTTCATCATTTGTGCCGCCACCTTGGCTTTGCAACCAGCAATGAACTTTTGATCTCATGATCAAACACACAATTAAATCATATAAATATCAATCTAAATGGCAAATATAGCGACCCTGATACCAATTGAGGGAACGGAAGCGTGAAAAACACAAGTTTATACCATTGAATTCAAAAATTTTCACCTAGGGTCACATGCGTCATGCAAGATTTATTTTTATCTATTTTATTTCAATGATAAACAACATATTAAAACTCTTTTAATATGTTTTTGGATCTGTATTTTCCATTTAAGATTTTAAAATTAATCAGATTAATTTTAGAACCCTAGATTAAATCAAGAACGATTACACTAACCTCTTGATGCACTGCAGCATGTCTGCGCCTTTGATATTTGTCTTCAGGACACCAAATGTTGTCCCTCTAGCTTGTCCACGCCAAGAACACCTATGGCAGCCCTTGAACACCTTCTAAAACTTTTTCTATTAATTAGAAATTCAAGTTCTGCCTTTTAAGAGATTAGAGATGTAAACAGGACACTAGAAACAATTTCTAGTGTTCTTAATTCAAGAGATTGATGGCTAATCTCTTTGAATCGATGAGAGATGAAGAATAATAGATGGAGAGCCTCAAAATGGCGTGACAAAGGAGAGGAGTGGCTGCTGGTTGTTTTTCTTTTTCATAACAACACTTATATAGCTAGGTTAACACATTAAACCCTTGCCACATGTCACCCTTTGATTAGCTCTAGGTTTAAGTGAACCAATCACATTATGCCAAGTGTCAAACCTATATTTAATCTTGATTTTAATTATCTTACATGATTAAAAAACATTTAGCAAGCTTATGTGTAATCCCATGTGTCACCATCTCATGGTGCCATGTGTCACACTGTGAAATGACCAAAATGCCCATGTGTCTTAATTTTGAGTTCTTAACCCAAAGTAATTATTTTTCTTCTTCTAATTTATATCAAATATAAATTAATTAATTAATCTCTATAAATTAATTCCTCATTAATTAAATTCATATTTAAACACTTTAAATATAAATTTAACTTATACTATACATCCAATAATCTAGATTTGGTTTCAAGTCATGCTAGGGACTTTGCAATTTAATTGCAAACCAAACCTATTTAATTAATCAATTAAACTCTTTAATTAATTAATTAAATCATATTTAAATAGGTGATAACTTGTGTATGTGTGTGACTTACTAGGCTCATCACTAATTGGCAATGAGGCATGATATCAACTCTTAATATCATTAGAACTCTTTCTTACCATAAATGATTTCTCTAAATCATTTTATGAATCTCGTAGACCATGGTTAACACGTAGCATAGCATGCCATGGCCACCCAATTAGTAATAAGGTTTACCTTAAATGAACTTATAATCATATGTTACAATACACTAGAATCTCTCTGTTACAAAATCCCAACTCAAGCTGGAGTCATGGTTTATGTCAAACTACATTTGCTATGAATATTATGTTCTCTTTTAATTCCAGTTATTGATTAAAAAGATTTTCTCATCAGAAACTCTTTTCTGAATAAATCTATCTGTCCTGGCCAGGAACTTGAAACATCAAGAACAATTAAATGAACATAGGATTTTATCTCTATTTACTTAGAGGAACAGATTCCATCTTGATCAACACCTACCTCCATATATAACTAGTAGGAGCCAACAGATGCCCATATACCCATACATAGTGCAAGTATGAAAGCAGTATCAAACTCAAACTACCTATATACAAGATAACTGTGCTATCTCAGGTCTAAAGATTATATGCACTGATATGATTTATGACAAAACAATGACAAGAGTAAACTCCATGTGCTTGTCATAAGTGTCACTGGTTCGGCCTACTTATCATTTATAAGTGCCTATCATGTTTGTTATATGGCATGAGACTCACCATTCCATCTTATTTATATCACATATAAATAACTTGGGAACAAATATGAATTCAATCTTTCTGGATAAGTCATGTCCTTATTATGAAGTATCCTCGATTGTGAACCTATTTATGATACTTTGTGCTAGAAATATTGTCACTCATACTCTTAACAACTTAAGAATAATATTTCTAAAAAAATATCAATGGACCATTTCTATTACACTTAAATATATTATGTAAACGGAAAAGTGAAAATGCCTTTTATTAATAAAAATATGTACAAGATACATACTAAATGATATGCTCTAGGACATACTACTAACAATTGGATGTATAGTATAAGTTAAATTTATATTTAAAGTGTTTAAATAAGAATCTAATTGTGAGAAATTAATTAATGAAGATTAATTAATTTATTTATATTTGATATAAATTGATTAGAAGAGGAGAAATAATGATTTTGGGTTGCGAACTCAAAATTACAACATAAGGGTAATTTGGTCATTTCATTGGATGACATGTGGCATCAAGAGATAGTGACACATGGCATCATATAATTTTGCCATTTGTCTTCCTATCATGCAAGGTGATCAAAGTCAAGATTAAATCTAGCTTTGATACTTGGCTTAATGTGATTAAGTAAATTAAAAATAAGATGCAAATGGTGGTGACATATGGCCATAGGTTTAAGTGATGACCTAATTATAAAAGGGAAAAGAAAAGAAGAAACAATATACTCTTCTTTGTCTCAAAGGTGCCGCCACCTTTATCACTCCCTCTCCTCTTCTTCTTTTCTTATCAATTCAAAGAGAATTGCCCAAATTCCTTTGAATTAAAATTGCTAGGAATTGTTTCTAGTGTCCTATACACATCTACAACCTCTCTAAAGGCAAAAACCCAATTTATAATTGGTTGGCAAGGCTTGAGAAGCAAGATTGGGGCCTGCCCATTGGTGACCTTGGTGTGGACAAGCTAGAGGGATAAAATTTAGGGTCCTAGGTGCTTCCTAAAGGTGGTAATTACATCACTAGTGCATCAAAAGGTTAGTGCACATATTCTTCTTTCAAATCAGGGTTCAATTGAATTAATTTGTTAATTAAAAAATCTTAAATGGTAAACATAGATCCTAATACATATTAAAAGTGTTTTAATATGCAATTGAACATTGAAATTAATTAGGCACATAATGGATGTGGTATGATGCATGAAACTCTAGAAGAAATTTTTGAAATTCAATACTCTAATCTAACCATTTACATGCTTCCGCTCCTTCAAATCGCACTCATTAGGTTCATTTAACCATGGATGAGTAAACATGAATGCAAACAAGTCTTTCCATTTCAATATCAACTATTCAAATAATTTTTCACGTATACAATTCAATATTAGTAATTACAACCAAACTTATTCTCAAGCCATCTCCACAAGTCTTGCCCTAGGAGTCTTTAACCTAGCTCTAATACCACTTTAGCATGTAACACCTTAACCCTATCTGCAGCTAGAGTAGTGTGCACATGCACCCGAGACACACCTAAGAGTATATCTCAAGGGATTCACTCTCTCTAACAAAACTTGATTTATTTATTACCAATTTTGCTTCATATTAGGGAAAACAGCGAAAGATTTAAGAATTTCAAATTTATTTAAGTCATAAGAAAACCAAACTTATAGGTTTTCCATCTATTTAAAATTTCTCAAATAATTAAATTTAATTTCTTTTTTTTTCAAGATGAAAATTTGATAGAGTTTCCTTTAAATTTTAAGTAATTAAAAATGACCTGTTAAAATATCAGTCAACATTTATCATATTATTCTAAAAATACATATGAAACCTATGCACTTCCATTCACAACCCATCTCACAATAACCATAATGTATACACCCATCTCATCATTTGAGAATAAATTTTCATACTAGGAAATTTACAATATATACATATGAAAGTATTTACAAAATATAAGACTTATTTCAACATCCATGTAGTTTGTATAATTTGAATAGTTACACATTAAAGGATTATATTACATAACAAAAAATGTCTAATACAATGTAATCTTCTAATATGTACAAAACAATAAGGTGTCTTCTCGAATCTTGAGCAAAATGTCCCCTTTTGCCTTCTCTCTCGTGTCGGCTCTTTACCCTTGCTTTTATTACCTGTAGAAAGTTCAAACAACTCTTCGCTGAGTAACTTGCTTAGTGGTGCTATAACTTAATGATATTATGTCATACAATATGTATGCAAGCCAATCATGCATAACCTCATAAATCATGTTTCTAATAATTTTATTTCAATAATGTATGTGCAATCCTACACAATTTAGTGAGACTTGACATAGCTTTTATTTATCAAAAATTCTTGCATGATCAAAGTAATAACATATAAAATCAAGGTGCATAGTATTTCATGAATAACCTTTATCAAATGCCCTTTTCCATTTATTTTCTTAGTGTAATTACAATGTCTAGACAATTTAAGTGACAAGTATCCTCATCATGGCATAAAGCCAAGTTATTGTGCACAATTTCAATAATTGACTAGTCAATTTACTCATGCCACCTACTTTTAGACTTGTAATGGTCATACAAATTATCAATATTACATGTAATTTATTAAATCAAGGCATGCTTGCCAATTTCCCTTTTTATTCATAACTCATTCAACATCAATATCATTAAAAACACACAATTATATTTTCCAGTCAATTCTAGTAAACAAGGCAGCAAGTTTAATATTCTACCAAAAATCATAGAAATAGGGTTTTATTGTCATGTTTTTCATAATTTAACTTTCATATGTCTATTTCAATCTCCAATTTTAATAATATCAAATTCAGGTCTACATCTCAAGTTATGAACAAAAAATGTGTAACCTACTCCAAAATTCAATCACATCCACAGTAGTAATAGGAAATGTAACAATATCACTATGTAGCCAGCAAAATAAATTCTTAGCCATAACTACTAAGTTTCAAGGCATTCATTAAGCTTTCCAAGGTTTAAGAATCACACTATTTTGAGTTCTGTAGCACAAGATATTAATTTTTAAAGTTAATTATCTTGCTTTTAGAAACTGTTAGGTTAGTTTTCTAGATTTAAGCAATAAAAAGTTTTGCCTCCAAACATTAACTTAACAAGGGCATTAGGTATAGAACGAAAACTACAAAGTTTTAGGCATTCATCAAAGTTTTCACAGACATAAAGATCATAGCAATCCAACTTTCCTAGCTCTAGTTATGAATTTTTAAACGTGATTGATCCGACAGCCTACTAGCAGATTCAAATCTCCAACACACACACAAGCTATTATTTCCATCAATTTGCATTTTTTCCTTATCCCTAATAAACTCCTTACTCAAATAATATGAGTTATAGCACTAACCTTAGTTGTGAACCAACTACTACCCCCCCCCCCCCTCCCTCACCCTTTTTCCCTCAAATCTCCATTAAACCCTTTTAGGAGTTAGAGTTTTTCATGCTTGTTTCACCTAACCTCTAGCTCCCTTTGCTTTAGCCTCCAAAAAATGAGTTGATCTAGGGGTTTTACTTGGGATTCCCTCTTTAAATTTGAGAGAATTTGGGCTGTTGAAATGAAAACAAAAGAAAGGGGAAGATGGATGAGAATAGCCGGCTGAATGAGAAAAGAGATAAAGATGCTTTTATTCGCTTTTAACCATTGGTTCTTCATCCTTTGTCCATTTGTCCATGAGATGTTTTCTATTATTTCTAATCTTTCCCAAAAACTTTATAATTTATTCAAGTTAGTCCTCTAATCTTTTGTTTGCCCCTTAACCTATTATTTAATTTAATTTGGTCCTCTAACATTTGGTGGCCAAATTCCTAGGTATGCATGGAGGTAATTTCATGTACAATTAAAATTTGAAATTTATATGAATATCTTTTAGGGTGAATTGAGGATGTTACAAAAACTCTAAGTTCAATATCCTGATTTTCCAATATTAATCTTCACCTTTCAATCATTCAACTAATATCTAAAAAACATGAATAAGTGGAGCTCTACACATAGCATGCATTAAGATCATAAGAAATTGAATCAAGGATCAAGTCTCCAAATTTATTAAATAAAATCAATGTAAATCCTTAATAGAATTGAAAATGCTATATCCTTAATTCTAGAATTAAAAAAACAACTCATTCATGGTGAGTTTAACAATCAACATAAAAATGAAATAATAATGACAAAATCTTAAGAAATAGAACAAAGAAACCCAGATGAAAGGTTCTACAGCTTTGGACTATTAGACTTTGGCTATAAATCTCTCCTAAGAATCTTGGTGCAAATCTCTCTAAATTGTAAAAAATTAAAGGTAAAATATGAAAGAAGTTATCCCTAGCTTATTCCTAACTTTTTGTACTCTAGAGGCCTTAAAAGTCTTTTTAAGTCTAGTGAAATAGAGTTGGAGTCAAATTGGAGTCCAAGCTAGGGTATCTACATGATAAGTGCTTCATTACACAAGGTAGGCTATGTATCTTTTTGGAGCTTTTGAAGCTTTCATAAATTGGGGCGGTATAAGGTTACATGGGTCAAGGACCATTGCACGGGTACCTTTACATGGCCTGTGTAATTACTCTTTCTCAGCATACTCTTGGCAGATAGTTACATGAGGCAAGGATTCCCAGTGCATGGCTTGTGCTTTTCTCCTCAGTACAAAACTTGTTTTTTTTTTTTACTTTCTAACTTGATCAAATGTGTTCTAGGCCTTGTGTAACATCCTCACTGTAGGCAGTTCTGTACGTTTTACTATTCTGGTGACTAAGGTATATGTTCAGACAGCTAGAATGTATAGAACCACACTTAAACTGGAGTGAGGAGTCATAATTAAATTAAATAAATATCAATTAAATTTAAAAAGAAATAAAGGAAGTGGAGTGTAAATTGGTTAAATAACCACAAGCCCCAGTGATGGGTGACTTCACTGGGAAATGACAGTGAATCCAAAACTATCCCAAATTCATGCAAAACCCTGTAAGACCCTTAATGAAGACTTAATTGCGAAAATTTCTATGAATTAATAAGTCAAGAAAATGAAAAGAAATAAGCACAAATCAAAGGAAGATAAGGACATATCAGATATTATGGAAAGGACAGACATAAACCCAGCAAGAGTAAAATTTAGTCAATTAAATTCAAAGGTCCAATATTGATAAAATATGAGAGTCATTAATTTAATGAAGCTATATTAATTTAATTAATTGGGATTATAAAAATTAAATATAATTATTAATAAAGTCAAATTACAATGATTATAAACTTCAAAACAATTATACAATTGCCATTCTACTTATTTATAAATTTGCCATTAAATGTTTAATTAATATATATATCAATTATTGAGCAGAAATTTCAGTCATTATCCTCATCTTTTCCATCCATCCTTGTTCTCTCTCTCTTCCTCTTACATTTTCCTCCATTAACACACCAAATTAATCTTGAAACCCTAGGTTTCTTCTATGATTTCTTTAGGAAATCAATAGAAACCACTAAATTGAGCCTCGAAAAGAAGAGATTACTCAAGAAATCAAGAAAATTTGGAAGCTTGGAAGAGTAAGAAATTTGGCCATGGCGGGTGCACTAAGGGGAAGTGAAGTTTGATTGAAGGGAAGAGTGATTAAAGGTTGTTGGAATCTAAGGAACAAGGTTAATGCTAATAATTCATCTTAATTTTAAAGTTTTAAGAAGTTGGGTTAGGATTTGATATAATTAAGGATTTTAGTTTTTATGCCCTAATTGATGAAATTGAGCGTACATTATAACTCTTGGATGTGTGAATTGTTGGAATATGTTAAGGAGAAACTAAATTGGCTGATGGAAAGTAGTGTTGTGTGTTGAGCTTGATTATAGAAAGCTTGAGTCCAGTGTACTCAATTGGCCATAAGTTGACCTATATAAATCCAATTGCTGTGAAACTTAAACCAAATTAGAGCTAAGACACATAGCTACAACTTTTATGTTTTGGCCCAGGCCAAAATCCTAGGGCAAATGGGTCGAATTGCAAGGAGAAGTGCCAAACACTGAAACTGGAATTTCCTAAGATTCTAGCAAATTGCTATTTGACCTCCGTATGATATTTAGGGCATAAATTTCAATATATAACTCCAAATGAGATGAATCAAAATGATCTAGGAACCTCAGACGTAGGCCTACAACTTTGTTTGAGAGACCTTGCAAAAATTTTAGGTGCAAGACTCTGAATTGTTAAATGCAAAATTAACCTGAAAACTTAAAAACCTGGAAATCTCAATAATGGTGAGTAAGGGTTGATCAATTGGCCATAACTGTCACACCTTACCCATTTATAAGGTATAATGTGACACCCCTCACCTGACTACAGTGTAGCCGACCAAGGTGTGCTACATTCGGTGCTGGAGCACCCTATCTTATCTTACTTTATTTCTTTAAAAATTTTGAATTCGTTTAATTTAATGTCAATTATTTTTTGACGGAGAGACTAATGGAGTTTTCCTTATTTGATTATCGTTTGGCGTATTTTACTATTCACCAACTTGAAATTCAACAATATTTTCAAAATAAAATCTTATCCATGCTAATCATAATTATCTCATCAATCATTCTCATAATTTTTTCATATTTCAAATATCATCCATGCATTTCAATTTCATAATCACTTCTATGCATTTTCATTCATACTCAATTCATATGTACAAATGTTCAAATTACATAATTTACATGATTTATAAACTAATTATACAAGTTCATAATTTACATAATGTACAAAATACATAAAATAACTTATATGGGCCCTATCAACATGCATTGCTGAGAAGGTGACAACCTTATACACTTCTGTCACTTCTGCAGATTTGGACTCCAAAATCCCAGTCTATGGTCTATTGGGTTCTCTGGCCAAATCTTCAGTACCTACGCCTTGTAAACAACGTTGCACTAAGCATAAAGCTTAGTGGTGCCAATAATATAAGAAAATATAATATACAAATAAAAATAATAATTTCTTAGTTATTGTGCTTATCAGAATAATAAATAATTTCTAAATTTTTGTTTTGTTCAAGGCTAGTTAAATCTTATGATATTAACTCTTCCTAGCATGTTACTTCTCGATCTTATAATGATTTTAAGCCTCGTGTACTTATTTATCTTCATTTTCTAACCCTTAAGAGTATTTCTTTTTATTGGAATCATTCTTGTTTCTTAACTTAATATTTCATCAATTTGTTGCCTTTAAACTTAATTTAATTTTATTAATACTTTTCCATACAATAATTCATCCATACTCATATCATCATTTCAAAAATCATTACGTAATTCAAATCCATCCTCATTTGTACAAATTCATTCTTGCTTATTACATAAATCAAAATTCTCAATTTCATTACATTTATACTTTTGCATGCCTAAGTAACCTATACAAATTGACCGGACTGGATAAATGGGTAAACTAGCACTGGGTACCAAGTACCTCAGACCGTCACACCATCAGTCACAACGTGTCTCCCGGTGTGCGGACAGAATGGCTAATAATCCATAAAAGCAATAAGGCATAAAGCCAAGTATAACATCATAATCAGTATAGCAATAGGCTATCATATCACAGAATGGCATGGAGCCATACATCATACATAGTACTGCTATCAGAACCCTATTGTCATGCTAACCTATCCAAACCAATCACATTAGGCATACTAGAGCATATTACAAAGTCATTTCTTGAATATCTGTACTTAACATGTAAGGTTACGATTCATTTAGTCATTTAAGTCAAAATATTGACTTTCTCATATATAATAGTTACATGAGTTTTAATCACATAGATTTGGTTCCCAAAAATGTTGGCATTAGTTTCCAATCTATATTTCTAACCAATGGAGAATAAATCAGAAATTTTAGTTTTAGGTGCTAAAGTTCACTATTCCATTAGGCCATTCTACAGTGAGAATTTGGCCAAATGTTCTTCATTAAAGCTGTTCCTTATTGTGTTTAGTTACATTTAACGTTTTGAATCACTCCATTTGGAGTTTTGTAGCTCAAGTTATGGTCAAATAACCATAACTGATTCATTTCCTAATTCTGTCTCTTTAATTAGGCAGATTTTTGGCATTACCTTTTTTCCAATTTAATTAGACATGTTGTAGTTACTTTTAGGCTTACCATTCTTCATATAATTTGTTGCCCTATATCTTATGGTCACTCAAAAATTTTAATTACAATTTTCCAACTTTTTTAGAATTAATTATACTAATTTAATTGGCCTACACTCCAGTACCCTGTGTCTTCAGGGTCCAATTTTAAGTTAGTAAATTTAACTTCCATTTTAGGCTTCTTATGTTTATAATTTGAGGGCAATGTCTAAAACAAAGTTGAAGCCCTATTTCTTAGGGTTCCAGATCAGTATAGCTCAACCTAATTAGAGTTTCGTAGCAGGATATATGCTATAAACACTCTTCTGGGGTCAATTGTGATTAGTCAAACTCTAAGTTTTAATGTAGTAAATTTTCTAACCATTTGACCTAGTTTCTTTGGGTTCTGGGTTTTGGTCAAAAGACCAATATTGTAGACCTATATCTTATAAAACTTTTGCCATTAGTTTCATTACATTTAAATTTTTATAGACCAAGTTATGGCCATTTAGCCCAAACTGCTCGGGTAGTCTATGTCAGAAAATTCTGGGCAGAATGGTTTAGGTCAGTTTGGTGTCCTAATTTGAGTCAACAATTTCATTTGGTTAGATGCATTTCTGGGCTTAATATTCTCAATGAAATTTGTAGTACTAAGTCTAAGCTTTCCAATGGTATAAAATTTAGGTCATTTGGACCTGTCTAAAGAGAGTTATCGCCAAATGAACATGTACTACTGTTCATTTAGTCATTTTTCTGGGTTCAGTGTTTGGATATCTGGATTAGACCAGCAAATTGGTCAACTTATGGATAGAATTTGGGCATGGTTTCTCCATGAAAAATGGGGTATTTTGAGTCTAGTTTCACTCCAATTGGCTTCATATCAATTGCAGTAACACAACTTCAGTTATAGGTCAAACAATACCCTGGACTCATAGGTCCGAATTTCCTGCATAAGAGAAGCACTCCCAATATTCAATCTACCAACTCCCTTACTTCCATTGACATATATGGCACTTCAAATGATCAACACAGAAGCTCAATTAGGTCAATATCCAACAATTACACAAAGCCTTAATTCATGATCATAAACCCTAAATCAAAATTTCAATTTATGCACACCACATGTAAATCACCATGCTAATCACATTCACTTATTAATCAACACTTGTAACCACAAGTATGACCTTCATTTCATCAAAAATCCCATCAATTCTTATGGCTGCTAAAATTTTGATCACCTCACACATCCACTTTTTTTCTTAATTTTTCATGCAAAAACTACTCATTTTAACTTCAATTCAATGTTTAATGAACGGAGAAAGGAAGAATAAGCACTAACCTCTTGGATGAATTTCTACCCTATACTTTCCTTCACTTTCTCCTCTTCTAATGGCTGCCTAAGTCTAGCTCTAGTGGTAAGGAAAATTTTTAATGAAAGGAAATCAAGGTTTTGAAGTGAATTGGGTGAGAAATTAGAAGCTTGGTTGAGTTTTAATAGAGGGAGGGAGAAGTGAGGTTTGGGCAAGAAGAAGAAAAGAAGATGAAGTCTAATTTTTTTTTCTTTCATTTCTGCCTATTTAACTCATTTTAAATGGTTTAAAGGCATGTGTCACAATGTAATTGGGTGGAGGCACACTAATGACATCACGTGATGTAACAATTCCCAATTTCTTTCATTTTTCTTTTCTTTTCTTTACTACTCATTTTCAATTCAATTTTTAGTAATATTTATTCACATTTTATGTCATAATAATTATTTACTTAGCTGGACAAGTTGGCCAAAAATCATCTCTGAAGACGAAATGACCAAAATGCCTCCGTTTGGCTTATTGAGCCAAAATCGTCTGTACTGATCGAAAAATTTTTCTAAGCCTTTTCTTGGTATTCTAATGCTATAGAAACCTCAATGACTCTTCTCTGTAGTCTCAAAAAATATTTCATAAATTTTTCCCTGGGTTTAGGGCTTCTAGCTGCGAAGACCGCAACTTCCCACTAGGTTACCCATCGCTAGGGCAACGGCTCATTTAACTTAGTTGTATTTTATTTCTAAAATTTTTCCTTAATTTTTCTTATTAATATTTGAGTTAATTATGGCTCCTCACTTTAGTCTAAATATTTTTATAGACATTCTAGCTGTCCGGACCGACACCGATCACTGAAATAGTATAATGTACAGAATTATTACAGTGAGGGTGTTACATATAACATGTTTCTGTAGTATACCTAATGAATTATCAAACTACACCTATCGATAACCCATTAAATATACTACAAGAGATTTTAAAAGGATCATAGCATTTTATTTTATTTTTTATTTTGTGAAAAAACTGTATGGTGATGGTTAAAACTTTAGAAAAACCCAAAATTTACAACCTGTTGAAAACATAATATAAATCAAGTAAAAGATATTCTTCAATCTATTTCACAAGCATAATAATAATTCATTCACTTTTTAGGTAAACATCTGATTTCAAATTTCACATTCATTAGAGATAATAAACTTAAGATTACAAAAATTACATTTACATAAGTCTCAAAATAATATTATAAATATTTACAATCTAAAAGTGTTATAGCAATGTAATGCTTTTTATACAACTGCTCAGTGTCCCTACAACCATAGATATAGCTACAAAATATGTCAAAAGGAATTAGAGGGGCATGCCTAATATATATATATATACCCACAGTCAATTCAAAGATGCTCCAAAGTCTCTCACTCACCAGCCTTCTCCTTTCCCTTACCAGTGACAGCATAAATAAGCTATCGCTGAGTATATCACTCAGTAGTGCACAACTAGTAATTTTAAAAGTTAAAATAAAGCACAACTTGTCAAGATATAATAAATCACAATTTATTTAATCATGAAAACATCACAATAATTTTTAAGTCCATGACAGCCATTTATTGAAATCACTTTTTAATTAAGAAACCATATTTCACAAATCACAATTCACGAATCACAAAGTATAAGTGTTGCCAACAACAACTCATAGTTTAGACCATGATACAAAATTTCATGATCAATGTCGTGTTATACACCATGACAAATCAAATCAACCTCGCAAACCGTTATTAATGAGGGAAGGGCTAGCTAGCTAATAAGTACTCATATAGTCTCACCCCACTAACTATTATTAATGGGGGACATAATCAAAATCAATTATCAAACTACAAATAGACATTGCTACTGGGAAATTCTGAAAGGGACTATCATGCTAACTGTGATTTTAAAATAAATTTTCAAGAGTTTCTCAATTAATAATCATATTTGCAAAACAATAAATACATTCAAATCATCATAAAACCCATGAAGGGTTGGCAATGCACAATTATCTCAAATGCAAGGGAAAAACCTTCTCTAATTCATATAAAGCTCATTCAAAACAATTTCAAGTTAAAAGCAAAGAAGGAAGTTAGTTGTGCACAAACCTTCAATGATCTCTTTTCACTTTACTTACTTCTCCTTGTCCGTCCCGACTGAAGGAGCGGAAGCATGAAAAACATAAGTTTAGATCATTGAATTCAAAATTTTTCTTCTAGGGTGTCATGCATCATTCAAGATTCATTGTTTATCTATTTGATTTCAATGTTAAACAGCATAATAAAATTCTTTTAATATGTTTTTGGATCTACATTTTCCATTTAAGATTTTATAATTAACAGATTAATTCATTAGAACCCTAGATTAAATCAAGAACAAGTGTACTAACCTTTTAATGCACTGTAGTTGTGTTTGGTACCTTTGGGATGCACCTAGGACAGCAGATGTTATCCCTCTAGCTTGTCCACACCAAGATCACCAATGGCAGCCCCTTGAAAAGCTTCTCAAGCCTTTCCAATCAATTGGAAATTCAAGTTTTTCCTTTAGAGATATTACAGATGTATATAGGACACAAAAAATGATTTCTAGCAATCTTAATTCAAGAGAATGTTGGCAATTTTCTTTGAACTGATGAGAGATGAAGAAGATGAGAGAAAGAGGAAGAAAAAAGTGGCGGCACATAATGAGAAAAAGTAGCTTGTTATTTTGTTCTTTCATCCTTTCCTTTATATAGCTAGGTCATCACTTAAAACCCTTGCCACATGTCACCTTCTGATTGGCTCTTAGTTTAATTGACCCAATCACATTGTGCCAAGTGTCAAACATAGATTTAATCTTGACTTTGATCATCTTACATGATTAAAAGACAAATGGCAAGCTTATGTGTAGTGCCTTGTGCCACCATCTCATGGTGCCACATGTCACCCTGTGAAATGACCAAAATACCCTTGTGTCTTAATTTTGAGTTCTCAACACAAAATCATTATTTATCTTCTTCTAATCAATTTATATCAAATATAAATTAATTTATTAATTTCTCATAATTAAATTCATATTTAAACACTTTAAATATAAATTTAACTTATACTATACATCCAACAAACTAGAATGGGTTTCTAGCCATGCTAGGGACTTTGCAATCTAATTGTAAACCAAACCTATTTAATTAATCAATTAAACTCTTTAATTAATTAATTAAATCACATTTAACTTGGTAATTACTTGTGTATGTATGTGACTCACTAGGCTCATCACTAATTGGCAATGAGATATGATATTAACTCTTAATATCATCAGAACTCTTTCTTACCATAAATGATTTCTCTAAATCATTTTGGGCACCTCATAGACTATGGTTAACACCAAGCATAGCATGCCATAGCCACCCAATTAGTAATAAGGTTTACCTTAAATGAACCTATAATCATATGTTATCATGCACTGGAATCTCTCTGTTACAAAATCCCAATTCGAGCTGGAGTCATGGTTTATGTCAAACCCCATTTGCCATGAATATTATGTTCTCTTTTAATTCTAGTTCTTGATTAAAAAGATTTTCTCATCAGAAACTCTTTTCTGATTAAATCTATTTGTCCTGGCCAGGAACTTGAAACATCAAGAACAATTAAATGAACATAGGATTTTATCCCTATGTACTTTGGTTAACAGATTCCATCTTGATCAACACCTACCTCCATATATAATTAGTAGGAGCCAACACATGCCCATATACCCATACACAGTACAAATATGAAAATAGTATCAAACTCAAACCACCTATATATAAGATAACTGTGCTGTCTCAAGTCTAAAGATTATATGCACTGATATAATTTATGACAATGCATTGACAAGAGTAAACTCCATGTGCTTGTCATAAATGTCACTGGTTCGACCTACTTATCATGCATAAGTGCCTATCATGTTTGTTATATGGTATGAGACTCACCATTCCATCTTATTTATATCTCATATAAAAACATTGGGAACAAACATGAGTATAATCTTTCTGGATAAGTAATGTCCTGTGTGAAGTATCCTCGATTGTCAACCAATTTATGATACTTTGTGCTAAAAATGCTGTCACTCATATTCTTAACAACTTAAGAATAGAATTTCTAAGAAAATATAAATGGACTTTTTCTATTACATATAAATATATTATGTAAACGGAAAAGTGAAAATACATTTTATTAATAAAATATGTACAAGATACATACTAAATGATATGCTCTAGGGCATACTACTAACAATCTCCCGCTAGCACTAAAGCCATTCATTATAATATCATAGACTCATCTTCTCAAGATGTCGGTCTAGCTAATTTGTGACATAGGCTTAGTGAATGCATTAGCTGGATTTTTTAGCTGATGCTATTTTCTCCATGGCTACATAGCCTCGCCCAACTATCTCTCTGATAATGTGGTAGCGCCTTTCTATGTGTTTGGATTTCTGGTGAGACCAGGGTTTCTTATATCCAAATAGCTTCTTTTGCAGCATCTGATGTAGCAATATACTCAGCCTCTATAGTGCAATCTGCAGTCATACTCTGTTTGGAACTCTTCCAACTGACTGCACCTCCATTACAAATGAACACAAACCCAAAGGTATACTTTCTATCATCGATATCTGATTAGAAATCAGAATCAGTATAACCATCCAATTGTAAGTCACCACCTCCATATATCAAGAATAAATCCTTAGTTCTTCTCAAGTATTTAAGGATATTCTTAACAGCTATCTAGTGTTTCAAAGCTGGATTGGATTGATACCTGCTAGTCAAACTAACATCATATGCAATATCCGGCCTATTACATATCATAGCATACATCAAACTTCCAATAGCCGAAGCAAATGGAATCCTGGCCATTTTATCTCTTTCTTCAGGTGTCTTTGGAGACATCTCTTTAGAAAGGTGGATACCATGTCTCACTGGTAACAATTCTCTCTTGGAATCAAGCATGTTAAACCTCTTTAACACCTTTTCCAAGTATAGACTTTGGGATAAACCAATTATTCTTTTCGCTCTATCTCTATAGATGTGAATCCCAAGAATATAGGTTGTCTCCCCTAAGTTTTTCATATAAAATGTATTTGACAACCATACCTTTACGGTTGTCAACATACCTGTGTTATTACCCATCAACAAAATGTCATCAATATATAAGACAAGGAAAGTGATAGCACTATCACTAACCTTCTTATATACACATAGCTCATCCTTATTTTTTATAAAACCAAATGACTTAATGGCTTCATCAAAACGGATGTTCCAACTCCTCGAAGCTTGTTTTAAACCATAAATGGATCGCTTTAGCTTGTGCACTTTGGAACCATCTTGGGATTCAAAACCCCTTGGTTGTTCCATGAAAATATTTTCTTCAATGTATCTATTGAGAAACGTTGTTTTAACATCCATCTGCCAAATCTCATAATCATAGTGTGCAGCTATTGCTAATAGAATCCTAATTGATTTAAGGATGGCAATAGGCGAGAAAGTCTCCTCATAGTCAATTCCTTGCCTTTGGCGAAACCCTTTCGCTACTAGCCTTGTTTTATAGGTCTCTACTTTTCCATCATAACCAATTTTCTTCTTGAAAACCCATTTGTTCCCTATAGGTACAATACCTTCAGGTGGGTCAACAATATCCCAAACTTGATTCTTATACATGGAATCAATCTCAGATTTCATAGCATCAATCCATTTTGAAGAGTCCATATCTGATATAGCTTTTTCATAGGTAAGTGGATCATCTCCATGATCTACTTCTTCATGAGTAGACAACTCTTGTTCTTCTTCATGAAGGAAACCATATCTCACTGGTGGGTGAGATACCCTGGTTGATCTACGAGGAATAGTTGTAGATGTTTCATCAATAAGTGTTTGTTGACTAGATGGATTCATGTCCATTTGATCTATTGGTTTGTCAGAATTCTCCAATTCTAACTCTATTTGCCTTCCTTTGCCTCCTTCTTGAACAAACTGTTGTTCAAGAAATGTGGCATCTCTACTTAGCACAACCTTTTGTGATGTAGGAAAATAAAAATAATATTCAAAACTATCTTTTGGATATCCAACAAATCGACCCTTTTCTGATCTGGTTTCTAATTTATCAATGTTCAACTTTTTGATATAAGCTGAACAACCCCAAATCTTAACATGCTTAAGACTTGGTTCTCTTCCATGCCATATCTCATAAGGAGTGGAAGATATTGATTTTTATGGAATTCTATTCAGAACATACAAAGTTGATTCTAAAGCAAATCCCCAAAAGGAGATTGGCATATCAGCATAGCTCATCATACTACGTACCATATCCAATAGGGTAAAATTTCTCCTTTCAGATACACCATCCAGTTGTGGTGTTCCTGGAGGAGTTAGCTAGGAAACAATGCCATGCTATTTCAAGAATTCATCAAATTCAGTACTCAAGTATTCACCTCCACGATCTGATTGAAGAGGTTTAATACTTTTTTCCGTTTGATTTTCTACTTCAGATTTAAATTCTTTGAACTTTTTAATGGATTTATGTTTGTATTTCATCAAATACAAATACCCAAACCTTAATTTATCATCAACAAAGGCAATAAAGTAATGAAAATCATCTCTAGCCATTTCCTTAAATGGGCCACATACATCAGTATGTATTAGATCCAAAATATTTTCAGCTCTTAGTCCTTGTCCAACAAAGGGTGATCTAGTCATTTTGCCTTGAAGGTAGGATTCATAAGTTGGAGTAGATTCAAAACCCAATGAGGATAAAATCCTCATTTTCTCCAGCTTTGCAATCCTATCTTCTGCAACATGACCTAACCTTAAGTGCCAAATATATTTTGAACTTGAGTTGATTTTCATCATGGCATTGCATTCTTTTAAATTGCTTCCATTAGATTTATATTTAACATTATTATCTAAATAATAAAGTTCATCATGCATATAAGCTGAACTAACATATTTATTTCTAAAGTAAATATTGCAAACATTATTTATGAACTAAAATTTATAACCATCTCTAGTCAAACTAGATATAGAAATGATGTTCTTAAAAAGCATCAGGTACATGCAAAACCTTATTTAAATACAAAACATGTCGACACATATATAAAGATTTAGATCCTAAGGCTAAAGCTTCAACAGTTAAGCTTTTGCCAACCCGGAGTCTAATATCTTGTTACTACAAACTGCTACTACTTACTATACTCTGGGCAGTTTCTATTCTAGTACCCATCCTACTGGCTGTGGAAATACTTTCCTTTGCCTTCATCAGCTTTAGTCTTCCCTTTCTGTTTAGCTATTTTCTTGGAAGGACCAGGAATTTGAGGTTTCTTTTTCTTATTGCCCTTCTTCTTATTGGACTTTCTAGCAGAAGAAGATGCAATCAAAGCTACCTCTTTTCCTTTATTGCCCAGCATATTCTTTTGGGCAATAAATAGTATGTTGAGCAAACCAGCCAAGGTGCATTCCTATTTAGTCATATGAAAATTTGTCACAAAATTCCCAAATGACTCAGGAAGGGACTAAAGGATCAAATCCATTTGTAGTTGGAAATCCATGTTAAAGTCAAGATGTTCCAGCTACTCAATCAGTCGAATCATCTTGTGGACAAGATCCCCAAAATTCTGTCCCTTTGACATCCTCATACGGAATAGCTGTCTAGATATCTCATACCTAGCATTCCTGCTGTGCTCACCATACAACTCTTGTAGGTGAAGGAGGATCTCACTCGCACTCCGCATGTTCTCATGCTACTTCCGTAACTCATTACTCATAGAAGCAAGCATGTAACACTTGGCTCTCATATCATGCTCCTTCCACTTGTCCAAAGTTTCATGTTCCTCTTGAGTGGCCTCTGGAGGTAAGGGACCAGGAACATTTGAGTCTAGAACATATCCTATATGTTCAAGGTTCAAGATAAGTTTCAAATTTCTTAGCCAATCAGAGAGATTAGGTCCTGTCATCCTATTGCGATCAAGTATGCTTGCAAGAATATTAGATGGTGGTGGTTGTGGTGTGCTCATTATTATCAAAAAATTAACTATAGAAAATAACAAGATTAATTAGTAAATATATCATGTATTTTACCAACATGATTATGGTCTTTTAATCAAATTGGTTCTCCCACTAACTTAGCAAATCCTACACTTCCAAAGTAGAAAACGAAAATCCTAGTTAGATGGATTTTTAGTGGGTGATTGAATTCTTATAATCTTATTGATCATCCTCAGGTACATCCATTATTGGAATTACAATAAACTATAAGTGAGCAACTCCTTGCCCATCACATCTCATGTGAAGTTCAATCCTTTACCTAGACCCTAATGCTCAAAATCTCAGGTACATCCATTATTGACCTATCTTGCATTAGTTAAGATGATCCCATTGAGCCAGTAAACATGCAAATAATTTTAATGCCCTCAGGTACATCCATTATTGGCCACCAAACTATTTACATATTTACAACATCTCATGCTTAACAATTATTCTTAAGAAAATCTCTTAAATTAATTGCATAATATGCAAGCATTTAAAATTTCTTAAAATAATTGCCTCAATGGAGGGCCCATGTTATAATTACTTTAATTATACCATTTCCAACTTAATCATTTGTTTGGAAGATTTTGTGGTCATCCTAATTCTTATTATGGTCTCACTTTGCACATTATCCAATTAGCATGCACATATCATATACTTGGATACATTTCCATACATCTCATGCATTCATGTATAATAAATATGGTATGATCATGGACTTTCTAAGGGATTCAATTATGAACCATCAAGAATTGAATCAGGACATTTCTAGGTGCATTTCATTCATTCATATTACAAGAGTTGCTGAAGGAGTACATAATCAACACTTGATCCTGAATTCCTCCCATTGGTCCCACCAATACTCTTGACCTCTTTGATCTTCTTACAATCCAATTACACAGTAATCCTTGGCATACCAAGGTGAATTTACAAGAACCAAATAAATAAAATTACAACCAAAATATTACAAACTTTATAATACATGCCACCAAAATTAATTAAAATTAATTAATTAATTTATAACCCAAAGAAACATAAAAGAAATAAATCCAATCACATTGGTCTTTTATTGTCCATGATCATCCATCGTGCATATCACTATTTAACAATTAAATAAAATATACATGCTTAAATTAAATTGAATATCTCATATTCAATTTGAAAAACTAGATTTGAATATGATTCAAACAAATTTAAAAATTCAGATTTGAATCACATTCAAACAAATTTAAAAATTCGGATTTGAATCACATTCAAACAAATTTAAAAATTCGGATTTTAATCAAAATTTAATTGTGTGATTAAAACTACTAATTAAACACTTTAATTAGTCATGGGCCTAATTATGGGCCTTTGAAACCAAGCCCACAAACAAGCCCAAAGCCATGCACATGGTTAGATGCACCAAACCATGCGCACCAATGGAGTTCATCTCCATGCCGGCACCTATTCCATGCAACCAGCAGTGAATCAATCATCTCATGATCAAATCACAAAATTAAATCATATAATCAACTATCTAAATGGCAAACATGGTGGCTCTGATACCAATTGAAGGAGCGAAAGCATGAAAAATATAAATTTAGATTATTGAATTCAAAATTTTTCTTCTAGGGTGTCATGCATTATGCAAGATTCATTGTTTATCTATTTGATTTCAATGTTAAACAGCATATTAAAACTCTTTTAATATGTTTTTGGATCTACATTTGCCATTTAAGATTTTAGAATTAATTGATTAATTCATTAGAACCCTTGATTAAATCAAGAACAAGTGCACTAATCTTTTGATGCACTGTAGTTGTGTTTGGTACCTTTGGGATGCCCCTAGGACACCAGATGTTGTCTCTCTAGCTTGTCCATACTAAGATCACCAATGGTAGCCCCTTGAGCAGCTTTTCAAGCCTTTCCAATCAATTAGAAGTTCAGGTTTTGCCTTTAGAGAGATTATAGATGTATATAGGACACTAGAAATGATTTCTAGCAAATTTAATTTAAGAGAATGTTGACAATTCTCTTTGAATTGATGAGACATGAAGAAGATGAGAGGAAGAAGAAGACAAAAGTGGCAGCACACAATGAGAAAGAGCATATTATTATTTTGTTCTTTCATCCTTTCCTTTATAGCGCTAGGTCATCACTTAAAACCCTTGCCACATGTCACATTCTGATTGGCTCTTAGTTTAATTGACCCAATCACATTGTGCCAAGTGTCAAACTTAAATTTAATCTTGACTTTGATCATCTTACATGATTAAAAGATAAATGGCAAGCTTATGTGTAGTGCCATGTGTCACCATCTCATGGTGCCACATGTCACCCTGAAAAATGACTAAAATACCCTTGTGTTTTAATTTTGAGTTCTCAACCCAAAATCATTATTTCTCTTCTTCTAATCAATTTATATCAAATATTAATTAATTAATTAATTTCTATTAATTAATTTCTTAAAATTAAATTCATATTAAACACTTTAAATATAAATTTAACTTATACTATACATCCAATAACCTAGATTTAGTTTCGAGCCATGCTAGGGATTTTGCAATCTAATTACAAACTATACCTATTTAATTAATCAATTAAACTCTTTACTAATTAATTAAATTACATTTAACTTAGTGATTACTTTTGTATGTGTGTGACTAACTAGGCTTATCACTAATTGGCAATGAGATATGATATTAACTCTTAATATCATCAGAACTCTTTCTTACCATAAAAGATTTCTCTATATCATTTTAGGCACCTCATAGACTATGGTTAACACCTAGCATAGCATGCCATAGCCACCTAATTAATAATAAGGTTTATCTTAAATGAACTTATAGTCATATATTACCATGCACTAAAATCTCTCTGTTACAAAATCCCAATTCGAGCTGGAGTCATGGTTTATATCAAACCCCATTTGCTATGAATATTATGTTTTCTTTTAATTCCACTTCTTGATAAAAATGATTTTCTCATTAGAAACTCTTTTCTGATTAAATCTATTTGTCCTGGCTAGGAACTTAAAATATCAAGAACAATTAAAATGAACATAGGATTTTATCCCTATTTACTTAGGGTAACAGATTCTATCTTGATCAACACCTACCTCCATATATAAGTAGTAGGAGCCAACACATGCCCATATACCCATACACAATACAAGTATGAAAATACTATTAAACTCAAATCACCTATATAAAAGATAACTATGCTATCTCAGGTCTAAAGATTATATGTACTGATATGATTTATGACAATGCATTGACAAGAGCAAACTCCATGTGCTTGTCATAAATGTCACTAGTTCGACCTACTTATCATCCATAAGTGCCTATCATGTTTGTTATATGGTATGAGATTCACCATTCCATCTTATTTATATCTCATAAAAATACATTGGGAACAAACATGAATACAACCATTCTAGATAAGTCATGTCCTGTGTGAAGTATCCTCGATTGTAAACCAATTTATGATACTTTGTGCTATAAATACTGTCACTCATATTCTTAACAACTTAAGAATAGAATTTCTAACAAAATATCAATGGACCTTTTCTATTACATTTAAATATATTATGTAAAAGGAAAAGTGAAAATATCTTTTATTAATAAAACATGTACAAGATACATACTAAATGATAAGCTCTAAGTCATACTACTAACAAACGACTTCTTTTTCTACTGAAAACACATAAGTAGAATGTCTCAATACTCATCTCAATTATTACCAAGTACTCATTACATTGATGTCTAATGCATCCCTAATTTTGCTTTGCAATTTCAATGAATTTTTGTTTTCTAGACAGCCTAGTACTTTGATCTTTGAACCCAAATTTTTGCTTAGTTTCGATCATAATTTAGTGAGGTGTTCTTCATGAATATTGTTCCTCTAGGTATCAGCTTTATTTTCCTTTTTGAATCACCTAATTTAAAGCTTTGTAGCTCAAGTTTTGGTCAAATTACTAATTACTGTTCATGTGTACAAATTCTACAGATTCCAGGTTTTCCAGAATTTCCCTAATCTTGCATCTAATATCCGAGCCTTTTATGCCCAGAATTAGGATTAGGTCCCTGAAACAATGTTTTAGGTCTTTTTCTTAGATTTTTAAATCATTTTAAATCACTTCAATTGGAGTTTTGTAGAAGAAGTTATGACCTGATAACCATTCTGGGATCATAGGCCAAAAACTGATCTGCAGGGATTTCATGGTTTGGCATTTCTAACTTTATCTAACATTTTCTCTAATTTACCTTAGGAACTTGGTTCTAGTCAAAACATAAAGTTTTTAGTTCTATGTCTTATGAGAATTTTGGCTTTGGAATTACTGAATTTGCAGTTTTGTATCCCAATTTATGACAACTTTGCCAAAATAGGTTGGATGGCCATTTTTCCAATTTTTCTAGACTGGTCCAGGCTTAAACAGATTTATTGACCCAACTTTACCCAGCAATTTGGTGAGTTAAGTTCATAATTTGTCCTTAAGCTCTTCATATGAAATGTTCTACTATATTTCAGGTTTCCATTGGTTCAAGAATCAGGTCTATTGAAGTTTTCTAGAGTGAGTTATGACAATTTTAAGAATACTGTTCACATAGTCATTCTACCAGATTTTAGAATGTCCACCTCTGGATTCAAGTCTCATTTAGGGCAACTTATGGTCATTTTCTAGGTAGGGTATCTTCACGAAAATTCTAACCCTATGTCTTATGCTTCATTCCCGATTAGTTTCACTCCAATTGAAGTTGTGTAGCTCAACTTATGAGCATTTATGTAAACTGGACTCATGTGTCCAAAATTCCAACCTTAAGGTTCAATTTTCATTTCCCTTAATTTCTTCCACTAACTAACATTAATTCATATTAACTCACCCCAAATGACCATAATTTAACATCAACACATCCATAGCACTTCATGGCACAAAAAACCCCAATTTTCCAAAATCCTATTTGCACATTTTCTCTAATCCACACCATTCCATGCAATTTCAATACCATAGTATGCATATAACTTCATCTACACTAGGATTCAAGGTAAATTTTTAAACAAACACATCAATAACACTTTATAGCATAAAAGCCCTAATTTCACATGAACCCTAATCTTTCATCTCCCAAATTCATGCAAATTCCATGCAATTTCCATTCACAAATCTTAGACACTACTTCATTTAAGCTACAATTTATGTTTAATTTAAATCAAACCCATCAAAACCCTAGATTACCCAAGCTAGCCGAAAATCCCTTTCAAGATTTATGCATGTTTTTCATGCTTTCTCATGCAAATTCATCACATTAACACTTGATTCAAATCATACTTAAATAATCAAGCATGAAAGAGAGCTCACCTTACTTGATGATTTTTCCCAACTTCAAATTTCTTCCAATTTCTTGTTCTTCTTACTTCTAATCTTCCACCCAAGACCAAAATTCAAGTTTTCTTAAAGTGGGCTATGGAAAATATAAAGAAATTTCAAGGGATTGAGAGCTCAAATGTTTAACAATGGAGAAAAGTTAGAGAGAGAGGGAGAGGGAGAGTTAGCCTGCCAAAGGGAGAGAGAAAGAGGAAGACAATTTAATTTCCTTTTAATTCAATTTTGTCTTCTTATAATAGGTAATTACCCCAAAAAAAATAAATAATTAAAACTATAATTTTGATAGTGCAAAAATGTAATTAAACTCAAATTTTTATTTCTTTTTTTTCTTCTTACATTTACACTTAACTTTTCCTTAAAAATTTCTTCAAAATTCAATAAATTATTTTTTATTTAATTTAATTAACATTTTGGTGAAAAATCAACTCTTGAAGTGAATTGACCAAAATGCCCCTCATCGAGTTATAATCCATCTTTTTCATGATCTCCGATGAGTCCTTAAGTTTTTAAATTTTTATTATGTCTATCTCAATGAATTTTTCCTTTATTTTTGGTCCTCAAGGTAGCTTTGGATAGTACTATTCACAGACCAAAAATGATACCATTTAGAATTCGGAGGTTCGGGGTGTTACAATAACTCACTCTACAAAAATGCAAATTGAGTGATTCTTGAACCTGTGTAAACCTGAGACAAAGGGGAACAATTTAAATGAAGAACAGGGAGTCAAATTAAGATTGTAACCTGTCCAAAATGGCTTGACAAACTAGTTCCAAAAACCTGCCCTGTTCTGAATTGACCTGAAATCAGAATTGGTCGCTGGACCAGTTTTGGTAAAATAGCCATAAATTGAGCTACAAAAATGAAAATTGAGTAATTCCAAATCCAATTTAAACATAAGACATAAACCTACAACTTTCATGAAGAAAGCATGGCCATATTGATTCTACATCTTGGCCAAATTTATGGGGGAAATTAAAGTACCAATTCTAAAAATTCATGAAACAGTCCAAAGTGACTTGAATTATAATTTGTATGTAACATTAATGGTTTCATGAACATGTATATTATGTGAATATGTGGTTGGGACTTATGTTCCCACTATGATTAGAATGATATATGTGATGAGATAATAAGAACATTGATTGATTAAATATGTTAAATTGCCCATGTATGCCTAGGCATTTGCTTATGGGTTAGATAGATTGGCATGCCAAGAAGTGATGAGTTTAGCAGTACTGTGTTAGTAGTATGCCCTAAAGCATATCATTTAGTATGTACCTTGTACATGTTTTATTAATAAAAGGCATTTTCACTTTTCCATTTACATGATATATTTATGTGTAATAGAAAAGGTCCATTGATATTTTATTAGAAATTATATTCTTAAGTTGTTAAGAATATGAGTGACTGATGAGAAGCAAGCTACATCCAAGCCAAAAGATTTCATCCAAGGTCCAATTACTAAAGCTAGAGCTAAATCACTTCAGAATTTAATTTGTGAAATCCTAAGAAGCAAGGATTATAAGCTGAAATGGCATGAAGAAAAATATAAAGGATTAAATTTGGTGAAAATTAAGCTTGGAAGTGACCAGGTGTCATGTGGAGCATTAGGTTACATGGAATAACCTGTGGACATGCATGCACCAGATCCAACTCATGTACATGCATCTGTTGGCACCTTTTTGAAAGAATATGCCTTGCTGTTATAACCACACCTCTTTTGGACTTAAATGCCCTTATTTGCTGCTGTATTAAATTTGCTTTTTGTTAGGAGTTTTTGTTAGTAGTATGCCCTAAAGCATATCATTTAGTATGTATCTTGTACATATTTTTATTAATAAAAGGCATTTCCACTTTTCAGTTTTCATAATTTATTTATGTGTAATAGAAAAGGTCCATTGATATTTTGTTAGAAATATTATTCTAAAGTTGTTAAGAATATGAGTGACAATATTTCTAGGACGAAGTATCACAAATAGGTTCAAAATCGAGGATACTTCATAATAAGGACATGACTTATCCAGAAAGATTGTATTCATGTTTGTTCCCAAGTTATTTATATGAGATATAAATAAGATGGAATGGTGAGTCTCATGCCATATAACAAACATGATAGGCACTTATAAATGATAAGTAGGCCGAATAAGTGACACTTATGACAAGCACATGGAGTTTACTCTTGTCAATGTTTTGTCATAAATCATATCAGTGCATATAATCTTTAGACCTGAGATAGCACAGTTATCTTGTATATAGGTAGTTTGAGTTTGATACTGCTTTCATACTTGCACTGTGTATGGGTATATGGGCATGTGTTGACTTCTACTAGTTATATAAGGAGGTAGGTGTTGATCAAGATGGAATCTGTTCCTCTAAGTAAGTAGAGATAAAATCCTATGTTCATTTAATTGTTCTTGATGTTTCAAGTTCCTGGCCAGGACAGATAGATTTATTCAAAAAAGAGTTTATGATGAGAAAATCTTTTTAATCAAGAACTGGAATTAAAAGAGAACATAATATTAATAGCAAATGGAGTTTGACATAAACCATGACTCCAGCTTGAGTTGGAATTTTGTAACAGAGAGATTCTAGTGCATGGTAACATATGATTATAGGTTCATTTAAGGTAAACCTTATTACTAATTGGGTGGCCATGGCATGCTATGCTAGGTGTTAACCATGGTCTATGAGGTTCATAAAATGATTTAGAGAAATCATTTATGGTAAGAAATAGTTCTGATGATATTAAGAGTTGATATCATGTCTCATTGCCAATTAGTGATGAGCCTAGTAAGTCACACACATACACAAGTTATCACCTAATTAAATATAATTTAATTAATTAATTAAAGAGTTTAATTGATTAATTAAATAGGTTTGGTTTGCAATTAGTTTGCAAAGTCCCTAGCATGACTTGAAACCAAATCTAGATTATTGGATGTATAAGTTAAATTTATATTTAAAGTGTTTAAATATGAATTTAATTAATGAGAAATTAATTAATAGAGATCAATTAATTAATTTATATTTGATATAAATTAATTAGAAGAAGAAAAATAATTATTTTGGGTTGAGAACTCAAAATTAAGACACAGGGGCATTTTGGTCATTTTGCAGTGTGACACATGGCACCATGAGATGGTGACACATGGCATAACACATAAGCTTGCCAAATGTTTTTTTTTAATCATGTAAGATGATTAAAATCAAGATTACATATAGGTTTGACACTTGGCACAATGTGATTGGGTCACTTAAACCTAAAGCTAATCAAAGGGTGACATGTGGCAAGGGTTTAATGTGTTAATCTATCTATTTAAGTGTTGTTATGAGAAAATAAAATACAACCAGCAGCCACACTCCTTGGTCATGCCATTTTTCAGCCCTCCCTCTATTCTTCTTCATCTCTCATCAATTCAAAGAGATTAGCCATCAATCTCTTGAATTAAGAAAGCTAGAAATTGTTTCTAGTGTCCTGTTTACATCTCTAATCTCTTAAAAGGCAGAACTTGAATTTCTAATTAATAAAAAAGGCTTTAGAAGCTGTTCAAGGGCTGCTATAGGTGTTCTTGGTGTGGACAAGCTAGAGGAATAACATTTGGTGTCCTGAAGATGAATCTCAAAGGCGCAGACACGCTGCAGTGCATCAAGAGGTTAGTGTAATCATTCTTGATTTAATCTAGGGTTCTAAAATTAATCTGATTAATTTTAAAATCTTAAATGGCAAATACAGATCCAAAAACATATTAAAAGAGTTTTAATATGTTGTTTATCATTGAAATCAAATAGATAAAAATAAATCTTGTATGGAGCATGTGACCCTAGGTGAAAATTTTTTGAATTCAATGGTATAAACTTGTGTTTTTCACGCTTCCGTTCCTTCAATTGGTATCAGAGCCACTATATTTGCCATTTAGATTGTTTATTATATGATTTAATTGTGTGATTTGATCATGAGATGATTGATCCATTGCTAGTTGGATCAAGAGGTATGGCGGCATGCTTGATGAACTCCAACATGGTGCGCATGGTTGTTATTAAATTCTGCAATTGTTGCATGATGCAAGGTTCATCATATGACTAATTAAAATGTTTAATTAGGATTTTTAATCACATAATTAAATTATGATTCAAATCAAAAATTTTAAAAATTGTTTGAATGTGATTCAAATCTGAATTTTAAAAGTTGTTTGAATGTGATTCAAATATGAATTTTTAAAGTTGTTTGAATCATATTTAAATCCGATTTTTTAAAATTGATTGAATAAAATTCAGATCTGATTTTTTTAAAAAATGTTTGAATGTGATTCAAATTTGATTTTTTAAAAAATGTTTGAATGTGATTCAAATCTGAATTTTTGAAGTTATTTGAATGTGATTCAAATATGAATTTTTAAATTTCTTTGAATGAGATTCAAATATGAATTTTTAAATTTATTTGAATCATATTCAAATCTGGATTTTTAAGTTGAATATGAGATATTCAATTTAATTTAAGTATGTATATTTTATTTAATTGTTAAATAGTGATATGCATGATGGATGATCATGAACTATAAAAGACCAATGTGATTGGATTTATTTCTTTTATGTTTCTTTGGGATTGTAAATTGATTAATTTATTTTAATTTATTTTGGGCATGTATTATTAAGTTTGTAATAATTTTTGGGTTGTAATTTCATTTATTTAAGTTCTTGTAAATTCGCCTTGGTATGCCAAGGATTACTATGTAATATTGGATTGCAAGAAGTTCAAGGAGGTCAAGAGCATTGGTGGGACCAGTGGGAGGAATTCAAGATCAAGTGTTGATTATGTACTCCTTCAGCAATTCTTGTAAAATGAATGAATGAAATGCACCTAGGAATGCCCTGATTAAATTCTTGGTGGCTCAGAATTGAATCCCTTAGAAAGTCCATGATCATACAATATTTACTGCTTATCCATGAATGCATGAGATGTATGGAAATGTATGCAATTATATGATATATACATGCTAAATGGATAATGTGCAAAGTGAGACCTTAATAGTAATTAGAATGACCATAAAATCTTCCAAACAAATGATTAAGTTGGATATGCTATAATTAAAGTAATTATAACATAGGCCCTCCATTGGGGCAATTATTTTAAGAAATTTTAAATAGTTGCATGAGATGCAATTAATTTAAGAGATTTTCTTAAGAATAATTGTTAAGCATGAGATGTTGTAAATATGTAAATGGTTTGGTGGCCAATATTGGATGTACCTGAGGACATTAAAATTATTTACATAATTACTGGCTTAATGGGATCAACTTAACTAATGCAAGATAAGTCAACAATGGATGTACCTGAGATTTTGAGCATTAGGGGCTAGGTAAAGGATTGAACCTCACATGAGATGTGATGGGCAAGGAGTTGCTCACTTATAGTTTATTGTAATTCCAATAATGGATGTACCTGAGGATGATCAATAGAATTATAAGAATTCAATCACCCACTAGAAATCCATCCAACTAGGATTTCCGTTTCCTACTTTGGAAGTGTAGGATTCGCTAATTTAGTGGGAGGACCAATTTGATTAAAAGACCATAATCATTTTGGTTAATTACATGATACATTTACTAATTAATCTGGTTATTTTCTGCAGTTAATTTTCTGATAAAAATGAGCACAAAACAACCACCACCATCCAATATCCTTGCGAGCATACTTGATCACAATAGGTTGACAGGACCAAATCTGCCTGATTGGCTAAGAAATTTGAAGCTTGTCCTGAACCTTGAACATATATGATATGTTTTAGATTCAAATGTTCCCAGTCCCTTACCTCCAGAGGCCACACAAGAGGAACATGATACTTTGGACAAGTGGAAGGAGCATGATATGAGAGTTAAGTGTTACATGCTTGCTTCCATGAGTAATGAGTTACAGAAGCAACATGAGAACATGTAGAGTGCGAGTGAGATCCTCCTTCACCTACAAGAGTTGTATGGTGAGCATAGCAGGAATGCTAGGTATGAGATATCTAGACAGCTATTCCGTATGAGGATGTCTGAGAGATAGAATGTTGGGGATCATGTCCACAAGATGATTCGGCTGATTGAGCAGTTGGAACGTCTTGACTTCAACATGGATTTCCAACTACAGACGGATTTGATCCTTCAGTCCCTTCCTGAGTCTTTTGGGAATTTTGTGACAAATTTCCATATGACTAAACAAGAATGCACCTTAGCTGGTTTACTCAACATGCTGGTTATTGCCCAAAAGAATATGCCAGGCAATAAAGGGAAAGAGGTAGCTTTGGTTGCATCTTCTTCTGCTGGAAAGTCCAACAAGAAGAAGGGCAATAAGAAAAAGAAACCTCAGATTCCTGGTCCTTCCAAGAAAATAGCTAAACAGAAAAGGAAGACTAAAGGCGATGAAGGCAAAGGAAAGTGTTTCCACTGCCAAAAGGATGGGCACTAGAGAGTATCTTGCTTCTCTGAAGGACAAGAAGGATACACCTTCGGAAGGTATGTCCATATCTTGTTATTTAGATTCTGATGATACTCATAGTTCATCTACTGACTTGGGTTTTAGATCTTGGTGCGGTTCTCACATTTCTAATGATATGCGTGAACTAGCAAGCGATGGCGACTTGCGTTCTCAAGATATTAAAGTCCGGATTGGCAATGGCTCAACTGTTGAAGCTTTAGCCATAGGATCTAAATTTTTTACATGTTTGGACATGTTTTGTGTTTGGATAATATTTTATATGTACCTGATGCTTTTAAGAACATCATTTCTATATCTAGTTTGACTAGAAATGGCTATGAATTTCAGTTCACTGATGATGTTTGCAATATTTATTTTAGAAATAAATAAGTTGGTTCGGGTTATATGAATGATGGTCTTTATTATTTGGATAATAATGACAAACACAAATTGAATGCAAGTGATCTAAAAGAATGCAATGCCATGGTGAAAACCAACTCAAGTTCAAAGTATATTTGGCACTTAAGATTATGTCATATTGCAGAAGAAAGGATTGCAAAATTGGAGAAAATGGGGATTCTATCCTCATTGGGCTCTGAGCCTACTCCAACTTGTGAATCTTGCCTTCAGGGTAAAATGACTAGATCACCCTTTGTTGGACAAGGGCTAAGAGCTGAAAATATTTTGGAGCTAATACATAGTGATGTATGTGGTTTATTTAAAGAAATGGCTAGAGGGGGTTTTCATTATTTTATTACCTTTACTGATGATAAATCAAGGTTTGGGTATTTGTATTTGATGAAATACAAACATGAATCTTTTGAAAAGTTCAAAGAATTTAAATCTGAAGTAGAAAATCAAACAGGAAAGAATATTAAAGCTCTTCGATCAGATCGTGGAGGTGAATATTTGAGTACTGAATTTGATGAATACTTGAGAGAGCATGGCATTGTTTCTCAGCTGACTCCTCCAGGAACGCCACAGCTGAATGGTGTATCTAAAAGGAGAAATCGTACCCTATTGGATATGGTACGTAGTATGATGAGCTATACTGATATGCCAATTTTTTTTTTGGGGATTTGCATTAGAATCAGCTTTGTATATTCTGAATAGTATTCCATCAAAATCAGTTTCTTCCACACCTTATGAGATATGGCATGGAAGAAAACCAAGTCTTAAGCATGTTAAGATTTGGGGTTGTCCAGCTTATATCAAAAAGCTGAACACTGATAAATTGGAGACCAGATCAGAAAAAGGTCGATTTGTTGGATATCCAAAAGATAGTTTTAGATATTATTTTGATTTGCCTACTTCACAAAAGGTTGTGATAAGTAGAGATGCCACATTTCTTGAATAACAGTTTGTTCAAGAAGGAGACAAAGAAAGGCAAATAGAGTTAGAATTGGAGAATTCTGACCAACCAACATATTAGATGGATATAGATCCATCTAGTCAACCAATACCCGTTGATAAAACATCTACAGCTGTTCCTCGTAGAACAACCAAGTTATCTCACCCACCAGTGAGATATGGTTTTCTTCATGAAGAAGAACAAGAGTTGTCTACTCATGAAGAAGTAGATCATGGAAATGATCCATTTACCTATGAAGAAGCTATATCAGATATAGACTCTTCAAAATGGATTGATGCTATGAAATCCGAGATTGATTCCATGTATAAGAATCAAGTTTGGGATCTTGTTGACACACCTGAAGGTATTATACCTATAGGGAACAAATGGGTTTTCAAGAAGAAAATTGGTTCTGATGGAAAGGTAGAGACCTATAAGGCAAGGCTAGTAGCGAAAGGGTTTCGCCAAAGGCAAGGAAACGACTATGAGGAGACTTTCTCGCCTGTTGTCATGCTTAAATCAATTAGGATTTTATTAGCAATAGCTGCATACTATGATTATGAGATTTGGCAGATGGATGTCAAAACAGCTTTTCTCAATGGATACATTGAAGAAAACATTTTCATGGAACAACCTAGGGGATTTGAATCCCAAGATGGTTCCAAGGTATGCAAGCTAAAGCGATCCATTTATGGGTTGAAACAAGCTTCGAGGAGTTGGAACATCCGTTTTGATGAAGCCATTAAATCCTTTTGTTTTATCAAAAATGAGGATGAGCCATGTGTATATAAGAAGGTTAGTGACAGTGCTATCACTTTCCTTGTCTTATATGTGGATGGCATACTGTTGATGGGTAATGACACAGGTATGTTGACGACTATAAAGGTATGGTTGTCAAATACATTCTCCATGAAAGACTTAGGGGAGGCAACCTATATTCTTGGAATTCGCATCTATAGAGATAGAGCGAAAAGAATAAATTGTTTATCCCAAAGTCTATACTTGGAAAAGGTGTTAAAGAGGTTTAACATGCTTGATTCCAAGAGAGGATTGTTACCAGTGAGACATGGTATCCATCTTTCTAAAGAGATGTCTCCAAAGACACCTGAAGAAAGAGATAAGATGACCAGGATTCCATATGCTTCGGCTATTGGAAGTTTAATGTATGCAATATTGTGTACTAGGCCGGATATCGCATATGCTGTTAGTTTGACTAGCAGGTATCAATCCAATCCAGGTTTGGAACACTGGATAGCTGTCAAGAATATTCTTAAGTACTTAAGAAGAACTAAGGATTTATTCTTGATTTATAGAGGTGGAGACTTGCAATTGGATGGTTATACTGATTCTGATTTCCAATCAGATATTGATGATAGAAAGTCTACCTCTAGATATGTGTTCATTTGTAATGGAGGTGCAGTTAGTTGGAAGAGTTCCAAATAGAGCACGACTGCAGATTCCACTACGTAGGTGAGTATGTTCTTGCATCGATGTCGCAAAGGAAGCTATTTGGATAATGAAGTTCGTGATGTAACTTACAAGAGTTCCTTCCATTGAGTCGCCAGTTCCACTACATCGTGACAATAATGGAGCGATCATATAGGCTAAGGAACCAAGGTCTCACCGTAAATCCAAACACATAGAAAGGCGCTACCACATTATCGGAGAAATAGTTGGGCGAGGCGATGTAGCCATGCAGAAAATAGCATCACCGAAAATCCGGTGATCCATTCACTAAGCCTATGTCACGCACTCGCTAGGACCGACATCTTGAGAAGATAGGTCTAAGATATTGTAATGAATGGCTCTAGTGCTAGTGGGAGATTGTTAGTAGTATGCCCTAGAGCATATCATTTAGTATGTATCTTGTACATATTTTTATTAATAAAAGGCATTTCCACTTATCCGTTTACATAATATATTTATGTGTAATAGAAAAGGTCCATTGATATTTTGTTAGAAATATTATTCTTAAGTTGTTAAGAATATGAGTGACAATATTTCTAGCACGAAGTATCATAAATAGGTTCACAATCGAGGATACTTCATAATAAGGACATGACTTATCCAGAAAGATTGTATTCATGTTTGTTCCCAAGTTATTTATATGAGATATAAATAAGATGGAATGGTGAGTCTCATGCCATATAACAAACATGATAGGCACTTATAAATGATAAGTAGGTCGAACGGTGACGCTTATGACAAGCACATGGAGTTTACTCTTGTCAATGTTTTGTCATAAATCATATCAGTGCATATAATCTTTAGACCTGAGATAGCACAGTTATCTTGTATATAGGTAGTTTGAGTTTGATACTGCTTTCATACTTGTACTGTGTATGGGTATATAGGCATCTGTTGGCTCCTACTAGTTACATATGGAGGTAGGTGTTGATCAATATGGAATCTATTCCTCTAAGTAAATAGAGATAAAATCCTATGTTCATTTAATTGTTATTGATGTTTCAAGTTCCTGGCCAGGACAGATAGATTTATTCAGAAAAGAGTTTCTGATGAGAAAATCTTTTAATCAAGAACTGGAATTAAAAGAGAACATAATATTCATAGCAAATGGAGTTTGACATAAACCATGACTCCAGCTTGAGTTGGGATTTTGTAACAGAGAGATTCTAGTGCATGGTAACATATGATTATTGGTTCATTTAAGGTAAACCTTATTACTAATTGGGTGGCCATGGCATGCTATGCTAGGTGTTAACCATGGTCTATGAGGTTCATAAAATGATTTAGAGAAATCATTTATGGTAAGAAAGAGTTCTGATGATATTAAGAGTTGATATCATGTCTCATTGCCAATTAGTGATGAGCCTAATAAGTCACACACATACACAAGTTATCACCTAATTAAATATGATTTAATTAATTAATTAAAGAGTTTAATTGATTAATTAAATAGGTTTGGTTTGCAATTAGTTTGCAAAGTCCCTAGCATGACTTGAAACCAAATCTAGATTATTGGATGTATAAGTTAAATTTATATTTAAAGTGTTTAAAAATGAATTTAATTAATGAGAAATTAATTAATAGAGATTAATTAATTAATTTATATTTGAGATAAATTAATTAGAAGAAGAAAAATAATTATTTTGGGTTGAGAACTCAAAATTAAGACACAGGGGCATTTTGGTCATTTTGCAGTGTGACACGTGGCACCATGAGATGGTGACACGTGGCACCATGAGATGGTGACACATGGCATAACACATAAGCTACCAATTACTTGCATTGTGCTGGTTCAAAGAATCAAATTCATACATCTTAATTTAGTGCTTTCCAAATTGTTCCTTTATTTCTTGAATATGGATTTTCAAGTTACCAATTACTTGAGGGTTCACATCAATTTTGGTATCAGAGCAAAGGGACGTCCAAACAAGGTAGATTCTCTATTTGCTTCTTGTTCTTTATGCCTACTTTGTGTTTGTTACCTTGTTTTCATATTTGCTTCTTCTTCTTCATCTTGCACCTTGTTCTTTCTTGCTAAACCTTGTTTTGCTTCTCATTATGTTTCTGTTATTCACATTTTTGTTCATTGCATCCTTGACTGAAATTGGCTCTTGGGGTTAAGTATGATCTGTTTGTTTAAAAATTTGTTTTGTTGAGTTTATCTTAGGGTTTTGGGTTAATCAAACCAAAGCCATTATTCTAGCTATCTATTTTGCTTCCTTCATTTTGATATGAAGCATGAGAGCTTATTTGGGTCATTGAGATTGACTTACCTATTTGGCCTAAAACTGTACCAGAATTATTTGGGTGTGTTTAAGACATTAGGTGTAAATTTTGGGGGTTGTTTGATATTGTTTGCCTGCTGAACTAAAATTTTACGGCAGACCCGATCAAATTAAGTTCACATAACAAATAGACCCAGAAATTCTTGAAAATTTATAGGGTGTTTACACCCCATTTTAGTAGTTCTTGAATAAAAGTTCAGCTTAAAATTCAACCGTTTGTGTGGGGAACCAAAATTTTATGGCAGACTCGATCAAATTAAGTTCACATAGCAAATATACCCAGAAATTCCTAAAAATTTACAAGGTATTTATACCCCATTTCAGTAGTTCCAAAATTAAATTTCAGCTTAAAATTCAACCGTTTGTGTGGGGAACGAAAATTTTGCGGCAGACTCGATCAAATGAAGTTCACATAGCAAATCAGCCTAGAAATTCTTAAAAATTTACAGGTTGTTTGTGCCACATTTGAGATGTTCTTAAATTAAATCTCAGTTCAAAATTTGACCGTTTATGTGGGAACCAAAATTTTGCAGCAGACAAGATTAAATTCAGTTTACATAGTAAACCTGCCAAGAAAAGTGTAACACCCCTCGCCCGACTATAGTGTAGTAGAGCAAGGCATGTTATATGGCGTGCCGGAGCACCTAATCTTATCTGATTTCATTATAGTTCTTGATTTACTTGCTCAAAAACTTTATGTGAGGTTTAGGCTATTTTTACTGTTTATCAAAATCTGACTAATTTAGAAAATTCAAAAATTTTAATGATAATTCGGCAAAGTGCCTGCTGTAATTTGGACTAGCAGTTCTTCTGAACCTGCCAAAAATAATTTCAATATATGCTCAAATTCATAACTCATATTATCTCAAAGTATTCTCATCAGTTTCTCAAACTCAGGTTCAGTCTCTAAAATTTCTCAAATTCAATCTCATTCAGAATCATTATGATTAGATAATTAATTCAAATATCAGAATTCTTATATTTCATTAACTTATATAATTTGCCAATTAAGTACATAAATTTATCAAGTACTGGTTTTACCTTCAGTACCTACGAGAGGAAGCAATTCCATCGCGCGAAGTATTTCTACTTAGTGGTGCAATAGTATAACAAGAAATTATATATATACAAATAAAAAAGGAAATAAATCATAATTCGGATATCCAGGAATCAATTATTCTAACTGTATTGTATTTTAAATCTCTACGGTTCTGCATATTGTATCTTTGTTATGTTTCTATTGCTATCTTTTTTACTCATTTCATTCAATGCTTAATTTAATTATACTGAAATTTTCGTATACTTAACTTAACTTAACTACCTGAATTGAAAAATGTTTTAATTGACTGCCCGTGTAGCCTATACACTGACCAGACTAGATAAAAGGATACACTAGCACTGGGTACTTAGTACCACAGGCCGTCACACCATCGGTCACAAAGTATCTCTCGGTGTGCAAACAGTGTGGTTAAAAAGCCATATAATCAATCAGGCATTAAGCCGAGTATAATAACACAATCTGTATAGCCATAGGCTATTAAAATCATAGTATGACATAATAAGCCATAAAACATAATATGACATAAAGCCATTTACAGAACAACTATCAGAATCCTATTGGCATGCCAACCTATCCAAACTAGTCAACTAGGCAAACTAGGACATATTACAAGATTAAATATTTATTTCTTTATTTTCAAGGTTTACTGGTCATCATACAATTCGATGGTCAATGAAAATGTTGACCTTTTTATACATCATGGATAAGTTGATTCTAGTATCAACATGTCACAATTTACAATTCAATATGCTATCAATATAATGCAATTTACCCTTTTTACAAGTTGGCATTCATTGCCAAATTACCTCAAGCATCATTGTACGTAAATGTCAAATTCTCAATTTTTGTGTGCTAGATTGGTTTAGCTTAAAGTCCTATTTCTCTTGGTTTTTGGCTTCTGGTCAAATAAGAAAAATTGTAGTTCTATGTCTTATTGCACTATGGCAAAATTTCAAGTCATTATGAGTTGTATAGACCAAGATATGGTTAATTCACTAAAGCTGGACAGATTATACCTTTAGTGCAAAATTTAGTCAATTTTATATCACTTTTAGTTCTGGCAGTTTTGGTACCCGAATTTGTGCAAGCTATTTAACTTGGTTCTGGCCATTTCTGGGCTTTGGTGTCTCCATAAGAATTGTAGCTCTATGTCTTATTGCACTCTGGGCAAAATTTCAGGTCATTCTGAGTTGTATAGACCAAGATATGGTCAATTTACTAAAGCTGGACAGATTGCACCTTTAGTGCAAAATTTGGTCAATTTTAGGTCACCTTTAGTTCTGGTAGTTTTGGTATCTGAACTTGTGCAAGCTAGTTGACTTGGTTCTGGCCATTTATGGCTTTGGTGTCTTCATAAGAATTGTAGCTCTATGTCTAAGCTATACATGGTAAAAATTTCAGGTCAATTGAACCTGTTTTGAGTGAGTTATGGTCATCCTAATGACTACTGTTAAGATGGTCAAAAATCTGGGTTTGCAAGGTTGCCATTCCGGATTTGGTCATTTTTATGGTCAGTTTTTAGGATGAATTTTGGCAACATTTCTACATGAAAGTTGGCCTATTTGGTGTCTAGTTTCACCCCCCATTGGCCTCATACCAATTGGATTCATAGTTTTGCAGTTATGACCTAATTTATGTGCTGCCGACATATATAACCTGCATTTGAATATCACACTTTCAATTTTGACAATCCTACTCCTCCCAATACTTCAACATTTAATCATGGCACTTCTATATATATTACACCATTCCAGCAAGCATTTTGGGCAGAACACTCAAGTGCTCAATGCACACAATACACCATTACTGTTTAACATTTACTTCAACTCAAATTCAATGTACAATAACACATATATCACACATACACTTCCATGGCAATTACGCAAACTGCCCACCATTCAACATCATCATATTTCATTGATAAATTTCATGAACTCATACACAAATTCATGATATTTAAGGCTGCTTAACATGGCAGTTTACTAAAGCATCAAAGTCCCACTATTAAACCCTTAATTCAAGCACAAACATACACACACTTGGACATTAACCCTACAACTTCCATTGAGTTAATCAACCTTAATTCCCATCCATATAAATATAAGAATAAGTCACTAACCATGCATTTTCATGGCTGCCAAAACTAAGGTTCACCAATACTCAATCATTTCCTCAATTTTTCTTAGCAATTCAACTTAACCAAAGCTCAACACAAGGATCAGTGAAGGAAAATGGAAAGATTAAGCACTAACCTTTATTTGGAGCTTGCTAAACCTCACCAAAACTCTTCCTTTTTGCTGCCTATAGGTTGCCCATGGTGTAAGGATCATTTTTCATGAAGGAAGCTTGAAGAAATAATGGCTTAAAGGTAGGGAAATGGAGCTTGCTTCATGGACGTCCATGGAGGACACTTGAGAGCTTCAATTCAGCCATGGGAGAGGTGCTTGATAACAGTGATGAAGTGAGTGGGAAAATTCTGCTCCTTAGGTGTCTTTATATAGTGCCGCTTAGTGTCCACTAAGTAAAGTTTACTAATATAATAATTAAACTATGTAATATTTAAATTAAACCCCATAATTCCTTTAATTGCATTTCAATTTCATTTCTTTTTTTTTATGGGAATTTCTAAATTTAATACCACTTATTTTTCATGGACATTTAAGTCAAAAGTCCACTCTAGGTGTCAAATGACCAAAATGCCCTTCTTCGGGTTAATTTCGAACTTCTTCAGTAACACCGATTTAATCCTTGACCCGCCGATTTCTTTAATTTTCGTTTTTCTTTTATACTGACTTACTAATTTTTCTTTGACATTTCTAATGTCAATTACACCTCAGTAAAGCTTTAATTATGTCCCAAAAATATTTTCCCGGGTTCCCCGCGGTCCAGGGCTAGTCAACGATCCTCGCCGTAACTTCCGGGTGTGGTCAGCCATCGCTACGAGTTTAGCTTGTTTACCTTAGTCACCTTTTATTTCTTTTATTTTTCCTTAATTTTTCTCATCACATATTTCATTATTTTATAGTTTCTCACTATCATTACAGTGTAGTTATTGACATTCCGACTTTCCGGGGCAGACATTAGCTGTCAAAATAGTAGGATGTCGGACTGCAAAAATGAGGGTGTTATAGAAAGCCTGAAATTCTAACAGCAATTAGTCAGCATTGGGCTGCATTTTCCTACTAAATTTCAGATCAAAATACACTCGTTTGCTTGGTGATCCTAAGTTGATGCAATTATTAGTGTATTGTGTGAACTGCTGGTAGTTGTGATAAGTTGGTGGTAAACTTGGATATTTAAGCTTGATATCACTCCTTTAGATTGTCTCTTTTCTAGCTTACTACTCTTTTATTTTGGTGTTTGAAGCAGCGGAAGCATGAAAAATACAAATTTATACCATTGAATTCAAAAATTTTCACCTAGGGTAACATGCATCATGCAAGATTTATTTTTATTTATTTGATTTCAATGATAAACAACATATTAAAACACTTTTAATATATTTTTGGATCTGTATTTGCCATTTAAGATTTTAAAAATTAATCAGATTAATTTTAGAACCCTAGATTAGATCAAGAACAAATACACTAACCTCTTGATGCACTGCAGTGCATTTGTGCCTTTCAGATGCGTCTTCAGGACACCAGATGTTGTCCCTTTAGCTTGTCCACACCAAGTTCACCTATGGCAGCCCTTGAACAGCTTCTAAAGCTTTTTCTATTAATTAGAAAATCAAGTTTTGCCTTTTAAGAGATTAAAGATATAAACAGGACAGTAGAAATAATTTATAGTATTTTCAATTTAAGAGATTGTTTGCTAATCTCTTGGAATAGATGAGAGAAGAAGATGAAGAGAAGGGAGAGCGTCTTGGGTGGCGGCACCAAGGAAAATAGCTACAGGTTGTTTTCTTTTCTTTTCATAACAACACTTATATAGATAGGTCAACACATAAAACCCTTGCCACATGTCACCCTCACATTGGTTCTAGGTTTAATTGACCCAATCACATTGTGCCAAGTGTCAAACCTATAATTAATCTTAATTTTAATCATCTTACATGATTAAAAAATATTTGGCAAGCTTATGTGTAGTGCCATGTGTCACCATCTCATGGTGCCACATGTCACCCTGTGAAATGACCAAAATGCCCCTGTGTCTTAATTTTGAGTTCTCAACCCAAAATAATTATTTCTCTTCTTCTAATCAATTTATATCAAATATAAATTAATTAACTAATCTTTATTAATTAATTTCTCATTAATTAAATTCATATTTAAACACTTTAAATATAAATTTAACTTACCCATATATATCTAATAATCTATATTTGGTTTCAAGTCATGCTAGGGACTTTACAATCTAATTGCAAGCCAAACCTCTTTAATTAATCAATTAAACTCTTTAATTAATTAATTAAATCATTTTTAATTCGGTGATAACTTGTGTATGTGTGTGACTTACTAGGTTCATCACTAATTGACAATGAGATATGATATCAACTCTTAATATTATCAGAACTCTTTCTTACCATAAATGATTTCTCTAAATCATTTTAGGCACCTCATAGACCATGTCTAACACCTAGCATAGCATGCCATGGCCACCCAATTAGTAATAAGGTTTGCCTTAAATGAACCTATAATCATAAGTTACCATGCACTAGAATCTCTCTGTTACAAAATCCCAACTAAAGCTGTAGTCATGGTTTATGTCAAACTCCATTTGCTATGAATATTATGTTCTCTTTTAATTCCAGTTCTTGATTAGTAATAAGGTTTGCCTTAAATGAACCTATAATCATAAGTTACCATGCACTAGAATCTCTCTGTTACAAAATCCCAACTAAAGTTGTAGTCATGGTATATGTCAAACTCCATTTGCTATGAATATTATGTTCTCTTTTAATTCCAGTTCTTGATTACAAAGATTTTCTCATCAAAAACTCTTTCTGAATAAATCTATTTGTCCTAGCCAGAAACTTGAAACATCAAGAATAATTAAATGAACATAGGATTTTATCTCTATTTACTTAGAGGAACAGATTCCATCTTGATCAACACCTACCTCCATATATAACTAGTAGGAGCCAACACATGCCCATATACCCATACACAGTACAAGTATGAAAGTAGTATCAAACTCAAAACACCTATGTACAAGATAACTGTGCTATCTCTGGTCTAAAGATTAGATGCACTGATATGATTTATGACAATGCATTGACAAGAGTAAACTCCATGTGTTTGTCATAAGTGTCACTGGTTCGGCCTACTTATCATGTATAAGTGCCTATCATGTTTGTTATATGGCATGAGACTCACCATTCTATCTTATTCATATCTCATATAAATAACTTGGGAGCAAACATGAATACAATCTTTCTGGATAAGTCATGTTCTTATTATGAAGTATCCTCGATTGTGAACCTATTTATGATAGTTTGTACTAGAAATACTGTCACTCATATTCTTAACAACTTAAGAATAGAATTTCTAACAAAATATACAAAACAGGACACCAAAACTAAAAATTTAAAATTTGTGCTTAAAAGACTTAAGATATGAGAAAAGAATCACAACCAACAAATTAGGTAACCAAAATGTGGTATGTGGGTGAAATTAGAATTCTCATACCTATTAAGTATTAGAAAGTCAACAAATTGACTTGAATAGTATCATGAATAGTAACCCCGAAATACAAATTTTAAAGAACGTCAAGTTTAGCATAGTAAAGTTAGGTATAAGTAGATTTGAATTCATTTTTGGACTTATGATAAATTGTGATACTGAAACACTATGAAACTATGCGTTTTAGTTGAAAAGAATACCAGGAAAGAACCCGAGGCATTGAGTCAAGGCCAAGAGGTGACTCGCTTAAGGTTTGTGCACAACATCAATATTATTTAAAATTCACTTGCAAAGTGCATGAAATGAATTACTTATATTACAAAATGTGTATTGTGCTTTTGACTTAAATTATTGAAAGTTTACTTGTATGTGTTTGAAATGGCAATAAATGTTTAGTAAATTGTTAAGATAGTTTTGAAGCCACAGTGTCATGACTATATATTTGAATACCTCACTAGCATGACTAGTGAAAAGAAATAGTTTCGAATTTTGATTCCTTCTCTAGCTAAAGTGTTGAGGTGTGTGCCAGTAGAAGAAGAAATTGAATGGATATCCATATATTTGAAGTAGCTAGCCTTGTGATGTGATTTGTCATAAGCCTCTAGCTATTGAGATGATTATTTCGAATGGTATGGTATAAGTATATATTTTTATGAAATTTGTTTGAGACTTTTGAAATTAAATTGTTTAGAATAAAAGCTTATAAATCATGTTTTGTATTTATTGCTCATATTCAGTTCAGTTTTTGAATAAGTATGATTTAAATTATGCATAAAGGTTATTTTAGTATGTTGTGCACCATAGAGTCATAGTACTCAGTGATGGCTATTATTGCTGTCGCAAATATAGAGAGTAGAGGAGCAGCAGAGTGAGCTGCTGAGGATTGTGGAGCCACCTTTCCTGAAGTTTTGTCAGGTATAAATTTATACCCTGAATGTAATATTTATATTTGTGTATGTAACTGTATGTATATGTAAAAACTGGTTATGAGCAGTTGTATAGAGTTTGTAATAATATTATTTTGGATTTGCTTATGCAAAGTTTGGTTGATGAATGTAAATTGATTTTACTTTAATGAAATTATTTAGTGTTATTTTTTATGATATTTGAATTGAGAATTATGTTGGAATTTTAGAGTTTGGGAAAAATTGATGTTGAGTTTGTTGTGGTAGTGATGGATTTTGATGAAAAAGAATCATTGGAAGTGTTTTTACAGGTTTTTAAAGAACTATTTTCTTAAAATACAGACGGCACTCTACCGAAATTCTTCCAAAATTTACGGACAAATAAAAATAAACAAAAATTCTAACTAGTTTTCAAAGTCCAATTAAATATTTTTAATACCTATTAGAAAATGCTCACCACTTTAAAAAAGTAAGAAAATTATTTTAAAATCCCTTGTAGGGTACTTAATGAGTTATTGGTAGGTGAAGTTCGATAGTTCATTAGGTATTCTATGGGATCATGTTATGCCTTACAGAGCGATAAGGTGTGACACGTTTTAGTGGTATCTGAGCAAATTTTTAAAGTATGTTTTAACTTATGAATTTGTGTCTTTTCTTTGCTAAGTACAATTGCTCAATGTCCTTATTTGTTACATACTGTCACACCCAACTCTCCTATAAGATGTAACATGATCCCGTAGTATACCTAATGAATTACCATACTTCTCCTACTGATAATCCCTTAAATATACTACAAGGGATTTTAAAATAATTTTTGGGAAATTTAAGTCATAGATTAAAATCTGGTATTATAATTTTTTTTTTTTTTAAAACTTCGGCAAAGTGCCGGCTGTATTTTGAGAAAACAGTTCTTCAATCATGCAAAAGAAAATGCTCCCAATATGTTTTCTCAAATACAACTCCAATAAACTTTATTTCAATTCACAATTTAATTCTCAACAAACAATCAATTCATTTTCAAACTAATCTCATCATGAAGAAATATTTCATTGATTATAAGACTCAAAATTTATATTACAAAACTATTCAAGTAAATGAAATCTCAAATTTACATTTACAATAATTTACATTTAATTTCATACCAAAATATTTTACAAGAGTTTTTATACAACTGCTCAAATAATTTACATACATATTATTACATGCATACATCAAAACCTATGTACATGGGTATACCTATGATATACCTGGAGCTGATTTGAATGTGTCCTCAAAGAAACATACCCACTGCTCTATGCTCTTCTTACCTGCGACAGCATACAAAGCTATCGCTGAGTGGTGAACTCAGTGGTGCACAACTATAATTTAAAACATAGTACAATGTACGTTGACAAAATTTACAGTAAATAATTTGGAAATCTGAATACTCATCAAATTCCAAAACTCAAAATATTTATCGCCAATAATGTGAATCATTTGTATAAAATGACTTCGATCATGAAATTCAATTTATCAAATCATAACTAACAATTTAGGTAATTCCAACAAAATCAATTATATATAAATCATATTTGAAATCACAATTCTTTACCATTCAAAAACATTCTATGTCTCAAAAACCATGTTGTATCTGAAAAATTATTCTTATCTCACTAACTATGCAAGACTAATCCGAAAGGGCCATATTCGATGTGATTCTAACTCCCTATGGTCGGGGAGGTCGAATCAGATTCTAACTCCCTATGGTCGGGGAGGTCGAATCATCATGCACAGTACCATCACAATAATGAATCTTCCCCATGGGCCATAACGATAAAAAAAAAAACTTAGATCTAACCTCAAATCAGAGGAAAATCTAAGCCTGAGCACGTACCATGGTAATCAAAACACAACTAACTCCATTGTCTTCTCAACAAATGAGAGAGACGGCTAATAACTAGTCAAGCATCTATAGTGAGATATAAAACAATATCACAATCCTTTTAGTGAGCATAAATCACAATATAATTCGATTCAAATTCAATTCCAATATCCAATAATTTTTATGCTCATCACAATTCAAATCATAAATTTGCATTTTCCATGAAAATTACCATCACAATTCAAAACATGTTCTATCACAATTTTCTAAAACATAATTTATTCAATCCATAACAATGCTTAATACTTGTCGAAATACCATTTCACAAAGCTAAATTCATACATACTATAACAATTTGAATAATCATTGAATTAAATCCAATGCTTGTTAAACATAATACATAAGAAAAATATGTCATTTAATCATATGAAATATTCAAAACAAAATCAGTTAAAAACTAGTTGTGTACAAATCTCTGATAACTGTCTCTTGGCTCTGACTCAGTGTTTCCTTCCCCTTCCCTGAGTCTTTGTTAACTGAGAAACACAATTTGAAGTGTTTCAGTACTAAATTAAACTGTCTCTAACGATAATGCTTGATAAGTAATTCACCGAATGCTATTATTTGCTTAATCAACCTAATATATCGACCCTCGATGCATTCTAGGTAAATTAGGTTTTAATGTTACTAACATGTCACATTCGATAGTCTTTTAGGGTTGGTACGTGTTACCAATTTCAGTTCCGTGTATACAGCATTTTCTTGCAATTTGCTGGATTCCAGGATATTAGTTTGACCTAGCCGGACGACCTAGTTCCTTCAGTTTTCGGGTTTAGGTCAAAACTACAAACTTGTAGATCTATATCTTATGGAATGCGGGGCAAAATTTCAGGTCATTCTGAGTTATGTAGACCAAGTTATGGTCATTTTACTATTGCTGGTCAAATTGCACCAAAATTGGTCACTTTAGTTCATTTTGGGTCATTTTAGGTTCGGCCAGTTTTTGGACCCGAACTTGTGCAAGGTGTTTGACTTGCTTATGGTCATTCATGGTTAAAATTTCATGTCAATTGGACCTGTTTTGAGTGAGTTATGGCCTAAACACTAACTGCTGCCCAAATGGTCAATTTTTAGGCCTTATTTGCACTTAATCCGGATTTAGTCATTTTTCAAGCTACCTTGCAAGCAGAATTTCGGCAAGCTTTCTTCATGAAAGTTGGCACATTTTGAACCTAGTTTCACCTCCAATTGGTCTCATACCAATTGGAGCCACACACTTAAAGTTATAGGCCTGAAACACAAACTGCCTTATTGCATTTCTTTCATACACATCAAGGATCACTCCTAACACTTACCAAACTCAATATTCAAGTCAATTCTGGTTGTATCATGACCTAAACATAATTCAAAACACATTATAGGTCATTTTTGCAGCTTACAATTACATTCAACATGTACCATAAAGTGCAAAATTTTTCAACTCAATTTACAATAATTCAATCACCTAACCATAACACTTTTTTCATGTCCAACTTCACACCATCATATATACACTCAAACTGCCCTAACATCCAACACAATTCAACATTAATATTTCATAATCCAAACATGAAATAACATCCTTATGGTTCACCAAACCAGGCTGCCATTTCATGCATTACATTCCCATAATTTCCAAGCATTCAAATTTCAATACACATTTACATATACTAAGTATACATCACCCAAATGATTTCCTACACACATAAACATTTAATCAATGCTTTAATCCACCATTTACAAGCAAAAATAAACTGTCTTCAAGGTGTTTCCATGGCTGCCAAAAGTACACATCCCAATTCAACATCAAACCTAAAAAGTTTCTCCATAAATCAAACACCCATAACATCCTTACAAACTTTAATGAAGCAATAACCCAAAAATACAAACTTACCACTTTGGAAATTCTTCAAAACCTCTCCAAAACTTGGTCTTCTTGCTGCCTATCTACTGCCCATGTTGTGTAGAACAACTTTAGTGAAGGAATCAAGTGGAAAAGGTGAATTAATCAAGGTTGCATGGAGGTCCTTCCATGGCCAATAATGGTGGTTTGTGTGGATGCTTGAATTCGGCAAAGTGAGGATTTGAGGAAGAAAGAATGCTACAGATTGTGAGTGGGACCAATTCTGTTTTTTTTATGCTTAAGATATCCCATAGTGGTCCATTAAGTGATTAAAGAATTGAAGTTAATGTTTAACTTTCATTTATTCCACATTAAACCCATAATTTTTCTTATTCATACAACACATAATATTTCATTTTTTTATGGCATTTTCAAACTTTATTACAATTTATTTTTAATGTACATTTAGGTCAAAAGACAACTCGGGATGTCAAATGACCACAATGTCCCCTGTTCGGGTTATATTCCCAATTTTTCCAGTAACACCGGGTTTTGTCCGTTTTTCAATTTCTCACTTTTCTTTGTACTAATTAATTAATTTTTCTTTGATATTTCTAATGGCATTTATACTTCAATTGATGTCTCTATAAGTCTTAAAAATATTTTCCGTGGTTCCCATGATCCGAGCTAGTCAACGGTCCACGCCGTGACTTCCCGGTGCGGTCACCCATCGCTAGGGTTCTCGGCTCGCTTAACTTGGTTACATTTCTTTGCTATTATTTTTCCTTTGTTTTTCTTGTATTTTCTTTTCTTGTATTTCATTATTTTATGTCTCCTCACTCATATCAAAGTGTAGTTCTAGGCATCCTAGCTGTCTGGAGAACACTGGTCACCGGAACAGTAGAACGCACCACCAAATATAGGGGTATTACAATTCTCCCCCCCTAAAATAAATTTCGTCTCAAAATTTTACCTGGCATTAGTCTCTAAACAGCTGTGGGTGCTGTCTCCTTATATCCTCTTCACGTTCCCAAGTAGCTTCCTAGCCTGAACGATGGTTCCACCGCACTTTAACCAGATGTATCTGTTTATTCCTCAACTGCTTCACCTCATAAGCCAGAATTTCTATGGGTTCTTCCTCATATGAGAGGTCTGGATCTTACCTCAATCTATTCAACTGATAGTACATGAGATGGGTCTGATCTATACCTCCTTAACATGGACACATGGAAGACACTGTGTATCCTTACTAACTCCGGAGGTAATGCCAAAGGACCCACTCTTTCCAGAACCTCATATGGTCCGATGAAACGAGGACTCAGTTTCCCCTTTCTGCCAAATCTCATAATTCTCTTCCAAGGAGAAACTTTGAGGAATACTTTATCACCCACTGCATATTTAATATCTCTTCTCTTCAGATCAACATAAGACTTCTGATGGTCTGACGCAGCCTTGAGTCTATCTCTGATCAATTTGATCTTTTCCTGTGTCTGCTGAACAATTTATGGCCCAATCATTTTCTTTCACCAACTTCATCCCAACATAGGAGAGTTCTGCACTTTCTGCCATACAAAGCTTCATATGGAGGCATTCCAATGCTTGATTGGTAGCTGTTGTTATAAGAAAACTCAATCAAAGGCAAGTGTATATCCCAACTACCTTAAAACTCAATCACACAAGCCCGTAGCATATCCTCCAATATCTGAATAACCCTTTCAGGTTGGCCATCTGTCTGTGGGTAGAATGCTGTGCTGAAATTCAATCTAGTTCTTAGGGTTCTCTGAGGACTACCCCAGAATCTAGAAGTGAACCTAGGATCTCTGTCAGATACAATCGATACTGGCACTCCATGCAATTTTACAATTTCATATATGTATAATCTGGCCAATCTTTCCAGGCTATGGTCCATCCGGACTGGCAAAAAGTGAGCAGACTTGGTTAGTCTGATAACTATGACCTATACTACATCTTGACTATTCTGTGTCCTCAGAAATCTCATCACAAAATCCATAGTTATCTGTTCCCTTACAATGTTTCATAGGGTGCCACTTGTATGCTAGCTTGACACTTATTAATGTATACAAATTCTATTAGTGGGATGTATCTGTCCCATCTCCCCTCGGATTCAAGGACAGAAGTTCTCAGTATATTCTCGAGGGTTTATTACATTTTACAGGTTATTATTATCATTTCATTTCATTATTTATAGAAACTCAACGAGTTTCAAAATTTACCTGTATCACTTGTTTCGACTGTCCATCCGTCTGAGGATGATAAGTCGTATTGATATCTCTAAACTTATAGCAATTACTGTGGTACTGGTAATTCACATTAATATAATTGAGTCACTGACTCTAGCTACCTTACCAGTGTAGTCGTTTGATAGGCTAGTTCTGAAGTTTTAAATTTCTGACTAAAATTTTCACATTTATTTCCAGTAATAGTACTCTATTCGGGTGCAACTGTATCAATTCATAGATTACTTACAAATATTCTTAATTTATTATACCACGAGGAAGCACGTAGCTCTACACAATAACCCGTGTTGGTACTATAATCTGTAGCTTACAATACAAACATCGAGAACATTATATAGTCACTACGTTATAACCTCATGGACTAGGTTTTCTAACATCTTATCTTTCTCGAATCCACTAATATCCTAAACCGATTCTGATTACAATATCCATTAATAATTACTAACAGTAACATCTTTGCCCTCATCTAGAGCAATTCTATTATTGTAACTTACTTTTAGGTCCTCTTGCCTTACATTAAGTAGGCTTGCCAATTAGCTTTATAATTTATGGTATGTTAAAAAATACTTTTAGCTAACAATTCTTCCAAAATTAATGTCAATCATACTTGTTATTATAGTTATTATCCTAAAGGACTAGTCACTAATACATCAAAATTCATTCCCATGTAAAGGAATAACAACAGAACATATAGTTCTGACACTAACACACAACTAAGTAGTGCTGGGATCAAATAATAACTAATTGTTTCTTTCAAAAATTAAGAACTTACCAGCAGCTACATCTGAAGTTTCTACTCTTTCTCCTTGGCACATAGTGGACGCTCTGACTGGTGCACTACTATATTCGGGTTGATTCACTGTGTTATAGTGGTGAGGAGTACCAACTATATTTCTATCTTGACTCTGACTGATGGTCTGTGAACTCGGGAAAGCAGATCGAGGTGCTCTAGTACAATCTTTAACAAAGTGTCCATGTTTTCCACAATTGTAGCAGGCTCCAGAGGCCCTTCGATAAATACCTCCATGTAGCTTACCACAAACATGGCCGAAACGGGCAGAATAGGAACTTCTGGTTGTTCGACGACTAGATCTTGATGTTCTCTGCCCTGATGATCTGCCTCTATCGTATCCCTGAGCTCGGGGTTCCTCAAATTCTTTTCTCTTCCTCAAATAACTGCTCGAGCTCTGACCCGTAGATTTCTCCCTATTCTCTATTTCACACTGCCCTTGTGGGGGTTGGAGTGCAGACTTGGGCTTGGGCGTGATTATCAGCCATTTGTTGGAAGAAAGTGGCCATTTGCTGGGCCATTTGTGTAGTAATTTGTACTGGTAAAACTGGTACAGTCGGGCCTTCGACACTTTGTGGAGCTGGGGCCTCAACTTGTACTTCTGCCATTAAGGACTGTTCTATTGTCTTATTCTTCTCTTTTATATCTTTTCATAGGATTTTCTATTCCTGTACAACCAACATAAGGAGATTCCTCTCCATTAGTTCATATTTATGATGTAAATGTACTATATGTATCAAACATTTGAGCAGTTGTAGTTACCGATAAAAAGATTTCAAATTCACAGTTCAAAATTTACTTCAAAACCATTGTTCTGATACCACAAAACATGTCACACCCTACTCCCCTATAAGATGTAATATGATCCTATAGTATACCTAATGAATTACCGTACTTCTCCTACCGATAATCCCTTAAATATACTACAAGGGATTTTAAAACAATTTTCGGGAAATTTAAGTCATAGATTAAAATCTGGTGTTATAATTTTTTTTTTTTTTTAAACTTCGGCAAAGTGCCAACTGTTTTTTGAGAAAACAGTTCTTCAATTATGCAAAAGAAAATGTTCCCAATATGTTTTCTCAAATACAACTCCAATAAACTTTATTTCAATTCACAATTCAATTCTCAATAAACAATCAATTCATTTTCAAACTAATCTCATCATGAAGAAATATTTCATTGATTATAAGACTCAAAATTTATATTACAAAACTATTCAAGTAAATGAAATCTCAAATTTACATTTACAATAATTTACATTTAATTACATATTAAAATATTTTACAAGAGTTTTTATACAGCTGCTCAAATAATTTACATACATATTATTACATGCATACATCAAAACCTATGTACATGGGTATACCTATGATATACCTGGAGCAAATTTGAATGTGTCTTCAAAGAAACTTACTCACTGCTCTATGCTCTTCTTACCTGCGACAGCATACAAAGCTATCGCTGAGTGGTGAACTCAATGGTGCACAACTATAATTTAAAACATAGTACAATATACATTGACAAAATTCTGATAAATAATTTGGAAATCTGAATACTCATCAAATTCCAAAACTCAAAATATTCATTGCCAATAATGTGAATCATTTGTATAAAATGACTTCGATCATGAAATTCAATTTATCAAATCATAACTAACCATTTAGGTAATTCCAAAAAAATCAATTATACATAAATCATAATTGAAATCACAATTCTTTACCATTCAAAAACATTATGTATCTCAAAAACCATGTTGTATCTCAAAAATTATTCTTATCTCACTAACTATGCAAGACTAATCCGAAAGGGCCATATTCGATGTGATTCTAACTCCCTATGGTCAGGGAGGTCGAATCAGATTCTAACTCCCTATGGTCGGGGAGGTCGAATCATCGTGCACAGTACCATCACAATAATGAATCTTCCGCAAGAGCCATAACGACAAAAAAAAAAAAAAACTTAGATCTAACCTCAAATTAGAGGAAAATCTAAGCCTGTGCACGTACCATGGTAATCAAAACACAACTAACTCCATTGTCTTCTCAACAAATGAGAGAGACGGGTAATAACCGAGTCAAGCATCTATAGTGAGATATAAAACAATATCACAATCCTTTTAGTGAGCATAAATCACAATATAATTCGATTCAAATTCAATTCCAATATCCAATAATTTTTATGCTCATCACAATTCAAATCATAAATTTGCATTTTCCATGAAAATTACCATCACAATTCAAAACATGTTCTATCATAATTTTCTAAAACATAATTTATTTAATCCATAACAATGCTTAATACTTGTCGAAATACCATTTCACAAAGCTAAATTCATACATATTATAACAATTTCAATAATCATTGAATTAAATCCAATGCTTGTTAAACATAATACATAAGAAAAATATGTCATTTAATCATATGAAATATTCAAAACAAAATCAGTTAAAAACTAGTTGTGCACAAATCTCTGATAACTGTCTCTTGGCTCTGACTCAGTGTTTCCTTGCCCTTCCCTGAGTCTTTGCTAACTAAGAAACACAATTTGAAGTGTTTCAGTACTAAATTAAGCTGTCTCTAATGATAATGCTTGATAAGTAATTCACTGAATGCTATTATTTGCTTAATCAACCTAATATATCGACCCTCGATGCATTCTAGGTAAATTAGGTTTTAATGTTACTAACATGTCACATTCGATAGTCTTTTAGGGTTGGTACATGTTACCAATTTCAGTTCCGTGTATACTGCATTTTCTTGCAATTTGCTGGATTCCGGGATACTAGTTTGACCTAGCCGGATGACCTAGTTCCCTCAGTTTTCGGGTTTTGGTCAAAACTAAAAACTTGTAGATCTATGTCTTATGGAACGCGGAGCAAAATTTCAGGTCATTCTGAGTTATGTAGACCAAGTTATGGTCATTTTACTATTGCCGGTCAAATTGCACCAAAATTGGTCACTTTAGGTCATTTTGGGTCATTTTAGGCTCGGCCAGTTTTTGGACCCGAACTTGTGCAAGCTGTTTGACTTACTTATGATCATTTCTGGGCTTTGGTGTCTTCATAAGACTTGTAAATATGGGTCTTAGCTATTCATGATTAAAATTGTAGGTCAATTGGACCTGTTTTGAGTGAGTTATGGCCTAAAAACTAACTGCTGCCTAAATGGTCAATTTTCAGGCCTTATTTGCACTTAATTCGGATTTAGTCATTTTTCAAGCTACATTGCAAGCAGAATTTTAGCAAGCTTTCTTCATGAAAGTTGGCACATTTTGAACCTAGTTTCACCTCCAATTGGTCTCATACCAATTGAAGCCACACACTTAAGGTTATAGGCCTGAAACACAAACTGCCTTATTGCATTTCTTTCATACACATCAAGGATCACTCCTAACACTTACCAAACTCAATATTCAAGTCAATTCTGGTTGTATCATGACCTAAACATAATTCACAACACATTATAGGTCATTTTGGAAGCTTACAATTACATTCAACATGTACCATAAAGTGCAGAATTTTTCAACTCAATTTACAATAATTCAATCACCTAACCATAACACTTTTTTCATGTCCAACTTCACACCATCATATATACACTCAAACTGCCCTAACATCCAACACAATTCAACATTAATATTTCATAATCCAAACATGAAATAACATCCTTATGGTTCACCAAACCAGGCTGCCATTTCATGCATTACATTCTCATAATTTCCAAGCATTCAAATTTCAATACACATTTATATATACTAAGTATACATCACCCAAGTGATTTCCTACACACATAAACATTTAATCAATGCTTTAATCCACCATTTACAAGCAAAAATAAACTGTCTTCAAGGTGTTTCCATGGCTGCCAAAAGTACACATCCCCATTCAACATCAAACCTCAAAAATTTCTCCATAAATCAAACACCTATAACATCCTTACAAACTTTAATGAAGCAATAACCCAAAAATACAAACTTACCACTTTGGAAATTCTTCAAAACCTCTCCAAAACTTGGTCTTCTTGCTGCCTATCTACTGCCCATGTTGTGTAGAACAACTTTAGTGAAGTAATCAAGTGGAAAAGGTGAATTAATCAAGGTTGCATGGAGGTCCTTCCATGGCCAACAATGGTGGTTTGTGTGGATGCTTGAATTCGGCAAAGTGAGGATTTGAGGAAGAAAGAATGCTGCAGATTGTGAGTGGGACCAATTCTGTTTTTTTTTATGCTTAAGATATCCCATAGTGGTCCATTAAGTGATTAAAGAATTGAAGTTAATGTTTAACTTTCATTTATTCCACATTAAACCCATAATTTTTCTTATTCATACAACACATAATATTTCATTTTTTTTATGGCATTTTCAAACTTTATTACCATTTATTTTTAATGGACATTTAGGTCAAAAGACAACTTGGGATGTCAAATGACCACAATGCCCCTGTTTGGGTAGTATTCCCGATTTTTCCAGTAACACCGGGATTTGTTCTTTTTTCGATTTCTCACTTTTCTTTGTACTAAATAATTAATTTTTCTTTGATATTTCTAATGACATTTATACTTCAATTGATGTCTCTATAAGTCTTAAAAATGTTTTCCAGGGTTCCCCGCAGTCCAGGGCTAGTCAACGGTCCACGCCGTGACTTCCTGTCTGATCACCATCGCTAGGGTTCTCGGCTCGCTTAACTTGGTTACATTTCTTTGCTATTATTTTTCCTTTGTTTTTCTTGTATTTTCTTTTCTTGTATTTCATTATTTTATGTCTCCTCACTCATATCGAAGTGTAGTTCTAGGCATCCTAGTTGTCCGGACAACACTGGTCACCGGAACAGTAGAACGCACCACCGAACATAGGGGTGTTACACATATAGTGCATTACTTCATAAATATGAACTAACAGAGGGAAATCTCCTTGTGTTATTTGTTCAGAAGATATCTTACTCCAGACTGATATGGAGGAAGGGGATCGCTCATTGAGCAATCTATTGAAGCTGAGGCATAAGGGGAAGCCCCAGCTCTACAAAATGTCAGCAGGTCAGTGGCACCAGCCCCACCGATGCCCAAATTTCTGGCACAATTCACCCAGCAGATGGCTGCAATGTTTCAACAGATGTTTGGGGGTATGCCTGCTCAAACTCTACCCCAGACTACTGTGGTGCAACCTCAAGCTCCAGTCAGATAGTATGACAAGCTGTTGAAGTATGGGGCCACGGAATTTAAGGGTACAGTAGACCCACTAGAGCCAGAGCAATGGCTAGAAAGAATGGACATAGTATTTAAGAAATTGCACTGCTCTGATGAACTGAAGTTTGAATACTCCATGTCACTACTACAAGGGGATGCATATGATTGGTGGAAGACCATCCCTCAAAGCTTGGCAAAACCACCAGTACTGACCTGGGATGACTTAATCAGAGAGTTTAGACAGAAATATGTCTCAGATGCATATGTGAATCAGAAACTACAAGAATTTCTAAGTTTGAAGCAAGCCAACAAAACAGTGGCAGAATAAGAGAGGGAGTTCTCCCGCTTAAGCCACTATACTGGGAGTCTCCTATCTACCAGCAAAGAAAGGTGCAAGAGATTTGAGACTAGTTTAAAGCCCAGTTTGAGGATGCAAATAGTGGGATTCAGACACAGTAACTTCTCTGAGCTCATCTCTCAAGCACTTGAGCTAGAAAGGATTGAATTAGAAGCGGTACCAGTAAAAGAGAAATTAGAGAAGACTGAGAAAACAGAGAAAGATAAAGGGGAAAAATTAGCAGAATAAAGTCCCAGTGGTACATCTGGAAAAAAGAAGAAATTTGGGGGACCTAGCAGAGGTCGAGGTGAAAGATTTGGAAGGGGCAAATTCTCTAGTCAGAGACCCCCTAGATCTGGTCAGCAGTTGACTAGGGGTTCACATCCTCCCCGCCCCTGTGAGACCTGTGGCAAGATTCATGGGGTAGAATGCTATTGGGCAATAAGAGCTTGCTTTAACTGTGGAGGCAAAGGCCATCTTGCTGAGGACTGCACCAGTGCCCCTAGATTTGGTCTAGGTCCTACTACTGCAGAAGGATCTGTTCAAAGACCTGCTATCAGAGGTTTACAAGCGGTTAGCAGAGGAAGAGGCAGAGGTAGAGGCAATGCTTCGCGATCAGTATCATAACTACCAAGACAAAGAAGTGCTTCGGCCAGAGTTTACACGATGAGATAGCGGGAAGAGGCTGAGACTTCCGATGTTGTAGCCGGTACATTCTCTATCTCTAATCAAGAAGTATTTGTGCTGTTTGATCTGGGTTCAACCCACTCATATGTTAGTGCTAGCATAGTCAGTTTGTGACACCCCTTACCCGTCTACAGTGTAGCCGAGCAAGTTATGCCACTCAGTGTGTCGGAACACCAATTCATGTTTCAATTTCAATTAATCCCTTTTAATTCATTTATTTATAATTTCTGATAAATCTAAATTTTTCCGCAAATTTTATAGAAAATCCGATAGAGTGCCGGCTATAAATTGGATAAACAGTTTTTCTGAACCTGTTAAAAACACTCCGAATAATATCATCACATTATTCTCAATCAACCTCCAATATATTCTCAACAATTTCCCAATTCACTTCAGTATCTCAAAAATTTAATTCAATTCAAAACACAATCCACTCAATGAAAAATGCTCAATTTATTACTACACATATTCTATAGATACTTACATCAAAACATAATTACATGAACTTATAATATACATTACAGAAGGTTACAAAATACCAAATGTCAACATATCAAAATATCAAAATGGCCTAATGTCCTACCAAATGCACTGCAATGTGAGGTGACTCTGAACTTTGAGTGCAGATATGAAGGCTCACCCTGTATGAGGCTTACTGGACTCTCCCGCTATGTCTCCAGTCCCTGCGCGTGGCAAAAGCGACGCGCTAAGCAATTCTGCTTAGTGGTGACAATATAAAATAAAATAAAATAAAATAAAATAAGACATGTGTGCAAAATGTATATTTACATTTTTTAGTGGACTAAATTTCAAATATTTATTGCAATATTATTCGATTAAAGTTTGGTAAAATTTATTAATACTGCCCGAGTAACCTATACTAGTTAACTGAACTGGATAAATGGGTAAACTGGTACTGGGTACTAAGTACCTCGGACCATCACACCATCGGTCACATTGTGTCTCCCGGTGTGCAACAGAACAGCTAATAAGCTGTGATAATTATCGAGGATTAAACCCGAGTATAATAACTCATTATCATAGCCAAAGGCTATTATGTTACAGAATGGCATGGGAGGCCATGAAATACAGAATGGCATAAAACCATATGCAGTACTGCTAACAGAACTCTATTGGCATGCCAAACTATCCAACCAATCACATTAGGCCTACTAGGGCATTTAACACTTTTTATTTGTGTAATTCTTTGAAATTGAAATTTTTATGACTACTATTCATTTCACTAGTCAACCAAAATGTTGACTTTTGCATTGATAATAGGTAAATTAGTTTAATTATCATCAATAAACCACATTTTGCATTTAAAACTTGTTGGTATTGGTTGCCAATACCATCTCTAAGCTTAATGATAATTAGACAAAAATTTCAATTTTCGTGCTTTGTTTTTACTGTTCCATTAGTCATATTTGCAGTGGAAATTTGGAAAAGTGATCAACATGAAAGTTGTTCCTTATTTTGTCTAGATGAATTTCATTTTTTGAATCACTCCATTTGGAGTTTTGTAGCTCACGTTATGGCCTAAATACCGTAACTGGCCGGATTGGACAGATTCCAAATTTCTGGGCAAAACTGGTTCTGCCAGATTTGGTGACTCAAGTTTGGTTGGCAATTTGACTAGGTTATGGTCATAATTTGGGTCCGGTTTCTTCATGAAAGTTGTTGGTCTATATGTCACCTTGTTGCTGGTAAATTTCAGGTCAATTGGACCTTTCTACATTGAGTTATGGCCAAATGACCAAACACTGTTCATTTGGTCATTTTGCCCAGGCAGATTGCAGGTCACCCGGATTAGGGCAAACTTTTGGTCAAGTTGGTTTGGTTTTCTGGGCATGGTTTCTTCATCAAAGTTGTGCCATTATGTGTCTAGTTTCATGTCCAATTGGCCAAACACCAATTGAACCTCTACAATTCAAGTTATGGCTATCCAAACAGGCTGGACTCATAGCCAAACCTACGGGTTACACAAGGCAGCCACTCCAACCTTAAATCCCACAACCCAATTCACTTCATTTCTGGTTCAAACCAAACCAAATGGTCACTAATTGACCATTAAAACCTACTTCCATCATCACAAGATCAAATCTCATTCTTCAACCCAAACCCTAACTCAACAATTTCAAAATCATGCATTTTCACTTTATTTCATCAATCTACTTAGCAAATACATATTGTGGGCAGCCCTAATACCCTTTTAACTTCATTAAATTCAACACCATCAAACCCTAACCATGGCTGCCAAAAATAAGGGATGGCATACCAATGTCTTTCATCAAGTTTCTTTGTCATTTAGTCACCAATATAGTGCTTAAACATGAAATTGAATTGAAATTTAAGGTTTTGGTCACTAACCTCTTTTAGCTCAAATCCAAGCCAACCAAAACTTTAATTTTTCTTCAAAATTTTGCCGCCCAAAGCTTCCTCAAGGTGTGGGTGAATTTTTTGTGAAGACAACTAGGGCTTTTAGGGTGTGGAAGCTAGGGAAAATCAAGCTTGAAAAAGCTTGTACATGGAGGTTAGGGAAGACGGCAAGGAAGAAGAAGAAATAGAAATCTGATTTTTTTTTCTCTTAATTTTAAGCCCATTTGTCTCTTTTAAACACATTTATGCCATGTGCCAACACTTGAGTGGGTGAAGGCACACTAATGACATCATGTGATGTCATAAATTCCCATTTAATTCTTTTTTTTCTTTTCTTTTCTACTCATTTTCAATTCAATTTTTAGTGATATCTATTCACATTTTATGTCATAATAATTATTTACTTAACTGGACAAGTCGGCCAAAAATCACTTCTGAAGGCGAAATGACCAAAATGCCCTCCGTTTAGCTTAACAGGCCAAAATTGTCTGTACTGATTGAAAATTTTTTCTAAATATTTTCTTAGAATTCTAATGCTATAGGAACCTCAGTGACCCTTCTCTGTAGTCCCAAAAAATATTTTAATAATTTTTCCCCCGGGTCTAGGGCTCCTAGTTGCGAGAACCGCAACTTCTCACTAGGTTACCCATCGCTAGGGCACCGGCTCATTTAACTTGGTTGTATTTTATTTCTAAAATTTTTTCTAAATTTTTCTTATTAATATTTGAGTTAATTATAGTTCCTCACTTTAGTTTAAATATTTTTCCAGATATTCTAGCTGTCCGGACCGACACCGATCACCGGAACAGTAGAATGTACGAAACAGGGAGGGTGTTACAACTCTTCCCCTCTAATTTAAAATTTGTCCTTGAAATTTACCTGATGCAAACAGTTGAGGGAACTGTTGCGTCATCGTCTCTTCACTTTCCCAAGTTGCCTCCTCGGTGTTGTGGTGCCTCCAAAGCACTTTCACCAGTGGGATCTGTTTATTTCTCAACTCTTTCACTTCTCGAGCCAGGATCCGTATGGGTTCTACTTCATATGTCAAATCCAGTTGTACTTCAATTTCTTCCATGGAGATGACATGTGAAGGATCTGAGCGGTATCTTCTTAACATAGACACGTGGAACACATTGTGGATCTTGTCCAGCTCTGGTGGTAAAGCTAGCCTATAGGCCACTGGACCCACACGTTCAATGACTTCATATGGGCCAATAAACCTAGGGCTCAACTTACCTTTTATTCTGAACCTCAATATTTTCTTCCATGGTGAGACTTTGAGAAACACTTTATCACCAACTGCATACTCTATCTCTTTTCTCTTCAGGTCGGCATAAGACTTCTGTCTATCGGAGGCAATCTTCAGGTTAGCTTTGATTATTTTCAATTTTTCCTCAGTCTGATTCACCAGGTCTGGTCCTACCAGCTTATCTTCACCCAATTCATTCCAACACACTGGGGTTCTACATTTTCTCCCATATAGTGCTTCATACGGAGCCATTTGAATGCTAGCTTGGTAGCTATTGTTGTATGCGAATTCTGCAAGTGGAAGATATCTATCCCAACTTCCCTCAAACTCAATGACACAACTCCTCAGCATATCCTCAAGGACCTGACATATATTTCATGTTATTATTATCATTTCAGTTCAATATTTGCATTAGTTCAATTGATTTCAGTTGTTTACCTGGATTACTCTTTCTGATTGCCCATCCGTCTGAGGATGGAAAGTCATCTTTGAAATGGAGTTGTGTACCCAAGGATTCATGCAACTTCTTCCAGAATCTTGATGTAAACCTTGGGTCTCAGTCAGATATGATAGAAAGTGGGATTCCATGCAGCCTAACTATCTCACTGATATACAATTCTGCTAGCTTCTCGGAGTAGTCATCCTAATCGCGAAAATGTGCTAACTTCGTCAATCTGTCCACTATCACCCACACTGCATCATGCTTCATTTGGGTGAGAGGTAAACCACTAACAAAATCCATAGTGACCCGGTCCCATTTCCATTCAGGTATGTTTATAGGCTGTAACAAACCCGATGGAACTTGATGTTCTGCCTTAACTTGCTGACATGTCAAGCATTTAGTCACATAGTCAGCTATATCCCTCTTCATACCAGGCCACCAATAATGAGGCTTCAAATCATTATACATTGTTGTGCTCCCTGGGTGCATAGCATAAACACTAGTGTGTGCTTCATTTAGAATATTAGTCTTCAGTTCCCCATCATCTGGTACACACACTCTTCCTCTATAATATAGACACCCATCTGCTTTCACCTCAAATTTAGTTTCCTTCCCCTCAGGATTTTAGCCATAATTGCCATTAGTTTTTCATCTGCCTTCTGCCCATCTTGTATTTGCTGTAGTAGGGTTGGCCTCACTTGCAACTCAGCCAAAATAGCTCCATCTTGAGCTAAGGACAGACAGGCATTGAGTGATTTTAAAGCTGTGATGGACTTCCTGCTCAAAGCATCAGCAACTACATTTGCCTTCCCAGGATGATAATCTATCACACAATCATAGTCCTTCAGGAACTCAATCCATCGCCTCTATCTAAGGTTGAGCTCTTTCTGGGTTAGCAAATATTTTAGACTCTTGTGGTCTGTATAGATGTAGCATTTTTCACCATATAAATAATGCCTCCATATCTTCAGTGCGAAGATAATCGCTGCTAACTCCAGGTCATGAGTAGGGTAGTTCTGTTCATGTGGCTTTAACTGCCTGGAAGCATAGGCGACCACTTTCCCCTCTTGCATCAATACACACCCTAGCCCATTATGCGAGGCATCACTATAGACCACAAAGTCCTTTCCCGACACTGGCTGTGTTAACACTGGTGCTTCTGTCAACATAGCCTTCAACCTCTCAAAACTGGCTTGGCACTTGTCGTTCCAGCCAAATTTCACATTCTTATGCAACAACTTGGTCATTGGAGCAGCTATAAGAGAGAATCCCTTCACAAATCTTCTCAGAGTTTCCAGATAGCCCCAAGAAACTTCTGACCTCAGTTGTATTTCTAGGAGGCTTCCATTCCATCACTGCTTCTATCTTTTTGGGATCTACTCTAATCCCCTCAGCTGACACTATGTGTCCAAGAAAGGAGATCTCACTCATCCAAAAATCACACTTGGACAACTTAGCATACAGCTTCTTTTCTCGCAGGGTTTGCAGAACAATCCTCAAATGTTCATCATGTTCTTCCCTGGTCTTGGAATACACCAGAATATCATCAATAAAGACCACTACAAACCGATCTAAGTATGGATGGAAGATACGGTTCATAAGGTCCATAAATGCTGCTGGTGCATTTGTTAACCCAAACGGCATCACTAGAAATTCATAGTGCCCATACCGGGTTCTGAATGCAGTTTTTGACACATCTGCATCCTTTACCCTCAACTGATGATACCCTGATCTGAGGTCAATTTTTGAAAATACACCGGCTCCCTTCAACTGATCAAACAGATCGTCAATTCTGGGCAATGGATATTTATTCTTCACAGTTACTTTATTCAACTGCCGGTAATCAATACACAATCTCAAAGTTCCATCCTTTTTCTTCACAAACAGCATCAGAGCTCCCCATGGTGACACACTGGGGCGTATGAACCCCTTATCAAGCAACTCTTGCAACTGAGTTTTCAACTCCCTCAATTCAGTGGGTGCCATCCTATAAGGAGCAATGGAAATGGGTGCTGTACCCGGCATTACCTCAATAGCAAACTCGACTTCCCTTTCTGGTGGTAAACCAGGCAACTCTTCAGGAAATACATCTGGGAAGTCTCTTACTGTAGGTATATCATTCAGGTTTGGCTTAGCTTGCCTAGTATCAACTACATGTGCTAGGTAAGCTTCACAGCCTTTTCTCATCATTCTTCTTGCAACTGTAGCTGAGATAACATTAGACAGGAAATCTATCCTTTCACCCACAACAGTGATCTCATTACCCTCAGAAGTTTTCAGAAAAATTCTCTTCAATTTATAATCAACTATTGCCTGATGACGTGACAACCAGTCCATTCCCAAAATCACGTCAAACTCGTGGAAGGGCAACTGAATTAGGTCTGCCAAGAATTCATACCCTTGAATCCTCAACGGGCAACCCTTATATACTTTATTCACTACCACACTATGGCCTAGTGTATTTGTGACCAGAATGTCTTGATCACTCTCCTCTACTAGAACTCCCCTCTCTATGGGTAGTTTGATGCAAATGTAGGAATGAGTGGATCCTGGATCCACCAATGCATGTACAGAAGTGTTGTAGAGGGAAAACGTACCCCTGATGACATCTGGGGCATCTTGCTCCTCTTGAGCTCTGATGGCATAAGCCCTGGCTAGTATTCTAGTGTCTGGCCTCTCAGTTGACTCGAATGTAGGCCTCAGCGATGGACCAGCTACCTCAGGTTTACCAGGCTTCCTACCTCTTTGTGGTGCAGGAGTAGGTCTGTCAGTTTGTGTTAGAGCAACAATAGTAGTCCTTTTCGGACAATTCTTGATCTGGTGTTCTGTCAATCCACACTGTAAGCATGCACCGGTCACTCGCTAACACTCCCCTTTATGCCACTTCTGACAGTACTGACAGGCAGAAGATGCAGGGGCTGGTCCCCTAAACACCGTCCCTGGAGAGCTGCACATCGATGGTGTGGGCTGGCCTCTCCTAGGTGTGAACTACTGATGCAGGCCCCGAGACCACGACCACGTGGTGGTCTGAACTCGAGCAGAGGACCCTTACTCTTCTTCCGGGAGCGTAAAATGCACCGATGACCCGGACCCCTCTTTTGTTGTCTTTCCCTTCTATTTTGTTCATTGATTCTGACCCTTTCCACTTTTGATGCTGCATCTACCAGTTTAGCAAAATCCGTAATCTCCAGTGCTATGATCATGACTTTGATGTTGTCATTGAGCCTTTCCTCAAACCGTCTGCACCTCTCTGCCTCTGTAGGGACTATCTCCCTCCCATATCTACTCAGTCTGACAAATTCACGCTCATACTCAGCTACTGACAACTGTCTCTGTCTCAGACTGATAAATTCCCTTCTTCGCTCCTCTAAATACACTTTGCTAATATATTTCTTCCTAAACTCTGTGAGGAAGAATTCACAAGTGATCCGTTCAGGTTGCACCTCACTGGTCACTGTGTCCCACCAGTGATATGCATCATCCTGAAGTAGGGACACAAAGACCCACCGTGTTCCGCTCGGGGTGCGGTTTAGTCAAGCTTGAGACTGATGGTTCTGTCCAACCAATTTTCTACAGCCATGGGATCATCCTCCCTCTTCCCAAAGAAGTCTACAGCCCCATGTTTTCGCAATTTCTCTAGATGAGATTTTTGTGGTGCTGGTGGAGGTTGTGGCTGTGGTTGTGGTGGTGGAATTGCCCCCATCATTTGCCAGTAGAATTCAGTCATTTGCTAAAATAGTGCAAACTGAGGTTGGGCAGGTATCTCAGCTGCTGGTGGAGCAGATTCTCTCCTGCCCCCAGACTCAGCCCTTGGTGGAGCATGACTCTCCACCTCTTCATCAACTGCTCTTTGCGAAGCAGGATCCATAACCTATTCAAAATAAGAAAACAAACAGATCTGCATCAGTGTCACCTCAACACTTACAAATGCAATGCAATGGTATGTACTCTATCTAGACCCAGAAATGCCTAAACCGATGCTCTGATACCACTAAATGTGACACCCCTTACCCGTCTACAGTGTAGCCGAGCAAGTTATGCCACTCAGTGTGTCGAAACACCAATTCATGTTTCAATTTCAATTAATCCCTTTTAATTCATTTATTTATAATTTCTGATAAATCTAAATTTTTCCACAAATTTTATAGAAAATCTGGCAGAGTGCCGGCTATAAATTGGACAAACAGTTCTTCTGAACCTGTTAAAAACACTCCCAATAATATCATCACATTATTCTCAATCAACCTCCAATATATTCTCAACAATTTCTCAATTCACTTCAGTATCTCAAAAATTTAATTCAATTCAAAACACAATCCACTCAATGAAAAATGCTCAATTTATTACTGAACATATTCTATAGATACTTACATCAAAACATAATTACATGAACTTATAATATACATTACAGAAGGTTACAAAATACCAAATGTCAACATATCAAAATATCAAAATGGCCTAATGTCCTACCAAATGCACTGCAATGTGAGGTGACTCTGAACTCTGAGTGCAGATATGAAGGCTCACCCTGTATGAGGCTTACTGGACTCCCCCGCTATGTCTCCAGTACCTACGCGTGGCAAAAGCGACGCGCTAAGCAATTCTGCTTAGTGGTGACAATATAAAATAAAATAAAATAAAATAAAATAAAATAAGACATGTGTGCAAAATGTATATTTACATTTTTGAGTGGACTAAATTTCAAATATTTATTGCAATATTATTCGATTAAAGTTTGGTAAAATTTATTAATACTGCCCGAGTAACCTATACTAGTTGACTGAACTGGATAAACGGGTAAACGGGTACTAGGTACTAAGTACCTCGAACCATCACAGCATTGGTCACATTGTGTCTCCTGGTGTGCAACAGAACAACTAATAAGCTGTGATAATTATCGGGGATTAAACCCGAGTATAATAACTCATTATCATAGCCAAAGGCTATTATGTTACAGAATGGCATGGGAAGCTATGAAATACAGAATGGCATAAATCCATATGCGATCGCTAATGTAACCCTATTGGCATGCCAAACTATCCAACCAATCACATTAGGCCTACTAGGGAATTTAATACTTTTTATTTGTGTAATTCTTTGAAATTGAAATTTTTATGACTACTATTCATTTCACTAGTCAACCAAAATGTTGACTTTTGCATTGATAATAGGTAAATTAGTTTAATTATCATCAATAAACTACATTTTGCATTTAAAACTTATTGGTATTGGTTGCCAATACCATCTCTAAGCTTAATTATAATTAGACAAAAATTTCAGTTTTCATGCTTTGTTTTTACTATTCCATTAGTCATATTTTCAGTGGAAATTTGGAAACGTGATCAACATGAAAGTTGTTCCTTATTTTGTCTAGATGAATTTCATTTTTTGAATCACTCCATTTGGAGTTTTGTACCTCAAGTTATGGCCTAAATACCATAACTGGCCGGCTTGGACAGATTCCAAATTTCTGGGCAAAACTGGTTCTGCCAGATTTGGTGACTCAAGTTTGGTTGGCAATTTGACTAGGTTATGTTCATAATTTGGGTTATGTTTCTGCATGAAAGTTGTTGGTCTATATGTCACCTTGTTGCTGGTAAAATTTCAGGTCAATTGGACCTTTCTACATTGAGTTATGACCAAATGACCAAACACTGTTCATTTGGTCATTTTGCCCAGGCAGATTGCAGGTCACCCGGATTAGGGCAAACTTTTGGTCAAGTTGGTTTGGTTTTCTGGGCATGGTTTCTTCATCAACGTTGTGCCATTATGTGTCTAGTTTCATGTCCAATTGGCCAAACACCAATTGAACCTCTACAATTCAAGTTATGGCTGTCCAAACAGGCTGGACTCATAGCCAAACTGCGCAGTTACACAAGCGACCACTCCAACCTCAAATCCCACAACCCAATTCACTTCATTTTTGGTTCAGACCAAACCAAATGGTCACTAATTGACCATTAAAACCTACTTCCATCATCACAAGATCAAATCTCATTCTTCAACCCAAACCCTAACTCAACAATTTCAAAATCATGCATTTTCACTTTATTTCATCAATCTACTTAGCAAATACATATTGTGGGCAGCCCTAATACCCTTTTAACTTCATTAAATTCAACACCATCAAACATTAACCATGGCTGCCAAAAATAAGGGATGGCATACCAATGTCTTTCATCAAGTTTCTTCGTCATTTAATCACCAATATAGTGCTTAAACATGAAATTGAATTGAAATTTAAGGTTTTGGTCACTAACCTCTTTTAGCTCAAATCCAAGCCAACCAAAACTTTAATTTTTCTTCAAAATTTTGCTGCCCAAAGCTTCCTCAAGGTGTGGAGTGAATTTTTTGTGAAGACAACTAGGGCTTTTAGGGTGTGGAAGCCAGGGAAAATCAAGCTTGAAAAAGCTTGTCCATGGAGGGAAGAATGGTTCACGGCAAGGACGAAGAAGAAATAGAAATCTGATTTTTTTCTCTCAATTTTCAGCCCATTTGTCTCTTTTAAACACATTTATGCCATGTATCAACACTTGAGTGGGTGAAGGCACACTAATGACATCATGTGATGTCATAAATTCCCATTTAATTCTTTTTTTTTTCTTTTCTTTTCTACTCATTTTCAATTCAATTTTTAGTGATATTTATTCACATTTTATGTCATAATAATTATTTACTTAACTGGACAAGTCGGCCAAAAATCACCTCTGAAGGCGAAATGACCAAAATGCCCTCCGTTTAGCTTAACGGGCCAAAATTGTCTGTACCGATCGAAAATTTTTTCTAAATATTTCCTTGGAATTCTAATGCCATAGGAACCTCAGTGACCCTTCTCTGGAGTCCCAAAAATTATTTTATAATTTTTCCCCCGGGTCTAGGGCTCCTAGTTGCGAGAACCGCAACTTCTCACTAGGTTACCCATCGCTAGGGCACCGGCTCATTTAACTTGGTTGTATTTTATTTCTAAAATTTTTCCTAAATTTTTCTTATTAATATTTGAGTTAATTATAGTTCCTCACTTTAGTTTAAATATTTTTTCAGACATTCTAGCTGTCCGGACCGACACCGATCACCGGAACAGTAGAATGTACGAAACAGGGAGGGTGTTACACAGTTCACTTGTTATTCCGTGTGTCAAAATGGGTTTTGAAGTGCTAGTAACTAGTCCATTTGGACAAGAGATTCTGGTCAACAGAATCTATAAAGACTGTCCTTTGGTGATCCAAGGACATGTTTTTCTGTCAGATTTAATTGAAATGCCCTTCAGAGATTACAATATCATCTTGGGCATGGATTGGTTAGCCAGGCATCACGCCATGATTGACTGTAGACTGAAGACAGTCACTTTTGGTCTCCCTCTGTATGGTGATATGGTAATATATGAGGAGAGGCAGTTACTGCCATCAAACATCATTTTGGCTTCACTAGCCAGAAGGATGATCGGAAAGGGGTGTGAAGCATACTTGGCACATGTGATAGACACCCAAGGGGGGAGTCTGACACTAAGAGACATCCCTACTGTATGTGACTTTCCAGATGTGTTTCCTGATGAATTACCAGGATTACCTGCAGAAAGAGAGGTGCAGTTTGAAATTGATGTTATACCTGGTGTGGACCCAATCTCCATAACACCATATAGAATGGCACCAACAGAATTGAAAGAGTTGAAAGTGCAGTTGCACAAGCTACTTGACAAAAGCTTTATCCGCCCTAGTGTGTCACCTTGGGGAGCGCCAGTGTTGTTTGTTAAGAAGAAGGATGGCACTCTTCACTTATGTATCAACTATCGGCAGTTGACTAAGGTGACAATAAAGAACAGATACCCATTGCCCCGCATTGATGACTTGTTTGATCAGTTGAGGGGTGTAGCTGTGTTCTCCAAAATTGACCTGAGATCGGGTTATTATCAGCTGAAAGTACAAGAGTAGAGTATTCCTAAAACTGCCTTTAGAACCCGTTATGGCCATTATGAGTTCTTGGTCTTGCCATTCGGGTTAACTAATGCTCCGGCTACTTTTATGGATCTGATGAACACTATCTTCAGACCATACCTCGACCAGTTTGTTATGGTATTCATAGATGATATATTAGTCTATTCGAGGAGTGCAGATGAGTATGATAGATAACTGCGGATTGTACTGCAGACTTCAAGGGAGAAACAGTTATACGCCAAATTATCGAAGTGTGAATTTTGGCTTAAGGAAATATCCTTTTTGGGGCATGTAGTCTCGGCTGAGGGCATCAAGGTAGATCCAAGTAAGATAGAAGCTGTCCTTAATTGGAGACCACTCAGAAATATCACGGAGATTCACAGTTTTTTGAGTCTAGCTTAAAGGAGCAAAAGCATGAAAAATACAAGTTTATACCATTAAATTCAAAAATTTTCACCAAGGGTCACATGCATCATGCAAGATTTATTTTTATCTATTTGATTTCAATGGTAAACAACATATTAAAACACTTTTAATATGTTTTTGGATCTGTATTTTCCATTTAAGATTTTAGAATTAATCAGATTAATTTTTAGAACCCTAGATTAAATCAAGAACAAATACACTAATCTCTTGATGCACTGCAGTGTATTTGTGCCATTCAGATGCATCTTCAGGACACCAGATGTTGTCCCTCTAGCTTGTCCACACCAAGAACACCTATGGCAGCCCTTGAACAGCTTCTACAGCTTTTTCTATTAATTAGAAAATCAAGTTTATCCTTTTAAGAGATTAAAGATGTAAACAGGACACTAGAAACAATTTCTAGTATTTTAAATTTCAAGAGATTGTTTGCTAATCTCTTGGAATAGATGAGAAAAGAAGATCAAGAGAAGCCTCTTGGGTGGCGGCACCAAAGAGAATAGCTGCTGGTTGTGTTGTTTTCTATTCATAACAACACTTATATAGCCAGGTTAACACATTAAACCCTTGCCATATGTCATCCTCTGATTGGTTCTAGGTTTAATAAACCCAATCACATTGTGCCAAGTGTCAAATCTATATTTAATCTTAATTTTAATCATCTTATATGATTAAAAAACATTTGGCAAGCTTATGTGTAATTCCAAGTGTCACCATCTCATGGTGCCACATGTCACCCTATAAAATGACCAAAATGCCCTTGTGTTTTAATTTTGAGTTCTTAACCCAAAATAATTATTTCTCTTCTTCTAATCAATTTATATCAAATATAAATTAATTAATTAATCTTTACTAATTAATTTCACATAAATTAAATTCATATTTAAACACTTTAAATATAAATTTAACTTATACTATACATTCAATAATCTAGATTCGGTTTCAAGCCATGCTAGGGACTTTGCAATCTAATTGTAAACCAAACCTATTTAATTAATCAATTAAACTCTTTAATTAATTAATTAAATAATATTTAATTAGGTGATAACTTGTGTATGTGTGTGACTTACTAGGCTCATCACTAATTGGCAATGAAACATTATATCAACTCTTAATATCATCAGAACTCTTTCTTACCATAATTGATTTCTCTAAATCATTTTATGCACCTCATAGACCATGGTTAACACCTAGCATAGCATGCCATGGCCACCCAATGAGTAATAAGGTTTACCTTAAATGAACCTATAATTATATGTTACCATGCACTAGAATCTCTCTGTTACAAAATCCCAACTAAAGCTGGAGTCATGGTTTATGTCAAACTCCATTTGCTTTGAATATTATGTTTTCTTTTAATTCCAGTTATTGATTAAAAAGAATTTCTCATCAGAAACTCTTTCTGAATAAATCTATCTGTCCTGGCCAGGAACTTGAAACATCAAGAATAATTAAATGAACATAGGATTTTATCTCTATTTACTTAGAGGAACAGATTCCATCTTGATCAACACCTACCTCCATATATAACTAGTAGGAGCCAACACATGCCCATATACCCATACACAGTACAAGTATAAAAGCAGTATCAAACTCAAACCACCTATATACAAGATAACTGTGCTATCTCAGGTCTAAAGATTATATGGACTGATATGATTTATGACAATGCATTGACAAGAGTAAACTCCATGTGCTTGTCATAAGTGTCACTAGTTCGGCCTACTTATCATGTATAAGTGCCTATCATGTTTGTTATATGGCATGAGTCTCACCATTCCATCTTATTTATATCTTATATAAATAACTTGGAAACAAACATGAATACAATATTTCTGGATAAGTCATGTCCTAATTATGAAGTATCTTCGATTGTGAACCTATTTATGATAATTTATACTAGAAATACTATCAATCATATTCTTAACAACTTAAGAATAGAATTTCTAACAAAATATCAATGGACCTTTTCTATTACACATAAATATACTATGTAAACGGAAAAGTGGAAATGCCTTTTATTAATGAAAAATGTACAAGATACATACTAAATGATATGCTCTAGAACATACTACTAACAATCTTCCACTAGCACTAGAGCCATTCATTACAATATCTTAGACTCATCTTCTCAAGATGTCGGTCTAGCTGAGTCTGTGACATAGGATTAGTGAATGGATCAGCTGAATTTTCAGCTGATGCTATTTTCTGTATGGCTACATTGCCTCGCCCAACTATTTCTCTGATAATGTGGTAACGCTTTTCTATGTGCTTGGATTTTTGGTGAGACCTTGGTTCCTTAGCCTGTATGACTGCTCCATTGTTGTCATAGTGTAGTGGAACTGTTAACTCAATGAAAGGAACTACTACAAGTTTTGTCACAAACTTCTTTATCTAAATAGCTTCCTTTGCAGCATCTGATGCAATAATATACTCAGCCTCTGTAGTGGAATCTACGGTCATGCTCTATTTGGAACTTTTCCAACTGACTGCTCCTCCATTACAAATGAACACATACCCAAAGGTAGACTTTCTATCATCGATATCTGATTGGAAATCAAAATCAGTATAACCATTCAATTGCAAGTTTCCACCTCCATAAATTAAGAATAAATCCTTAGTTCTTCTCAAGTACTTAAGGATATTCTTGATAGCTATCCAGTGTTCCAAACCTGGATTGGATTGATACCTGTTAGTCAAACTAACAGCATATGCGATATCCGACCTAGTACACAACATTGTATACATTAAACTTCCAATAGGCGAAGCATATGGAATCCTGGCCATTTTATCTCTTTCTTCAGGTGTCTTTGGAGACATCTCTTTAGAAAGATGGATACCATGTCTCACTAGTAACAATCCTCTCTTGGAATCAAGCATGTTAAACCTCTTTAACACCTTTCCCAAGTATAGACTTTGGGATAAACTAATTATTCTTTTCGCTCTATCTCTATAGATGCGAATCCCAAGAAAATAGGTTGCCTCCCCTAAGTCTTTCATTGAAAATGTATTCGACAACCATACCTTTACAGTTGTCAACATACTTGTTTCATTACCCATCAACAGTATATCATCCACATATAAGACAAGGAAAGTGATAGCAATGTCACTAACCTTCTTATATACACGTGGCTCATCCTCATTTTTTATAAAACCAAATGATTTAATGGCTTCATCAAAACGGATGTTACAACTCCTCGAAGCTTACTTCAACCCATAAATGGATCGCTTTAGCTTGCATATCTTGGAACCATCTTGGGATTCAAAACCCCTAGGTTGTTCCATGAAAATGTTTTCTTCAATGTATCCATTAAGAAAAACTGTTTTGACGTCCATCTACCAAATCTCATAATCATAGTATGTAGCTATTGCTAATAGAATCCTAATTGATTTAAGCATGGCAACAGGCAAGAAAGTCTCCTCATAGTCGACTCCTTGCCTTTGGCGAAACCCTTTCGCTACTAGCCTTGCCTTATAGGTCTCTACCTTTCCATTAGAACCAATTTTCTTCCTGAAAATCCATTTGTTCCCTATAGGTACAATACCTTCAGGTGGGTCAACAAGATCCCAAACTTCATTCTTATACATGGAATCAATCTCGGATTTCATAGCATCAATCCATTTTGAAGAGTCTATATCTGATATAACTTCTTCATAGGTAAGTGGATCATCTCCATGATCTACTTCTTCATGAGTAGACAACTCTTGTTCTTCTTCATGAAGGAAACCATATCTCACTGGTGGGTGAGATACCCTGGTTGTTCTACGAGGAACAGCTATAGATGTTTCATCAATGGGTATAGGTTGACTAGATGGATCTATATCCCTACAATTTGTTGGTTAGTCAGAATTGTCCAATACCAACTCTATTTGCCTTCCTTTGCTTCCTTATTGAACAAACTGTTGTTCGAGAAATGTAGCATCTCTACTCACCACAACCTTTTGTGATGTAGGCAAATAAAAATAACATCCAAAACTATCTTTTGGATATCCAACAAATCAATCCTTTTCTGATATGGTTTCCAATTTATTAGTGTTCAGCTTTTTGATATAAGCTGGACAGCCCTAAATCTTAACATGCTTAAGACTTGGTTTTCTTCCATGCCATATCTTATAAGGTGTGGAAGAAACTGATTTTGATGGAATCCTATTCAGAATATACAAAGCTGATTCTAATGCAAATCCCCAAAAGGAGATTGGCATATCAGTATAGCTCATCATACTACGTACCATATCCAATAGGGTACGATTTCTCCTTTCAGATACACTATTCAGCTGTGGCGTTCCTGGAGGAGTTAGCTAGGAAATAATCCCATGCTCTCTCAAGTATTCATCAAATTCAGTACTCAAATATTCACCTCCACGATCTGATCAAAGAGCTTTAATACTCTTTCCTTTTTAATTTTCTACTTTAGATTTAAATTCATTGAACTTTTCAAAGGATTCATATTTGTATTTCATCAAATACAAATACCCAAACCTTGATTTATCATTAGTAAAGGTAATAAAATATTGAAAACTATCTCTAGCGATTTCCTTAAATGGACCACATACATCACTATGTTTTAGCTCTAAAACATTTTCAGCCCTTAGCCCTTGTCCAACAAAGGGTGATCTAGTCATTTTGTCCTAAAGGCTAGATTCACAAGTTGGAGTAGGCTCAGAGCCCAATGAGGATAGAATCCCCATTTTCTCCAGTTTTGCAATCCTATCTTCTGCAACATGACATAACCTTAAGTGCCAAATATATTTTGAACTATAGTTGGTTTTCACCATGGCATTGCATTCATTTAGATCACTTGCATTCATTTTGTGTTTGTCATTATTATTCAAATAATAAAGACCATCATTCATATAACCCGAACCAACATATTTATTTCCAAAATAAATATTGCAAACATCATCTGTGAACTGAAATTCATAGCCATTTCTAGTCAAACTAAATATAGAAATGATGTTCTTAAAAGCATTAGGTACATATAAAATATTATCCAAACACAAAACATGTCCAGACATGTAAAAAGATTTACATCCTATGGCTAAAGCTTTAACAGTTGAGCCATTGCCAATCTGGAGTCTAACATCTCAAGAATGCAAGCTGCTACTATTTGCTAGTTCCTGCATATCATTAGAAATGTGAGAACTGGCACCAGTATCTAAAACCCAGGCTGTAGATGAACTATGAGCATTATCAGAATCTAAATAACAAGATATGGACATACCTTCCGAAGGTTTATCCTTCTTATCCTTCAGACAAGCAAGATATTCTGGGCAGTTCCTTTTCCAGTGCCCATCCTTCTGGCAGTGGAAACACTTTCCTTTGCCCCCATCAGCTTTAGTCTTCCCATTCTGTTTAGCTATTTTCTTAGAAGGACCAGGAATCTGAGGTTTCTTTTTCTTATTGCCCTTCTTCTTGTTGGACTTTCTAGTGGAAGAATATGCAATCAAAGCTACTTCTTTTCCTTTATTGCCTGGCATATTCTTTTGGGCAATAACTGTTAGTAGTATGCCCTAGAGCATATCATTTAGTGTAACACCCCTAAGTTCGGTAGTGCGTTCTACTGTTCCGGTGACCAGTGTTGTCCGGACAGCTAGAATGCCTAGAACTACACTTCGATAGGAGTGAGGAGACATTAAATAATGAAATACAAGAAAAGAAAATACAAGAAAAATAAAGGAAAAATAATAGTAAAGAAATGCAACTAAGTTAAGCGAGCCGAGAACCCTAGCGATGGGTGACCACATCAGGAAGTCACGGCGTGGACTGTTGACTAGCCCTGGACCGCGGGTAACCCTGGGAAATATTTTTAGGACTTAAATAGACCCCTATTGAAGTATAAATATCATTAGAAATATTAAATAAAAATTAAATAATTAGTACAAAGAAAAGTGAGAAATCGAAAAACGGACAAAACCCGGTGTTATCGAAAAATCGGGAATGCAACCCGAACAGGGGCATTGTGGTCATTTGACACCCCGAGTTGTCTTTTGACCTAAATTTCCATTAAAAATAAATGATATTAAATGTTGAAAATGTCATTAAAATTAAAAGAGTGGTACCTAATATGATTAATGAAAGTGTGATGGCCAAATTGCAAATTTTAGAAACTTTAAATAAACAATTATATTAAGTTAGTTAGTGCTCCACTAAAATTTCATTTGGACACTTAAGAACTGAAGTGGGACAGGTGTAGAACCCTTGCCTTCTTCTTCCTCATTTCATTTTCTTCTTGGCCGCATCCTTTCTTCCATGGAAAACTCCATGGCCGTCCACCATTAAGCTCAAGTCCACCTATGATCCAAGCCATTTTTCCACTAGCTTCCTTCACAAAAATTGTTCTACACCACTTGGACAGTTGATAGGCAGCAAGAAAGGAAAGTTTTTGTGGAGTTTTGAAGAATTTCCAAAGTGGTAAGTTTGTGTTTTTGAATATTGCTTTGTTAAAGTTTGTAAGCATGTTATGGGTGTTTGATTTATGGAGGAATTTTTGAGTTTTGATGTTGAATGGGAATGTGCACTTTTGGCAGCCATGGAAGCACCTTGAAGGAAGTTTAATTGTGCTTGTAAATGATGAATTAAATGATTGATTAAATGTATATTGTGTAGGAAATTGTTTAGGTGATGTATACTTAGTATATGTAAAGGTAAAATGAAATTTAAAGCTTGGAAAGTAATGGAATGTAAGTGTACCATTGTGGCAGTTTGCTAACCCTTGAAGAATGCTGGAATTCATGCTTGGTTTATGGAATAATGATGTTAAAATGTGTTGGTTGTTATGGCAGTTTGAATGTATGTATAGTGGTGTGAAGGTTGGACATGTGAATGAGCTTGGTTATGGAGTTAAATTGTTGTAAATTGAGTTGGGCAAATTCTTCACTTGTTGGTGCACATTGAATGTAATTGTAAGCTGCCAAAATGACCTATAATGTGTTGTGAATTATGTTTAGGTCATGGTACAACTAGAATTAGTTTGAATGTTAAGTTTGGTGAGTGTTAAAAGTGATGTTTGATATGTATGCAAGAATTGCAATAAGGCAGTTTGTGTTTTAGGCCTATAACTTTAAGTGTGTGGCTCCAATTGGTATGAGACGAATTGGAGGTGAAACTAGGCACAAAATGTGCAACTTTCATGAAGGAAGCTTTCCAAAATTCTGCGTGCAAGGTAGCTTGAAAAATGACCAAATCCGGATTAAGTGTAATTGAGGCCTGAAAACTGACCATTTGGGCAGCAGTTAGTGTTTAGGCCATATCTCACTCAAAACAGGTCCAATTGACCTGAAATTTTAACCATGAATAGTTAATACCCATATCTACAAGTCTTATGAAGACACCAAAGCCCATAAATGACCATAAGTAAGTCAAACAGCTTGCACAAGTTCGGGTCCAAAAACTGGCCGAACCTAAAATGACCTAAAGTGACCTAAAATGACAAATTTTAGTGCAATTTGACCAGCAATAGTAAAATGACCATAACTTGGTCTACATAACTCGGAATGACCTGAAATTTTTTCCCGCGTGCAATAAGACATAGATCTACAAGTTTGTAGTTTTGACCGAAACCCAAAAACTGAGGGAACTAGGTCGTCCGGCTAGGTCAAACTAATATCCCGGAATCCAGCAAATTGCAAGAAAATGCAGTATACACGGAACTGAAATTGGTAACATGTACCAACCCTAAAATACTATCAAATGTGACATATTAATAACATTAAAACCTAAATTACCTAGAATGTACCAAGGGTCGACATAGTAGGTTGACTAAGAGAATAAATGAATTCATAAAGACAGTTTAAATGAGTACTGAAACACTTTAAATTGTGTTTCTCAATTAGCAAAGACTCAGGGAGGGGAAGGAAACACTGAGTCAGAGCCAAGAGACAGTTATCAGAGGTTTGTGCATAATAATTATTTCTTTTGAATTTTTCAATTGAAATAAATTATGATTAATTGTATGTTATTGTTTTAAATTGTATTTGTGCATAATAAGTATTTCTTTTGAATTTTTCAATTGAAATAAATTATGATTATTTCTATGTTATTATTTTAAATTGTGTTTGTGCACAATAAGTATTTCTTTTGAATTTTTCAATTAAAATAAATTACGATTATTTGTATGTTATTGTTTTAAATTGTGTTTGTGCACAATAAGTATTTCTTTTGAATTTTTTAATTGAAATAAATTATGATTATTTGTATGTTATTGTTTTAAATTGTGTTTGTGCACAATAATTTTGATTTTTCATTTTCTACTTAAAAATTTAATTGAACATTATAGTTTTAAATTGTGTCCGTGCACAATACTTTTATATTCACTGCTTTTTCTAGCAAATTTATTTGGAGAAATGAGTTATGAATAAGTTTTGATTGCTTTGGTTTTGAGAATATTATTTGGAACTTATTGTATTGCCAACTTTGCAAATGGAAATTTTGAGATAAAATGTGATTTATGGTTTGTATGAAATATTGTGATTTGAAATTATTTTGATTCACATTTGGCATGACACTGTTGATATATTCCTCCCTCTTTGACTTATCAGTCTGGGGTGAGTGTGATTATGTTCCTCCCTCTTTGACTTCCTAGTCTGAGGTGAGTGTGGATGAGTACTCATTATTCAGCTAGCTTCCTCCCTCATTGATTTTGATTATTGGGCTGAGTGTGTCTTGTCGTGGTGTACAACACGGCATGTGTGGAAAAATTGTGTCATGGCCTAAATTATGTTATCGATTGGCAACATTATATTATTCAGTTATTTGATCGAATTTGTGTTATTGATTTGCAAAACGGTATTATTCAGTTATTTGATCAAATTGTGTTATTGATTTGCAAAACGGTATTATCCAGTTATTTGATCGAATTGTGTTATTGATTTGCAAAATGGTATTATTCAATTACTTGATCAAATTTGTGTTAGGTGAATTTTGGAAATTGTGAAATGGAATTGTGAATCATTTGATTTGTGAACTGTCAATAAAAGATTTATATATCGCATTTCAAATTGTTATTGTGCACCACTGAGTAAATTTTACTCAGCGATAGCTTTTCATTGCTGTCGCAGGTAGACAGACTGACAGGGCAGCAGACTAGGCTGCTAGTACTACATTGAGAGATCATCGGGTATATTGAGTGTACCACATTTTGCATTTTATACTGTAATGTATGTTCACTGTATGTATATATTGTTCTTAGTTTTGAGCAGTTGTAAAATAAAATTGTACATTAAAGTTGTAAAATAAATTATGAGTTATTTTGACTTGTAAAAAAATTGTATTATATTTCTTGTATCTCAGTCTTTGAAAAAGTACTATGGATTTGAGTTGAGAAATATGTTGTGTTGAGAAACATGTTGGAGTTAAGATATGGAAATATCTATTGAAGTGCTTTTTACAGGTTTTTCTGAAGAACTGTTTTATCCAAAATACAGATGGCACTCTGCCAAAATTTTTACAGAAATTCCAAATAATTGAAATGTGTTAGTTCTATCACTTCAGTTCAAAAAGGTTTTTAACACCTGTAAATAGTGCTCACCAATGTAAAAGAAGTAAGAAAAGTTTTTAAAATCCCTTGTAGTGTATTTAATGGGTTATCAGTAGACGGAGTTGGTAATTCATTAGGTATACTACGGGATCATGTTATGCCTTACAGAAGGGCGGGTGTGACATTTAGTATGTATCTTGTACATATTTTTATTAATAAAAGGCATTTCCACTTTTCCGTTTACATAATATATTTATGTGTAATAGAAAAAGTCCATTGATATTTTCTTAGAAATTCTATTCTTAAGTTGTTAAGAATATGAGTGATAGTATTTCTAGTACAAAGTATCATAAATAGGTTCACAATCGAGGATACTTCATAATAAGGACATGACTTATCCAGAAAGATTGTATTCATGTTTGTTACCAAGTTATTTATATGAGATATAAATAAGATGGAATGGTGAGTCTCATGCTGTATAGCAAACATGATAGGCACTCATAAATGATAAGTAAGCCGAACCAGTGACACTTATGACAAGCACATGGAGCTTACTCTTGTCAATGTTTTGTCATAAATCATATCAGCGCATATAATCTTTAGACCTGAGATAGCACAGTTATCTTGTATATAGGTAGTTTGAGTTTGATACTGCTTTCATACTTGTACTGTGTATGGGTATATGGGCATGTATTGGCTCCTACTAGTTATATATAGAGGTAGGTGTTGATCAAGATGCAATCTGTTCCCCTAAGTAAATAGAGATAAAATCCTATGTTCATTTAATTGTTCTTGATGTTTCAAGTTCCTGGCTAGGACAGATAGATTTATTTAGAAAAGAGTTTTTGATGAGAAAATCTTTTTAATCAAGAACTGGAATGAAAAGAGAACATAATATTCATAGCAAATGGAGTTTGACATAAACAATGACTCCAGCTTGAGTTAGGATTTTGTAACAGAGAGATTCTAATGCATGGTAACATATGATTATAGGTTCATTTAAGGTAAACCTTATTACGAATTGGGTGGCCATGGCATGCTATGCTAGGAGTTAACCATGGTCTATGAGGTGTATAAAATGATTTAGAGAAATCATTTATGGTAAGAAAGAGTTCTGATGATATTAAGAGTTGATATCATATCTCATTGGCAATTAGTGATGAGCCTAGTAGGTTACACACATACACAAGTTATCACCTAATTAAATATTATTTAATTAATTAATTAAAGAGTTTAATTGATTAATTAAATAAGTTTGGTTTGACATTAGATTGCAAAGTCCGTAGCGTGACTTGAAACCAAATCTAGATTATTTGATGTATAGTATAAGTTAAATTTTTATTTAAAGTATTTAAATATGAATTTAATTAATGAGAAATTAATTAATGAGAAATTAATTAATAGAGATTAATTAATTAATTTATATTTGATATAAATTGATTAAAAGAAGAGAAATAATTATTTTGGATTAAGAACTCAAAATTAAGACATAGGGGCATTTTGGTCATTTCACAGGGTGGCATGTGGCACCATGAGATGGTGACACATGATATTACACATAAGCTTGCCAAATGTCTTTTAATCATGTAAGATGATTAAAATTAAGATTAAATATAGGTTTGACACTTGGCACAATGTAATTGGGTCAATTAAACCTAGAACCAATCAGAGGGTGACATGTGGCAAGGGTTTAATGTATTGACCTAGCTCTATAAGTGTTGTTATGAATTAAAAATAAGACAACCAGCAGCCACTCCTCCTTTTTCATGCCATTTTGAGGCTCTCCATCTCTTCTTCTTCATCTCTCATTAATTCAAATAGATTAGCCATCAATCTCTTGAATTAAAAATACTAGAAATCGTTTATTGTGTCCTGTTTACATCTTTAATTTCTTAAAAGGCAGAACTTGATTTTCTAAATAATAGAAAAAGCTTTAGCAGCTGTTCAAGGGCTGCCATAGGTGTTCTTAGTGTGGACAAGCTAGAGGGACGACATCTGGTGTCCTGAAGACGCATCTCAAAGGCGCAAAGACACTGCGGTGCATCAAGAGGTTAGTGTGTTTGTTCTTGATTTAATCTAGGGTTCTAAAATTAATCAGATTAATTTGAAAATCTTAAATGGAAAATACAGATCCAAAAACATATTAAAAGAGTTTTAATATGTTGTTTATCATTGAAATCAAATAGATAAAAATAAATCTTGCATGATGCATGTGACCCTAGGTGAAAACTTTGAATTCAATGGCATAAACTTGTGTTTTTCATGCTTCCATTCCTTCAATTGCTATCAGAGCCACTATATTTGCCATTTAGATTATTGATTATATGATTTAATTATGTGTTTGATCATGAGATGATTTATCCATTGCTGGTTGTAATGGATATGTGGCAGTATGCTTGAAGAACACCATCAATGGTGCGCATTGTTTAGCTTCATAGGTGGTGCAAAGGTTTGGCTTTTTAATTTGCAATTGTTGCATGATATAAAAGCTCATCCTATGTCTAATTAAATTATTTAATTAGAATTTTAATCTCACAATTAAATTATGATTCAAATCATAATTTTAAAAAATTATTTGCATGTGATTCAAATCAGAATTTTAAAAGTTATTTGAATGTGATTCAAATCATAATTTTTAAAGTTGTTTGAATCATATTTAAATCTGTTTTTTTAAAGTTGTTTGAATAATATTCAGATCTGAATTTTTAAAAATTGTTTGAATGTGATTAAAATCTGATTTTTTAAAAATTGTTTGAATGTGATTCAAATCTGAATTTTTAAATTTGTTTGAATGAGATTCAAATCTGAATTTTTAAATTTATTTGAATCATATTCAAATCTGGATTTTTAAATTTAATATGAGATATTCAATTTAATTTTAAGTATGTATGTTCTATTTAATTGTTAAATAGTGATATGCATGATGGATGATCATGGTCTATAAAAGACCAATGTGATTGGATTTATTTCTTTTATGTTTCTTTGGGATTGTAAATTAATTAATTTATTTTAATTTAATTTGGGCATGTATTATTAAGTTTGTAATAATTTTTGGGTTGTAATTTCATTTGTTTAAGTTCTTGTAAATTCGCATTGGTATGCCAAGGATTACTATGTAATATTGGATTGCAAGAAGTTCAAGGAGGTCAAGAGCATTGGTGGGACCAGTAGAAGGAATTCAAGATCAAGTGTTGATTATGCACTCCTTCAGCAACTCATGTAAAATGAATGAATGAAATGCACCTAGGAATGCCCTGATTCAATTCTTGGTGGCTCAGAATTGAATTCCTTAGAAAGTCCATAATCATACCATATTTACTACTTATCCATGAATGCATGAGATGTATGGGAATGTATGCAATTATATGATATATGCATGCTAAATGGATAATGTGCAAAGTGAGACCTTAATAGTAATTAGGATGACTATAAAATCTTCCAAACAAATGATTAAGTTGGAAATGCTATGATTAAAGTAATTATAATATGGGCCCTCCATTGGGGCAATTATTTTAAGAAATTTTAAATAGTTGCATAAGATGCAATTAATTTAAGAGATTTTCTTAAGAATAATTGTTAAGCATGAGATGTTGTAAACATGTAAATGGTTTGGTGGCCAATATTGAATGCACCTGAGGACATTAAAATTATTTGCATAATTACTGGCTCAATGGGATCAACTTAACTAATGCAAGATAAGTCAATAATGGATATACCTGAGATTTTGAGCATTACGAGCAAGGTAAAGGATTGAACCTCACATGAGATGTGATGGGCAAGGAGTTGTTCACTTATAGTTTATTGTAATTCCAATAACGAATGTACTTGAGGATGATCAATAGAATTATAAGAATTCAATCACCCACTAGAAATCCATCCAACTAGGATTTTTGTTTTCTACTTTGGAAGTCTAGGATTCGCTAAGTTAGTGGGAGGACCAATTTGATTAAAAGATCATAATCATTTTGGTTAAGTACTTGATACATTTACTAATTAATCTGGTTATTTTTTGCAATTAATTTTTTTGATAATAATGAGCACAGAACAACCACCACCATCCAATATGCTTGCAAGCATACTTGATCGCAATAGGTTGATAGGACCTAATCTCTCTGATTGGCTAAGAAATTTGAAACTTCTCCTAAACCTTGAACATATAGGATATGTTATAGATTCAAATGTTCCTGGTCCCTTACCTCCAGAGGCCACTCTAGAGGAACATGAAACTTTGGACAAGTGGAAGGAGCATGATATGAGAGCTAAGTGTTACATGCTTGCTTCCATGAGTAATGAGTTACAGAAGCAGCATGAGAACATGCAGAGTACGAGTAAGATCCTCCTTCACCTATAAGAGTTGTATGATGAGCACAGTAAGAATGCTAGGTATGAGATATCTAGGCAGCTGTTCCACATGAAGATGTCTGAGGGACAGAATGTTGGGGATCATGTCCACAAGATGATTCGGCTGATTGAGCAGTTGGAACATCTTGACTTCAACTTGGATTTCCAACTACAGATGGATTTGATCCTTCAGTCCCTTCCTGAGTCTTTTGGGAATTTTGTAACAAATTTCCATATGACTAAATTGGAATGCACCTTAGCTGGTTTACTCAACATGCTAGTTATTGCCCAAAAGAATATGCCGGGCAATAAAGGAAAAGAGGTAGCTTTGATTGCATCTTCTTCTACTGGAAAGTCCAACAAGAAGAAGGGCAATAAGAAAAAGAAACCTCATATTCCTGGTCCTTCCAAGAAGATAGCCAAACAGAAAAACAAAGATCAAAGTTGACAAAGGTAAAGGAAAGTGTTTCCACTATCAGCAGGAAAGTGTTTCCACTGTCTAGAGTATAGAAATCTAAAAGAATGCAATGCCATGATGAAAATCAACTCAAAATTAAAAATATATTTGACACTTAAGATTAGGTCATGTTGCAGAAGATAGGATTGCAAAATTGGAGAAAATGAGGATTCTATCCTCATTGGGCTCTAAGCCTACTCCAACTTGTGAATCTTGCCTTTAGGGCAAAATGACTAGATCACCCTTTGTTGGACAAGGGCTAAGAGCTAAAAATATTTTAGAGCTAATATATAGTGATGTATGTGATCCATTTAAGGAAATGGTTAAAGGCGATTTTCATTACTTTATTACCGTTACTGATGATAAATCAAGGTTTGGGTATTTGTATTTGATGAAATACAAATATGAATCCCTTGAAAAGTTCAAAGAATTTAAATCTGAAGTAGAAAATCAAATAGGATAGAGTATTAAAGCTCTTCGATCAGATCATGGAGGAGAAAATTTGAGTACTGAATTTGATTAATACTTGAGAGAGCATGGCATTGTTTCCAACTGACTCCTCCAGGAACACCACAGTTGAATGGTGTATTTGAAAGGAGAAATCATACCCTATTGGATATGGTATGTAGTATGATGAGCTATACTGATATGCCAATCTCCTTTTGGGGATTTGCATTAGAATCAGCTTTGTATATTCTGAATAGGATTCCATCAAAATCAGTTTCTTCCAAACCTTATGAGATATGGCACAGAAGAAAACCAAGTCTTAAGCATGTTAAGATTTGGGATTGTCCAGCTTATATCAAAAAGCTGAACACTGATAAATTGGAAACCAGATCAGAAAAGGGTCGATTTATTGGATATCCAAAAGATAGGTTTGGATTTTATTTTTATTTTTATTTTCCTACATCACAAAAGGTTGTGGTGAGTAGAGATGCCACATTTCTTGAACAACAGTTTGTCCAAGAAGGAGGCAAAGGAAGGCAAATAGAGTTGGAATTATAGAATTCTGACCAATCAACAGATAAGATGGATATAGATCCATCTGGTCAACCTATACCCATTGATGAAACATCTACAGCTGTTCCTTGTAGAACAACCAGGGTATCTCACCCACCAGTGAGATATGGTTTCCTTCATGAAGAAGAACAAGAGTTGTCTACTCATAAAGAAGTAAATCATGGAGATGATCCACTTACCTATGAAGAAGCTATATCAGATAAAGATTCTTTAAAATGGATTGATGCTATGAAATCTGAAATTGATTCCATGTATAAGAATCAAGTTTGGGATCTTGTTGACCCACCTGAAGGCAATGTACCTATAGGGAACAAATGGGTTTTCAAGAAGAAAATTGATTCTGATGGAAAGGTAGAGACCGATAAGGTAAGGCTAGTAGCGAAAGGGTTTCGCCAAAGGCAAGGAATCGACTATAAGGAGACTTTCTCACCTGTGGCCATGCTTAAATCAATTAGGATTCTATTAGCAATAACTGCATACTATGATTATGAGATTTGGCAGATGGATGTCAAAACAGCTTTTCTCAATGGATACATTGCAGAAAATATTTTCATGGAACAACCTAGGGGTTTTGAATCCCAAGATGGTTCCAAGGTATGCAAGCTAAAGCGATCCATTTATGGGTTGAAGCAAGCTTTGAGGAGTTGGAACATCCGTTTTGATGAAGCCATTAAATCCTTTGGTTTTATCAAAAATGAGGATGAGCCATGTGTATATAAAAAGGTTAGTGACAGTGCTATCACTTTCCTTGTCTTCTATGTGGATGACATACTGTTAATGGGTAATGACACAGGTAGTTGACAACCGTAAAGGTATGGTTGTCAAATACATTCTCCATGAAAGACTTAGGGGAGGCAACCTATATTCTTGGGATTCGCATTTATAGAGATAGTGCGAAAAGAATAATTAGTTTATCCCAAAGTCTATACTTGGAAAAAGGAGTTAAAGAGGTTTAACATGCTTGATTCCAAGAGAGGATTGTTACCAAGGAGACATGGTATCCATCTTTCTAAATAGATGTCTCCAAAGACACCTGAAGAAAGAGATAAGATGGCCAGGATTCCATATGCTTCGGCTATTGGAAGTTTAATGTATGCAATGTTGTGTACTAGGCCGGATATTGCATATGCTGTTAGTTTGACTAGCAGGTATCAATCCAATCTAGGTTTGGAACACTGAATAGCTGTCAAGAATATCCTTAAGTACTTGAGAAGAATTAAGGATTCATTCTTGATCTATGGAGGTGGAGACTTGCAATTGGATGGTAATACTGATTCTGATTTCCAATCAGATATTGATGATAGAAAGTCTACCTCTGGATATGTGTTCATTTGAAATGGAGGTGTAGTCAGTTGGAAGAGTTCCAAACAGAGCACGACTGCAGATTCTACTACTAAGACTGAGTATATTGCTGCATTAGATACTGCAAAGGAAGCTGTTTGGATAAAGAAGTTCATGACAGAACTGACAGTAGTTCCTTCCATTGAGTCAACAGTTCCACTAAACTGTGACAATAATGGAGTAGTCATACAGGCTAAGGAACCAAGGTCTCACCAAAAATCCAAACACATAGAAAGGCGCTACCACTTTATCAGAGAAATAGTTGGACAAGGTGATGTAGCCATGCAGAAAATAGCATCAGCTGAAAATCCAGCTGATCCATTCACTAAGCCTATGTCGCAGACTCAGCTAGACCGTCATCTTGAGAAGATGGGTCTAAGATATTATAATGAATGGCTCTAGTGCTAGTGGGACATTCTTAGTAGCCCAAGAGCATATCATTTAGTATGTATCTTGTACTTATTTTTATTAATAAAAGGCATTTCCACTTTTCCGTTTACATAATATATTTATGTGTAATAGAAAAGGTCCATTGATATTTTGTTAGAAATTCTATTCTTAAGTTGTTAAGAATATGAGTGATAGTATTTCTAGTACAAAGTATCATAAATAGGTTCACAATCGAGGATACTTCATAATAAGGACATGACTTATCCAAAAAGATTGTATTCATGTTTATTACCAAGTTATTTATATGAGATATAAATAAGATGGAATGGTGAGTCTCATGCCGTATAGCAAACATGATAGGCACTTACAAATGATAAGTAGGCCGAACTAGTGACACTTATGACAAGTACATGGAGTTTACTCTTGTCAATGTTTTGTCATAAATTATATCAGTGCATATAATCTTTAGACCTGAGATAGCAAAGTTATCTTGTATATAGGTAGTTTGAGTTTGATACTGCTTTCATACTTGTACTGTGTATAGGTATATGGGCATGTGTTAGCTCCTACTAGTTATATATGGAGGTAGGTGTTCATCAAGATGGAATCTGTTCCTCTAAGTAAAAAGAGATAAAATCCTATGTTCATTTAATTGTTCTTGATGTTTCAAGTTCCTGGCTAAGACAGATAGATTTATACAGAAAGGGGTTTCTGATGGGAAAATCTTTTTAATCAAGAACTGGAATTAAAAGAGAACATAATATTCATAGTAAATGGAGTTTGACATAAACCATGACTCCAGGTTGAGTTGGGATTTTGTAACAGAGAGATTCTAGTGCATGGTAACATATGATTATAGGTTCATTTAAGGTAAACCTTATTACTAATTGGGTGGGCATGGCATGATATGCTATGTGTTAACCATGGTCTATGAGGTGCATAAAATGATTTAGAGAAATCATTTATGGTAAGAAAGAGTTCTGATGATATTAAGAGTTGATATCATATCTCATTGCCAATTAGTGATGAGCCTAGTAAGTCACACACATACACAAGTTATCACCTAATTAAATATTATTTAATTAATTAATTAAATAGTTTAATTGATTAATTAAATAGGTTTGGTTTCTAATTAGATTGCAAAGTCCCTAGCATGACTTGAAACCAAATCTAGATTATTGGATGTATAGTATAAGCTAAATTTATATTTAAAGTATTTAAATATGAATTTAATTAATGAGAAATTAATTAATAGAGATAAATTAATTAATTTATGTTTGATATAAATTGATTAGAAGAACAGAAATAATTATTTTGGGTTAAGAACTCAAAATTAAGACAAAGGGGCATTTTGGTCATTTTTATAAGGTGACATGTGGCACCATGAGATGGTGACATGTGGCACCATGAGATGGTGACACATGGCATTACACATAAGCTTGCCAAATGTCTTTTAATCATGTAAGATTATTAAAATTAAGAATAAATATAGGTTTGACACTTGGCACAATGTGATTGGGTCAATTAAACCTAGAACCAATTAGAGGGTGACATGTGGCAAGGGTTTAATGTGTTGACTTAGCTATATAAGTGTTGTTATGAATTAAAAATAAGACAACCAGCAGCCACTCCTCCTTTGTCATGCCATTTTGAGGCTCTCCATCTCTTCTTCTTCATCTCTCATCAATTCAAAGAGATTAGCCATCAATCTCTTGAATTAAAAATACTAGAAATCATTTCTAGTGTCCTGTTTACATCTTTAATCTCTTAAATGGCAGAAATTGATTTTCTAAATAATAGAAAAAGCTTTAGAAGCTGTTCAAGGGCTGCTATAGGTGTTCTTAGTGTGGAAAAGCTAGAGGGACAACATCTGGTGTCCTGAAGACGCATCTCAAAGGTGCAAATACACTGCAGTGCATCAAGAGGTTAGTGTGTTTATTCTTGATTTAATCTAGGGTTCTAAAATTAATCTGATTATTTTTAAAATCTTAAATGGTAAATACAGATCCAAAAACATATTAAAAGAGTTTTAATATGTTGTTTATCATTGAAATCAAATAGATAAAAATAAATCTTACATGATGCATGTGACCCTAGGTGAAAATTTTGAATTCAATGGCATAAACTTGTGTTTTTCACGCTTCCGTTCCTTCAATAACAAGCATGTTGAGTAAACCAGCTAAGGTGCATTCCTGTTTAGTCATATGGAAATTTGTCACAAACTTTCCAAAAGACTCAGGAAGGGACTGAAGGATCAAATCCGTCTGTAGTTAGAAATCCATGTTGAAGTCAAGATGTTCCAGCTGCTCTATCAGCCGAATCATCTTATGGACATGATCCCCAACATTCTGTCCCTCAGACATCCTCATGCGAAATAGCAGCCTAGATATCTCATACCTAGCATTCCTGCTGTGCTCACCATATAACTCTTGTAGGTGAAGGAGGATCTCACTCGCACTTTGCATGTTCTCTTGCTGCTTCTGTAACTCATTACTCATGGAAGCATGCATGTAACACTTAGCTCTCATATCATGCTCCTTCCACTTGTCCAAAGTTTCATGTTCCTCTTGAGTGGCCTCTGGAGGTGAGGGACCAGGAACATTTGAATCTATAACATATCCTATATGTTCAAGGTTCAGGACAAGTTTCAAATTTCTTAGCCAATCAGACAGATTAGGTCCTGTTAACCTATTGCGATCAAGTATGCTTGCAAGGATATTGGATGGCGATGGTTGTTCTATGCTCATTATTATCAAAAAAAGAACTGCAGAAAATAACCAGATTAATTAGTAACTGTATCAAGTAATTAACCAAAATGATTATGGTCTTTTAATCAAATTAGTCCTCCCACTAACTTAGCGAATCTTACACTTCCAAAGTAGAAAACGGAAATCCTAGTTGGATGGATTTCTAGTGGGTGATTGAATTCTTATAATTCTATTGATCATCCTCAGATACATCCAATATTGGAATTACAATAAATTATAAGTGAGCAACTCCTCGCCCATCACATCTCGTGTGAGGTTCAATCCTTTACCTGGCCCCTAATGCTCAAAATCTCAGGTACATGCATCATTGACTTATCTTGCATTAGTTAAGTTGATCCCATTGAGCCAGTAATTATGCAAATAATTTTAATGTCCTCAGGTACATCCAATATTGGCCACCAAACCATTTACATATTTACAACATCTCATGCTTAACAATTATTCTTAAGAAAATCTCTTAAATTAATTGTATCTTACGCAACTATTTAAAATTTCTTAAAATAATTACCCCAATGGAGGGCCCATGGTATAATTACTTTAATTATAGCATTTCCAACTTAATCATTTGTTTGGATGATTTTATGGTCATCCTAATTACTATTAAGGTCTCACTTTGCACATTATCCATTTAGCATGCATATATCATATAATTGCATACATTCCCATACATCTCATGCATTTATGGACAATAAATAAATATGGTATAATCATGGACTTTCTAAGGGAGTCAATTCTAAGCCTGCAAGAATTGAATCAGGGCATTCCTAGGTGCATTTCTTTCTTTCATTTTACAAGAATTGCTGAAAGAGTACATAATCAACACTTGATCTTGAATTCCTCCCACTGGTTCCACCAATGCTCTTGACCTCCTTGAACTTCTTGCAATCCAATTACATTGTAATCCTTGGCATACCAAGGCAAATTTACAAGAGCTTAAATAAATGAAATTACAACCCAAAAATTATTACAAACTTAATAATACATGCCCAAAATAAATTAAAATAAATTAATTAATTTACAATCCTAAAGAAACATAAAAGAAATAAATCTAATCATATTGGTCTTTTATAGTCTATGATCATCCATCATGCATATCGCTATTTAACAATTAAATAAAACATACATACTTAAATTAAATTGAATATCTCATATTCAACTTAAAAATCTAGATTTGAATGTGATTCAAACAAATTTAAAAATTCAGATTTGAATCTCATTCAAATAAATTTAAAAATTCATATTTGAATCATATTCAAACAACCTTAAAAATTCAGATTTGAATCACATTAAAACAATTTTTAAAAATCAGATTTGAATCACATTAAAACAATTTTTAAAAATTCATATTTGAATATTATTCAAACAACTTTAAAAAATCATATTTAAATATGATTCAAACAACTTTAAAAATTCAGATTTAAATCACATTCAAACAATTTTTAAAATTCAGATTTGAATCACATTTAAATAATTTTTTAAAATTTTGATTTAAATCAAAATTTAATTGTGTGATTAAAAATACTAATTAAACAATTTAATTAGTCATAGGATAGGCCTTAGATCATACAACAACTGCAGAATTAAAAAGCCAAAGCATGCACCACCCATGAAGCCACAAACCATGCGCACTATTTTGGTATTCTTCAAGCATTCCGCCACACATCCATTGCAACCAGCAATGGATAAATCATATAATAAACAATCTAAATGGCAAATATAGTGGCTCAGATACCAATTGAAGGAGTGGAAGCATGACAAACATAAGTTTATACCATTGAATTCAAAAATTTTCACCTAGGGTCATATGCATCATGCAATATTTATTTTTATCTATTTGATTTCAATGGTAAACAACATATTAAAAGTGTTTTAATATGTTTTTGGATCTGTATTTAGCATTTAAGATTTTAGAATTAATTAGATTAATTTTTAGAACCCTAGATTAGATCAAGAACAAATACACTAACCTCTTGATGCACTGCAATGTATTTGTGCCTTTTGGATGCGTCTTCAGGACACCAGATGTTGTCCCTCTAGCTTTTTCACACCAAGAACACCTATGCTAGCCCTTGAACAGCTTCTAAAGCTTTTTCTATTAATTAGAAAATCAAGTTTTTCCTTTTAAGAGATTAAAGATGTAAACAGGACACTAGAAACGATTTCTAGTATTTTTAATTCAAGAGATTGTTTGCTAATCTCTTGGAATAGATGAGAAAAGAAGATGAAGAGAAGGGGAACCTCTTAGGTGGCGACACCAAAGAGAATAGATGCTAGTTGTGTTGTTTTCTTTCCATATCAACACTTATATAGCTAGGTTAACACATTAAACCCTTGCCATATGTCACCCTCTGATTGGTTCTAGGTTTAATTGACCCAATCACATTATGCCAAGTGTCAAACCTATATTTAATCTTAATTTTAATCATCTTACATGATTAAAAAATATTTGACAATCTTATGTGTGATGCCATGTGTCACCATCTCATGGTGCCACATGTCACCCTGTAAAATGACCAAAATGCCTCTGTGTCTTAATTTTGAGTTCTCAGCCCAAAATAATTATTTCTCTTCATCTAATCAATCTATATCAAATATAAATTAATTAATTAATCTTTATTAATTAATTTCTCATTAATTAAATTCATATTTAAACACTTTAAATAAAAATTTAACTTATACTATACATCTAATAATCTAGATTTGGTTTCAAGACATGCTTGGGACTTTGTAATCTAATTGCAAACCAAACCTATTTAATTAATCAATTAAACTCTTTAATTAATTAATTAAATCATATTTAATTAGGTGATAACTTGTGTATGTGTGTGACTTACTAGGCTTATCACTAATTGGCAATAAAACATGATATCAAGTCCTAATATCATCAGAACTCTTTCTTACCATAATTGATTTCTCTAAATCATTTTACGCACCTCATAGACCATGGTTAACACCTAGCATAGCATGCCATGGCCACCCAATTAGTAGTAAGGTTTACCTTAAATGAACCTATAATCATATGTTACTATGCACTAGAATCTCTCTGTTATAAAATCCCAGCTCAAGCTGGAGTCATGGTTTATGCCAAGCTCCATTTGCTTTGAATATTATGTTCTCTTTTAATTCCAGTTCTTGATTAAAAAGATTTTCTCATTAGAAACTCTTTCTAAATAAATCTATCTGTCCTGGCCAGGAACTTGAAACATCAAGAACAATTAATTAAACATAGGATTTTATCTCTATTTACTTAGAGGAACAGATTCCTTCTTGATCAACACCTACATCCATATATAACTAGTAGGAGCCAACACATGCCCATATACCCATACACAATACAAGTATGAAAGCAGTATCAAACTCAAACCACCTATATACAAGATAACTGTGCTATCTCAGGTCTAAAGATTATATGCACTAATATGATTTATGACAATGCATTGACAAGAGTAAACTCCATGTGCTTGTCATAAGTGTCACTGGTTCGGCCTACTTATCATGTATAAGTGCCTATCATGTTTGTTATATGGCATGAGACTCACCATTCCATCTTATTTATATCTCATATAAATAACTTGGAAACAAACATCAATACAATCTTTCTAGATAAGTCATGTCCTAATTATGAAGTATCCTCGATTGTGAACCTATTTATGATACTTTGTACTAGAAATACTGTCACTCATATTCTTAACAACTTAAGAATAGAATTTCTAACAAAGTATCAATGGACCTTTTCTATTACACATAAATTTATTATGCAAACGGAAAAGTGAAAATGCCTTTTATTAATAAAAACATGTACAAGATACATACTAAATGATATGTTCTAGGGCATACTACTAACATAGCTGGCTACTGCTGTCGATTTGTGAAAGGGTTCTCCATGTTGGCATCTCCATTGACTAAGCTACTTCAAAAAGATGTGAAATTTTAGTGGACAGATAAATGCCAACAGAGTTTTGATGAATTGAAAAGGTGTTTTACTGAGACTCTAGTCCTGACTTTACCTAACCCAGGTAAAGAATACACAGTATATAGTGATGCTTCTCATAATGGGTTAGGTTATGTACTGATGCAAGATCAAAATGTCATTGCCTATGCATCACGCCAGGTGAAACCGTATGAGAGGAACTATCCGACACATGACTTAGAGCTTGCAGCTATTGTGTTCGCTCTTAAGATCTGGAGACATTATTTGTATGGGGAAAAGTATTACATCTACACAGATCATAAGAGTTTGAAGTATTTGGGCACTCAGAAATAGTTGAATTTGAGACAGAGGAGATGGTTAGAGTTGATAAAAGACTATGATTGTCTGATAGACTATCAGCCAGGGAAAGCTAACGTGGTGGCTGACACCTTAAGTCGTAAGACTATGGCAAGTCTATGGGTTACTCCTTTGTCTATGGTACATGAGTTGAGATCATTACATGCCAGCTTAGAGATTAATGATGAGGGGCAAACAGCAGTTGCATGGCATGTACAACTAGTGTTGATTGATCAGATCAGAATGGCTGCTCAGAATGATAAAAAATATCAGAAGCTATTAGAAGAAGTCCGACAGGGCAAGAAACCTGAATTCTCAATAAGAGATAACGGTCTGCTGCTTCACCAGGGTAGAATGTGCATTCCTAATGACGTTGACTTGAAACAGATCATTTTGAAGGAAGCACATGAGTCTCCTTTTGCTATGCACCCTGGTGGCACAAAAATGTATAGAGGGCAAGGAGCATTACAGGTGGATGGGTATGAAAAGAGATGTGGCAGAATTTGTTTCCAAATGCCTAACTTGTCAGCAAGTGAAGGCAGAGCATCAAGTATCAGCTAATTTGTTACATCCACTACCAGTACCATAATGGAAATGGGAGAGAATAATTATGGATTTTATGATGGGACTTTTGAGGACACAAAAGAGTCATGATGCAGTATGGGTCATTATTGACAGACTAACCAAGTCTACTCATTTTCTGCCAGTTTGGACGAACTACAGTTTAGAAAGATTGGCCAAGTTGTACATTAATGAGATAGTAAGACTGCATAGAGTGCCAGTATCCATCGTATATGACGGAGATCCTAGGCTCACTTCTAGATTCTAGGGTGGTCTTTAGGGAGCCCTAGGAACTAGATTGAACTTCAGTATGGCATTCCACCCACAGACAAATGGCCAGTCTGAGAGGGTAATTCAAATCTTAGAGGATATGCTATGGGCTTGTGTGATTGAGTTTGAGGGTTGGGACACACACTTGCCTTTGATTGAGTTTGCTTATAACAACAGCTACCAATCAAGCATTAGGATGCCTCCATATGAAGCTTTGTATGGCAGAAAGTGCAGAACTCCCATGTGTTGGGATGAAGTAGGTGAAAGGAAGATGATTGGGCCCGAAATTGTTCAGTAGACCAAGGAGAAGATCAAGGTGATCAGAGATCGACTCAAAGCTACATCAGACTGTCAAAAGTTCTATATTGATTTAAAGAGAAGGGATATTGAGTATGTAGTGGGTGAGAAAGTATTCCTCAAGGTTTTCCTTGGAAGAGAATTATGAGATTTGGCAGGAAGGGGAAACTGAGTCCTCGTTTCATTGGGCCCTATGAGGTTCTGGAGAGAGTGGGTCCTTTGGCATATCGTTCGACACTACCTCTAGAGTTGGAGAAGATACATAATGTCTTCCATGTGTCTATGTAGAGGAGATATAGATCAGACCTATCTCATGTACTACCAGTGGAAGAAATTAAAGTGAATCCAGACCTCACATATGAGGAAGAGCCCATAGTGTAACACCCCTCACCCGTCTACAGTATAGCCGAGCAAGGCATGCCACACGGAGTGCCGGAATACCTAATCTATGATTATCTCATTTCCTGAGCTCAATTTGATTTTAAGAAGTCTTTTATATAATATTCATATCATGCTGATACTATTTTCATACTTTATTAAAATCAGTGTTTCAAAAATGGTAATAAAAATTTGGCAAGGTGCCATTTGTATTTCGAACAAACTGTCCTTTCAGACTTGTTAAAAATAGTTCAATATGATAATATCAAAATCTCAATTATTTTACAGTCTTAATTTCTCAATAAAGTCAATAGACTTTTACAGTCATTAAACAGTTCCATAATACAGTCCACAATAATTTAAATATATCCAGAAAATCTCCATGTTATCTAATATGTACAAAATATTACAAACTTTAGAGCTTTCATAACATTATAGAATACAGGGCCGAATTTCAAATACAACAGAAGTATAAAATACAAGATATCTTAAGTCCTAACATGTATGCAATGCAGTGCAGATGACTCTGGACTCCTGTGCAGATCTGATGTCTCACTCGATCGTAGGTCTGCTGGGCTCCCCAGCTGTGTTTCCAATACCTATGCATTACAAAAGCAACACGCTAATCAATTTTACTTAGTGGTGCCAAATATAAAGAAATATTCGCTAAAATAAAGTAAATGAATTGTTTACGAATTTGTAACATCGATATACTTTGCAGTTACTGATTCTACTTTTATTTGCTAACATTCCAATATTTGCTAATTTTTGGTAGTGCTATATGTTAGTAGACTGGATTTAGCTATTTGAATTTAATAGTACTTGAATTACTGCTTGTATAGCCTATATACTGACCAGACTTGATAAACGGATATACTGGCACTGGGACCTAGTACCTCGGGCCATCACACCATCGGTTACAAAGTGTCTCCTGGTGTGCAACAGTGTGACTAAAAAGCCATGTAGTCAATCTGGCGATAAGCCAAGTATAAATACACAATATGTATAGCCGTAGGCTATTAAAGTCACAGTATGGCGTAATATGCCGTAAAAACACAGCATGGCATAAAGCCATTTACAGAACAGCTGTCAGAATCCTATTGGCATGCCAACCTATCCAAACTAGTCAACTAGGCAAACTAGGGCACATTATAAATTAATTGTTTAATTCTTTAATTTTTAGAGTTTACTAGTTATTATGTAATTCATAAGTCAATGCATATATTGACCTTTTTAGGTACTATAAATAAGTTGTTTCTGGCATCAACATGTCACAAATTGTAATTCAATATGTTGCTAATATAGTGCAATTTACCATTTTTACAAGTTGGCATTCATTGCCAAATTGCATTAAGCATCATTGTATGTAAATGTCAAATTCTCAATTTTTATGTGCTAGATGGGTCTAGCTTAAAGTCCTATTTCTCTTGGTTTTTAGTTTCTAGTCAAAGAAGAAAAATTGTAGCTCTATGTCTTATTGCACTCGGGGAAAAATTTCAGGTCATTCTGAATTGTATAGACCAAGATATGGTCAATTTACTAAAGCTGGATAGATTGCACCTTTAGTGCAAAATTTGGTCAATTTTAGGTTACTTTTAGTTCTGGCAGTTTTGGTACCCGAACATGTGCAAGCCATTTGACTTAGTTCTGGCCATTTCTGGGCTTTGGTGTCTTCATAAGAATTATAACTCTATGTCTAAGATATCCATGGTAAACATTTCAAGTCAATTGGACCTGTTTTGAGTGAGTTATGGTCATCCTAATGATTACTGTTCATATGGTCAAAAATCTGGGTTGCAAGGTTGCCATTCTGGATTTTGTCATTTCTCAGGTCAGTTTCTAGGCAGAATTTTGGCAACATTTCTTCATGAAAGTTGGCCTATTTAGTGTCTAGTTTCACTCCCCATTGGCCTCATACCAATTGGGTTCATAGTTTGGCACTTATGACTTAATTTAGGTACTGCCAACATATATAACCTGCATTTAAACATCACACTTCCAATTTTCACAATCCTCCTCCTTCTAATACTTAAATATCAATTACACATGCTACCCACAATTTAACACTATCATATTTCATTTATAAACTTTTTATTTACACACAAAAATTCATGATATTAAGGGCTGCCAAACATGGCAATTTGCCAAAGCATCAAGGTCCCATTTCAAACCCTTAATTCAAGCACTAACATGCATTTACTCGGACATTAACCTATTACAACTTCTATTTGAGTTAATCAACCTTAATTCCCATCCATTAGAGATAAGAAAAACTCAAACACAATAAACCTTCATGGCTACTGAAAATGGACAATTACATATCTCACTATTTTCTTCATGTCTCTTCACCAAAATACTCACCTTAACCTAAACACAAGGTTTACTAAAGCAAAGGAGAGGATTCGGACACTTACACTTTTGGAGCTTCCTTTAAACTTCACCAAATTTTGTTTTTCTTATTGCCAATATCTTCCCCAAGGTGAATAGGCAAGCTTTAATGAAAGAACCAAGTGAAAAGGATAGCTTAATCAATGGTGCATGGTGATGGAGGGAGTTCGGCCATGGTGGACTTCCATGGAGGTTCAGTTCGGCCAAAGCTTTAAAGGTTGAAGATGAAGATGATAATGAGTGCAATCTGCTATCCCAAAGCCTATTTTTGTGTCCTAATATTCAAGTTAGTGGAGCACTAAGTTCATTTTAATGTTTAATTAGTTAAAGTTTCCTTATTTGCTCATTTATCTCAATTATTTCACTATTTACGTAATGTATCTCATTTTAATTTTCATGAAATTTACAAAGTGTAATATCATTTAATTTTAATGGAAATTGAGGTCAAAAGGCAACTCTAGGTGTCAAATAACCAAAATGCCCCACTTCGGGTTATATTCCCGATTTTTTGGTAACACCGATTTTTGTCTGTTTCTCTATTTTTGTTTTCCTTTGTACCAATTTATTAAATTTTCTTTGATAATTCTAGTGTCAATTATATTTTAATAAACCTTTACTTACATCCCAAAATTTAATTCCAAGGGTTCCCTGCAGTCCTGGGGTCATCAATGGCCTTCCCAGTGCGGTCACCCAACGCTGCAGTGTTGGCTCATTTAACTTAGCTTCATTTTCTCTCTTTCATTTTTTTTTTATTTTTTTGTATTTTCTTTTTATTTATTTCAACATTAAATGTTTGTTCACTATCACTTAAGTGTAGTTCCAGACATCTTGACTTGCTTGGACTGATATTTGGCCACTGGAGCAGCAGAACGTACAGAATACGTACAGGGAGAATGTTACAACTCTTCCCCTCTAAATAAAAATTTTGTCCTTGAAATTTACCTGATGTGAAGAGCTGAGGGAACTGTGGCCTCATCGTCTCCTCGCTCTCCCATGTTGCCTCTTCCGTGTTGTGGTGCCTCCACAGGATATTTAGTAGTGGAATTGTCTTGTTTCTGAGCTCTTTTACCTCTCGTGCCAAGATTTAATTGGTTCTTCTTCATATGTCAGGTCAAGTTGTACCACAATTTCTTCTGCTGAGATGACATGTGAAGGATCTGATCTGTATCCTCTGAGCATCAAGACATGGAACACATTATGTATCTTGTCTAGCTCAGGTGGTAAGGCTAATCTGTAGGTTACTGGTCCCACACGTTTAATAGCTTCATAAGGGCCAATGAACCTAGGGCTTAATTTTCCCTTTTTCCCGATTCTCAACACTTTCTTCCACGGTGATACTTTGAGAAATACCTTCTCGCCAACTTCATACTCAATGTCCTTTCTTTTCAAGTCAGCATAAGATTTCTGTCGGTCTAAGGCAACTTTCAAATTGGCCTTTATTAGTTTCACCTTTTTCTCTGTCTGTTTTACCAGGTCTGGCCCCACTAGCTTATCTTCACCCAATTCAATCCAACATACAAGTGTTCTGCGTTTTCTCCCATACAGTGCTTCATAGGGTGCTTCATAGGGTGCCATTTTCTCCCATACAGTGCTTGATAGCTATTGTTGTATGCAAATTCTGCCAGTGGAAGATATCTGTCCCAACTTCCCTCAAATTCAATAATACAAATTCTCAGCATATCCTCGAGGACTTGGATTATTCTTTCTGACTGTCCATCCGTCTGAGCATGAAAAGCCGTACTAAAATGGAGTTGTGTGCCCAAGGACTCTTGTAATTTCTTCCAAAATCTAGATGTAAACCTCGGGTCTCTATCAGATATAATGGAAAGTGGAATTCCATGTAGTCTAACTATCTCACTGATGTACAATTCTGCTAGCTTTTCTAGTGAGCAGTTAGTTCTGACTAACAGAAAATGTGCTGATTTGGTCAACATATCCACAATCACCCATACTGCATCTTGCTTCTTTCGAGTGAGAGGTAGACCACTGACAAAGTCCATAGTGATTCGGTCCCATTTCCATTCAGGTATGTTTATGGGCTGTAACAAACCTTATGGAACTTGATGTTCTGCTTTGACTTGCTGACATGTCAAGCATCTAGTTACATAGTCAGCTATGTCCTTCTTCATACCTGGCCACCCGTATCAAAGTTTTAAATCATGGTACATTTTTGTACTACCTGGGTGCATAGCATACACACTGTTATGTGCTTCTTTCAGAATACTCGTTTTCAACTCTTTATCATCCGGTACACATACTATTTCTTTATAGTACTGGCACCCATTTTCTTTCCCAGACATTGGCGGTGTTAACACTGGTGCCTCTGTCAACATAGCCTTCAGCCTCTCAAAACTGGCTTGACACTTGTCATTCAAGTCAAATTTCATATTCTTGTGTAGCAATTTAGTCATTGGAGCAGCTATCAGGGAAAATCCCTTTACAAATCTTCTATAATATCCAGCTAACCCCTAGAAACTTCTGATCTCAATTGTATTTCTAGGAGGCTTCCATTCCATCATTGCTTCAATCTTCTTGAGATCCACTCTAATCCTTTCAGCTGATACTACATGTGCAAGGAATGCAATCTCATTCAACCAGAACTCACACTTGGCCAATTTGGCATACAGTTTCTTCTCTTTCAGAGTCTGTAGAATAATTCTCAAATGTTCATCATGTTCTGCTTTATCCTTGGAATACACCAGGATGTCATCAATGAAGACCACTACAAACCGATCTAAGTATGGATGGAAGGTACGGTTCATAAGGTCTATGAATGCTGCTGGAGCATTTGTTAACCCAAATGGCATTACTAGGAATTCATAATGCCCATATCGGGCTCTAAATGCAGTCTTAGGCACATCTGCATCCTTAACCCTTAGCTGATGATACCATGACCTGAGATCAATCTTAGAAAACTCACCGGCTCCCTTCAACTGATCAAACAGATCATTAATTCGAGGCAACAGATACTTGTTATTCACTATTACTCTGTTTAACTGCCGGTAGTTAACACATAACCTCAGTGTCCCATCTTTTTTCTTTACAAACAGTACCAGAGCTCCCCACAGTGACACGCTGGGGCGTATGAATCCCTTGTCTAGTAATTCATGCAGCTAGATTTTTAACTCTTTCAATTCAGTAGGTGCCATTCTATACGGAGCAATTGAAATCGGAGCTGTACCCGGCATAATCTCGATAGCAAATTCAACTTCTCTTTCTGGTGGCAAACTAGGCAATTCCTCAGGAAATACCTTAGAGAAATCCCTTACTGTGGGTATATCAGACAAGTCAAGTTTACCCTGCCTAGTGTCAACCACGTGTGCCAGATTTGCTTCACACCCTTTTCTCAACCATCTCCTTGCAACTATAGCTGAGATGACATTGGACAAGAAATCTGTAACACCCTCCTAGTAATAACTCCGTACATTCTACTGTTCCGGTGACCGGTGTCGGTCAGGACAGTTAGAACGTCCGGAAAAATAATTAAACTTAAGTGAGGGACCATAATTAACTCAAATATTAATAAGAAACACTTAGTAAAAATTTTAGAAAAAAAATACAACCAAGTCAAACGAGCCGGTGCCCAAGCGATGGATAACCGGAGGGAAGTTGCGGTTCTCGCAACTAGGAGCCCTAGACCCAGGGGAAAAATTATAAAATAATTTTTGGGACTCCAGAGAAGGGTCATTGAGGTTCCTATGGCATTAGAATGCCAAGAAAATATTTAGAAAAAATTTTCAATCGGTACAGACAATTTTGACCCGTTAAGCCAAACGGATGGCATTTTGGTCATTTCGCCTTCAGAGGTGATTTTTGGCCGACTTGTCCAATTGAGTAAATAATTAATATGACATAAAATATGAATAAACATTACTAAAAATTGAATTGAAATCAAGTAGAAAAGAAAAGAAAAGAAAAATGAGAAAAATGGGACTTTTGACATCACATGATGTCATTAAACTTTCTCTCCACCAATGACAATCAAGCAATTTCATTAAAAAGGGAAAATGAGGCAAAATTGAAACAAAAATTCTATTCTTCTTCCTTCATCAAACGGCAGCCTCTCTCTCCCTCTCTCAACCTCCATTAAACCTCACTTCTCAAGCTTGATTTCTACTTTGTTTCACCACAAAACCCTAACCTCTCTTCATTAAAATTTTATCCCACACCTTAAACAACCTTTTGGCAGCCTAGAAAGTGAAGGAAAGTGAAGTTTAGAGTTGGAAAAAATCTACCCTATTCAAGGTTAGTGCACTATATACCTAAAAACTCTTTAATTTCATGAATGGGAACTTGAATTTAGTAAGAAAATGTAATTTAAATGAACAAAACTCATGTGTATGTGTACATGAATTCCGGCTGCCCTAGTGAAGGAATAGGAAGGAGTGTTTTGATGAGCTTGAAGTGAACTAGAATCATGTTGGAAGTTTATAAATATAAGAATAATAAGTTGGTATGCTAACTAAGGCATTTTGTAGAAAACATAATGTGAAGCTAGGGTTTTGGGGAGTGAAAATTGATTTGGCTTATGAAATTGTTAGAGAACATTTTAATAGTCAATTAGTGACCATTTGAGGAGATTTGACCATAATATGGACTGAAAAATAGCATGGTAAAGGGAATTTCTATGCTGCCTAGGGACAGCAACAATGGACTGAGATTTCAGTGCAATTACACAGCCATAACTTTGGCTGTGTTAGTCCAATTGGTGTTTGGCAAATTGGACATGAAACTAGGCTTATAATGGCACATTTTTACTGAAGAAACCATGCCCAAAAGACCAAGGCAAGAGGACCAAAACTTGGCCCCAATCCGGATGCCCTGCAACTGATTCTGCAGAATGACCAAATGAACAGTAACTGTTCATTTGACCATAACTCACTGTAGATTTGGTCAATTGATCTGAAAGTTTTACAGCAACAATTTAAGACATAGACAAACAACTTTCATGAAGAAATCTAACCCAAATTATGGCCAGAACCTAACCCAAATGGCAGTGGCAGTCACTGTTCATGTTACTATAGATATGGTCAATTCTGCAGATTGGCAATCCGGCCAGCTGGGGTTTTTGGACCATATCTGGAGTTACAAAACTCCAAATGGAGTGATTCAAAAAAGGAAATTCAACTATACAAAATAAGGAACAACTTTCATGTTTGTCATTTCTTCAAATTCTCACTGCAACAGTGCTTAATGGAACAGTAAACATATGCTTCAAAAACTGAAATTTTCTGCCCTCTTGGTTTTAAGTTAGAAATGGTAATGGTGACCAATTCTAACAAGTTTTAAATGTAAAATGTGGTATGTTGGGAGTGCCAAAGTCAATGTACATATTTTCTATCCAAAAGTCAACATTTTTGTTGCCCAATGAGGTGAATAGTGACACCAAAACTTGAAATGCACAAATTGAAGAATTTAAAAGTTTCAAATGCCCTAGTATACCTAACATGATTGGTTTGGATAGTTTGGCATGCCAATAGGGTTCAATTAGCAGTACTGCACATGGCAATATGCCATTCTGTGATTTCATGGCTTTTAGCCATTCTGACTTTGTATTGAGCTTTGGCCTTGTGCCTGATATATTTACTGACTTGTTAGTCGCTTTGCACACCTGGAGATGCATATGTGACCGATGGTGTGGCGGCGAGGTACTTGATACCCGGTGCGGTTACCCGTTTATCGATCCGATGCGTCTAGTGTAGGTTACTTGGGCAACCAAATGAATTAAAATGGGCAAAGTAAAAGAAATAAATGAATGGATATACAAATACATGACAAACAAAACATGCACATGCATTATATATTTATTTTCTGTTATTTCTTGTTATTTTATTATTGCACCACTAAGCATTATTGCTTAGCGCGTTGCTTTTGCCACGCGTAGGTTCTGGAGATACAGATCGTGAGCCCAGTAGACCGCAGACTGGGTGAGTCCTTCAGGCAGTTCTGCACAGTGTCCGTGTCACCTCGTCACCTGCAGTGCATTGGTAGGACACTAGATGTCATTTTGTCATTTTGTAATTAAATTTTTATTTTCTCATATGTATTTGGGATTTATGTAATGTATTTTGAGGTTCATGTAAATAATAAAGATTTATAGTTATGTATGGAAATAATTTGAGTATTTAATTATTGTTTATATATGAGAACCCTGAGAAATGGATGTTTGAGAAATGAAAAGGCTGTTGAGACCTGAAATTGAAAAATTGTTGAGACTCTATTGATAAATTGAAGTTGGGATTGTGTGGAAATTATTTGGAAGTGTTTTTAACAGGTTCCGAAGAACTGTTTTCTCCATTTTTAGCCGGTACTCCACCGGATTTTCTATAAAATTTTCGGAACCTCAAATAAGTAATAATTTCGGTAAATAGCTTAAAATAAATTATATTTCACAAATTATATTCAAAAGCATGATATAAATCAATTAAGGTATATTAGAATGTGCCAGTACACCGTGTGGCATTACTTACTCGGGTATACTGTACACGGGTAAGGGGTGTCACATTTAGTGGTATCAGAGCACGGTTTAGGCGTTTCTGGGCCTAGATTGAGTCCATACCATGCATTGCATTTGTAAGAGTCGAGGTGACACTAACGCAGATCTGTTTATCTTTCTTATTTTGAATAGGATATGGACCATTTATCTCAGAGAGCCGTTGAGTAGGAAGTGGAGAGTCATGCTCCACCTGCAGCAGCTGAGACTGGGGGCATGAGAGAATCTACTCCGCCAGCTCAAGCAAAGCCTGCTCAGCCTCCGCAGGCCGTGTTTCAGCAAATGGCCGATTTCTTTAGACAAATGGCCGGGGTAATGCCAGCACCCCCACCACCACCAGCTCCACAGCAAAAATCACACCTGGAAAGGCTAAGAAAGTTTGGAGCTGTGGACTTCTATGGCAAGAGAGAAGATGACTGCATTGCGGTAGGAATTGGTTGAGCAGGCAGAGTACTAAAACAACTCCACTGCACTCCAGAGCAAAACCTGGAAGCTGCCATATCTTTGCTGCAAGATGATGCTTATGAGTGGTGGGACACGGTGTCCAGTGAAGTGCAGCCAGAAGCTGTAACTTGGGATTTCTTCCTCTCTGAATTCAAGAAGAAATATGTGGGTACTGTATACCTGGAAGAGAGAAGAAGAGAGTTTATTAACTTTGAGGCGAGGCAGTGTCAGTGGCCGAATATGAGAAGGAATTCGTAAGATTGAGCCGCTATGGAAGGGAGATAGTCCCTAATGAAGCTGAAAGGTGCAAGAGATTTGAAGAGGGACTAAATGACAACATCAAGATCCAGCTCACTACCTTGGGAATCACAAAATTTACCAAGTTAGTGGAAGCTGCAATAAAGGTGGAAAAAGTAAGAATCAGTGAGCAGACCAGAAGGGATAGACAGCAGAAGAGGGGCCCGGGTCAGTCTAGTTCAGCTCCTGCATTTGGGAAGAAGTTCAAGGGTCCTCCTGCACAGAGTTCAGCTCAGCCACAGGGTCAGGGTCAGTCTCAGGGGCCCAGGCCACAGTTCACCCCTAGGAGAGGTCAGTCCACACCATCAGTGGGCAGCTCTCCAGGGATGGGGTTCAGGGGACCAGCCCCAGCATCTTCTGCATGTCCACACTGCCTGAAGTGGCATAAGGGGGAGTGTTGGAAATGGCGGTGCCTGCTTGAGGTGTGGGTCAACAGAGCATCAGTTAAGGAACTGTCCACGCAGAACTACTACAGCTGCTCCAACACAAGCAGACAGACCTGCTCCTGCACCACAGAGAGGTAGAAAATCTGGTAAATCTGAGGCTGTTGGACCATCACAGAGGCCTGCATCTGAGCCAGCAGAGAGGCCTGACAGTAGACCACCAGCAAGGGCTTATGCTATTAGAGCTCAGGAGGAGCAAGATGCCCCGGACGTCATCAGGGGTACGTTCTTCCTCTACACTACACCTGTGCATGCATTGGTAGATCCAGGATCTACTCATTCCTACATTTGCATCAACCTACCCGTAGAAAGGGGGATACTGGTAGGGGAGAGTGACCAAGACATTCTGGTCACTAATCCATTGGGTCACAGTGTGGTAGTGAACAAAGTATATAAGGGTTGCCCGTTGAGGATTCAGGGGTATGAATTCTTGGCAGACTTGATTGAGTTGCCTTTCCATGAGTTTGACGTGATTTTGGGAATGGACTGGTTGTCACGTCATCAGGCAATAGTTGATTGCAAATTGAAGAGAATTTCTTTGAAAACCCCTGAGGGTAATGAAATTACAGTTGTGGGGGAAAGGACAGATTTCTTGTCCAATGTCATCTCAGCCACTGTTACAAGAAGAATGATGAGAAAAGGCTGTGAAGCCTACCTAGCACATGTGGTGGATACTAGGCAGGCTAAGCCAAACCTGAGTGACATACCCATAGTAAGAGACTTCCCAGAGGTATTTCCTGAAGAATTGCCTGGTTTGCCACCAGAAAGGGAAGTTGAATTTGCTATTGAGACACTGCCGGGTACAGCACCCATTTCCATTGCTCCTTATAGGATGGCACCCACGGAATTGAGGGAGTTGAAAACTCAGTTGCAAGAGTTGCTGGATAAGGGGTTCATACGCCCCAGTGTGTCACCATGGGGAGCTCCAGTGCTGTTTGTGAAAAAGAAGGATGGGACTTTGAGGCTTTGCATTGATTACTGGCAGTTAAACAAAGTGACTGTGAAGAACAAATATCCGTTGCCTAGAATAGATGATCTGTTTGATCAGTTGAAGGGAGCAGGAGTATTTTCTAAGATTGATCTCAGATCAGGGTATCATCAGTTGAGGGTAATGGATGCAGATGTGCCAAAGACTGCATTTAGGACCCGATATGGGCATTATGAGTTTCTAGTGATGCCCTTTGGCCTAACAAATGCACCAGCGGCATTCATGGACCTTATGAACCGTATCTTCCATCCACACTTAGATCGGTTCGTAGTGGTCTTTATTGATGATATTTTGGTGTATTCCAAGACCAGGGAAGAACATGATGAGCATTTGAGGATTGTTCTGCAAACCCTGAAAGAAAAGAAGCTGTATGCTAAGTTGTCCAAGTGTGACTTTTGGTTGAATGAGATTGCATTCCTTGGACACATAGTGTCAGCTGATGGGATTAGGGTGGATCCCAAGAAAATAGAAGCAGTGATGGAATGGAAGCCTCCCAGAAACACAACTGAGGTCAGAAGCTTCTTGGGGCTAGCTGGGTATTACAGGAGATTTGTGAAGGGATTTTCCCTAATAGCTGCTCCAATGACCAAGTTGTTACACAAGAATGTCAGATTTGACTGGAATGACAAGTGTCAGACCAGTTTTGAGAAATTGAAGGATATGTTGACAGAGGCACCAGTGTTAACACAGCCAGTGTCAGGAAAGGACTTTGTGGTCTACAGTGATGCCTCTCATAATGGGTTAGGGTGTGTATTGATGCAAGAGGGGAAGGTGGTCGTCTATGCTTCCAGGCAGCTAAGGCCACATGAACAAAATTACCCTACCCATGATTTAGAGCTTGCAGCAATTATCTTCGCATTGAAGATATGGAGGCATTACTTGTATGGGGAAAAGTGCTACATTTACACGGACCACAAAAGCCTGAAATACTTGCCAACCCAGAAAGAGCTCAACCTTAGACAAAGGCGATGGATTGAGTTCCTGAAGGATTATGATTGTGTAATTGACTACCATCCTGGGAAGGCAAATGTAGTTGCTGATGCTTTAAGCAGAAAATCCATGACAGCCTTGAGATCATTGAATGCCCGTCTATCTTTGGTTCGAGATGGAGCTATTTTGGCTGAGTTGCAAGTGAGGCCAAACCTGCTACAGCAGATTTTAGATGGGCAAAAGGCAGATGAGAAGCTAATGGCTATTATGAGCAAAATCCCAGAGGGAAAAGCAACTGACTATGAGGTGAAAGCAGATGGGTGTCTGTACTACAAAGGAAGACTGTGTGTACCAGATGATGGGGAATTGAAAGCTAGTATTCTAAAAGAGGCACACACTAGTGTATATGCTATACACCCAGGAAGTACAAAGATGTATCATGATCTGAAGCTTCAGTATTGGTGGCCTGGTATGAAGAAGGACATAGCTAACTATGTGACTAAATGCTTGACATGTCAGCAAGTCAAGGCAGAACATCAAGTTCCATCGGGTTTGCTACAGCCTATACGCATACCTGAATGGAAATGGGATCGGGTCACCATGGATTTTGTAAGTGGTCTACCTCTCACCCAGAAGAAACATGATGCAGCATGGGTAATAGTGGATAGATTGACCAAGTCAGCACACTTTCTGCCAGTTAGGACTGACTACTCACTGGAGAAGTTAGCGGAATTGTATATTAGTGAGATAGTTAGACTGCATGGAATCCCACTTTCCATCATATCTGATCGAGACCCAAGGTTTACATCGAGATTTTGGAAGAAGTTGCATGAATCCTTGGGTAAACAACTCCATTTCAGCACAGCTTTCCATCCTCAGACGGATGGGCAATCCGAAAGAGTAATCCAGGTAAACAATTGAAACCAATGAAATTGATACAAATATTGAATTGAAATGATAGTAATGACATGAAAAATTTGTCAGGTCCTTGAGGATATGCTGAGGAGTTGTGTCATTGAGTTCTAGGGAAGTTGGGATAGATAAGTCCCACTGGCAGAATTTGCATACAACAATAGCTACCAAGCTAGCATTCAAATGGCCCCGTATGAAGCATTATATGGGAGGAAATGTAGAACTCCAGTGTGCTGGACTGAATTGGGTGAAGACAAACTGGTAGGGCCAGACCTGGTGAAATAGACTAAGGAGAAAGTGAAACTAATCAAAGCCAACCTGAAGGTTGCCTCAGACAGACAGAAATCTTATGCCGACCTGAAGAGAAAAGAAATAGAATATGTGGTTGGCGACAAAGTGTTCCTCAAGGTGTCACCGTGGAAGAAAGTGCTGAGGTTTGGAAGAAAAGGTAAGTTAAGCCCTAGGTTCATTGGCCCATATGAAGTCATTGAACGTGTGGGTCCATTGGCCTATAGGCTAGCTTTACCACCAGAGCTGGACAAGATCCATAATGTGTTCCACGTGTCCATGCTCAGAAGATACCGCTCAGACCCTTCACATGTCATCTCCAGGGAAGAAATTGAAATACAACTGGATTTGACATATGAAGAATAACCTCTACGGATCCTGGCTCGGGAAGTAAAAGAATTGAGGAACAAGCAAATTCCATTGGTGAAAGTGCTTTGGAGGCACCACAACATCGAGGAGGCAACTTGGGAAAGTGAAGAGATGATGAGGCAACAGTTCCCTCAACTGTTTGCATCAGGTAAATTTCGAGGATGAAATTTAAATTAGAGGGGAAGAGTTGTAACACCCTCCCGGTAACAACTCCGTACATTCTCTTATTCGGTGACGGTGTCGGTCGAACAATTTGGAACATCCGGAAAAATAATTAAACTTAAGTGAGGGATCATAATTAACTCAAATATTAATAAGAAACACTTAGTAAAAATTTTAGAAAAAAAAATACAACCAAGTCAAACGAGCCGGTGCCCAAGCGATGGGTAACCAGAGGGAAGTTGCGGTTCTCGCAACTAGGAGCCCTAGACTCGGGGGAAAAATTATAAAATAATTTTTGGGACTCCAGAGAAGGGTCATTGAGGTTCCTATGGCATTAGAATGCCAAGAAAATATTTAGAAAAATTTTTCAATCGGTACAGACAATTTTGACCCATTAAGCCAAACGGAGGGCATTTTGGTCATTTCGCCTTCAGAGGTGATTTTTGGCCGACTTGTCCAGTTGAGTAAATAATTAATATGACATAAAATATGAATAAACATTACTAAAAATTGAATTGAAATCAAGTAGAAAATAAAAGAAAAGAAAAATGAGAAAAATGGGACTTTTGACATCACATGATGTCATTAAACTTTCTCTCCACCAATGACAATCAAGCAATTTCATTAAAAAGGGAAAATGAGGCAAAATTGAAACAAAAATTCTGTTCTTCTTCCTTCATCAAACGGCAGCCTCTCTCTCCCTCTCTCAACCTCCATTAAACCTCACTTCTCAAGCTTGATTTCTACTTTGTTTCACCACAAAACCCTAACCTCTCTTCATTAAAATTTTATCCCACACCTTAAACAACCTTTTGGTAGCCTAGAAAGTGAAGGAAAGTGAAGTTTAGAGTTGGGAAAAATCTGCCCTATTCAAGGTTAGTGCACTATATACCTAAAACTCTTTAATTTCATGAATGGGAACTTGAATTTAGTAAGAAAATGTAATTTAAATGAACAAAAATTATGTGTATGTGTACATGAATTCCGGCTGCCCTAGTGAAGGAATAGGAAGGAGTGTTTTGATGAGCTTGAAGTGAACTAAAATCATGTTGGAAGTTTATAAATATAAGAATAATAAGTTGGTATGCTAACTAAGGCATTTTGTAGAAAACATAATGTGATGCTAGGGTTTTGGGGAGTGAAAATTGATTTGGCTTATGAAATTGTTAGAGAACATTTTAATAGTCAATTAGTGACCATTTGAGGAGATTTGACCATAATATGGACTGAAAAATAGCATGGTAAAGGGAATGTTTATGCTGCCTAGGGACAGCAGCAATGGACTGAGATTTCAGTCCAATTACACAGCCATAACTTTGGCTGTGTTAGTCCAATTGGTTTTTGGCCAATTGGACATGAAACTAGGCTTATAATGGCACATTTTTACTGAAGAAACCATGCCCAAAAGACTAAGGCAAGAGGACCAAAACTTGGCCCCAATCCGGATGCCCTGCAACTGATTCTGCAGAATGACCAAATGAACAGTAACTGTTCATTTGGCCATAACTCACTGTAGATTTGGTCAATTGACCTGAAATTTTTACAGCAACAAGTTAAGACATAGACAAACAACTTTTATGAAGAAACCTATCCCAAATTATGTCCAGAACCTAACCCAAATGGCAGTGGCAGTCACTGTTCATGTTACTGTAGATATGGTCAATTCTGCAGATTGGCAATCCGGCCAGCTGGGGTTTTTGGACCATATCTGGAGCTGCAAAACTCCAAATGGAGTGATTCTAAAAAGGAAATTAAACTAGACAAAATAAGGAACAACTTTCATGTTTTTCATTTCTTTAAATTCTCACTGCAACAGTGCTTAATGGAACAGTAAACATATGCTTCAAAAACTGAAATTTTCTGCCCTCTTAGTTTTAAGTTAGAAATGGTAATGGTGACCAATTCTAACAAGTTTTAAATGTAAAATGTGGTATGTTGGGAGTGCCAAAGTCAATGTACATATTTTCTATCCAAAAGTCAACATTTTTGTTGCCCAATGAGGTGAATAGTGACACCAAAACTTGAAATGAACAAATTGAAGAATTTAAAAGTTTCAAATGCCCTAGTATACCTAACATGATTGGTTTGGATAGTTTGGCATGCCAATAGGGTTCAATTAGCAGTACTGCACATGGCAATATGCCATTCTGTGATTTCATGGCTTTTAGCCATTCTAACTTTGTATTGAGCTTTGGCCTTGTGCCTGATATATTCTGACATTGTTATTTGTTTTGTTGCCTGCCGGAGATGCATATGTGACCGATGGTGTGACAGCCCGAGGTACTTGATACCCAGTGCCAGTTTACCCGTTTATCCAGTCCAGTCGTCTAGTGTAGGATACTTGGGCAACCAAATGAATGAAAATGGGCAAAGTAAAAGAAATAAATGAATGGATATACAAATACATGACAAACAAAACATGCACATGCAATACATATTTATTTTCTGTTATTTCTTGTTATTTTATTATTGCACCACTAAGCATTATTGCTTAGCGTGTTGCTTTTGCCACGCGTAGGTTCTGGAGATACAGATCGTGAGCCCAGTAGACCGCAGACTGGGTGAGTCCTTCCGGCAGTTCTGCACAGTGTCCGTTTCACCTCGTCACCTGCAGTGCATTGGTAGGACACTAGATGTCATTTTGTCATTTTGTAATTAAATTTTTATTTTCTCATATGTATTTGGGATTTATGTAATGTATTTTGAGTTTCATGTAAATAATAAAGATTTATAGTTATGTATGGAAATAATTTGAGTATTTAATTATTGTTTATATATGAGAACCCTGAGAAATGGATGTTTGAGAAATGAAAAGGCTATTGAGACCTGAAATTGAAAAATTGTTGAGACTCTATTGATGAATTGAAGTTGGGATTGTGTGGAAATTATTTGGAAGTGTTTTTAACAGGTTCCGAAGAACTGTTTTCTCCATTTTTAGCCAGTACTCCGCCGGATTTTCTATAAAATTTTCGGAACCTCAAATAAGTAATAATTTTGGTAAATGGCTTAAAATAAATTATATTTCACAAATTATATTCAAAAGCATGATATAAATCAATTAAGGTATATTATAATGTGCCAGTACACCGTGTGGCATTACTTACTCGGGTATACTGTACACGGGTAAGGGGTGTCACAAAATCTGTCCTTTCACCCACAACTGTTATTTCTTCGTTCTCAGTAGTTTTCAGAGAGATTCTCTTCAATTTATAATCTATTATTGCCTAATGATGGGATAACCAATCCATTCCCAAAATCACATCAAACTCGTGGAAATGCAGTTCAATTAAGTCTGCTGAGAACTCTTTCCCTTGAATCTTCAATGGACAGCCCTTATACACCTTGTTTACTACCACACTATGGCCTAGCGGATTTTTGACCAGGATGTCTTGGTCACTTTCCTCTACTAGTATTCCCTTTTCTACGGGCAACTTGATACAAATATATGAATGAGTAGATCTAGGATCCACTAATGCATGCACAGAAGTATTATAGAGGAGGAACATACCCTTGATGACATCTGGAGCATCCTATTCCTCCTGTGCCCCTATAGTATAGGCTCTGGCTAGTTTTCTACCTTCTGCTCTCTCCACAAACTCTGATACAAGTTTCTGTGAAGTACCAGCTGCCTCAGCCTTACCCGGCTTCCTTCCCCTTGGAGCTGGAGGGGCAGGCCTAACAGTTGATATTGGAATAGATGTAGCAGTTCTTGTTAGTAGTATACCCTAGAATATATCATTTAGTATGTATCTTGTATATGTTTTTATTAATAAAAGGCATTTTAACTTTTCCATTTACATAAGTTATTTATATGTAATAGAAAAGGTCCATTGATATTTTGTTAGAAATTCTATTCTCAAGTTGTTAAGAATATGAGTAACAGTATTTCTAGTACAAAGTATCATAAATAGGTTCACAATTGAGGATACTTCATAATAAGGACATGACTTATGCATAAAGATTGTATTCATGTTTGTTCCCAAGTTATTTATATAAGATATAAATAAGATGGAATGGTGAGTCTTATGCCATATAACAAACATGATAGGCACTTATAAATGATAAGTAGGTCGAACCAGTGACACTTATGACAAGCACATGGAGTTTACTCTTGTCAATGCATTATTATAAATCATATCAGTTCATATAGTCTTTAGACCTGAGATAGCATAGTTATCTTATATATAGGTGGTTTGAATTTGATAATGCTTTCATACTTGTACTGTGTATGGGTATATGGGCATGTGTTAGCTCCTACTAGTTATATATGGAGGTAGGTGTTGATCAAGATGGAATCTGTTCCTCTAAGTAAATTGAGATAAAATCCTATGTTCATTTAATTATTCTTGATGTTTTATGTTCCTAGCCAGGATAGATAGATTTAATCAGAAAAGAGTTTCTGATGAGAAAATCTTTTAATCAAAACCTGGAATTAAAAGAGAACATAACATTTATAGTAAATGGAGTTTGACATAAACCATGACTCCAGCTTGAGTAGGGAATTTGTAACAGAGAGATTCTAGTGCATGGTAACATATGATTATAAGTTCATTTAAGGTAAACTTTATTACTGATTGGGTGGCCATGGCATGCTATGCTAGATGTTAACCATGGTCTACGAGGTGCATAAAATGATTTAGAGAAATCACTTATGGTAAGAAAGAGTTCTGATGATATTAAGAGTTGATATAATGTCTCATTGCCAATTAGTGATGAGCTTAGTAAGTCACACACATACACAAGTTATCACCTAATTAAATATGATTTAATTAATTAATTAAAGAGTTTAATTGATTAATTAAATAGGTTTGGTTTGCAATTAGATTGCAAAGTCCCTAGCATGACTTGAAACCAAATCTAGATTATTGGATGTATAGTATAGGTTAAATTTATATTTAAAGTGTTTAAATATGAATTTAATTGATGAGAAATTAATTAATAGAGATTAATTAATTAATTTATATTTGATATAAATTGATTAAAAGAAGAGAAATAATGATTTTGGGTTAAGAACTCAAAATTAAGACACAGGGGCATTTTGGTCATTTTCACAGGGTGACATGTGGCACCATGAGATGGTGACACATGGCATTACACATAAGCTTGCCAAATGTCTTTTAATCATGCAAGATGATTAAAATTAAGATTAAATATAGGTTTAACACTTGGCACAATGTGATTGGGTCAATTAAACCTAGAACCAATCGAAGGGTGACATGTGGCAAGGGTTTAATGTGTTGACCTAGCTATATAAGTGTTGTTATGAAAAGAAAAAAACATAACCAGCAGCTCCTCATCCTTGGTCCTGCCACCCAAGAGTCTCTCTTCTCTTTCTCTTCATCTCTCATCTATTCCAAGAGATTAGCAAACAATCTCTTGAATTAAAAATACTAGAAATCATTTATAGCGTCCTCTTTACATCTTTAATCTCTTAAAAGGCAGAACTTGATTTTCTAAATAATAGAAAAAGCTTTAAAAGCTGTTCAAGGGCTGCCATAGGTGTTCTTGGTGTGGACAAGCTAGAGAGACAACATCTGGTGTCCTGAAGATGAATCTCAAAGGCACAAATACACTGCAGTGCATCAAAAGGTTAGTGTATTTGTTTTTTGATTTAATCTAGGGTTCTACAATCAATCTGATTAATTTAAAGTCTTAAATGGAAAATACAGATCCAAAAACATATTAAAAGAGTTTTAATATGTTGTTTATCATTGAAATCAAATAGATAAAAATAAATCTTGTATGATGCATGTGACCCTAGGTGAAAATTTTTGAATTTAATGGTATAAACTTGATTTTTTCACGCTTTCGTTCCTTCAATTGGTATCAGAGCCACTATATTTGCCATTTAGATTGTTGATTATATGATTTAATTGTGTGTTTTGATCATGAGATGATTTATTCATTGCTGGTTGCAATGGATGTGTGGCGGCATGCTTGAAGAACACCATCAATGGTGTGCATGATTGGGCTTCATGGGTGGTGCATGGTTTGGCTTTTTAATTTATAATTGTTGTATGATCTAAAAGCTCATGCTATGTCTAATTAAATTGTTTAATTAGAATTTCAATCACCGAATTAAATTTTGATTCAAATCAGAATTTTAAAAATTGTTTGAATGTGATTCAAATCTGAATTTTAAAAGTTGTTTGAATGTGATTCAAATCTGAATTTTTAAAGTTGTTTGAATCATATTTAAATCTGATTTTTTAAAGTTGTTTGAATAATATTCAGATCTGAATTTTTAAAAATTGTTTGAATGTGATTCAAATTTGATTTTTTAAAAATTGTTTGAATGTGATTCAAATCTGAATTTTTAAATTTGTTTGAATGAGATTCAAATCTGAATTTTTAAATTTATTTGAATCATATTCAAATCTGGATTTTTAAGTTGAATATGAGATATTCAATTTAATTTAAGTATGTATGTTTTATTTAATTGTTAAATAGTGATATACATGATGGATGATCATGGACTATAAAAGACCAATGAGATTGAATTTATTTCTTTTATGTTTCTTTGGGATTATAAATTAATTTATTTATTTTAATTTATTTTGGGCATGTACTGTTAAGTTTGTAATAATTTTTGGGTTGTAATTTTATTTATTTAAGTTTTTGTAAATTTGCCTTGGTATGCCAAGGATTACTATGTAATATTGGATTGCAAGAAGTTTAAAGAGCTCAAGAGCATTGGTGGGACCAGTGGGAGGAATTCAAGATCAAATGTTGATTATGTACTTCTTTAGCAACTCTTGTAAAATGAATAAATGAAATGCACCTAGGAATGCCCTGATTCAATTCTTGGTGGCTCAGAATTGAATCCCTTAGAACGTCCATGATCATACCATATTTACTGCTTATCCATGAATGCATGAGATGTATGGGAATGTATGCAATTATATGATATATGCATGCTAAATGGATAATGTGCAAAGTGAGACCTTAATAGTAATTAGGATGACCATAAAATCTTCCAAACAAATGATTAAGTTGGAAATGCTATAATTATAGTAATTATAATATGGGCCCTCCATTGGGGCAATTATTTTAAGAAATTTTAAATAGTTGTATAAGATGTAATTAATTTAAGAGATTTTCTTAAGAATAATTGTTAAGCATGAGATGTTGTAAATATGTAAATGGTTTGGTGGCCAATATTGGATGTACCTGAGGACATTAAAATTATTTACATAATTACTGGCTTAATGGGATCAACTTAACTAATGTAAGATAAGTCAATAATTGATGTACCTGAGATTTTGATCGTTAGGGGCTAGATAAAGGATTGAACCTCACATGAGATATGATGGGCAAGGAGTTGCTCACTTATAGTTTATTGTAATTCCAATAACGGATGTACCTGAGGATGATCAATAGAATAATAAGAATTCAATCACCCACTAGAAATCCATCCAACTAAGATTTTTGTTTTCTACTTTAGAAGTGTAGAATTCGCTAAGTTAGTGGGAGGACCAATTTGATTAAAAGACCATAATCATTTTGGTTAATTACACGATACATTTACTAATTAATCTAGTTATTTTTTGTAGTTAATTTTCTGATAATAATGAGCACAGAACAACCACCACCATCCAATATCCTTACAAGCATACTTAATCGCAATAGGTTAACAGGATCTAATCTCTTTGATTGGCTAAGAAATTTGAAACTTGTCCTGAACCTTGAACATATAGTATATGTTCTAGATTCAAATGTTCCTAGTCCCTTACCTTCAAAGGCCACTTTAGAGGAACATGAAACGTTGGACAAGTTGAAGGAGCATGATATGAGAGCTAAGTGTTACATGCTTGCTTCCATGAGTGATGAGTTACAGAAGCAGCAAGAGAATATGCAGAGTGCGAGTGAGATCCTCCTTCACCTACAAGAGTTGTATGGTGAGTACAGAAGGAATGCTAGGTATGAGATATCTAGACAGCTATTCCGCATGAGGATGTCTGAGGGACAAAATGTTAGGGATCATGTCTACAAGATGATTTGGCTAATTGAGTAGTTGGAACATCTTGACTTCAACATGGATTTCCAACTACAGACGGATTTAATCCTTCAGTCCCTTCTTGAGTCTTTTGGAAATTTTGTGATAAATTTCCATATGACTAAACAGGAATGCACCTTAGCTGGTCTACCCAACATGCTGGTTATTGCCCAAAAGAATATGCCAGGCAATAAAGGAAAAGAGGTAGTTTTGATTGCATCTTCTTCTGCTGGAAAGTCCAACAAGAAGAAGGGCAATAAGAAAAAGAAACCTCAGATTCCTGGCACTTCTAAGAAAATAGCTAAATAGAAAAGGAAGACTAAAGCTAACGAATGCAAAGGAAAGTGTTTCCACTACCAGAAGGATGGGCACTGGAATAGGAACTGCCCAGAGTATAGCAATCTAAAAGAATGCAATGCCATAGTGAAAATCAACTCAAGTTCAAAATATATTTGGTACTTAAGGTTATGTCATGTTGCAAAAGGTAGGATTACCAAACTGAAAAAAATAGGGATTTTATCCTCATTGGGCTCTGAGCCTACTCCAACTTGTGAATCTTGTCTTCAGGGCAAAATGACTAGATCACCCTTTGTTGGACAAGGGCTAAGAGCTGAAAATATTTTGGATCTAATACATAGTGATGTATGTGGTCCATTTAAGGAAATGGCTAGAGTCGGTTTTCATTACTTTATTACCTTTACTGGTGATAAATCAAGGTTTGGGTATTTGTATTTGATAAAATACAAACATGAATCCTTTGAAAAGTTCAAAGAATTTAAATCTGAAGTAGAAAATCAAACAGGAAAGAGTATTAAAGCTCTTCGATCAGATCATGGAGGTGAATATTTGAGTACTGAATTTGATGAATACTTGAGAGAGCACGGCATTGTTTCCTAGCTGACTCCTCTAGGAACGCCACAACTGAATGGTGTATCTGAAAGGAGAAATCATACCCAATTGGATATGGTACGTAGTATGATGAGCTATACTGATATGCCAATCTCCTTTTGAGGATTTGCATTAGAATCAGCTTTGTATATTCTGAATAGGATTCCATCAAAATCAGTTTCTTCCACACATTATGAGATACGGCATGGAAGAAAACCAAGTCTTAAGCATGTTAAGATTTGGGGTTGTCCATCTTATGTAAAAAAGCTGAAACACTGATAAATTGGAAACCAGATAAGAAAAAGGTCGATTTGTTGGATATCCAAAATATAGTTTTGGATATTATTTTTATTTGCCTACTTCACAAAAGGTTGTGATAAGTAGAGATGCCACATTTCTTGAATAACAGTTTGTTCAAGAAGGAGGCAAAGGAAGGCAAATAGAGTTAGAATTAGAGAATTTTGACCAACCAACAGATCAGATGGATATATTTCCATCTAGTTAACCTACACCCATTGATGAAACATCTACAATTGTTCCTTGTAGAACAACCAGGCTATCTCACCCACCAGTGAGATATGGTTTCCTTCATGAAGAAGAACAAGAGTTGTCTACTCATGAAGAAGTAGATCATGGAGATGATCCACTTACCTATGAAGAAGCTATATCAGATATAGACTCTTCAAAATGGATTGATGCTATGAAATCTGAAATTGATTCCATGTATAAGAATCAAGTCTGGGATCTTGTTGACCCACCTGAAGGTATTGTACCTATAAGGAACAAATGGGTTTTTAAGAAGAAAATTGGTTCTGATGGAAAGGTAGAGACTTGTAAGGTAAGGCTAGTTGCGAAAGGGTTTCGCTAAAGGCAAGGAATCGACTATGAGGAGACTTTCTCACCTGTTGCCATGCTTAAATCAATTAGGATTCTATTAGCAATAGCTGCATAGTATGATTATGAGATTTAGCAGATGGATGTCAAAACAGCTTTTCACAATGGATACATTGAAGAAAACATTTTCATGGAACAACCTAAGGGTTTTGAATCCCATGATGGTTCCAAAGTATGCAAGCTAAAGCGATCCATTTATGGGTTGAAGCAAGCTTCAAGGATTTGGAACATCCGTTTTGATAAAGCCATTAAATCCTTTGGTTTTATAAAAAATGAGGATGAGCCATGTGTATATAAGAAGGTTAGTGATAGTGCTATCACTTTCCTTATCTTATATGTGGATGACATACTGTTGATGGGTAATGGCACAGGTATGTTGACAACTGTAAAGGTATGGTTATCAAATACATTCTCCATGAAAGACTTAGGGGAGGCAACTTATATTCTTGGGATTCGTATCTATAGAGATAGAGCGAAAAGAATAATTGGTTTATCCTAAAGTCTATACTTGGAAAAGGTGTTAAAGAGGTTTAACATGGTTGATTCCAAGAGAGGATTGTTACTAGCGAGACATGGTATCCACTTTTCTAAAGAGATGTCTCCAAAGACACCTGAAGAAAGAGATAAGATGGTCAGGATTCCATATGCTTCGGCTATTGGAAGTTTAATGTATGCAATGTTGTGTACTAGGTCGTATATCACATATGCTGTTAGTTTGATTAGCAGGTATCAATCCAATCCAGGTTTGGAGCACTGGATAGCTGTCAAGAATATCCTTAAGTACTTGAGAAGAACTAAGGATTTATTCTTGATCTATGGAGGTGGAGACTTGCAATTGGATGGTTATATTGATTCTGATTTCTAATCAGATATTGATGATAGAAAGTCTATTTATGGATTTGTGTTCATTTGTAATGGAGGTGCAGTCAGTTGGAAGAGTTCCAAATAGAGCACGAATGCAGATTCTACTACCGAGGCTGAGTATATTGCTGCATCAGGTGCTGCAAAGGAAGCTGTTCGGATAAAGAAGTTCATGACAGAACTTACAGTAGTTCCTTCCATTGAGTTAGCAGTTCCACTACACTGTGACAACAATGGAGCAGTCATACAGGCTAAAGAACTCAGGTCTCACCAGAAATCCAAACACAAAGAAAGGCGCTACCACATTATCAGAGAAATATTTGGAAGAGGCGATGTAGCCATGCAGAAAATAGCATCAGCTGAAAATCCAGCTGATCCATTCACTAAGTCTATGTCACAGACTCAGCTAGACTGACATCTTGAGAAGATGGGTCTAAGATATTGTAATGAATGGCTCTAGTGCTAGTGGGAGATTGTTAAAAGTATGTCCTAGAGCATATCATTTAGTATGTATCTTGTACATGTTTTTATTCATAAAATGCATTTTCACTTTTCCGTTTACATAAGATATTTATGTGTAATAGAAAAGGCCCATTGATATTTTGTTAGAAATGCTATTCTTAAATTGTTAAGAATATGAGTGACAGTATTTCTAGTATAAAGTATCATAAATAGGTTCACAATCGAAGATACTTCATAATAAGGACATGACTTATCCAGAAATATTGTATTCATGTTTGTTCCCAAGTTATTTATATGAGATATAAATAAGATGGAATGGTGAGTCTCATGCCATATAACAAACATGATAGGCACTTATAAATGATAAGTAGGCTGAATCAGTGACACTTATGACAAGCACATGGAGTTTACTCTTGTCAATGCATTGTTATAAATTATATCAGTGCATATAATCTTTAGACCTGAGATAGCACAGTTATCTTGTATATAGGTGGTTTGAGTTTGATACTGCTTTCATACTTGTACTGTGTATGGGTATATGGGCTTGTGTTGGCTCCTACTAGTTATATATGGAGGTAGGTGTTGATCAAGATGGAATCTATTCCTCTAAGTAAAAAGAGATAAAATCCTATGTTCATTTAATTGTTCTTGATGTTTCAAGTTCCTAGCCAGGACAGATAAATTTAATCAGAAAAGAGTTTCTGATGAGAAAATTTTTTAATCAAGAACTGGAATTAAAAGAAAACATAATATTCATAGTAAATGGAGTTTGACATAAACCATGACTTCAGCTTGAGTTGGGATTTTGTAACAGAGAAATTCTAGTGCATGGTAATATATGATTATAGGTTCATTTAAGGTAAACCTTATTACTGATTGGATGGCCATGGCATGCTATGCTAGGTGTTAACCATGGTCTATGAGGTGCATAAAATGATTTAGAGAAATCATTTATGGTAAGAAAGAGTTCTGATGATATTAAGAGTTGATATCATGTCTCATTGCCAATTAGTGATGAGCCTAGTAAGTCACACACATACATAAGTTATAACCTAACTAAATATGATTTAATTAATTAATTAAAGAGTTTAATTGATTAATTAAATAGGTTTGGTTTGCAATTAGATTGCAAAGTCTCTAGCATGACTTGAAACCAAATCTAGATTATTGGATGTATAGTATAAGTTAAATTTATATTTAAAGTGTTTAAATATGAATTTAATTGATGAAAAATTAATTAATAGAGATTAATTAATGAATTTATATTTGATATAAATTGAATAGAAGAAGAAAAATAATTATTTTGGGTTAAAAACTCAAAATTAAGACAAAGGGGCATTTTGGTCATTTCACAGGGGGACATGTGGCACCATGAGATGGTGACACATGGCATTACACATAAGCTTGCCAAATGTCTTTTAATCATGTAAGATGATTAAATTAAGATTAAATAAGGTTTGACACTTGGCACAATGTGATTGGTTCAATTAAACCTAGAACTAATCAGAGGGTGACATATGGCAAGGGTTTAATGTGTTGACCTAGCTATATAAGTGTTGTTATGAAAAGAAAAAAAACATAACCAGCAGCCCCTCATCCTTGGTGCTGCCACCCAAGAGTCTCCCTTCTCTTTCTCTTCATCTCTCATCTATTCCAAGAGATTAGCAAACAATCTCTTGAATTAAAAATACTAGAAATCGTTTCTAGTGTCCTGTTTACATCTTTAATCTCTTAAAAGGCAGAACTTGATTTTCAAAATAATAGAAAAAAGGTTTAGAAGCTGTTCAAGAGCTGCCATAGATGTTCTTGGTGTGGACAAGCAAGAGGGATAACATCTGGTGTCCTGAAGACGAATCTTAAAGGCACAAATACACTGCAGTGCATCAAGAGGTTAGTGTATTTATTTTTTGATTTAATCTAGGATTCTAAAATTAATCTGATTAATTTAAAAATCTTAAATGGCAAATACAGATCAAAAAACATATTGAAAGAATTTTAATATGTTGTTTATCATTGAAATCAAATAGATAAAAATAAATCTTGCATGATGCATGTGACCCTAGGTGAAAATTTTTGAATTCAATGCTATAAACTTGATTTTTCACGCTTCCGTTCCTTCAGTTCTATGAGGACAATCTCAGACTAGGTACTCTGTAGATCTACATAGTAAACAAACACCTATCATCCTCCAATATTCACCCTTATGCCATTTTTGGCAATGTGGGCAAGCAACAGATACTGTTGGGGCTGGTCCCCTGTACCCTGTCACTGGAGAGCTAGCCACTGAAGGGGTGGTGTAACACCCCGAACCTCCGAGTTATGAATAGTACCATTTTTGGTCTGTGACTAATACTATTCAAAGACACCTTGAGGACCAAAAATAAATAGAAAATTAATTGAGATAAACACAATAAAAATTCTAGTGAACAAAAAAGCTAAGGATTCATCGGGTATTATAAAAAGAAGGATTATGACCCGATGAGGGGCATTTTGGTCAATTCACCTCAAGAGTTGACTTTTGACCAAAATGTCAATTAAATTAAATGAAATTAATGAATTGAATTATGGGGAAAAAATTGAAGAAAAATTCAAGTAAAAATATGTAAGGAAAAATTTAAGAAATGAAAACTTAAACTTTCATTTCCATTATGACTAAATTAAAATGAAAGACTTATGGGCTTTTGATAGTTAAATTTAATTATTAAATTAAAAGGAAAAATTAAGTAAAAAAAAAAGGGAATAAAAATTTAAGTTTAATTATCCTTATGGCACAATTAAAATTTATAATTTTAATAAGCTAATTTTGGGGATATATATATATATATATATATATATATATATATATATATATATATATATATATATATATATATATATATAAATAAGAAGACAAATGTCTTCTTCATTTCTTTTTTTCATAAGAGGCCACCACCCTCTCCTCTCTCTTTCTCTTTCTCTCATTTTCTCTTCTTCTTCCACTTCTTCCCCTCATTGATTTCCCCTCCCAAGTTTTAATTCCCTTAAATTCCTTTCATAAATTCCATAGCCCACTAAAAGAAAACATCAAAGAGATCTTTGATTGAGAGATTAAAAGCAAGGAGAATAGGAATTGGAAGAAAAGTGAAGTTGGAAAGAAATCAACAAGAGGTAATTTTCTTTTTATTTTAGATTAGTTGTATAATCTTTGAATGAAGTTAATTTATGATGAAATTTCATAAGAAAATGAAAGAAAACATATATGAAACCTAAACTAGGGTTTTGGCCAAATGGGAGAAAAATTAAGGTTTTGAACATTAGGGTTTAGAGACCAAAAATGTGAAGAAGTGCTAAATGATGTCTTTGACATAGTTTAAGGAAAGAAATGGCCATTTGTGACCTAATTAAGTGTGTGAGAAGTGTTTAAATCAAAGCCAAATTCGGATTGGGTATGAAGCATGACCAAAAGTCAACTTTGAGGGACCAAAAATGAAATTTTACAAGTCCAATTGGTATGGGACCAATTGAGACTGAAACTAGGCACTAAATGACACAATTTTCATTTAGGAAGCATGCCCAAAAAGTGACCAAAACCTAGTGAACAAACTGACCAAACTTGAAAAATTACAGTATGAACATACACATGAACAGTAATCGTGTTTGGGTCATAACTCGAGCTAGGCAGGTCAAAATGACCTGAAATTTTACTAGTAGTTAGATGAGATGTAGACCTAAAACTTTCATGAAGAACACAAACTCAAATTATGCCATTAACTCAATCAAATTATTGAGCAAAGTTGAGTTACTGAATCTGCAAAACTGCAGAATTGCCAAATGAACAGTAAACTTTGCAAGGCTATAACTCTCTCTAAAAAACTCCGATTTAGGCGATTCTTAAACCGATGTAAACCTAAGACATAGTAGAATATTTCATATGAAGAACATTAGATCAAACTATGGACTTAACTTGGTCAAATTGCTGAACGAAGTTGGATCAATAAATCTGCCAGAACAAAATCTGCAGCATGAACAGTAACGTGAACAGTAATGGTGTTTTGGGCATAACTTGAGCTACACAGCTCCGAATTAGGCGATCCAAAAAGGAAAATAAAGTTAAGACCTAAATGAACAATTTTCATGAAGAACACCTCACCAAATTATGATCGAAACTAGGTAAAAATTGGGTTCAAAGATTGGGGCACCAAGCTGTCCCAAAACCAAAATTTTCTAAAATTTTCAAAGCTAACTTGGGATGCATTAGACATGCATATAATGAGTTCTTGGCAGCAATTGAGATTGGTATTGAGGTATTCTATTTGTGTATTTTTAGTAGAAAAAGAAGTTGAACGGACAAGGAGAAGTAGGTAACAATAAAGGAGAGCATTGAAGGTTTGTGCACAACTAACATTTTCTTCATTTTTAAATTTTAAATCGCTTGGAATGTGTTAAATTGAATGAGTTTGCTTTGAACAAGTTTACTTTGACTAAAATATGGTTTTTATCTTGCATTTAAGAAATTTAGGTGTTGCTACCTTTATTTGGATATTATGATGAATTTAAATGTATTTATTGGTTTATAAATGTGATTGTTGAATGGAAAATTTTTGGAAACTATTTTGAAACCACAGTTAGCATGACAGTCCCTTTCGGAACTCCGCAGTAGTAACGGCTACTTGGGGTTGGTAATTGATATTGATTATGTCTCCCATTAATGACGGTTAGTAGGGTAAGACTATATGAGTACTCATTGGCTAGCTAGCCCTTCCCTCATTAATAACGGTTAGTGAGGTTGAGATTGCTTTGTCGTGGTGTACAACACGGCACTGATCATGAAATTTTGTGTCATGGCCTGAACTATGTGTTGATGTTGGCAACACTAATGCTTTGTGAATTGTGATTTATGAAGTGTGATTTCTCATTTGAAATGTTATTCCAATAAATAGCTCTTATGAACTTAGAACTATTGTGAAGTTTTCATACTTAAGAAAAATGTGATTTATTATGCTTTGACAAATTATGTTTTACTTTAAGCTTTAAAGTTACTAGTTGTGCACCATTGAGTGATATACTCAGCGATAGCTTCTTTATGTTGTCGCAGGTAAGGGAAAGGAGAAGGCTGCCGAGTGAGAGACTTGGAAACAGCATTTTGGTATTGTTTGTGGGTATATATTGTAGTCATACCCTTGTAATTTCCTTTTGATGTATTTTGTACCTATATGCATGGATGTATGGACGTTGAGCAGTTTTTATTTAAAAACCTTGCATTGCTATCACATTTTGAGTTTGTAATTATTTTGTATTTTACTTTGAGACTTATGAAAATGTAACTTTTGCAATATTTAGTCTATCATTATTTCCAATGAATGTTTGCATGGAATTTTAACTATTCTCATACAGTTTTCCGCAAAAAAATTGATAAGATAAAAAGCTATGGTTTGTTTTAAAACCCTTTGTAGCATAATTAATGGGTTATCGATAGGTGGAGTTCGGTGATTCATTAGGCATGCTACGGGAACATGTCATGCCTTACAAGGGATAAGGTGTGACATGTTTTAGTGGTATCAGAACTTTGGCTTTTATACAAGTTTTGAAATTCCATGTTTGAAAATTTTTTATAAGTATAACTGCTTAATTGTCATTATTGATACATATAGTGCATTACATTATAAATATGGACTAATGGAAGGAAATCTCCTTGTGTTCGTTGCTCAGGGAGTAGAATTTCTTGTGATTCAATATGGAAGAGGGTGATCACACAGTAGAGCAATCAGTAGCAGCTGAGGTACAAGGGGAAGCCCCAGCTCCTCAGAATGCCAGTGGATCGGCTGCACCCATCCCACCCATGTAGTTTCCTGCTCAGTTCGCTCAGCAGATGCCTGCACTATTTCAGCAAATGGTTGGCAATATACCAGTCAAAGCTCCTGTGCAAGCACCTCCAGTGCAACCACCATCCCCAGCCAGACAATATGATAAGTTAATGAAGTATGGGGCAACAGAGTTCAAGGGTACAGTGAACCCATTGGAAGCTGAGCAATGGTTAGAACGGATGGAGAGGGTTTTCAAGAAATTGCACTGCACAAATGAGTTAAAGTTTGAATATTCAATTTCCTTGCTGCACGGAGATGCATATGAGTGGTGAAAGACCATTCCCCATAGTTTGGCTGAGCCGCCAGTGCTGACATGGGATGACTTTCTAAGGGAGTTTAGACAGAAGTATGTTCCTGATGCCTATGTGGATATGAAGCTACAGGAGTTTCTTAGTTTGAAGCAAGGGAACAAGACTGTAGCCGAGTATGAGAGAGACTTTTCTCGCCTCAGCCACTATGCTAGAAGCCTACTCACTACCAGTAGAGACAGATGCAAACGGTTTGAGGCTGGTTTGAGGCCTAGTTTGAGATTACAAGTTGTTGGGTTTCAACATGACAACTTCTCTAGGTTGATATCACAGGCCCTTGAATTGAAAAGGATAGAACTGGAAGGGGCATTTGAGAAGGTAATCACTGAAAAAGAGAAGAGTAGTAAGCCTACAGGTTAAAGTCCAAGTAACAATTCGGGTAAGAGGAAGAGCTTTGGGGGACCAAGTAACAGAGGATCTAGTAGGGGAAGATTCTTAGGGCAGTGGCCACCTAGATCCGGACAGCAGACATCTAGGGTTTCCTTTCCTACCCGTGCTTGTGAAACTTGTGGCAGGACTCATGGAGGAGTATGTTATAAGGCCATAGGAGCCTGTTACAACTGTGGTGGAAGTGGGCATTTTGCTAGAGATTGCACTAGTGCCCGCAGATCTTGACCGCCTACTACCACTCAGGGATCTGTTCAAGGTTCTGCTTCTAGAGGACAACAGACAACTAGTAGAGGCAGAGGCAGAGGTAGAGGTAACACTTCTAGTAGTCAGGGCACAGTGAGCCAACCAGAGCAGAGTGGTGCGCCAGTCAGGGTGTACACCATGTGCCAGAGGGATGAAGCTGAGACATCAAATGTTGTGGCTGGTACTTTCTCCATTTTTGATAGAGATGTATATGTGCTATTTGACCCTGGTTCTACACATTCTTATGCTAGTGCCAGTATCGCATGCTCTATTGCTATTCCTTATGTGAAATTGGAATATGATGTGCTAGTGACTAGTCCTTTAGGACAAGAGGTTAGGGTGAACAAATTGTATAAGGATTGTCCTTTGGTGATCCAAGGACATACATTCCTGTCAGACTTAATTGACATGCCCTTCCGAGATTATGATATCATCTTGGGCATGGATTGGTTAGCCAAGCATCACGCCATGATCAACTGTAGAATGAAGACAGTCACTTTTGGTCTTCCCGAATATGCAGATGTAGTGATACACGGGGAGAGGCAGTTATTACCATCCAATATCATTTCAGCTGCACTTGCTAGAAAGATGATTAGAAAGGGATGTGAAGCTTATCTAGCTCATGTGATAGACACCCAGGTGGGGAGTCTAGATCTTAAAGATATTCCTACAGTATGGGATTTTCCGGATGTTTTTCCGAAAGAATTACCGAGATTGCCTCCGGAAAGAGAGGTGCAGTATGAAATTGAGACTATGCCTGGTGTGGAGCCAATCTCCATCACTCCTTATAGGATGGCACCTGCTGAGTTGAAAGAGCTGAAGGTACAATTGCAGGAATTGTTAGATAAGGGTTTCATCCGCCCTAGCGTGTCACCTTGGGGAGCACCAGTATTATTTATGAAGAAAAAGGATGGTACTCTCCGCCTATGCATAGACTACAGACAGTTGAATAAGGTGACCATAAAGAATAAATATCCTCTGCCACGGATTGATGATTTGTTTGACCAGTTGAAGGATGCAATTGTATTCTCCAAAATTGACTTGAGATCGGGCTACTACCAGTTGAGGGTGCAGGAGCAAAGTATTCCTAAAACTGCCTTTAGGACTCGGTATGGCCACTATGAGTTCTTGGTAATGCCATTCGGGTTGACTAATGCTCCATCTGCTTTTATGGGGCTAATGAACACTATCTTCAGGCCATATTTGGACCAGTTTGTTGTGGTGTATATTGATGATATTTTGGTGTACTCAAAGAATGCAGAGGAACACGACAAGCACTTGAGGATAGTATTGCAGACTTTGAGGGAGAAGCAGTTGTATGCCAAATTGAGTTTTGGCTAAAGGAGATTTCATTTTTGGGGCATATTGTATCTGCAAAAGGTATCCAGGTGGATCCAAGCAAAGTTGAAGCCATTCTTAATTGGAAGCCACCCAAAAATGTCACGAAAGTTCGGAGTTTCCTTGGTTTAGCTGGGTATTATCGAAGGTTTGTGAAGGGATTCTCCATACTAGCATCTCCACTGACCAAGCTACTTAGGAAGGATGTAAAATTTCGGTGGACTGGTCGATGCCAGGAAAGTTTTGATGAGTTAAAGAGGCATTTAACTGAAGCTCCAGTCTTAACCTTGCCCACTTTGGGTAAGGAGTATACCATATACAGTGATGCTTCTCATAACGGATTAGGCTGTGTGTTAATGCAAGATAGAAACGTCATTGCCTATGCTTCACGCCAGCTTAAACCGCATGAGAGGAATTATCCTACACATGACTTGGAGCTAGTAGCCATTGTCTTTGCCTTGAAGATCTGGAGACATTACTTGTATGGGGAGAGATGTTATATATACACAGATCATAAAAGTTTGAAGTACTTGGGCACACAAAAGGAGTTAAATTTGAGGCAAAGGAGATGGTTAGAGCTGATAAAAGATTATGATTGTTTGATAGACTATCAGCCTGGAAAAGCTAATGTTGTAGCTGATGCTTTAAGTCGCAAGACTATGGCTGGTTTGACGGTTTCTCCTTTGTCCATGGTGCATGAATTAAGGGCATTGCATGCTAATTTGAAGATTAATGAAGATGGGCAGATGGTAGCTACTTGGCAAGTGAAGCCAATGCTGGCAGAACAAATTAAAGCAGTTGCACAGAAGGATGACAAGTATGTGAAGTTGATGGAAGAGGCTCAGGATTGCAAGAAACCAGAATTATCAGTAAATGATGAGAGCTTGTTATTATATAAGGGCAGAATGTGCATTCCTGAGAATGTTGAACTGAGGCAGACTATTTTAAAGGAAGCACATGATTCACCTTTTGCAATGCACCCTGGTGGAACCAAAATGTATAGAAGTGTGAAAGAGCACTATTGGTGGAGAGCAATGAAGAAAGACATTGCAGAATATGTTGCCAAATGCCTAACTTGTCAGCAAGTAAAGGCAGAACACCAAGTGCCTGCAGGGTTGCTATAGCCATTGCCAATTCCCGAATGGAAATGGGAAAGAATCACTATGGATTTTGTGACAGGACTTCCACGTACACAAAAGAATCATGATGAAGTTTTGGGTTATTGTTGATAGATTGACCAAGTCTGCACACTTTTTGCCAGTGAGAATGGATTACAACCTAGAAAGATTGGCCAAACTATACATTGACGAAGTGGTGAGGTTGCATGGAGTGCCAATGTCTATTGTGTCTAATAGAGATCCTAGGTTCACTTCTAGATTCTGGGGTAGTCTCTAAAAAGCCTTAGGGACTAGATTGAACTTTAGTACAGCATTCCATCCACAGATAGACGGCCAGTCTGAAAGGATCATTCAGATTTTGGAGGATATGCTTCGGGATTGTGTGATTGAGTTTGAAGGGAGTTGGGACACACACTTGCCTTTAATTGAATTTGCCTACAACAACAGTTATCAGCCAAGCATCAGAATGCCTCCATACGAAGCACTTTATGGCAGGAAGTGTAGAACTCCTTTGTGTTGGGATGAAGTGGGCGAGAGGAAGTTGATTGGTCCAGAATTAGTGCAACAGACAGAAGAAAAGGTTAAGCTCATTAGAGACAGACTCAAAGTTGCAACGGATAGACAGAAGTTCTACATTGACCTAAAGAGATATTCGGCATAGTGTGGGTGACAAGGTGTTCCTGAAAGTTTCCCCATGGAAGAGGATCATGAGGTTTGGTAAAAAGGGAAAACTAAGTCCTCGCTTCATTGGGCCGTGTGAGGTTCTGGAAAGAGTGGGTCCATTGGCATATAGACTTGCATTGCCTCCGGAGTTGGAAAAGATTCACAATGTCTTCCATGTCTCCATGTTGAGGAGGTACAGATCAGACCCCTCTCACATTTTGCCAATAGAGGAGATTGAGGTGAATCCAGACCTGACATATGATGAAGAGCCCATAAAGATCTTGGCACATGAGGTGAAGCAGCTGAGGAACAAACATATACCTCTAGTCAAAGTGCTGTGGAACCATCATTCAGGCCAAGAGGCTACATGGGAGCGTGAGGAGGACACGAGGAGACAGCACCCACAACTATTCAGAGACTGAGACCAGGTAAATTTCGAGGACGAAATTTATTTTTAAGGAGGGGAGAATTGTAACACCCCGAACCTCCGAGTTTTGAATAGTACCATTTTTGGTCCGTGACTAATACTATTCAAAGACACCTTGAGGACCAAAAATAAATAGAAAATTAATTGACATAGACACAATAAAAATTCTAGTGAACAAAAAAGCTAAGGACTCATCGGGTATTATAAAAAGAAGGATTATGACCCGATGAGGGGCATTTTGGTCAATTCACCTCAAGAGTTGACTTTTGACCAAAATGTCAATTAAATTAAATGAAATTAATGAATTGAATTATGGGGTAAAAATTGAAGAAAAATTCAAGTAAAAATATGTAAGGGAAAATTTAAGAAATGAAAACTTAAACTTTCATTTCCATTATGAAAAAATTAAAATGAAAGACTTATGGGCTTTTGATAGTTAAATTTAATTATTTAATTAAAAGGAAAAATTAAGTAAAAAAGAAAAAAAAAGGGAATAAAAATTTAAGTTTAATTATCCTTATGGCACAATTAAAATTTATAATTTTAATAAACTAATTTTGGGGAGAAATATATACATACATACATATATATATATATATATATATATATATATATATATATATATATATATATATATATATATAAGAAGACAAATGTCTTCTTCATTTCTTTTTTTCATAAGAGGCCACCACCCTCTCCTCTCTATTTCTCTCTCTCTCTTTTTCTCTTCTTCTTCCACTTATTCCCCTCATTGATTTCCCCTCCCAAGTTTTAATTCCCTTAAATTCCCTTCATAAATTCCATAGCCCACTAAAAGAAAACATCAAAGATATCTTTGATTGAGAGATTAAAAGCAAGGAGAACAAGAATTGGAAGAAAAGTGATGTTGAAAAGAAATCAACAAGAGGTAATTTTCTTTTCATTTTAGATTAGTTGTATAAGCTTTGAATGAAGTTAATTTATGTTGAAATTTCATAAGAAAATGAAAGAAAACATATATGGAACCTAAACTAGGGTTTTGGCCAAATGGGAGAAAAATTAGGGTTTTGAACATTAGGGTTTAGAGACCAAAAATGTGAAGAAGTGCTAAATGATGTCTTTGACATAGTTTAAGGAAAGAAATGGCCATTTGTGACCTAATTAAGTGTGTGAGAAGTGTTTAAATCAAAGCTAAATTCGGATTGGGTATGAAGCATGACCAAAAGTCAACTTTGAGGGACCAAAAATGAAATTTTACAAGTCCAATTGGTATGGTACCAATTGAGACTGAAAATAGGCACTAAATGACACAATTTTCATTTAGGAAGCATGCCCAAAAAGTGACCAAAACCTAGTGAACAAACTGACCAAACTTGAAAAATTGCAGTATGAATAGTACACATAAACAGTAATCGTGTTTGGGTCATAACTCAAGCTAGGAAGGTCAAATTGACCTGAAATTTTACCAGTAGTTAGATGAGATATAGACCTAAAACTTTCGTGAAGAACACAAACCCAAATTATGCCACTAACCTAAACAAATTATTGAGCAAAGTTGAGTTACTGAATCTGCAAAACTGCAGAATTGCCAAATGAATAGTAAACTTTGCAAGGCTATAACTCTCTCTAGAAAACTCCGATTTAGGCGATTCTTAAAACGATGGAAACCTAAGACATAGTAGAATATTTCATATGAAGAATGTTAGGCCAAATTATGAACTTAACTCAATCAAATTGCGAAACGAATTTGGGTCACCGAATCTGCCAGAATCTGGGCACCTAAAATTGACCAAATGAACAGTAAACTTTGCAAGGCTATAACTCTCTCTAGAAAACTCTGATTTAGACGATTTATAAACCGATGGAAACCTAAGACATAGTAGAATATTTCATATGCAGAACATTAGACGAAATTATGGACTTAACTTGGTCAAATTGCTGAACGAAGTTGGATCGATAAATCTGCCAGAACAAAATCTGTAGCATGAACAGTGACGTGAACAGTAATGGTGTTTTGGGCATAACTTGAGCTACACTGCTCCGAATTAGGCGATCCAAAAAGGAAAATAAAGTTAAGACCTAAATGAACAATTTTTATGAAGAACACCTCACCAAATTATGATCGAAACTAGGTAAAAATTGGGTTCAAAGATTGGGGCACCAAGCTGTCCCAAAACCAAAATATTCTAAAATTTTCAAAGCTAACTTGGGATGCATTAGACATGCATATAATGAGTTCTTGGCAGCAATTGAGATTGGTATTGAGGTATTCTATTTGTGTATTTTTAGTAGAAAAAGAAGTTGGAACGGACAAGGAGAAGTAGGTAACAATAAAGGAGAGCATTGAAGGTTTGTGCACAACTAACATTTTCTTCATTTTTAAATTTTAAATTGCTTGGAATGTGTTAAATTGAATGAGTTTGCTTTGAACAAGTTTACTTTGACTGAAATATGGTTTTTCTCTTGCATTTAAGAAATTTAGGTGTTGCTACCTTTATTTGGATATTATGATGAATTTAAATGTATTTATTGGTTTATAAATGTGATTGTTGAATGGAAAATTTTTGGAAACTGTTTTCAAACCACAGTTAGCATGTGATCCCTTCGGAACTCCCCAGTAGTAACGGCTACTTGGGGTTGGTAATTGATATTGATTATGTCTCCCATTAATAACGGTTAGTGGGGTAAGACTATATGAGTACTCATTAGCTAGCTAGTCCTTCCCTCATTAATAACGGTTAGTGAGGTTGAGATTGCTTTGTCGTGGTGTACAACACGACACTGATAATGAAATTTTGTTTCATGGCCTGAACTGTGTGTTGATGTTGGCAACACTAATGCTTTGTGAATTGTGATTTATGAAGTGTGATTTCTCATTTGAAATGTTATTCCAATAAATAGCTCTTATGAACTTAGAACTATTGTGAAGTTTTCATGCTTAAGAAAAATGTGATTTATTATGCTTTGACAAATTATGTTTTACTTTAAGCTTTAAAGTTATTAGTTGTGCACCACTGAGTGATATACTCAGCAATAGCTTCTTTATGCTGTCGCAGGTAAGGGAAAGGAGAAGGCTGCCGAGTGAGAGACTTGGAAGAAGCATTTTGGTATTGTTTGTGGGTATATATTGAAGTCATACCCTTGTAATTTCCTTTTGATGTATTTTGTACCTATATGCATGGATGTACGGACGTTGAGCAGTTTGTATTTAAAAACCTTGCATTGCTATCACATTTTGAGTTTGTAATTATTTTGTATTTTACTTTGAGACTTATGAAAATGTAACTTTTGCAATATTTAGTCTATCATTATTTTCAATGAATGTTTGCGTGGAATTTTAACTATTCTCATACAATTTTCCGCAAAAGAATTGATAAGATAAAAAGCTATGGTTTGTTTAAAATCCTTTGTAGCATAATTAATGGGTTATCGGTAGGTGGAGTTCGGTGATTCATTAGGCATGCTACGGGAACATGTCATGCCTTACAAGGGATAAGGTGTGACATGTTTTAGTGGTATCAGAGCTTTGGTTTTTATACAAGTTTTGAACCAAGGTCCCTTAGGCAAATCCCACATCGGGAAAGCACGGAGATGGTCTTGGGTTCAAAAAGTAATGATATATAAAATGAGAGAACTAATCACTAGAGGCGCCTTTTGGTGGAATGGCTTGGAGAGTTGGAAGAACTCCAGGGTTAAGCGTGCTCGCTTGAGAGAAATCTCAGGATGGGTGACCTCCTGGAAAGTTCTCCATTCCATCTATGGGACAAAACCGTGAGGCTTAAGGCCAAAGCGGACAATTCCTCTAGTGGTTGGTTCCCAACCGTTACAGGTGGACTGGCCTCTCCTCGGTGCAAACTGATATTTGGGCCTCTGTGACTGACCCTGACTTGGTGCTCTACTGAAACTTTGAGTAGGCGAACCTCTGAATTTCTTACTAGGGGCAGAAGATGTACCGGTCTAACCCTGACCTCTTTTCTGTATGCTCATACCTTCTGCTCATTCATTCTAACTTTTTCAACCTTCAGTGCAGCCTCCACTAACTTGGCAAACTCTGTAATCCCTAAGGCTGTAATCATTACTTTAATTTTATCATTGAGTCCTTCCTCAAATCTCTTGCATCTCTCTGCCTCATTAGGGACTATTTCCCGCCCATAGTGGCTCAGTCTGACAAATTCTCTTTCATATTCAGCCACTGTCAACTGTCTCTAGCGTAGGGTAATAAACTCCCTTCTCTTCTCTTTTAAATATACACTGCCCACATACTTCTTTCTGAAATAAGTGAGAAAGAAATCCCAAGTTATTTGTTCTGGTGGCACCTCATTAGTCACTGTATCCCACCATTGGTATGCATCATCTTACAGTAGTGATACAACAGCTTGTAAATTTTGCTCTAGAGTACAATGAAGTTGTTTCAAGACTCTTCTAGTTCTGTCCAACCAGTTTTCAGCTATGACAGAATCATCTTCCCTTTTGCCGAGAAAATCCACTGCTCCGAACTTCCTGAGTCTCTCCATATGAGATTTTTGATGTGGAGGTAGTGGTGGTGGCATAAATCCTGCCATCTGTCTAAAGAACTCAGCCATTTGCTAAAATGTGGCTGGTGCATTTGGTACTAGTGGAGCAGGTTCCCTCCTGTCTCCTGGTTCAGTCATAGATGGAGCATGACTTTCCACTTCCTCATCGACCGCTCTCTGTGATGTGGAGTCCATATTTTGATCAAAATAACAAAACAAATCAAAAGATCTGCATTAGTGTGACACCTTTAAGTCTACAGTATATCCGAGTAAGATATGTCACACGGTGTGCCGGAACACTCTACTTTATCTCAATCATTTTTATTCTTCCTTAATTTACTTTTATCATAGTTTTGAATATAATTTATGAAATATAATTCATTTAAGTCATTTATTGAAATTATAATTTATTTGAGGCTCCGAAAATTTTATAGAAAATCCAGTGATCTGGCTAAAAATGGAGAAAACAGTTCTTCGGAACCTGTAAAAAACACTTCCAATAATCATATTCAATCATTCTCAAACTCCAATATCAAAATCTCAATATGTTTTTCAACAACATTTCCATTTCTCAATCATTCATCTCATGTAATAATCATGTAAAAGTCATAAATAAATATTCACTTTTCCATTCACAAACATAATTTCCATTATTTACATGAACATCAAAATACATTACATAAGTTTCAATTACACAAAAGAAAATAAAAGTTAGTTACAAAATACCAAAATGAGACCTAGTGTCCTACCAATGCACTGAAGATGGTGAGGTGACACGGACACTATGCAGAACTGCAGGAGGTCTCACCCAGCCTGTGATCTACTGGGCTCTCGGTCAGTATCTCCAGAATCTACGCGTGGCAAAAGCAACGCGCTAAGCAATAATGCTTAGTGGTGCCAATAATAAAATAAAAAGAAATAACAAGAAGTAAATATGCAGTGAATGTATCGGTGTCTTATTGCAAATAAATTTTCGATGAGTATTTGTAGTCTTACTTATTTTGTACTTGTTATATTCATTATTTCATTAAATTTATTCACTTTCATTTTTGGTTGCCCAAGTAACCTATACTGGACGACTGGACTGGATAAACGGGTAAACTGGCACTGGGTATCTAGTACCTCGGGCCGTCACACCATCGGTTACATACGCATCTCCCGGTGTGCAACAGAACAGCTAATAAGCTGTAATAACAATAGGCACAAGGCCAAATATCAACACAATGTCAGAATGGCTAAAAGCCATGAAATCACAGAATGGCATAATGCCATGTGCAGTACCGCTAACTGAACCCTATTGGCATGCCAAACTATCCAAACCAATCTTGTTAGGTATACTAGGGCATTTGATACTTTTGAATTTTACAATTTTTAAATTTCAAGTTTTGGTGTTACTATTCCCTTCATTAGTCAACAAAAATATTGACTTTTGCATAGAAAATAGGTACATTGGTTTTAACACTCTCAACATACCACATTTTGCATTCAAAATTTGTTGGTATTGGTTAACAATAACATTTCTAAGCTTAAAATTAATGGAGAAGAATTTTCATTTTTAATACCCAATTTTTACTGTTCCATTAGTTGCTGTTGCAGTGGGAATTTGGGAAAATGATAAACATTAAAGTTGTTCCTTATTTTGTCTAGTTGAATTTCTCTTTTTGAATCACTCCATTTGGAGTTTTGTAGCTCAAGTTATGGTCCAAAAACCACAACTGGTCGGATTGAAAAATTTCAGAACTGACCATATCTACAGTGCAGTAAACAGTAACTTCCACTCTCTTGTTGAATAGGTTCTGGTCATAATTTGGGGTAGGTTCCTTCATTAAAGTTGTTGGTCTATATCTCAGCTTGTTTCTGGTAAAATTTCAGGTCAATTGGGCCATTCTACACTGAGTTATGGCCAAATGAACAAACACTATTCATTTGGTCATTCTGCAGAAACTGGTTGCAGGACACCCGGATTGAGGCAAGTTTTTAGTCCACTTGGTTTGGTCTTTTGGGCATGGTTTCTTCACCAAAGTTGTGCCATTATGTGTCTATTTTCATGTCCAATTGGCCAACTACCAATTGAACCTACACATCCCAAGTTGTGGCTGTCCAAACAGGCTGGACTTACATCCAAACTTGCTGCTCTCACTAGGCAGCATACCAAATCAGATTTCTAATTCTATAATTCACTCCAAGTTATGGTCAATCTCCCTCAAATGGTCACTAATTGACCCTTAGAATGTTCATTCAACATTACATAAACAAAGTCCAAATTTCTCTTCAAAACCCTAATTCCCCATTCCAATTCACACAACATGCATTAGTTAAACACACTAATTCATTATCAATATGTATATACACTTCAAACACCATCTCTAATCCATTCTAAGCCCATCAAAACAATCAAATCCCCACTCCCAATAGGCTGCAAAAATTTAACTCTACCCTAGCATGCATAATTCCCTTCAAATCCCACAATTTCTTAGCCTAACTTAGTGCCTTAACATGATTATCCACAGAAAAAAAAAGAAAGATGGCACTAACCTCACTTGTGACCTAACTTGGACTTGCCCAACTTCAAAATTTCCTCAAATTTCTACTGCCTTATGCTTCCTCAAGGTTTAGGGATAATTTTTTGTGAAGGAAGTTTAGGGTTTTGGGGTGGAGAGCTTAGGGAAAATCAAGCTTGAACAAGAGCTTTCATGGAGTTTTTTTCTCCTCTCTCAACGTTTCTGCAGCCCAAAGATTGAAGATGGCTATCCACTTTTTCAATTTTTATCTCCTTTTATTCATGTTTAAGTAGTTTTTAATGATATGTAAAAATTTGGTTGGGTGAAAATATTTTAATTGCATCATGCTCATGTCATAAATATGACTTTTATTTCATTTTCTTTTCTTTTCTTTTCTACTCATTTTTAATTCAATTTTTAGCAATATTTATTCATAGTTTAGATCATAATAATTATTTACTTAACTGGACAAGTCGGCCAAAAATCGCCTCTGAAGGCGAAATGACCAAAATGCCCTCCATTTGGCTTAACAAGTCAAAATTGTCTGTACCGATTGAAAAATTTTTCTAAATATTTTCTTGGCATTATAATGCCATAGGAACCTCAATGACCCTTTTTTGGAGTCCCAAAAATTATTTTATAATTTTTCTCTCGGGTCTAGGGCTCTTAGTTGCAAGAACTGTAACTTCTCACTAGGTTACCCATCACTTGGGCACCGGCTCATTTAACTTGGTTGTATTTTATTTCTAAAATTTTTTCTAAATTTTTCTTATCAATATTTGAGTTAATTATGGTTTCTCACTTTAGTTTAAATATTTTTCCAGACGTTCTAGCTGTCCGGACCGACACCGATCATCGGAACAGTAGAATGTACGGAATTGCTACAGGGAGGGTGTTACAATTAGAGTCATCTTAACACTTACAATGAAATGCATGATATGCAATCTATTTAAGTCGAGAAATGCCTAAATCGTGATCTGATACGACTAAATGTAACACCCCTTACTCGTCTACAGTATAGCCGAGCAAGGCATGCTAAACGGCGTGCCGGAATACCTAGCCTATGATTATCTCATTTCCTGAGCTCAATTTGATTTTAAGAAGTCTTTTATGTAATATTCATATCATGCTGATACTATTTTCATACTTTAATAAAATCAGTGTTTCAAAAAATGGTAATAAAAATTTGGCAACGTATCGTCTGTATTTCGGACAAACTGTCCTTTCAGACCTATTAAAAACAGTTCAATATGATAATATCAAAATCTCAATTATTTCACAGTCTCGATTTCTCAATAAAGTCAATAGACAATTACAGTCATTAAATAGTTCCATAATACAGTCTATAATAATTTAAATATATCCAGAAAATCTCCATGTTATTTAATATGTACAAAATATTACAAACTTTAGAGCTTTCATAACATTAAAAAATATAGGGCCGAATTTCAAATACAGCAGAAGTACAAAATACAAGATATCCTAAGTCCTACCATGTATGCAATGCAGTGCAGATGACTCTAGACTCCTGTGCAGATTTGATGTCTCACCCAGTCGTAGGTCTGCTGGGCTCCCCAGCTGTGTCTCCAATACCTACGCGTTACAAAAGCAACGCGCTAAGCAATTTTGCTTTGTGGTGCCAAATATAAAGAAATACACACTAAAATAAAGTAAATGAATTGTTTACGAATTTATAACATTGATATACTTTGCAGTTGCTGATTCTACTTTTATTTGTTAACATTTCAATATTTGCTAATTTTTGGTAGTGCTGTATGTCAGTAGACTGGATTTAGCTATTTGAATTTAATAGTACTTGAATTATTGCCTGTGTAACCTATATACTAACTAGATTGGATAAACGGATATACTGGCACCAGGTACCTAGTACCTCGAGCCGTCACACCATTGGTCACAAAGTGTCTCCGGTGTGCAACAGTGTGGCTAAAAAGCCATATAGTCAATCTGGCGATAAGCCAAGTATAAATACACAATATGTATAGCCGTAGGCTATTAGAGTCACAGTGCGACATAATATGCCGTAAAAACACAGTATGACATAAAGCCATTTACAGAATAGCTGTCAGAATCCTATTGGCATGCCAACCTATCCAAACCAGTCAACTAAGCAAACTAGGGCACATTATAAATTAATTGTTTAATTCTTCAATTTTTGGAGTTTACTAGTTATTATGTAATTCATAAGTCAATGCATATGTTGACCTTTTAGATACTATGGATAAGTTGTTTCTGGCATCAACATGTCACAAATTGTAATTCAACATGCTACCAATATAGTGCAATTTACCATTTTTACAAGTTGGCATTCAATGCCAAATTGCTTCAAGCATCATTGTATGTACATGTCAAATTCTCAATTTTTGTGTGCTAGATTGTTCTAGCTTAAGGTCCTATTTCTCTTGGTTTTTAGCTTCTGGTCAAAGAAGAAAAATTGTAGCTCTATGTCTTATTGCCCTCGGGGCAAAATTTCAGATCATTCTGAGTTTTATAGACCAAAATATGGTCAATTTACTAAAGATGGACAGATTGCACCTTTAGTGCAAAATTTGGTCAATTTTAGGTCACTTTTAGTTCTGGCAGTTTTCGTACCCGAACTTGTGCAAGCTATTTGACTTGGTTCTGGCCATTTCTAGGCTTCGATGTCTTCATAAGAATTGTAGCTCTATGTCGAAGCTATCCATGGTAAACATTTAAGGTCAATTGGACCTATTTTGAGTGAGTTATGGTTATCCTGATTATTACTGTTCATATGGTCAAAAATCTGGGTTACAAGGTTGCCATTCCAGACTTGGTCATTTTTAAGGTCAGTTTCTAGGTAGAATTTTAGCAACATTTCTACATGAAAGTTGGCCTATTTGGTGTCTAGTTTTACCTCCATTGGCCTCATACCAATTGGGTTCATAGTTTGACACTTATGACCTAATTTAAGTACTGCGAACATACACAACCTGCATTTAAACATCACACTTCCAATTTTGACAATCCTCCTCCTTCCAATACTTCAATATCAATTACACATGCTGCCCACAATTTAACACTATCATATTTCATTAATAAAATTCATATTCTCACACACAAATTCATGATATTATAGGCTACCAAACATGGCAGTTTGCCAAAGCATCAAGGTCCCATTTCAAACCCTTAATTCAAGCACTAACATGCACTTACTTGGACATTAACCTACTACAACTTCCATTTGAGTTAATCAACCTTAATTCCCATCCATTAGAGGTAAGAAAAACTCAAACACAATAAACCTTCTGTTAGTAGTATGCCCTAGAGCATATCATTTAGTATGTATCTTGTACATATTTTTAATAATAAAAGGCATTTCCACTTTTCCGTTTACATAATATATTTATGTGTAATAGAAAAGGTCCATTGATATTTTGTTAGAAATATTATTCTTAAGTTGTTAAGAATATGAGTGACAATATTTCTAGCACAAAGTATCATAAATAGGTTCACAATCGAGGATACTTCATAATAAGGACATGACTTATCCAGAAAGATTGTATTCATGTTTGTTCCCAAGTTATTTATATGAGATATAAATAAGATGGAATGGTGAGTCTCATGCCATATAACAAACATGATAGGCACTTATAAATGATAAGTAGGCCGAACCAGTGACACTTATGACAAGCACATGGAGTTTACTCTTGTCAATGTTTTGTCATAAATCATATCAGTGCATATAATCTTTAGACCTGAGATAGCACAGCTTATCTTGTATATAGGTAGTTTGAGTTTGATAACGCTTTCATACTTGTACTATGTATGGGTATATGGGCATGTGTTGGCTCCTGCTAGTTATATATGGAGGTAGGTGTTGATCAAGAAGGAATCTGCTCTCTAAGTAAATAGAGATAAAATCCTATGTTCATTTAATTGTTCTTGATGTTTCAAGTTCTGGCCAGACAGATAGATTAATTCAGAAAAGAGTTTCTGATGAGAAAATCTTTTTAATCAAGAACTGGAATTAAAAGAGAACATAATATTCATAGCAAATGGAGTTTGACATAAAACATCACTCCAGCTTGAGTTGGGATTTTGTAACAGAGAGATTCTAGTGCATGGTAACATATGATTATAGGTTCATTTAAGGTAAATCTTATTACTAATTGGGTGGCCATGGCATGCTATGCTAGGTGTTAACCATGGTCTATGAGGTTCATAAAATGATTTAGAGAAATCATTTATGGTATGAAAGAGTTCGATGATATTAAGAGTTGATATCATGTCTCATTGCCAATTAGTGATGAGCCTAGTAAGTCACACACATACACAAGTTATCACCTATTTAAATATGATTTAATTAATTAATTAAAGAGTTTAATTGATTAATTAAATAGATTTGGTTTGCAATAAAATTGCAAAGTCCCTAGCATGACTTGAAACCAAATCTAGATTATTGGATGTGTAGTATAAATTAAATTTATATTTAAAGTGTTTAAATATGAATTTAATTGATGAGAAATTAATTAATAGAGATTAATTAATTAATTTATATTTGATATAAATTAATTAGAAGAAGAAAATAATTATTTTGGGTTAAGAACTCAAAATTAAGACACAGGGCATTTTGGTCATTTTGTACAGTGACACGTGGCACCATGAGATGGTGACACATGGCATAACACATAAGCTTACAAATATTTTTAATCATGTAAGATGATTAAAATCAAGATTAAATATAGGTTTGACACTTGGCACAATGTGATTGGGTCACTTAAACCTAGAGCTAATCAAAAGGTGACATGTGGCTAGGGTTTAATGTGTTAACCTAGCTATTTAAGTGGGGTTATGAAAAGAAAACACAACCAGCAGCCTCTCCTCTCATATGTCACGCCACTTTGAGCCTCCAGCTATTTCTCTTCATCTCTCATCAATTCAAAGAGATTAGCCATCAATCTCTTGAATTAAGAACACTAGAAATTGTTTCTAGTGTCCTGCTTGCATCTCAAATCTCATAAAAGGCAGAACTTGAATAACTAATTAATAGAAAATGAAATAGAAGCTGTTCAAGGGCTGCCATAGGAGTTGTTGGTGTGGACAAGCTAGAGGGACAACATCCGTGTCCTCAAGACGATCTCAAAGGCGCAGACACGCCGCAAAGACATCAAGAGGTTAGTGTAATCGTTCTTGATTTAATCTAGGGTTCTAAAATTAATCTGATTAATTTTAAAATCTTAAATGGCAAATACAGATCCAAAAACATATTAAAAGAGTTTTAATATGTTGTTTATCATTGAAATCAAATAGATAAAAATAAATCTTGTATGGTGCTTGTGACCCTAGGTGAAAATTTTTGAATTCAATGGTATAATCTTGTGTTTTTCACGCCTGCCTTCAATTGGTATCAGAGCCACTATATTTGCCATTTAGATTGTTGATTATATAATTTAATTGTGTGTTTGATCATGAGATCAAGAGATTCATTGCTGGTTGGATCATGTGATGTGGCGTCACACATGGAGAAGCCACCATTGGTGGCGGCAACAATGGTTCCATGGGTGATTCAAGGTTTGGCTTTTAATTTTGCAATTGTTGTATGATCTAAGGCCTATTCTTTGACTAATTAAAGTGTTTAATTAGTTGTTTTAATCACACAATTAAATTATGATTCAAATCAGAATTTTAAAAAATGTTTGAATGTGATTCAAATCTGAATTTTAAAAGTTGTTTGAATGAGATTCAAATCTGAATTTTTAAAGTTGTTTGAATCATATTTAAATCTGATTTTTTAAAATTGATTCAATAAAATTCAGATCTGATTTTTTAAAAAATATTTGAATGTGATTCAAATCTGATTTTTTAAAAAATATTTGAATGTGATTCAAATCTGAATTTTTGAAGTTGTTTGAATGTGATTGAAATCTGAATTTTTAAATTTGTTTGAATGAGATTCAAATCTGAATTTTTAAATTTATTTGAATCATATTCAGATCTGGAATTTTAAGTTGAATATGAGATATTCAATTTAATTTAAGAATGTATGTTTTATTTAATTGTTAAATAGTGATATGCATGATGGATGATCATGGACTATAAAAGACCAATGTGATTGGATTTATTTCTTTTATGTTTCTTTGGGATTGTAAATTAATTAATTTATTTTAATTTATTTTGGGCATGTATTATTAAGTTTGTAATATTTTTGGGTTGTAATTTCATTTATTTAAGTTCTTGTAAATTCGCCTTGGTATGCCAAGGATTACTATGTAATATTGGATTGCAAGAAGTTCAAGGAGGTCAAGAGCATTGGTGGGACCAAAGGAGGAATTTAATATCAAGTGTTGATTATGTACTCCTTTAGCAACTCTTGTAAAATGAATGAATGAAATGCACCTAGGAATGCCCTGATTCAATTCTTGGTGGCTCAGAATTGAATCCCTTAGAAAGTCCATGATCATACCATATTTACTGCTTATCCATGAATGCATGAGATGTATGGGAATGTATGCAATTATATGATATATGCATGCTAAATGGATAATGTACAAAGTGAGACCTTAATAGTAATTAGGATGGCTATAAAATCTTCCAAACAAATGATTAAGTTGGAAATGCTATAATTAAAGTAATTATAACATAAGCCCTCCATTGGGGCAATTATTTTAAGAAATTTTAAATAGTTGCATGAGATGCAATTAATTTAAGAGATTTTCTTAAGAATAATTGTTAAGCATGAGATGTTGTAAATATGTAAATGGTTTGGTGGCCAATATTGGATGTACCTGAGGACATTAAAATTATTTGCATAATTACTGTCTCAATGTGATCAACTTAACTAATGCAAGATAAGTCAATATTGGATGTACCTGAGATTTTGAGGTTTAGGGTCTAGTAATAGGATTGACACTCAAATGATATGTGATGGTCAAGGATTTGCTCACTTATAGTTTATTTTTTTTCGAATAATTGTTGTTCCTGATGTTGATCAATAGTTTTATATTATTTCTATCACCCACTAGATATCCATCCAACTAGGATTTGCTTTTTCTACTCTGTAAGTTTAGGATTATCTAAGTTAGTGGTATGAACAATTTGTTTAAAATACCATAATCATTTTGGTTAATTACATGATACTTTTACTAATTAATCTGGTTATTTTCTGCAGCTTAATTTTCTCGATAAAAATGAGTACAAAACAACCACCACCATCCAATATCCTTGCAAGCATACTTGATCACAACAGTTGACAGACCTAATCATGCGATTGGCTAAGAAATTTGAAACTTGTCTCAACCTTGAACATATAGGATATGTTCTATATTCAAATGTCCTGGTCCCTTACCTCCAGAGGCCACACAAGAGGAACATGATACTTTGGACAAGTGGAAGGAGCATGATTTGAGAGCTAAGTGTTACATGCTTGCTTCCATGAGTAATGAGTTACGTAAGCAACATGAGAACATGCAGAGTGCTAGTGAGATCCTCCTTCACCTACAAGAGTTGTATGGTGAGCACAAAGCAGAATGCTAGGTATGAGATATCTAAACAGCTTATTCCGTATGAGGATGTCCGAGGGATGTAATGTTGGGGATCATGTCCACAAGATGATTCGGTGATTGAGCAGCTTGGAACATCTTGACTTCAACATGGATTTCCAACTACAAACGGATTTGATCCTTCATCCTTCCCCGAGTCTTTTGGGAATTTTGTGACAAATTTCCATATGACTAAACAGAATGCACCTTAGCTGAATTACTCAACATGCTGGTTATTGCCCAAAAGAATATGCGTGCAATAAAGGAAAAGAGGTAGCTTTGTTGCATCTTCTTCTCACTGGAAAGTCCAACAAGAAGAAAGGCAATAAGAAAAAGAAACCTCGATTCTGGTCCTTCCAAGAAAATAGCTAAACAGAAAAGGAAGACTAAAGTCGATGAAGGCAAAGGAAAGTGTTTCCATCGCCAAAAGGATGGGCACTGAAAAGGAACCGCCTGCAGTATCTTGCTTCTCAAGGACAAGAAGGATACACCTTCTAAGGTATGTCCATATCTTGTTATTTAGATTCGATGATACTTATAGTTCATCTACACTTGGGTTTTAGATAATCGTGCCGTTCTCACATTTCTAATGATATGCGTGAACTAGCAAACAAAGAGCGACTTGCGTTCTCAAGATGTTAGAGTCCGGATTGGCAATGGCTCAACTGTTGAAGCTTTAACCATAGGATCTAAATCTTTTTACATGTTATGTGTTTGGATAATATTTTATATGTACCTGATGCTTTTAAGAACATCATTTATATATCTAGTTTGATTAGAAATGGCTATAATTTCAGTTCACAAATAATGTTTGCAATATTTATTTTGGAAATAAATATGTTGGTTCGGGTTATATGAAAGATGGTCTTTATTAGTTGGATAATAATGACAAACACAAAATGAATGCAAGTGGTCTAAATGAATGTAATGCCATGGTGAAAATCAACTCAAGTTCAAAATATATTTGGCACTTAAAGTTATGTCATGTTGCAGAAGATAGGATTGCAAAACTGGAGAAAATGGGGATTCTATCCTCATTGGGCTCTGAGCCTACTCCAACTTTTGAATCTTGCCTTCAGGGCAAAATGACTAGAACACCCTTTGTAGGACAAGGGCTAAGAGCTGAAAATGTTTTGGAGCTAATACATAGTGATGTATGTGGTGCATTTAAAGAAATGGCTAGAAGTGGTTTTCATTACTTTATTACCTTTATCGATGATAAATCAAGGTTTGGGTATTTGTATTTGATGAAATACAAACATGAATCCTTTGAAAAGTTCAAAGAATTTAAATCAAGTAGAAAATCAAACAGAAAAAATATTAAAGCTCTTCGATCGATCGTGGAGGTGAATATTTGAGTAATCGAATTTGATGAATACTTGAGAGAGCATGGCATTGTTTCTCACCGACTCCTCCAGAACGCCACAATTGAATGGTGTATCTGAAGGAGAAATCGTACCTATTGGATATGGTACGTAGTATGATGAGCTATACCGATATGCCAATCTCCTTTGGGGATTTGCATTAGAATCACTTTATATATTCTGAATAGGATTCCATCAAATCGCTTTCTTCCACACCTTATGAGATATGGCATGGAAGAAAACCAAGTCTTAATCATTTTAAGATTTGGGGTTTTCCATATTATATCTAAAATCTAAACACTGATAAATTGGAGACCAGATCAGAAAAAGGTCGATTTGTTGGATATCCAAAAGATAGTTTTGGATATTATTTTTATTTGCCTACTTCACAAAAGGTTGTGATAAGTAGAGATGCCACATTTCTTGAACAACAGTTTGTCCAAGAAGGAGGCAAAGGAAGGCAAATAGAGTTAGAATTGGAGAATTTCGACCAACCAATGCATCGATGGATATAGATCCATCTAGTCAACCTATACCCATTGATGAAACATCTACACTGCTCCTCGTAGAACAACCTGTGGTATCTCACCCACCAGTGAGATATGGTTTTCTTCATGAAGAAGAACAAGAGTTGTCTACTCATGAAGAAGTAGATCATGGAGATGATCCACTTACCTATGAAGAAGCTATATCAGATATAGACTCTTCAAAATGGATTGATGCTATGAAATCCGAGATTGATTCCATGTATAAGAATCAAGTTTGGGATCTTGTTGACCCACCTGAAGGTATTATACCTATAGGGAACAAATGGGTTTTCAAGAAGAAAATTGGTTCTGATGGAAAGGTAGAGACCTATAAGGCAAGGCTAGTAGCGAAAGGGTTTCGCCAAAGGCAAGGAATAGACTATGAGGAGACTTTCTCACCTGTTGCCATGCTTAAATCAATTAGGATTTTATTAGCAATAGCTGCATACTATGATTATGAGATTTGGCAGATGGATGTCAAAATAGCTTTTCTCAATGGATACATTGAAGAAAACATTTTCATGGAACAACCTAGGGGATTTGAATCCCAAGATGGTTCCAAGGTATGCAAGCTAAAGCGATCCATTTATGGGTTGAAACAAGCTTCGAGGAGTTGGAACATCCGTTTTGATGAAGCCATTAAATCTTTTGGTTTTATCAAAAATGAGGATGAGCCATGTGTATATAAGAAGGTTAGTGACAGTGCTATCACTTTCCTTGTCTTATATGTTGATGACATATAGTTGATGGGTAATGATACAGTATGTTGACAACTATAAAGGTATGGTTGTCAAATACATTCTCCATGAAAGACTTAGGGGAGGCAACCTATATTCTTGGGATTCACATTTATAGAGATAGAGCGAAAAGAATAATTGGTTTATCCCAAAGTCTATACTTGGAAAAGGTGTTAAAGAGGTTTAACATGCTTGATTCCAAGAGAGGATTGTTACCAAGTGAGACATGGTATCCACCTTTCTAAAGAGATGTCTCCAAAGACACCTGAAGAAAGAGATAAGATGGCCAGGATTCCATATGCTTCGGCTATTGGAAGTTTAATGTATGCAATGTTGTGTACTAGGCCGGATATCGCATATGCTGTTAGTTTGACTAGCAGGTATCAATCCAATCCAGGTTTGGAACATCGATAGTCACAAGAATATTCTTAAGTACTTAAGAAGAACTAAGGATTTATTCTTGATTTATGGAGGTGGAGACTTGCAATTGGATGGTTATACGATTACGATTTCCAATCGATATCGATGATAGAAAGTCTACCTCTGGATATGTGTTATTTTGTAATTGAGTTGCATTCAGTTGGAAGAGTTCCAAAGCAGCACGCATCGCAGATTCCACTCATCGAGGTCGAGTATATTGTCGCATCGATGTCGCAAAAGAAGTCGCTTGGATAAAGAAGTTCGTGAAAGAACTTACATGAGTTCCTTCCATTGAGTCGCCAGCCCACTACACTATGACAATAATGGAGCAAATCATACAAAGCTAAGGAACCAAGGTCTCACCGTAAATCCAAACACATAGAAAGGCGCTACCACATTATCGGAGAAATAGTTGGGCGAGGCGATGTAGCCATGCAGAAATAGCATCACCGAAAATCCAGGTGATCCATTCACTAAGCCTATGTCACGCACTCAGTTAGACCGACATCTTGAGAAGATAGGTCTAAGATATTGTAATGAATGGCTCTAGTGCTAGTGGGAGATTGTTAGTAGTATGCCCTAGAGCATATCATTTAGTATGTATCTTGTACATATTTTTAATAATAAAAGGCATTTCCACTTTTCCATTTACATAATATATTTATGTGTAATAGAAAAGGTCCATTGATATTTTGTTAGAAATATTATTCTTAAGTTGTTAAGAATATGAGTGACAATATTTCTAGCACAAAGTATCATAAATAGGTTCACAATCGAGGATACTTCATAATAAGGACATGACTTATCCGTAAAGATTGTATTCATGTTTGTTCCCAAGTTATTTATATGAGATATAAATAAGATGGAATGGTGAGTCTCATGCCATATAACAAACATGATAGGCACTTATAAATGATAAGTAGGTCGAACTGGTGACACTTATGACAAGCACATGGAGTTTACTCTTGTCAATGTTTTGTCATAAATCATATCGAGGCATATAATCTTTAGACTGAGATAGCACGCTTATCTTGTATATAGGTAGTTTGAGTTTGATATCGCTTTCATACTTGTACTATGTATGGGTATATGGGCATGTGTTGGCTCTCGCTAGTTATATATGGAGGTAGGTGTTGATCAAGAAGGAATCTGCTCTCTAAGTAAATAGAGATAAAATCCTATGTTCATTTAATTGTTCTTGATGTTTCAAGTTCCTGCCAGACAGATAGATTTATTCGTAAAAGAGTTTCGATGAGAAAAATCTTTTAATCAAGAACTGGAATTAAAAGAGAACATAATATTCATAGTAAATGGAGTTTGACATAAACCATGACTCCAAATTTGAGTTGGGATTTTGTAACAGAGAGATTCTAGTGCATGGTAACATATGATTATAGGTTCATTTAAGGTAAATCTTATTACTAATTGGGTGGCCATGGCATGCTATGCTAGGTGTTAACCATGGTCTATGAGGTTCATAAAATGATTTAGAGAAATCATTTATGGTAAGAAAGAGTTCTGATGATATTAAGAGTTGATATCATGTCTCATTGCCAATTAGTGATGAGCCTAGTAAGTCACACACATACACAAGTTATCACCTATTTAAATATGATTTAATTAATTAATTAAAGAGTTTAATTGATTAATTAAATAGATTTGGTTTGCAATAAAATTGCAAAGTCCCTAGCATGACTTGAAACCAAATCTAGATTATTGGATGTGTAGTATAAATTAAATTTATATTTAAAGTGTTTAAATATGAATTTAATTGATGAGAAATTAATTAATAGAGATTAATTAATTAATTTATATTTGATATAAATTAATTAGAAGAAGAAAATAATTATTTTGGGTTAAGAACTCAAAATTAAGACACGGGCATTTTGGTCATTTTGCAGTGTGACACGTGGCACCATGAGATGGTGACACATGGCATAACACATAAGCTTGCCAAATATTTTTAATCATGTAAGATGATTAAAATCAAGATTAAATATAGGTTTGACACTTGGCACAATGTGATTGGGTCACTTAAACCTAGAGCTAATCAAAAGGTGACATGTGGCTAGGGTTTAATGTGTTAACCTAGCTATTTAAGTGGGGTTATGAAAAGAAAACACAACCAGCAGCCTCTCCTCTCATATGTCACGCCACTTTGAGCCTCTCCAGCTATTTCTCTTCATCTCTCATCAATTCAAAGAGATTAGCCATCAATCTCTTGAATTAAGAACACTAGAAATTGTTTCTAGTGTCCTGTTTGCATCTCTAATCTCTTAAAAGGCAGAACTTGAATTTCTAATTAATAGAAAAGGCTTTAGAAGCTGTTCAAGGGCTGCCATAGGTGTTCTTGGTGTGGACAAGCTAGAGGGACAACATCCGTGTCCTCAAGACGAATCTCAAAGGCGCAGACACGCAAAGACATCAAGAGGTTAGTGTAATCGTTCTTGATTTAATCTAGGGTTCTAAAATTAATCTGATTAATTTTAAAATCTTAAATGGCAAATACAGATCCAAAAACATATTAAAAGAGTTTTAATATGTTGTTTATCATTGAAATCAAATAGATAAAAATAAATCTTGCATGGTGCTTGTGACCCTAGGTGAAAATTTTTGAATTCAATGGTATAATCTTGTGTTTTTCACGCTTCCGTTCCTTCACCTTCATGGCTGTCGAAAATGGACAATTACATATCTCACTATTTTCTTCATTTCCCTTCACCAAAATACTCACCTCAACCTAAACACAAGGTTTACTAAAGCAAGGGAAAGGATTTGGACACTTACACTTTTGGAGCTTCCTTTAAACTTTACCAAATCTTGTTTTTCTTATTACCAATATCTTCCCCAAGGTGAGTAGGCAAGCTTTAATGAAAGAACCAAGGGGAAAGGATGTCTTGATCAATTGTGCACGGTGATGGAGGGAGTTCGGCCATGGTGGACTTCTATAGAGGTTCAATTCGGCCAAAGCTTTAAAGGTTGAAGATGAAGATGATAATGAGTGCAATATGCCGCCCCAAAGCCTATTTTGGTGTCCCAATATTCAAGTTAGTGGAGCACTAAGTTCATTTTAATGTTTAATTAGTTAAAGTTTCCTTATTTGCTCATTTATCTCAATTCTTTCACTATTTATGTAATATATCTCATTTTAATTTTTCATGACATTTTCAAAGTGTAATATCATTTATTTTTAATGGAAATTGAGGTCAAAAGGCAACTTTAGGTGTCAAATAACCAAAATGCCCCACTTCAGGTTATATTCTTGATTTTTCGGTAATACCGATTTTTGTCTGTTTCTCGATTTTTTATTTTTCGTTGTACTAATTTATTAACTTTTCTTTGATAATTCTAGTGTCAACTATATTTTAATAAACCTTTACTTACATCCCAAAAATTAATTCTGAGGGTTCCCCACAATCCTGGGGTCGGCAATGGCCTTCCCGGTGCGGTCACCCATCGCTACGGTGCCGGCTCATTTAACTTAGCTTCATTTTCTCTCTTTCATTTTTCTTTGATTTTTCTTGTATTTTCTTTTTATTTATTTCATCATTATATGTCTATTCACTATCACCGAAGTGTAGTTCTAGACATCCTGACTTGCCTGGATTGATATTTGGCCACTAGAGCAATAGAACATACAGAATATGTATAGGGAGGATGTTACACATAGAGATTCTGGCTTATAAGGTGAAGAAGCTACGAAAAAGCAGCTACAGAATAAGCAGATACCTTTAGTGAAAGTGTTGTGAAACCATCATTCGGGCCAAGAAGCTACTTGGGAACGAGAGGAGGATATGAGGAGACAGCACCCACAACTGTTTAGAGACTAATACCAGGTAAAATTTTGAGATGAAATTTATTTTAAGGGGGGGAGAATTGTAATAAACCCCTATTTGCATAGCCTGGTATATTTCATTATTTCGGTGACTGGTGTCGGCCTCGATAATTAAGGGGATTATAACCACATCTAAGACAGCTAGATAAGCCCTGAAAACAAATAATTAGCAATTGTCAAATAGTTAAGTATAAATAAGAAAAATATAACACAAGAAGTTAAATGAGCCGGGAGTCATAGCAATGAGTGAATTTCTCGGGAAGGACTGCGAGGTCAGTCTAAACTCAAATTTCAAACCGTAAAATGTGATGCCGCGATCCTTAAGACTATTGTGAACATAGTGGAAAAGAGAAAATCACAAAAAAGAATTGTTAAGTAGGTCAAACAATTAGGTCAAGGATTCAGAAGAAATATTGAATTACTTACAAACCGGATCGAACCAGCGAGAGGCAATTTGGTCAAGTTACTCCTAGAGCTGACTCCTGACCTAACTGTCTAATAAAATCGGAGAAAAGAAAATTTTGGAATCAAGAATTAAATTAAAGAAGAATGGAAAAAAAAAAGGAAAAGAAATTACATTAGTGACATCATGTGGTGACCTAAGCATGATCATAAAAATAATTACATTTAATTTTATTTTTGACCAAGTAAAACTTAAGATAATTATGTATGAAACAAAGAAAAGAAAAAAAAAATAAAACCATTTCATCTTCATCATTTGGCCGGCCAACTCTCTCTCTCTCTCCATTACCAACCCACCATGGAAGCTTGCACTCAAGCTTGAAATCCCTCATTTAACCTTAATATTTCCCATAAATACTTCATAAAAGCTTGTTACCTCAACTTAAGAAGGAGATTGAAGAAGAAAGAAAGAAGGAAGAGAGGAGAACTAGGTGGAGTGAACCCCAAAGTTGAGTTAAGGAATTAAATTGACATTTTTAGTTCAAAATACATGTTATGAGTTAAATTAACTTAGATTTCAACTTTAAAATCAAAAGAAAACATGGTTGAGGGACCAAACATGAATTTCGGCCAGCCTTAGTTAGGGTTTGAAATGAGTGAATTTGATGCATTTGAATGGTTGCTTAGCTTGAATTATGTATGTAAACTATGGATAGATGCTTAGAATGCATTAGATTCGAATTTTATGAATTAGGGTTGTAACAGCCCGATCCTTCTCCAGTTTGTATTGTCTGCTTTGGCCCATGGGCCTCACGGATTTGTCCCTTGGGAGGTTTCATTCCCAAAAGCGCGCCGACCAGGTGAGGAAGGCTCCCACACATATGGCCCAAATCTTTTCTTCCCGTTTCCGATGTGGGACATGAAGTTTCCACCCCAGTGCGTAGCTGGTTGAACAAGCACGTCCCAACCCCATCCCTGGGTCATGACTTGTCACGAAATCCATAGTGATTCTTTCTCATTTCCACTCGGGAATTGGTAATGGCTGTAGCAACCCTGCAGGCACTTGGTGTTCTGCCTTTACTTGCTGATAAGTTAGGCATTTGGCAACATATTCTGTAATGTCTTTCTTCATTCCTCTCCACCAATAGTTCTCTTTCACACTTCTATACATTTTGGTTCCACCAGGGTGCATTGCAAAAGGTGAATCATGTGCTTCCTTTAAAATGGTCTGCCTCAGTTCAACATTCTCAGGAATGCATATTCTGCCCTTATATAACAACAAGCTCTCATCATTTATTGATAATTCTGGTTTCTTGCCATCCCGAGCCTCTTCCATCAACTTCACATACTTATCATCCTTCTGTGCAACTGCTTTAATTTGTTCTGCTAGCATTGGCTTCACTTGCCAAGTAGCTACCATCTGCCCATCTTCATTAATCTCCAAATTAGCATGCAATGCCCTTAATTCATGCACCATGGACAAAGGAGAAACCCTCAAACCAGCCATAGTCTTGCGACTTAAAGCATCAGCTATAACATTTGCCTTTCCAGGCTGATAGTCTATCAAATAAGCATAATCTTTTATCAGCTCTAACCATCTCCTCTGCCTCAAATTTAACTCCTTCTGTGTGCCCAAGTACTTCAAACTTTTATGGTCTATGTATATATAACATCTCTCCCCATACAGGTAATGTCCCCAGATCTTCAAGGTAAAGACAATGGCTGCCAGCTCCAAGTCATGCGTGCGATAATTCCTCTCATGCGGTTTAAGCTGGCGTGAAGCATAGGCAATGACGTTTCTATCTTGCATCAACACACAACCTAATCCGTTATGAGAAGCATCACTATATATGATATACTCCTTCCCAAAGTGGGCAAGATTAAGATGGGAGCTTCAGTTAAATGCCTTTTTAACTCATCAAAACTTTCCTGGCACCGATTAGTCCACTTAAATTTTCCATCCTTCCTAAGTAGCTTGGTCAGTGGAGATGCTAGCATGGAGAATCCCTTCACAAACCTTCGATAATACCCTGCTAAACCAAGGAAACTCCGAACTTCTGTGACATTTCTAGGTGGCTTCCAATTAAGAATGGCTTCTACTTTGCTAGGATCCACCTGGATACCTTCTACAGATACAATATGCCCCAAAAATGAAATCTCCTTCAGCCAAAACTCACATTTCGACAGTTTGGCATACAACTACTTCTCCCTCAAAGTCTGCAATACTATCCTTAAGTGTTTATCGTGTTCCTCTGCATTCTTTGAGTACACGAAAATATCATCAATGAACACCACAACAAACTGATCTAAATATGGCTTGAAGATAGTGTTCATTAGGCCCATAAAAGCAGCTGGAGCATTAGTCAACCCGAATGGCGTTACCAAGAACTCATAGTGGCCATACTGAGTCTTAAAGGCAGTTTTAGGAATACTTTGCTCCTGTACCCTCAACTGGTAGTAGCCCGATCTCAAGTCAATTTTGGAGAATACAGTTGCATCCTTCAACTGATCAAACAAATCTTCGATCCGTGGCAGAGGATATCTATTCTTTATGGTCACCTTATTCAACTGTCTGTAATCTATGCATAGGCAGAGAGTACCATCCTTCTTCTTCACAAATAATACTGGTGTACCCCAAGGTGACACGCTAGGGCGGATGAAACCCTTATCTAACAATTCCTGCAATTGTACCTTCAACTCTTTCAACTCAGCAGGTCCCATCCTATAAGGAGTGATAGAGATTGGCTCCACACCAGGCATAGTCTCAATTTCAAACTGCACCTCTCTTTCTGGAGGCAATCTCGGTAATTCTTCCGGAAAGACATCTGGAAAATCCCATACTATAGGAATATCTTTAAGATCTGGACTCCCCACCTGGGTGTCTATCACATGAGCTAGATAAGCTTCACATCCCTTTCTAATCATCTTTTTAGCAAGTGCAGCTGAAATGATGTTGGATGGCAATAACTGCCTCTCCCCATGTATCACTATGTTTGCATGCTCTGGAAGACCAAAAGTGACTGTCTTCAGTCTACAGTCGATCATGGCGTGATGCTTGGCTAACCAATCCATGCCCAAGATGATATCATAATCTCGGAAGGGCATTTCAATTAAGTCTGACAGGAATGTATGTCCTTGGATCACCAAAGGACAATCCTTATACAATTTGTTCACCCTAACCTCTTGTCCTAAAGGACTAGTCACTAGCACATCATAATCCAATTTCACACAAAGAATAGCAACGGAGCATGCAATACTGGCACTAGCATAAGAATGTGTAGAACCAAGGTCAAACAACACATACACATCTCTATCAAAAATGGAGAAAGTACCAGCCACAACATCTGATGTCTCAGCTTCATCCCTCTGGCGCATGGTGTACACCCTGACTGGTGCACCACTCTGCTCTGGTTGGCTCACTGTGCCCTGGCTGCCAGAAGTGTTACCTCTACCCCTGCCTCTGCCTCTATTAGTTGTCTGTTGTCCTCTGGAAGCAGAACCTTGAACAGATCTCTCAGTGGTAGTAGGAGGCCCAGATCTACGGGCACTAGTGCAATCTCTAGCAAAATGCCCACTTCCACCACAGTTGGAACAGGCTCCTATGGCCTTATAACATACTCCTCCATGAGTCCTGCCACAAGTATCACAAGCATGGGTAGGAAAGGAACCCCTAGATGTCTGCTGTTCGGATATAGGTGGCCTCTACCCTGAGAATCTTCCCCTACTAGATCCTCTGTTACTTGGTCCCCCAAAGCTCTTCCTCTTACCCGAATTGTTACTTGGACTTTGACCTGTAGGCTTACTGCTCTTCTCTTTTTCAGTGGTTACCTTCTCAGATGCCCCTTCCAGTTTTATCCTTTCCAATTCAAGGGCCTATGATATCAACCCAGAGAAGTTATCATGTCGAAACCCAACCACTTGCAATCTCAAACTAGGCCTCAAACCGGCCTCAAACCATTTGCATCTGTCTCTACTGGTAGTGAGTAGGCTTCCAGCATAGTGGCTGAGGCAAGAAAAGTCTCTCTCATACTTGGCTACATTCTTGTTCCCTTGCTTCAAACTGAGAAACTCCTGTAGCTTCATATCCACATAGGTATCAGGAACATACTTCTGTCTAAACTCCCTTAGAAAGTCATCCCATGTCAGCACTGGCCGCTCAGCCAAACTGTGGGGAATGGTCTTCCACCACTCATATATATACATCTCCATGCAGCAAGGAAATTGAATATTCAAACTTCAACTCATCTATGCAGTGCAATTTCTTGAAGACCCTCTCTATCCATTCTAACCATTGCTCAGCTTCCAATGGGTCCACTGTACCCTTGAACTCTGTTGCCCCATACTTCATTAACTTATCATATTGTCTGGCTAGGGATGGTGGTTGCACTGGAGGTGCTTGCACAGGAGCTTGGACTGGTATATTGCCAGCCATTTGTTGAAATAGTGCAGCCATCTGCTGAGCAAACTGAGCAGGAAACTGCATGGGTAGGATGGGTGCAACCGATCCACTGGCATTCTGAGGAGCTAGGGCTTCCCCCTATACCTCAGCTGCTACTGATTGCTCTACTGTGTGATCCCCCTCTTCCATATTAAATCACAAGGAATTCTACTCCCTGAACAACCAACACAAGGAGATTTCCCTCCATTAGTCCATATTTATGATGTAATGCACTATATGTATCAATAATGACAATTGAGCAGTTGTACTTATAAAAAATTTTCAAACATGCAATTTCAAAACTTGTATAAAAACCAAAGCTCTTATACCACTAAAACATGTCACACCTTATCCCTGATAAGGCATGATATGTTCCCGTAGCATACCTAATGAATTACCGAATTACACCTACCGATAACCCATTAGTTATGCTACAAGGGATTTTAAAACAAATCATAGCTTTTTGTCTTATCAATTCTGTTGCGGAAAATTGCATGAGAATAGTTAAAATTCCATGTAAACATTCATTGGAAATAGTAATAGAATAAATATTGCAGAAGTTACATTTTCATAAGTCTCAAAGTGAAATACAAAATTGTTATAAACTCAAAATGTGATAGCAATGCAGTGCTTTTAAATACAAACTGCTCAATGTCCGTACATCCATACATATAGGTACAAAATACATCAAAAGGAAATTACAGAGGTATACCTACTATATATACCCACAATCAAAACCAAAATGTTGCTTCCAAGTCTCTCACTCAGCAGCCTTCTCCTTTCCCTTTCCTGCGACAGCATAAAGAAGCTATCGCTGAGCATATCACTCAGTGGTGAACAACTAAAATTTCAAAACTTAAGGTAAAAACACAATTTGTCAAAGCATAACAAATCACATCCTTCTTAAGCATGAAAACATCACAATAGTTCTAAGTTCATAAGAACCATTTATTGGAATAACATTTCAAATGAGAAATCACATTTCATAAATCACAATTCACAAAGCATTAGTGTTGCCAACATCAACACACAGTTTAGGCCATGACACAAAATTTCACGATCGGTCTTAGTGTTGTACACCACGACAAAGCAATCTCAACCTCACTAACCATTATTAATGAGGGAAGGGCTAGCTAGCTAATGAGTACTCATGTAGTCTTACCCCACTAACCATTATTAATGGGAGACATAATCAATATCAATTATAAAACCCCAAGTAGTCGTTACTACTGGGGAGTTCCGAAAGGGACTGTCATGCTAACTGTGGTTTCAAAACAGTTTTCAAAATTTTCCATTCAACAATCACATTTATAAACCAATAAACACATTTAAATGCATCATAATATCCAAATAAAGGTGGCAACACCGAAATTTCTTAAATGCAAGAGAAAAACTATATTTCAGTCAAAATAAACTTGTTCAAAGCAAACTCATTCAATTTAACACATTCCAAGCAATTTACAAGTTTTAAAAATGAAGAAAATGTTAGTTGTGCACAAACCTTCAATAATTCTCCTTCCTTGTTACCTACTTCTCCTTGTCCGTTCCAACTTCTTTTTCTATTGAAAATACACAAATAGAATACCTCAATACCAATCTCAATTGCTGCCAAGAACTCATTACATGCATGTCTAATGCATCCCAAGTTAGCTTTGAAAATTTTAGAATATTTTGGTTTTGGGACAGCTTGGTGCCCCAATTTTTGAACCCAATTTGTACCTAGTTTCGATCATAATTTGATAAGGTGTTCTTCATGAAAATTGTTCATTTAGGTCTTAACTTTATTTTCCTTTTTGAATCGCTTAATTTAGAGCTGTGTAGCTCAAGTTATGCTTAAAAAACCATTACTGTTCATGCCACTATTCATGCTGCAGATTTTGTTCTGGCAGATTTATCGATCCAACTTCGTTCAGCAATTTGACCAAGTTAAGTCCATAATTTGGTCTAATGTTCTTCATATGAAATGTTCTACTATGTCTTAGGTTTCCATCGGTTTAAGAATCGCCTAAATTGGAGTTTTCTAGAGAGAGTTATAGCCTTGCAAAGTTTACTGTTTATTTGGTCAATTTTAGGTGCCCAGATTCTGGCAGATTCGGTGACCCGAATTCGTTCCGCAATTTGATTGAGTTAAGTTCATAATTTGGCCAACATTCTTCATATGAAATGTTCTACTATATCTTAGGTTTACATCGGTTCAAGAATCGCCTAAATCAGAGTTTTCTAGAGAGAGTTATAGCCTTGCAAATTTTACTGTTCATTTGGCAATTCTGCAGTTCTGCAGATTCAGGTCACCAACTTTGCTCAGTAATTTGATTGGGTTAATGGCATAATTTGGGTTTCTGTTCTTCATGAAAGTTTTAGGTCTATGTCTCATCTAAATACTGGTAAAATTTTAGGTCATTTTGACCTGCTCAGCTCGAGTTATGACCCAAAAATGATTACTGTTCATGTGTACTGTTCATACTGCAGTTTTTCAAGTTTGGTCAGTTTGTTCACTAGGCTTTGGTCACTTTTTGGGCATGCTTCCTAAATGAAAATTCCTGTCACGAAATCCATAGTGATTCTTTCCCATTTCCACTTGGGAATTGATAATGGCTGTAGCAACCCTGCAGACACTTGGTGTTCTGCCTTTACTTGCTGACAAGTTAGGCATTTGGCAACATATTCTGCAATGTCTTTCTTCATTCCTCTCCACCAATAGTGCTCTTTCACACTTCTATACATTTTGGTTCCACCAGGGTGCATTGCAAAAGGTGAATCATGTGCTTCCTTTAAAATGGTCTGCCTCAGTTCAACATTCTCAGGAATGCACATTCTGCCCTTATATAACAACAAGCTCTCATCATTTACTGATAATTCTGGTTTCTTGCCATCCCGAGCCTCTTCCATCAACTTCACATACTTATCATCCTTCTGTGTAACTGCTTTAATATGTTCTGCCAGCATTGGCTTCACTTGCCAAGTAGCTACCATCTACCCATCTTCATTAATCTCCAAATTAGCATGCAATGCCCTTAATTCATGCACCATGGACAAAGGAGAAACCGTCAAACCAGCCATAGTCTTGTGACTTAAAGCATCAGCTATAACATTTGCCTTTCCAAGCTGATAGTCTATCAAACAATCATAATCTTTTATCAGCTCTAACCATCTCCTCTGCCTCAAATTTAACTCCTTCTGTGTGCCCAAGTACTTCAAACTTTTATGATCTGTGTATATATAACATCTCTCCCCGTACAGGTAATGTCTCCAGATCTTCAAGGCAAAGACAATGGCTACTAGCTCCAAGTCATCCGTGGGATAATTCCTCTCATGCAGTTTAAGCTGGCGTGAAGCATAGGCAATGACATTTCTATCTTGCATCAACACACAGCCTAATCCGTTATGAGAAGCATCACTATATATGATATACTCCTTACCCAAAGTCGGCAAGGTTAAGACGGGAGCTTCAGTTAAACGCCTTTTTAACTCATCAAAACTTTTCTGGCGCCGATTAGTCCACTGAAATTTTACATCCTTCCTAAGTAGCTTGGCCAATGGAGATGCTAGCATAGAGAATCCCTTCACAAACCTTCGATAATACCCAGCTAAACCAAGGAAACTCCAAACTTCTGTGACATTTCTATGTGGCTTCCAATTAAGAATGGCTTCTACTTTGCTAGGATCCACCTGGATACCATCTGCAGATACAATATTCCCCAAAAATGAAATCTTCTTTAGCAAAAACTCACATTTCGACAGTTTGGCATACAACTGCTTCTCCCTCAAAGTCTGCAATACTATCCTCAAGTGTTTGTCGTGTTCCTCTGCATTCCTTGAGTACACCAAAATATCATCAATGAACACCACAACAAACTAGTCTAAATATGGCTTGAAGATAGTGTTCATTAGGCCCATAAAAGCAGCTAGAGCATTAGTCAACCCAAATGGCATTACCAGGAACTCATAGTGGCCATACCGAGTCCTAAAGGCAGTTTTAGGAATGCTTTGCTCCTGCACCTTCAATTGGTAGTAGCCCGATCTCAAGTCAATTTTGGAGAATACAGTTGCATCCTTCAACTGATCAAACAAATCATCGATCCGTGGCAGAGGATATCTATTCTTTATGGTCACCTTATTCAACTGTTTATAATCTATGCATAGGTGGAGAGTACCATCCTTCTTCTTCACAAATAATACTGGTGCTCCCCAAGGTGACATGCTAGGGCGGATGAAACCCTTATCTAACAATTCCTGCAATTGTACCTTCAACTCTTTCAACTCAGCAGGTGCCATCCTATAAGGAGTGATAGAGATTGGCTCCACACCAGGCATAGTCTCAATCTCAAACTGCACCTCTCTTTTCGTAGGCAATCCTGGTAATTCTTTCGGAAAGACATCCAGAAAATCCCATACTGTAGGAATATCTATCAGAGCTGGACTCCCTCTAGTACAGTGTGTGGTGTGAGGACGCACCAGGCGGAAGCTGGTGGGCTTGTCATGTAACAGCCCGATCCTTCTCCAGTTAGTATTGTCCGCTTTGGCACATGGGCCTCACGGATTTGTCCCTTGGGAGGTTTCATTCCCAAAAGCGCACTGACCAGGTGAGGAAGGCTCCCAAATATATGGCCCAAATCTTTTCTTCCCGTTTTCATTGTGGGACACGAAGTTTCCACCCCAGTGTATAGCTGGTTGAACAAGCACGTCCCAACCCCATCCCTGGGTTGTGACAAGGGTTCTTAGCACCTAGGGTGTAACACCCTCCTTGTAGCAACTCCGTACATTCTCCCGTGTCCGGTGACCAATGTCTGTCTGGACAGCTAGAACGTCCTGAAAAATATTTAAACTAAAGTGAGGAACCATAATTAACTCAAATATTAATAAGAAAAATTTAGGAAAAATTTTAGAAATAAAATAGAACCTAGTGAGAAGTTGCTGTTCTCGCAACTAGGAGCCCTAGACCAGGGGGAAAAATTATAAAATAATTATTGGGATTCCAAAGAAGGGTTATTGAGGTTCTTATGGCATTAGAATGCCAAGAAAATGGTTAGAAAAAATTTTCAATCGGTACAAACAATTTTGGCTCGTTAAGCCAAACGGAGGGCATTTTGGTCATTTCATCTTCAGAGATGATTTTTTACCAACTTGTCCAGTTAAATAAATAACTTATATAACATAAAATATGAATAAATGTTGTTAAAAATTTAATTGACAAGAAAAGATGAGAAAATAAAAGAAAATGGACTTATGACATCATAATGATGTCATTAAGATTCTCCCAACCAACCCAATGTGAACACATGACATAACTTTATTTAAAAGAGATGAAGTGGGCTGAAAAATGAAAGAAAAATCAGAATTCTCTTCTGTTCTTCTTCCTTGCCGTGACATACCCACCATAGCCACCATTTTTAAGCTTTTAAAGCTTGATTTTCCCTAGCTTCTACCCAACAAAACCCTAACCTAGCAACACAAAAAAGTGTTCTTGCAACTTGGTGAGTATTTTGGGAGCAAAAAGAAAAGGAAAACAAGAACCCTAGCAAGTGGAAAACTTCACTCCATGGAGGTTAGTGACCTAACTTTAAATTTTACTTTAAATTCATGTTTAAGGACCATGAATGAGTGCACATGACAAAGAAAATTGAGGAAATACTATTGGTATGCTAACCCTAAATTTTGGCAGCCTTGGTTGGGTATGATTATGATGAGTTTATGGAGTTAAAATGATTGTTTGGCTGCCCTCAATATGCATGAATTGAATGGATTGATGAAATGCAATGATAATGCATGATTTATAATGTTTGAGTTAGGGTTTGGGGTGAAAAAAAGAGACTTTGACCATGTGATGATGAAAGTAGGTTTTGATGGTCAATTAGTGACCATTTGGTTTGGTTTGAATAAAAAATGAAGTGAATTGTGTAGTGGGATTGGAGTTTCGTGTGGCTGCCCTTGGTGACCTACAAGACTGGACATGAGTCTAGCAGGTTTGGGCAGCAATAACTTGAATTGTAAACGTTCAATTGGTGCAAGGCTAATTGAACATGAAACTAAGCACATAATGGCATAACTTTGGTGAAGAAACAATGCCCAGAAAACCAAACCAAGTTGACCAAAAAGTTGCCCTAATCCGGATGACCTACATTCTGCTTGGGCAAAATGACCAAATGAACAGTATTTAGTCATTTGGCCATAACTCAGTGTAGAAAGGTCCAATTGACCTAAACTTTTACCAACAGTAAGGTGAGAGATAGATCTACAACTTTCATGAAGAAACCTAACCCATATTATAACCAAAACATATTCAAAAAGTGAGTTGCAGTCACTATTCCATGTACTCTAGATTTGGTCAGTCAAGAAATTCTGGAAAAATTTCAATCCGGCCAGTTATGGTTTTTGGGCCATAACTTGAGTTACAAAACTCCAAATGGAGTAATTCAAAAAAGGAAATGCAACTAGACAAGATAAGGAACAACTTTCATGTTGATCATGTTGCCAAATTCCCACTGCAAAAATGACTAATGGAATAATAAAGACAAAGCATAAAAACTAAAAATTCTGTCCAATTAACATTAAGTTTAGAAATGGTATTGGCAATCAATACCAACAAATTTAAAATGCAAAATGTGGTATGTTGGGAGTATTAGAACCAATGTACCTATTGCTTATGCAAAAGTCAACATTTTTGTTGACTAATGAATAGAATAGTAACACTAAAACTTAAATTTCAAAAATTGTGAAACTTAAAAGTGTAAAATGCCCTAGTATACCTAGCAATATTGGTTTGGATAGGTTGACATGCCAATAGGGTTCTATTAGTAGTACTACATATGGCTTCATGTCATTCTATGTTTAATGGCTTCCCATGTTATTCTGTGATATAATAGCCTTTGGCTATGTTATTTGAGTTGATATACTTGGGTTTTAACCCTAATAATTATTACAGCTTATTAGCTATTCTGTTGCACATCGAGAGACACAATGTGACCGATGGTGTGATGGTCCGAGGCACTTAGTACCTAGTGCTAGTTTATACGTTTATCCAGTCCAGTCAACTAGTATGGGTTACTTGGGCAATGATAATAAATCTTACCAAATTTTAATCGAATAATATTGCAATAAACATCAGAAATTAAGTCTACCAAAAAATGTAAACATACAATCTGCATACTTAATTTTAATTTAATTTATTTTATTTTATTTTATTTTATATTGTCACCACTAGGCAGAATTGCTTAGCACGTCGCTTTTGCCACTCGCAGGTATTAGAGACCTAGCTGGGGAGCCCAGCAGATATCAGACAGGGTGAGCCTTTAGAGCTGCATCCGAAATCTAGAATCACCTCACATCTGCACTGCATATGGTAGGACATTAGGATTTTGGGTAGCATTTTGTATTTTTCATTTTGTATTAGTTTTGGATTGTAACTATAAGCTCTTGTAATTATGTAATAATGTAAATATATGAAATTTCATATTATTGAAATTTTCTGTATATTATTTTGAGAAATATTTATGAATATGCTTTCAGTGATGATGTGAACAGAAAAGAAAAATTTCTGAAAATATTGTTGTGATTTGAGATTGAGATTTTGAGATTGATTTGAAATGTGTATAATGGAGTTTGGATTTAGAAATTATGTTGGAAGTGTTTTTAAACCGGTTCAGAAGAATTGTTTTTCCAATTTACAGCCGGCACTCTGCTGGATTTTCTATAAAATTTGTGAAAAAATTTAGATTTATCAAAATTGAAAATAAATGAATTAAAAGGGATAAATTGTAATAGAAAGATAAATTGGTGCTCCGGTACACTGAGTGGCAAAACTTGCTCGGCTACACTATAGACGGGTAAGGGGTGCCACATTTAGTAGTATCAGAGTATCTGTTTAAGCGTTTCTGGGCCTAGATAGAGTGCATACCATTGCATTACATTTGTAAGTGTTGAAGTGACACTGATGCAGATCTGTTTGTCTTTTTATTTTGAATAGGATATGGATCCTGCTTCGCAAAGAGCAGTTGAGAAAGAGGTGGAGAGTCGTGCTCCACCAAGGGCTGAATCTGGGGGTAGGGGAGAATCTGCTCCACTAGCAGCTGAGGCACCTACCTAACCTCAGTTTGTGCTATTTCAGCAAATGACTGAATTCTACCGACAAATGATGGGGGTAATACCACCACCACAACCACAGCCACAACCTCCACCAGTACCATAGAAGTCCCATCTAGAGAAATTGCGAAAACATGGGGCTGTAGACTTATTTGTGAAGAGGGAGGATGATCTCATGACAGTAGAAAACTGGTTGGATAGAACCATCAGAGTGCTGAAATAGCTAAACTACACCCCCGAGAAGAACCTGGTGGGTGCTGTGTCCCTACTTCAGGATGATACATATTAGTGGTGGGACACAGTAACCAGTGAGGTGCAACCAGAACGGATTACCTAGGAATTCTTCCTTACAGAGTTCAGGAAGAAATATGTTAGCAAAGTGTATCTAGAAGAGCAAAGAAGGGAATTTATCAATCTGAGATAGAGGCAATTATCAGTGGTTGAGTATGAGCATGAGTTTGTCATAATGAGCCGATATGGGAGGGAGATATTCCCTACAGAGGCAGAGAGGCGCAGAAGGTTTGAAGAAGGACTTAATGATAATATCAAAGTCATGATCACGGTATTGGAAATCACAGATTTTGCTAAACTAGTAGATGCTACATCAAAAGTGGAAAGGGTCTGAATAAATGAACAAAATAGAAGGGAAAGACAGCAGAAAGAATTAAGGTCAGATCCGGTGCATTTTACGCTCCCGAGAAGAAGAGTAAGGGTCCTCTGCTCGAGTTCGAGACCACCACGAGTCGTGGTCGGTCTCGAGGGCCCAGACCACAGTTCACACCTAGGAGAGGCCAGTCCACACCATTAGTGGGCAGCTCTCCAAGGATGGTGTTTTGGGGACCAGCCCCAGCATTTTCTGCCTGTCAGTACTGTCAGAAGTGGCATAAGGGGGAATGTTGGCGAGTGACTGGTGCATGCTTATGGTGTGGATCGACAGAACATCAAATCAAGAATTGTCCGAAGAGGACTACTACAGTTGCTCCAACACAAGCTGACAGACCTGCTCCTGCACCACAAAAGGGTAGGAAGCCCTGTAAATCTGAGGTAGCTGGTCCATCATTGAGGCCTGCATCCGAGTCAACTGAGAGGCCAGACATTAAAGTACCTGCCAGGGCCTATGCCATTAGAGCTCAGGAGGAGCAAGATGTCCCGAATGCCATCAGGGGTACGTTTTCCCTCTACAACACTTCTGTGCATGCATTGATGGATCCAGGATTCACTCATTCCTACATTTGCATCAAACTACCCATAGAGAGGGGAGTTCCAGTAGAGGAGAGTGATCAAGACATTCTGGTCACAAATCCACTAGGCCATAGTGTGGTAGTGAATAAGGTGTATAAAGGTTGCCCGTTGAGGATTCAGGGGTATGAATTCTCGGCAGACCTAATTGAATTGCCCTTCCATGAGTTTGACATGATTTTGGGAATGGACTGGTTGTGTGACACCCCTTACCTGTGTACAGTATACCCGAGTAAGCAATGTCACACGGTGTACCGGCACACTCTATTATACCTTAATTAATTTTTATCATGGTTTTGAATATAACTTGTGAAATATAATATAATTGAGCCATTTATCGAAATTACAATTTATTTGAGGTTCCGAAAATTTTATAGAAAATCCGGCAGAGTACCGGCTAAAAATGGAGAAAACAGTTCTTCGGAACCTGTGAAAAACACTTCCAATAACCATGTTCAATTATTCTCAAACTCCAATATCAAATCTCAACCTTTTTCAATTTCATTTCTCAATCATTCATCTCAAGTGGTAATCATGTATAAAACACAGATAAACATTCACTTTTCCATTCATAAACACAGTTCTCATTATTTACATGAAAATCAAAATACATTACATAAGTTTCATTTACACAAAGGAAAATAAAAATTTGTTACAAAATACCAAAATAAAGCCTAGTGTCCTACCAATGCACTGTGGAAGGTGAGGTGACACGGACACTGTGCAGAGCTGCAAGATGGACTCACCCAGTCTGCGGTCTACTGGGCTCATGATCAGTATCTCCAAAACCTATGCGTGGCAAAAGCAATGCGCTAAGCAATGATGCTTAGTGGTGCAATAATAAAATAAAAAAAAATAGCATAAAATAAATATGTATTTAATGTATATGTCTTATTTGTTTTGTATCTGTTATATTCATTTATTTCTTTAACTTTGTCCATTTTCATTCATTTGGTTGCCCAAGTAACCTATACTGAATGACTGGACTGGATAAACAGATGGCCCAGCCTTTGGGTATCTAGTACCTCGGGCCGTCACACCATCGGTCACATATGCATCTCCCGGTGTGCAACAGAACAGCTAACGAGCTGTAAATAACAATAGGCACAAGGCCAAGTCCCAACACAATATCAAAATGGCTAAAAGCCATAAAATCACAGAATGGCATAATGCCATGTGCAGTACTGCTAACTGAACCCTATTGTCATGCTAAACTATCCAAACCAATCTTATTAGGTATACTAGGGTATTTGATACTTTTGAATTCTTCAATTTTTGAATTTCAAGTTTTGGTGTCACTATTCACCTTATTGGTCAACAAAAATGTTGACTTTTGGATAGAAAATAGGTACATTGGTTTTGGCACTCCCAAAATACCACATTTTGCATTCAAAACTTGTTGGCATTAAGCATTAATACCATTTCTAAGCTTAAACCAAGGGAAGCAGAATTTTCAGTTTTTGTAGCCCAATTTTACTGTTCCATTGGGCACTGTTGCAGTGGGAATTTAAGGAAATGGCAAACATGAAAGTTGTTTCTTATTTTGTCTAGTTGAATTTCTTTTTTTGAATCACTCCATTTGGAGTTTTGTAGCTCCAGATATGGTCCAAAAACCACAGCTAGCCGGATGGCAAAACTGCAGAATTGACCATATTTACAAGTCTGATGAAACGATGGCTGCCACTGCCTTGTTGGATGGGTTCTGGCCATAATTTGGGGTAGGTTTCTTCATGGAAGTTATTTTTCTATGTCTTAACTTGTTGCTGTAAAACTTTCAGGTCAATTGACCATATCTACAGTGAATTATGGCCAAATGAACAGTTACTGTTCATTTGGTCATTCTGCAGAACTTGTTTGCAGGGTATCCAGATTGGGGCCAATTTTTGGTCCACTTGCTTTGGTCTTTTGGACATGGTTTCTTCAGTAAAATTGTGCCATTATAAGTCTAGTTTCATGTCCAATTGGCCAAACACCAATTGAACCTACACAGCCAAAGATATGGCAGTCCAACCAGGCTGGATTCACAGCCTCCTTGCTGCTGTCCCTAGGCAGCCTACCATTTCACTTTGCCATGCTATATTTCAGTCCAAATTATAGTCAACTTACCCCAAATGGTCACTAATTGACCTCTAGAATGTTCTTTAACAATTTCATAAGCCAAGTCCACATTTTACTCCCAAACCCTAGCTTCCCATTATGATTCACACAAGATGCCTTAATTTGCTAATTCATTCACTAACCACATACATACATGCTTTAAACATGATCTCTAGTCCACTTTAAATCCATCAAAACAGTCAACCCTATCCCTTCCTTAGGGCTGCTGAAATTCATGGTGGACATACACATAATTTTTATTCATTTAAGTTACAAATTCTTACTTAATTCAAGTCACTAACATGGAAATAAAGAATTTAAGGTATATATGTGCACTAACCTTTAAGTAGCACTTCTTGGACTTGTATTCTCCTTAGAATTTCTACTTCTTATGGCTGCCTAGAGTTGCCTTGTGATGTGGGGATGAATTTTTGTGAAGGGATATTAGGATTTTAAGGTTGGATTTTGGGAGATTTCAAGCTCAATTTGAGCAACAATGGAGGAAGAAGGTATGGGAAGGGTGCCGGCCATGGGAAACAAGGAAGAAGATGTTAACTTCTTTCTATTATTTGACCTTAATTTTATATCTTTCTTATCCCTTAATAAAACTTGTTAATCCCCCATTGGTTTAAAAATTTTAATTGAGGTCATCATGACATCATATATATATATATTAATCTTATTTCTTTTCTTTTCATCACTACTCATTTTCAATTTAATTTTTAGTAATGTTTATTTATATTTTATGTCATAATAATTATTTACTTAACTGGACAAGTCGGCCAAAAATCAACTCTGAAGGCGAAATGACCAAAATGCCCTCCGTTTGGCTTAACGGGTCAAAATTGTCTGTACCGATTGAAAAAAAATTTCTCAATATTTTCTTGGCATTCTAATGCCATAGGAATCTCAATGACCCTTCTCTAGAGTCCCAAAAATTATTTTATAAATTTTCTCTCGGGTCTAGGGCTCCTAGTTGCGAGAACCGCAACTTCCCTTTGGGTTACCCATCGCTAGGGCACCGGCTCGTTTAACTTAGTTGTATTTTATTTCTAAAATTTTTACTAAATTTTTCTTATTAATATTTGAGTTAATTATGGTTCCTCACTTTAGTTTAAATATTTTTCCAGACGTTCTAGCTGTCCGGACCGACACTGGTCACCGGAACAGTAGAATGTACGGAGTTGCTACCGGGAGGGTGTTACAGGTTATCACGTCATCAGGCAATAGTTGATTGCAAACTGAAGAGGATTTCTCTGAAAAATTCTGAGGGTAATGAGATTACTGTTGTGGGTGAAAGGACAGATTTCCTGTCCAATGTTATCTCAGCCACAGTTGTAAGAAGATGAAAAAAGGCTATGAAGCTTACCTAGCACACGTGGTTGATACTAGGCAGGCTAAGCCAAACATGGGTGATATACCCAAAGTAAGAGACTTCCCAGATATATTTCCTGAAGAGTTGCCTGGTTTACCACCAGAAAGGGAAGTCGAGTTTGCTATTGAGGTAATGCCGGGTACAGCACCCATTTCTATTGCTCCTTATAGGATGACACCCACTAAATTGAAGGAGTTGAGAACTCAGTTACAGGAGTTACTCGAAAAGAGGTTCATATGCCCCAATGTGTCACCATGGGGAGTTCCGGTGCTGTTTGTAAAGAAGAAGGATGGAACTTTGAGATTGTGAATTGATTACCGGCAGTTGAACAAGGTAACTGTGAAGAAGAAATATCCGTTGCACACCGGGAGACATAATGTGACTAATGGTGTGATGGTCCGAGGTACTTAGTACTAGTGCCAGTTTACCCGTTTATCCAGTTCAGTCAACTAGTATGGGTTATTTGGGCAATGATAATAAACCTTACAAAATTTTAATCGAATAATACTACAATAAACATCAGAAATTAAGTCTACCTAAAAATGTAAACATACATTATGCATACTTATTTTTAATTTAAATTATTTTATTTTATATTGTCACCACTAAGCAGAATTGCTTAGTGCGTCGCTTTTGCCACGCACAGGTACTGGAGACCTAGCTGGGGAGCCCAGCAGACATCAGACAGGGTGAGCCTTCAGAGCTACATCCGGAGTCCAGAGTCACCTCACAACTGCACTGCATATGGTAGGACATTAGGATTTTGGGTAGCATTTTGTATTAGTTTTGGATTGTAACTATAAGCTCTTGTAATTATGTAATAATGTAAATATATGAAATTTCATATTATTGAAATTTTCTGTATATTATGTTGAGAAATATTTATGAATGTGCTTTCAGTGATGATATGAACAAAAAAGAAAAATTTTTAAAAATAGTTTTGTGATTTGAAATTGAGATTTTGAGATTGATTTGAAATGTGTATAATGGAGTTTGGATTTGGAAATTATATTAGAAGTGTTTTTAAACAGGTTCAAAAGAACTATTTTTCCAATTTACAGCTAGCACTCTGTCGAATTTTCTATAGAATTTGTGGAAAAATTCAAATTTATCAAAATTGAAAATAAATGAATTAAAAGGGATAAATTGTAATAGAAACATAAATTGGTGCTCCGACACACTGAGTGGCATAACTTGCTCGGCTTCACTGTAGACGGGTAAGGCGTGTCACATAGGGTTTAGGGAGAAAAATTTGAGAATTAGCCAAATGATGTAGTTAACCTTATTTAAGTTGAGGAATGGTCAAGTGTGACCATTTGAGGTGTGTATGAAGTGTTGGAACTAAGTTCAAATTCGGATTGGTTATGGTCATTCTGCAGGCAGCATGACCCAGGTCCCTTTCAAGGACCAAAACTAAAAATTTACTAGCCCAATTAGTGTGAGACCAATTGGTAGTGAAACTAGACACAAAATGGCACATTTTTCATTCAGGAATCATGCCCAGAAAGTGACCATAACTTAGTGAACAAATTGGCTAAATTCGGATTAGGCAAACTGACCTGTACAAAAATGACTAAATGAATAGTAATTATACAAATGACCATAACATGGCCTAGGAAGGTCCAAATGACTTGATATTTTACCAGTAGAAAGTTGAAACATAGCCTTACAAATTTCATGAAGAAAACAAATCCAAATTTTGACCATAACCTGTTTGAAAATCCACCTGAATTTAACCACAAAAATTGCCAAAATCCAGAATTTGCCTAGAATTTTGGATAAAACCAAATCTAGCCAGCCATGTTCAAATGGCTATAACTTGGGCTAAAAAACTCCAAATGGAGTGATTCAAAAAGGGACATAAATTTATGACAATAAGGAACAACTTCTATGAAGAAAACTTAGCCAAATTCTAACAGCAACATGACCAATGGAACAGTACAAAATAGGACACCAAAACTGAAAATTTGAAATTTGTGCCTAAAAGACTTAAGATTTGAGAAAAGAATCAAAACCAACAAATTAGGTAACCAAAATGTGGTATGTGGGTAAAATTAGAATTCTCATACCTATTAAGCATTATAAAGTCAACAAATTGACTTGAATAGTATCGTGAATAGTAACCCCGAAATACAAATTTTAAAGAACATCAAGTTTAGCATATTAAAGTTAGGTATAAGTAGATTTGAATTCATTTTTTAACTTATGATAAATTGTGATACTAAAACATTGTGAAACTGTGTGTTTTAGTTGAAAAGAATATCGGGAAAGAACCCGAGGCATAGAGTCAAGGCCAAGAGGCGACTCGCTTAAGGTTTGTACACAACATCAATATTATTTAAAATTCACTTATAAAGTGCATGAAATGAATTACTTATATTACAAAATGTCTATTATGCTTTTGACTTAAATTATTGAAAGTTTACTTGTATGTGTTTGAAATGGCAATAAATGTTTAATAAATTGTTAAGATAGTTTTGAAACCACAGTGTCATGACCATATATTTGATTACCTCACTAGCATGACTAGTGGGAAGAAATAGTTTCGAATTTTGATTCCTTCTCTGGCTGAAGTGTTGAGGTGTGTGCTAGTAGAAGAAAAAATTGAATGGATATCCATATATTTAAGCTAGCTAGCCTTGTGATGTGATTTCTCATAAGCCTCTAGCTATTGAGATGATTATTATTTCGAATGGCATGATATAACTGTGTATTTTTATGAAATTTGTTTGAGACTTTCGAAATGAAATTGTTTGGATTAAAAGCTTATAAATCATGTTTCGTATTTATTGCTCATATTCAGTTCAGTTTTTAAATAAGTGTTATTTAAATTATGCATAAAGGTTATTTTAGTATGTTGTGCACCACTGAGTCATAGTACTCAGCGATGGCTGTTATTGCTGTCACAGATATAGAGACTAGAGGAGTAGCAGAGTGAGCTGCTGAGGATCGTGGAGCCACCTTTCCTGAAGTTTTGTCGGGTATAAATTTATATCCTAAATGTAATGTTTATAGTTTTGTATGTAACTGTATGTATATGTAAAAATTAATCATGAGCAGTTGTATAGAGTTTGTAATAATATTATTTTGGATTTGCTTATGTAAAGTCTGGTTGATGAATGTAAATTGATTTTACTTTAATGAAATTATTTAGTGTTATTTTTTATGATATTTGAATTAAGAATTATGTTGGAATTTTGGAGTTTGGGGAAAATTGATGTTGAGTTTGTTGTGGTAGTGATGGCTTTTTATGAAAAAGAATCATTGGAAGTGTTTTAACAGGTTTTTGAAGAACTATTTTCTTAAAATACAGACGGCACTCTGCTAAAATTTTTTCAAAATTTGTGGACAAATAAAAATGGACAAAAATTCTAACTAGTTTTCAAACTCCAATTAAATGTTTTTAATACCTATTAGAAAATGCTCACCACTTCCAAAAAGTAAAAAAATTGTTTTAAAATCCCTTGTAGGGTACTTAATGAGTTATCGGTAGGTGAAGTTTGATAGTTCATTAGGTATTCTACGAGATCATATTATGCCTTACAGAGGGGTAGGGTGTAAAAGTTAACATAATATGCAAATAAAGAGAAAATGTATAAAAATTATAAGAAAGCATATTATTTATTAAGCATGGAAAAGTTTGGACGTAAAGCAAATAAAAGAGACCTATGATTGCAGTTTAGGACTAAGGTATTCAAGATTTTACAATAAAGAACCTATCCTATAGTCTTAGCTCTAAAAGGTCTCTGATGGTGATGATGGCAATGCTGTTTCCTCTTCATCGAGCCTCTCCATTAGCATGTCCAACTTATTGTGGGCTTCCTGGAGGCTATCCTCGATTGCTCGCATCCTATTGCTGATGGTGGTCTCCATACGCTGTAGGTATGCGAGGACCAGGTCTGTGGGTGGTGGTGTGTATGGAGGCACTCGAGTGGGGGACTCATGGAATAGTGGGTCTTGGGCTTCCGCCTGTGGCTGCGAAGTCTTGCCAGGCCCTTCTTATGCTTCATCTCTTCGAGGGATTGCATTCCCTTCGGCATCAAGCAGGTAGTAGGTGTTGCTCACTTTTTTACATATCCCTATGGATATGCATATGGTTTGATCTATTCTTGATGTTCTGCTGACTGAGCACAACCTATGATGTCCTGGGACGAATCCAAAGTGGAGGGATATGGTTGTGACGAGGCCACTAAGCACGATGTGCCTGGTAGGCTGATGACAAAAGCGACGGAGGTGGTTGCACAAAATGAAGTCGATGCTACAATGCTGCCCAATGACCATACACCACAAGAAAAATAGCTCACTGGCGTTTACCATGCCAAGGCTATCACCACGGCCCATGATGATGTGGGTGGCTAATCGGTGCATGTAGCGCAGGGCTGGACTTGTGATACCGGAGGATTTGGACTTGCTGGAGTTATATGGCTCCGTGTTTGGGGCAATGGAACTCCAAAAGTTGATATTGTTGTAAAGCATGCAGTTCCTAGGGATCTCTTGGTGGTCGGCGCTGTCAAAGCTGAAGATGGCATTGAACTCATCTATATTCATCACCCGGTCGACACCAAGGAGGTGAAATTCAATTCTTCCTCTATCTTCCCTATAGGTATGCCATAAGGTGGCCTTGAAACTGCCCAAAAACTCTAATGTGGTGTCCCGCTATGTAGGGAATTGGAGTTGGGTGAACCTTGTCCAGCCGATGCTATCGAGTAGTCCATTGATCTCATCCTGTAGCCCAATTTGCTCCAGTAGTGCAAAATCCATGTATTTTGTGAAGCTAATTTTCTAGGTGTGAAGCAGGGTGCACATTGCTTTATGGGCATCATTAAGGAATCCCCAAGAAATGGAGATTTCAGGTTGTGGAGCGGCTTGTGGCTAAGGTTGTGGTTAAGGAGGGCCGATTGAGGAGAAGTTGCCCTTGTTCTTAGGCATTGGGGTGTCGGCTGAGGGGGAGAAGGTGAGGATTCCCCTCCTTACCTCGAGGAAGAGCCCATTCTTTGTGCAGATCGCTTCACAGGAGCCATTGATTAGTTTTTGGGAAGGAAAAGTGTGTTTGGTGAAGGGAGAAGAGATTTGAGGGGTTTTTATAGACTAGGAGGGGTGGAGATGAAGGGTTTTGCCTTTATCAATGGGTTTAAGATGAGGGGTGCATTTAAAGAACCATTAGGACTCTTCGTTTCGTGTATTTCATGCCCTAAGAGTCGCATCTACGACATGATACATGGGTCGTGTATCACTATACGAGTCCCGACATGTAGGGCCATGTAAATTTCTGCCTGAAAATTTCAAAGTCTAACATAGTACACGGCCCATGTAAATGAGCTAGGGGACCCGTGTAACTTACTGCCTCTCGAGTTGCTTTGCTGGACATGATACAAGGTGTCACACCCTATCCCTCTGTAAGGCATAACATGATCCCGTAGTATACCTAATGAATTACCAACTCCGTCTACTGATAATCCATTAAATACACTACAAGGGATTTTAAAAACTTTTCTTACTTCTTTACATGGTGAGCACTATTTACAGTGTAAAAACTTTTGAATCAAGTGATAGAACTAACACATTTGAATTATTTGGAGTTTCTGTAAAAATTTTGGCAGAGTGCCATCTGTATTTTGGATAAAATAGTTCTTCAGAAAACCTGTAAAAAGCACTTCAATAGATTTCCAAATCTCAACTCAAATCCACAGTGATTTTTCAAAGACTGAGGTAAAAGAAATATAATACAATTTTTACAAGCCAAAATAACTCATAATTATTTTACAACTTCAATGTACAATTTTTATTTACAACTGCTCAAAACCAACAACAATATGTACATACAGTGAACATACATTACATTACAAAATACAAAATATTGGTATACTCTTATACCCAGTAGTCTCTCGCTGAAGGTACTAGCAGCCTAGTCTGCTGCCCTGTCTGTCTGTCTACCTGCGACAGCAATAAAAAGCTATCGCTGAGAAAATGTCTCAGGCACAACATTAACCAAATACATCTTTAAATCACAATTCATAAATCATATAAATAGTGGATACTTAAAACTATAGTAATTTCAAGACAGTAATTGTCCATAAGAATTTAAACTCCATTTCTCAATATCACAATAAATTTCAATAAGTCAGATCATGGTTGAATTCAAAAGACAGTATATGTCAATAAGAGTTTAAATTCATTTCACAATCTCACAATACATATCAATAAATCACACATAGCTTAATCATGTTCCAAAGTTCAATTCGTCCCAAAAGCCGATGGCTAATGAGGTATTCAATTCGTCCCAAAAGTCAATGACTAATGAGGAATAACATAGCTAAATTCAAAAGACAGTGAATGTCAATAAGAATTTAAACTCATTTTACAATCTTACAATATGCATCAATAAATCACACACAGCTTTAATCATGTTCCCCAGTTCAATTCATCCCAAAAGCCGATGGCTAATGAGGTATTCAATTCATCCCAAAAGTCAATGACTAATGAGGAATAACATAGCTAGCTAGCAAAAATATGAGTACTCATTCTAGTGGTCCTCAACAGGCACACACCTCAACACTTCAGCCAGAGAGGAAATTCAATTCATCCCACTAGACAAGCTAGCGAGGAATACAATCAATGTACATGATAGCTGTGATTTCAAACCAATTACAGTGCTTTTCAATCAATAAGTATCCATCAAATATCATTCAAACCATTTTTCACAATTTCACAACTTAAAACAATAATATGCAAATAGTCATAATTTATTTCAATTGAAAATAATTCAAATGAAATAGTTGTTGTGCACAAACCTCTGATAACTGTCTCTCGGTCTGGAATCAGTGTTTCCTTCCCTTTTCCTGAGTCTTTGGTAACTGAGAAACACAATTTGAAGTGTTTCAGTACTAAATTAAACTGTCTCTAACGATAATGTTCGATAAGTAATTCACTGAAGGCTATTATTTGCTTAATCACCTAATATACCGACCCTCGATGCGTTCTAAGTAAATTAGGTTTTAGTGTCATTAATATGTCACATTCAATAGGGTTTTAGGGTTAGTACGTTTTACCAAACTCATTTCCTTGTTTAGTGCATTTTAATGCAACTTGCTGGATTCCGGGATACTAGTTTGACCTAGCCGGACAACCTATTTTCCTCGATTTTCGGGTTTCGGTTAAAACTAAAAACTTGTATATCTATGTCTTATGGAATGCAGGGCAAAATTTTAGGTCATTCTGAGTTAAGTAGACCAAGTTATGGTCATTATACTATTGCTGGTCAAATGGCATCAAATTAGGTCAATTTTAGGTCAATTTGGTCAATTTTGGTTCGGCCAGTTTTTGGACCCGAACTTGTGCAAGCTGTTTGACTTGCTTATGATCATTTCTGGGCTTTGGTGTCTTCATAAGACTTGTAGGTATGGATCTTAACTATTCATGGTTAAAATTTCAGGTCAATTGGACCTGTTTTGAGTGAGTTATGGCCTAAATACTAACTGCTGCACAATTGGTCAATTTTCAGGCCTCAATTGTACTCAATCCGAATTGGTCATTTTTCATGCTACCTTGCAAGCAGAATTTTGGTATGCTTTCTCAATGAAAGTTGGCAAATTTTGTGCCTAGTTTCACCTCTAATTGGTCTCATACCAATTAGAGCTACACATTTAGAGTTATAGGCCCAAATACACACTGTCCTTAATTACCTTGCTTAAACATGTAGCAATTACACATTTACCTTACCATAAATCCACTCCTCAACCCAATTCTGTTTTGGTACATTACCAAAACCATATACCACTTCACTTTAAAGTCACTTTGGGAAGATTACAAACATCCTCAATACACCAAATAAAACTCCAATTCATAAAGTCCAAATAAAACAATACATACACATGGACATTTCTAATTCTTACACATACTTTACACAACCAATTTACATACACACTCATCAATCCTCAATGTCACAATTCTGCCCATATCTTCATGAACACATACATTTATCAAAGAAGCCTCAAGGCTGCCGAAAAGCTTCACCATGCCAAAGTGTCCATAATTCATCAATTTCCATTCTAAGTGGATAATCACCATTTACATGTGGAATTAACTACTAGGACATCAATTCACCCTATTCAACATGAATTCCCATCAAACATATGTAAAATAAATCATCAAATATACAACTCCATGGCTGCCCAAAATTGATATATCAAGAACTCCTCAAACTTGAAAATTTTCTTCACAATTCAAACACCCATAACAAGTATACAAACTTTAACAAAGCAAAGTTCAAAAATACAAACTTACCTATGGTTGGGGCTTGTTAAACCTTCACCAAACTTCTTGATTTTGGTATCAAGCTCTTCCTTGTGATGTGGGGACAATTTTTTATGAAGCACTCTAAGTGATTAGAGGTGAAATGGAAGAAAGGATCAAGCTCTAAGTGAAACGGCAATGGAGGATTTTCTTCCTTCTCAATTCGGCATGGTTGAATCTAAGTGAGGAAGATGAAATGCAGATGGGATAATGGGTGTACACCTGCCCCATTTAGCTTTTAATTAATCCTTTAGTGGCCCACTCACTCAAATAAATCATATAATAAGTTTAACTCCCACTTATTCCACATTAAACCCTTAATTGTTGCTATTTACTTTAGGTACCACCAAATTAATTTTTCATTTTATTTTCTAAGTGTAATATTACTTATTTTTAATGGAAATTTAGGTCAAAAGACAATTCGGGATGTCAAATGACCACAATGCCCCTGTTCGGGTTGCATTCCCGATTTTTCTGAATAACAGGTTTTGTCTGTTTTTCGATTTCTCACTTTTCTTTGTACTAATTATTTAATTTTTCTTTGATATTTCTAATGATATTTATACTTCCATGAGGGTCTATTTAAGTCCTAAAAATATTTTCCGTGGTTCCATGATCCGAGAGCTAGTCAACGGTCCACGCCGTGACTTCCCGGCGCGGTCATCCATTGCTAGGGTTCTCGGCTCGTTTAACTTGGTTACATTTCTTTGCTATTATTTTTCCTTTGTTTTTGTTGTATTTTCTTTTCTTGTATTTCACTATTTTATGTCTCCTCACTCATAGCGAAGTGCAGTTCTAGGCATCCTAGCTGTCCGGACAGCACTGGTCACCGGAACAGTAGAACGCACTACCGAACGTAGGGGTGTTACAATTCTCCCCCCCTTAAAATAAATTTCGTCTCGAAATTTTACCTGGCATTAGTCTCTGAACAGCTGTGGGTGCTGTCTCCTCATATCCTCTTCACGTTCCCAAGTAGCTTCCTGGCCTGAATGATGGTTCCACAGCACTTTAACCAGGTGTATCTATTTGTTCCTCAACTGCTTCACCTCATAAGCCAGAATTTTTATGGGTTCTTCCTCATATGAGAGGTCTGGATTTACCTCAATCTCTTCAACTGATAGTACATGAGATGGGTCAGATCTGTACCTCCTTAACATGGACACATGGAAGACACTGTGTATCCTTGCTAGCTCTGGAGGTAATGCCAACCGGTATGCCAAAGGACCCACTCTTTCCAGAACCTCATATGGTCCGATGAAACGAGGACTCAGTTTCCCCTTTCTGCCAAATCTCATAATCCTCTTCCAAGGAGAAACTTTTAGGAATACCTTATCACCCACTGCATATTCAATATCTCTTCTTTTCAAATCAACGTAGGACTTCTGATGATCTGATGCAGCATTGAGTCTATCTCTAATCAATCTGATCTTTTCCTCTGTCTGCTGAACAATTTCTGGCCCAATCATCTTCCTTTCACCTACTTCATCCCTACATAAGGGAGTTCTGCACTTTCTGCCATACAATGCTTCATATGGAGGCATCCCAATGCTTGATTGGTAGCTGTTGTTATAAGCAAACTCAATCAAAGGCAAGTGTGTATCCCAACTACATTCAAATTCAATCACACAAGCTCGTAGCATATCCTCCAATATCTGAATAACCCTCTAAGACTGGCCATCTGTCTGTGGGTGGAATGCTGTGCTGAAGTTCAATCTAGTTCCTAGGGCTCTCTGAAGACTACCCCAGAATCTAGAAGTGAACCTAGGATCTCTGTCAGACACAATTGATACTGGCACTCCATGCAATTTTACAATCTCATATATGTACAATCTGGCCAATCTTTCCAGGCTATAGTCCATCCGAACTGGCAAAAAGTGAGCAGACTTGGTCAATCTGTCAACTATAACCCATACTGCATCATGACTACTCTGTGTCCTTGGAAGTCCTGTAACAAAATCCATAGTTATTCGTTCCCATTTCCACTCTGGTACTGACAAAGGATGTAACAAACCAGCTGGAACTTGATGTTCTGCCTTTACTTGCTGACAAGTTAGGCATTTGGAAACAAATTCAGCTATATCTCTCTTCATACCCATCCACCAGTAATGCTCTTTCAGCCCTCTGTACATTTTAGTTCCACCAGGGTGCATAGTAAAAGGAGACTCATGTGCTTCCTTCATAATGATCTGTCTCAATTCCACATCACTAGGAACGCACATTCTACCCTGATGTAGCAATAAACCATCATCTCTCACAGAGAATTCAGGTTTCTTGCCCTGCTGGACTTCTTTCAGTAGCTTCTGATATTTTTCATCACTCTGAGCAGCCATTCTGATCTGATCAATCAACACTGGCTGTACATGCCATGCAACTACTGTCTGTCCCTCATCATCAATCTCTAAACTGGCATGCTGTGCTTTCAATTCACATACCATGGACAAAGGAGAAACTCTGAGACTTGCCATAGTCTTGCGACTTAAGGCGTCAGCCACCACATTTGCTTTCCCTGGCTGATAATCTATTAAGCAATCATAGTCTTTAATGAGTTCTAACCATCTCCTCTGCCTCAAATTCAATTCCTTCTGGGTGCCTAAGTACTTCAAGCTCTTGTGATCTGTGTAAATGTAGCATTTCTCCCCATACAAATAGTGTCTCCAGATCTTCAGAGCAAAAACAATAGCTGCTAGCTCCAGATCATGTGTTGGGTAGTTCCTCTCATGCGGTTTCAGCTGGCGTGATGCATAAGCAATGACATTCCGATCTTGCATCAGTACACAGCCTAGCCCATTGTGAGAAGCATCACTATAAACTGTGTATTCTTTACCTGGAGTAGGTAAAGTGAGGACTGGAGCTTCAGTCAAACACCTCTTTAACTCATCAAAACTTTGTTGGCATTTATCAGTCCACTGAAATTTTACATCTTTCCGAAGCAGTTTGGTCAGTGGAGAAGATAACATAGAAAACCCCTTCACAAACCGACGGTAATATCCAGCTAAACCCAAAAAACTGTGAATTTCTGTGATGTTCCTGGGCGGCTTCCAATTAAGGATAGCTTCTACCTTGCTGGAATCTACCTTGATCCCTTCAGCTGACACAACATGTCCCAAAAAGGAGATTTCTTTCAGCCAAAATTCACATTTCGATAATTTGGCGTATAGCTGTTTCTCTCTTAAAGTCTGCAGTACAATCCGCATATGTCTGTCATGCTCCTCTGCATTCTTTTAATACCCTATCCATCCTTTCTAACCATTGTTCAGCCTCTAGAGGATCTACTGTCCCCTTAAACTCTGTAGCCCCATACTTCATCAATTTGTCATACTGCCTAGTAGGAGATTGTGGTTGTACCACTGGTGTCTGTATTGGGACTTGAGTAGGCACATTACCAGCCATTTGTTGGAACATTGCAGCCATCTCACGAGCAAACCGAGCAGAAACTACAGATCTGCAGGCCGGTGTCTTTGAACCACTGACATTGTGTAGGCCTGGGGCATCCCCTTGCACCTCAGCCTCAATAGATTGATCGACTGAATGATCACCCTCTTCCATAGTCAATACGAGGATTTTAGATCTCCTGAACCAATAACACAAGGAGATTTCCTCCCGTTAGCGCATATTTATAATGTAATGTACTGTATGTATCAAACAATGATATTGAGCAGTTGTATTATGAAGAAAGAATATTCAAATAACAGGTGAAAACAGAATTTAAAAACCTTGCTCTGATACCACTAAAACATGTCACACCCTACCCCTCTGTAAGGCATAACATGATCCCGTAGTATACCTAATGAATTACCAACTCCGTCTACTGATAATCCATTAAATACACTACAAGGGATTTTAAAAACTTTTCTTACTTCTTTTACAGTGGTGAGCACTATTTACAGGTGTAAAAAAAAAACTTTTTGAACTGAAGTGATAGAACTAACACATTTGAATTATTTGGAGTTTCTGTAAAAATTTTGGCAGAGTGCCATCTGTATTTTGGATAAAACAGTTCTTCAGAAAACCTGTAAAAACCACTTCTATAGATTTCCAAATCTCAACTCAAATCCACAGTGATTTTTCAAAGACTGAGGTAAAAGAAATATAATACAATTTTTACAAGTCAAAATAACTCATAATTATTTTACAACTTCAATGTACAATTTTTATTTACAACTGCTCAAAACCAACAACAATATGTACATACAGTGAACATACATTATATTACAAAATACAAAATATTGGTATACTCATTATACCCGGTAGTCTCTCGCTGGAGGTACTAGCAGCCTAGTCTGCTGCCTTGTCTGTCTCACTGACAAAGAATAAAGCTATTCTTTGAGACAATGTCTCAGTGGTGCACAACATTAACCAAATACATCTTTAAATCACAATTCATAAATCATACAAATAGTGGATACTTAAAACCATAGTAATTTCAAGACAGTAATTGTCCACAAGAATTTAAACTCCATTTCTCAATATCACAATAAATTTCAATAAGTCAGATCATGGTTGAATTCAAAAGACAGTATATGTCAATAAGAGTTTAAATTCATTTCACAATCTCACAATACATATCAATAAATCACACAAAGCTTAATCATGTTCCAAAGTTCAATTCGTCCCAAAAGCCGATGGCTAATGAGGTATTCAATTCGTCCCAAAAGTCAATGACTAATGAGGAATAACATAGCTAAATTCAAAAGACAGTGAATGTAAATAAGAATTTAAACTCATTTTACAATCCTACAATATGCATCAACAAATCACACACAGCTTTAATCATGTTCTCAAGTTCAATTCATCCCAAAAGTCGATGGCTAATGAGGTATTCAATTCATCCCAAAAGTCAATGACTAATGAGGAATAACATAGCTAGCTAACAAAAATATGAGTACTCATTCTATTCGTCCTCAACAGGCACACACCTCAACACTTCAGCCAGAGAGGGAATTCAATTCATCTCACTAGACAAGCTAGCGAGGAATACAATCAATGTACATGATAGCTGTGGTTTCAAACCAATTACAGTGCTTTTCAATCAATAAGTATCCATCAAATATCATTCAAACCATTTTTCACAATTTCACAACTAAAAACAATAATATGCAAATAGTCATAATTTATTTCAATTGAAAATAATTCAAAAGAAATAGTTGTTGTGCACAAACCTCTGATAACTGTCTCTCGGTCTGGACTCAGTGTTTCCTTCCCTTTTCCTGAGTCTTTGGTAACTGAGAAACACAATTTAAAGTGTTTCAGTACTAAATTAAACTGTCTCTAACGATAATGTTCGATAAGTAATTCACTGAAGGCTATTATTTGCTTAATCACGTAATATACCGACCCTCGATGCGTTTTAGGTAAATTAGGTTTTAGTGTCATTAATATGTCACATTCGATAGGGTTTTAGGGTTGGTACGTTTTACCAAACTCATTTCTTTATTTAGTGCATTTTAATGCAACTTGCTGGATTTCGGGATACTAGTTTGACCTAGCCGGACGACCTATTTTCCTCGGTTTTCTGGTTTCGGTTCAAACTACAAACATGTAGATCTATGTCTTATGGAATGCAGGGCAAAATTTTAGGTCATTCTGAGTTAAGTAGACCAAGTTATGGTCATTATACTATTGCTGGTCAAATGGAATCAAATTAGGTCAATTTTAGGTCAATTTGGTCAATTTTGGTTCGGCCAGTTTTTGGACCCGAAATTGTGCAAGCTCTTTGACTTGCTTATGATCATTTCTGGGCTTTAGTGTCTTCATAAGACTTGTAGGTATGGATCTTAACTATTCATGGTTAAAATTTCAGGTCAATTGGACCTGTTTTGAGTGAGTTATGGCCTAAATACTAACTGCTGCACAATTGGTCAATTTTCAGGCCTCAATTGTACTCAATCCGAATTGGTCATTTTTCATGCTACCTTGCAAGCAGAATTTTGGTATGCTTTCTCAATGAAAGTTGGCACATTTTGTGCCTAGTTTCACCTCCAATTGGTCTCATACCAATTGGAGTTACACATTTAGAGTTATAGGCCAAAATTCACACTGTCCTTAATTACCTTGCTTAAACATGTAGCAATTACACATTTACCTTACCATAAATCCACTCCTCAACCCAATTCTGTTTTGGTACATTACCAAAACCATATACCACTTCACTTTAAAGTCACTTTGGGCAGATTACAAACATTCTCAATACACCAAATAAAACTCCAATTCATAAAGTCCAAATAAAACAATACATACACATGGACATTTCTAATTCTTACACATACTTTACACAACCAATTTACATACACACTCATCAATCCTCAATGTCACAATTCTGCCCATATCTTCATGAACACATAAATTTATCAAAGAAGCCTCAAGGCTGCGGAAAAGCTTCACCATGCCAAAGTGTCCATAATTCATCAATTTTCCATTCCAAGTGCATAATCACCATTTACATGTGGAATTAACTACTAGGACATCAATTCACCCTATTCAACATGAATTCCCATCAAACATATGTAAAATAAATCATCAAATATACAACTCCATGGCTGCCCAAAATTGATATATCAAGAACTTCTCAAACTTGAAAATTTTCTTCACAATTCAAACACCCATAACAAGTATACAAACTTTAACAAAGCAAAGTTCAAAAATACAAACTTACCTATGGTTGGGGCTTGTTAAACCTTCACCAAACTTCTTGATTTTGGTATCAAGCTCTTCCTTGTGATGTGGGGACAATTTTTTATGAAGCAATCTAAGTGATTAGAGGTGAAATGGAAGAAAGGATCAAGCTCTAAGTGAAACGACAATGGAGGATTTTCTTCCTTCTCAATTCGGCATGGTTGAATCTAAGTGAGGAAGATGAAATGCAGATGGGATAATGCGTGTACACCTGCCCCATTTAGCTTTTAATTAATCCTTTAGTGGCCCACTCACTCAAATAAATCATATAATAAGTTTAACTCCCACTTATTCCACATTAAACCCTTAATTGTTGCTATTTACTTTAGGTACCACCAAATTAATTTTTCATTTTATTTTCTAAGTGTAATATTACTTATTTTTAATGGACATTTAGGTTGAAATACAATTCGGGATGTCAAATGACCACAATGCCCCTGTTCGGATTGCATTCCCGATTTTTCGGTAACACTGGGTTTTGTCTGTTTTTCGATTTCTCACTTTTCTTTGTACTAATTATTTAATTTTTCTTTGATATTTCTAATGATATTTATACTTCCATAAGGGTCTATTTAAGTCCTAAAAATATTTTTCAGGGTTCCCCGCAGTCCAGGGCTAGTCAATGGTCCACGCTGTGACTTCCCAGCGCGGTCATCCATCGCTAGGGTTCTCGGCTCGTTTAACTTGGTTACATTTCTTTGCTATTATTTTTCCTTTTTTTTTTTCTTGTATTTTCTTTTCTTGTATTTCACTTTTTTATGTCTCCTCACTCATAACGAAGTGTAGTTCTAGGCATCCTAGCTGTCCGGACAGCACTGGTCGCCGGAACAGTAGAACGCACTACCAAACTTAGGGGTGTTACACAAGGTCCGTGTAAATTACGAAGGGGACCCGTGTAACCTTCTGTCGTTAGATCATTCTGCTAGCAATATTACACGGCCTATGTAAATTGGGCTATGGACCGGTGTAACTTTCTGTCTCCCTCAGAGTTAAAAACTGTAAGAAATTTACGGACTTCCAGAAAGTTACACGGGATGTGTGAAACCAGTATACGACCTATGTAATTTTTTGATTTTCCAAATTTTTTTCCTAATGAAAATTTTTATCATCATAACACATGAAATTGATGTAAAGGTTAGCAATAGAGCTACTTCCTCGGTTTTGTTCAATTTTCTCTTTTGTGGTTTTGACCTGATGATTCCTCTCCTCTCTTGTTCTTTACTCCCCCTTGTTTTTTTGGATTTGGGATCTTTTTGGGATTCCTACAAAAGAAAATGTGAACAAATATTACCAAAATTAAAATAAGAAAGAAAGAAAGAAAAATTAGAAATGTTGGGTGCCTCCCAAAAAGCATTTGTTTATAGTCATTAGCTTGACTTTGCTTTCATTTTTCATGGTCTGTCAGTAGGATGGTCGAGGGTATAATTGAATCTCTTCTCTATGGGTTCTCCTTGAAAGTAATGCTTCAACCTCTACCCATTGACCTTAAATGCTCCTGAGGTTTCACTCCACACTTCTACTACTCAATGTGGGAAAACTTGAGTGACCTTAAAAGGTCCAAACCATCTTGATTTCAGCTTCCCTAGAAAGAGTTTCAATCTAGAGTTAAATAATAGGACAAGGTCTCCTTCTTTTATTTCTTTCCTAGCTGTGCGCCTACCATGCCATCTTTTGGTTTTATCTTTAAAGATTTTGGCATTTTTGTACGCATCTTGTCAGATTTCTTTCAACTCATTCATCTGTAAGAGCCTTTTTTCACCAGCAGCTTTGAGGTCAAAGTTTAGGATCTGAATTTTCCAATAATCTTTATGTTCATGTTCGACAGGGAGATGGCATAATTTTCCATAAACCAGTCGGAAGGGTGTTGTGCCAATTGGGGTTTTGTATGCAGTGGGGTATGCCCATAGTGCATCATCTAACTTCATTTACCAGTCCTTCCTGGATCTGTTTACAGTTTTCTCTAGAATCCTCTTCAATTCCCTATTTGAGATTTCTACTTTGCCACTGGTTTGAGGATGATAAGTTGTGGCCACCTTATGAGTCACTTCATACTTTTTCAACAGAGTTTCGAATTGTTGGTTGCAACAGTGACTTCCTCCATCACTGATTATTGCTCGTGGTGTGCCAAATCTTGTGAATATATTCTTCATAAGGAACCTTGTGACCATTCTAGCATCGTTTATTGGTGTGGCTATTATTTCTACCTATTTTGACACATAATCAACACCAACTAGACTATACTTGTTTCCATGGGAAAAGGGGAATGGGCCCATGAAGTCTATCCCCCATACATCAAACAATTCTATCTCAAGTATACAATGCAATGGCATTTCATTCCTTTTTGAAGTGTTACCTATTCTTTGGCATTGGTCACAAACCAACACAAAGGATCTTACATCCTTAAATAAATGTGGCCAGTAAAATCCAGCTTGTAAAATTTTGCCTACTGTTTTTAAGGAGCCAAAATATCCTCCATATAGTGATGAATGGCAATGCTAGAGGATGCTCTCCATATCCTCCACTGGTATGCATCTTCTTATTAGTCCATCATTGCATCTCTTGTATAGTAGAGGTTCCTACCATGTGTAGTATCTCACATCATGTAGGAATTTCTTTCTTTGCTGATAAGTCATGTTTGGAGGCAATACCTTGCATATAAGAAAATTAACAAAGTCAGCATACCATGGAGCTTGGGAGAATGCTAGTAATTGCTCATCAGGAAATGAGTCATCAATTGGCAAATCCTCGAAGTCTCCTGTGTATTCCAATTTCAGTTTAGAAAGTTGGTCAACTACTATATTTTTTGATCCCTTTTTGTCCTTGATTTCATGCTCAAATTCTTATAGGAGTAAAATCCATCGAATCAGCCTTGGTTTTGCTTCCTTTTTATTCAAAAGGTACCGGATTGCAACATGATCTATGAATACAATGACTTTTGACCCAGTTAGGTAAGATCTTAATTTGTCCATTGCAAACACCACTGCTAGGAATTCCTTCTCTGTGGTAGCATAATTGATTTGCGTGTCATCGAGTGTCTTGGTGGCATAATAAATGGGATGGAGCTTTTTATCTTTCCTTTATCCGAGCACTGCTCCCACTGTAAAGTCACTCGCATCGCACATCACCTCAAATGGTAGCTCCTAATCTGGTGGCTGCATTATTGTGGCTGAGATCAGAGCTTCTTCGATCCTATTAAAAGAGACAATGCAATTTTCATCAGAATCAAAGGGAACATCTTGACTTAATAGGTTGGTAAGTGGCTTAGCTATTTTGGAAAAATCTTTAATGAATCTTTTGTAGAACCCTGCATGTCCCAAAAAACTTCGCACTCCCTTGACTGATGTTGGTGGTAGCATGTTTTCAATGATCTCAATTTTTGCCTTATCAACCTTAATTCCTCTTTCTGATATCAAATGTCCCAGAATTATAACTTCCATTACCATGAAGTGGCATTTTTCCCAGTTTAGAACCAGGTTTGATTCTTCACATCTTTGCAACAGCTTAGATAAATTAGCTAGGCAATCATCAAAAGTAGTTCCATAGACAGAAAAATCATCCAATAAAAACTTCCATAATATTTTCAATATAATAAAAAAAGATAGCCATCATTCATCTTTGAAAGGTAGCAGGGCCATTACAAAGATGAAAAGGCATTCTCCTATATACAAATGTTCTATAAGGGCAAGTGAATGTGGTCTTTTCTTGGTCTTCAAGGTGAATAGGAATTTGAAAGAATCCCGAATACCCATCTAAATAATATAAATAAGAGTGTTTTGCTAACCTCTCTAACATTTGGTCAATGAAAGGGAGAGGAAAATGGTTTTTTCTGATAGCACTGTTTAATTTCCTATAATCCATGCACATTCGCTAACCAGTGACTACCCTAGTAGGGATTAGTTCATTGTTTGCATTTTGGATAACAGTTGTCCCACCCTTCTTAGGAACTCCATGTACTGGACTAACCCATTTACTATTAGAAATTGGGTATATGATACATGCATCTAATAGTTTCAAAATTTCTTTCTTGACTACATTTTTCATGTTTGGGTTAAGTCTTCTTTGGTGCTCTATAGTGGGTTTACTATTTTCCTCCATTGGTATCCTATGCATGCAAATCGAGGGGTTAATCCCTTTTAGGTCTTCTATTGTATACCCTATGGCCTTTTTGTGGATCCTAAGTTCTCTTAACAATTTTTCCTCTTCTAACTTAGATAGGCTAGCATTGATTATAACAGGATATTTGGAGTTTGAGTCCAAAAATGCATACCTTAGTAAGGATGAGAGAGGTTTAAGCTCTACTTGTTTGGTGCTTTCCTGGAGCTTGTCCTTAAGCTGTTCCTCCTTCAAATTCTCCATCTCGAAAGCTTAAGCTGGGGGTAAGGGTGGATGAGCTGCTAACTATTGTGCACAGGCTACTATTTGTGTGCTTTCATTATTTGCCGTGTGACTGTGCACAATGCATGCTTCAAGAGGATCTTTAGGATGTATCTTATGAAATTCCTCTTCAACTTGTTTGTCAATTATGTCGACCTTGAAGCATTCATCAGGTTCGAATTTGTGTTTCATTGTGTTTAACAAGTTGACTTCCACTTCTTCTTCTCTTACCTTGAGGGTTAGTCGCCCATTTTTTAAGTCTATGATTGCTCCGGTGGTTGCCAAGAATGGTCTTCCCAATATGATAGGGATCTGAACATCTTCTTCCATCTCAAAGACAATAAAGTCTACTAGAATGAAGAATTTGCCCACTTTGATGGGGATGTTCTCAAGTATGCCCACTTGATATTTAACTGATCGATCAGCCAATTGCAGTGAAATTGTCGTGGGCTTCAGTTCTCCGATTTTCAGCTTTTTGCATATTGACAGAGGCATTACACTCACACTTGCCCCAAGATCGCAGAGAGCTTTGTCTATTTTCTTATTGCCAATGAGGCATGGATCTTTCAGCTTCGGAGGCAGTTTGTTTTGCAGTGTGGCACTGCATTCCTCTATTAGAGCAATTATCTCATAGTCTTCCATTTTTCTTTTCTTTGGCAGAATTTCCTTAAGAAATTTGGCATAGGATGGCATTTGAAAGAGTGCTTCTGTGAAGGGAATATTGATATAAAGTTTCTGTAAAACTTCTAAAAACTTCCCAAACTGCTTGTCCAATTTGGCTTTTTGAAATCTCTGAGGAAAAGGTAGGGGAGGCTGGTATGGCTTTGGTAACTTCTTTTTCTTCCCTGTTTCCTCTTTCTGATCTTTCTTGGCTTCTTCCTCCTTTTACTCTGCTTGGCTTTCAAATTCTTCTAAGGTCTCCTCTGATGGTTCCTTCTCTGATTGTACTAGAGTTCTCCCACTCCTCATTGTAACTGCCTTACAATGCTCCCTTGGGTTCATCTCTGGTTGACTAGGTAGTTTACCAGTAGCCTTACTTGAATAACTTGCTTGCTGAGCAATTTGATTCTCTAGCATCTTGTTATGGGTGGCAAGTTGGTCCATTCTAGAAGTTAGCTATTTAATCAATTCATTCTGTTGTTGTTAAGCTGCTAGGAAACCTTCCATAATGGATTTCATGGTCATCTTCAGTTCAGGTTGCTAAGGTTGAGGATGTTGTGGTAGCTGTGCAAAGTTTTGGCCTCTGTTCTGAAATCCAGGGGGTGCTGGTAGTTTGTACCCCTGTTGCTTGTTTATTGGCTGATTCTGCTGATTAGACCATGAGAAATTTGGGTAGTTCCTCTATCCAGAGTTATAGGTGTTTGAATATGGATTGTTGGGCTGCCTCTGGTTGAAGTTTTCTCCATTATTCACATAGTTCATCTGTTCTGTGGAGGGTTTATTGAAGTTGTTATATTCTGAACTCATGTATCCTCCTCCATAGTTGTCCTCATGTTAACTATTCATCCCTACTACATTGGCTTGCATTTTATCAAGCCTCCTTGTGAGCTGATCAAATTGAGCATTTATCATCCTTAGGGCGTCCACTTCCAGGACCCATGCTATTCTCCTTACATTTCCTTTTTCATTTGACCACTCATAATTATGGTATGCAACCCTTTCTAAAAGTTTAAGTGCTTGTGTCACTGTTTTCTCCAATAGGTCACCTTCTACAGCTGAATCAACTGTGCTTCTTGTAGAGGGTAGTAACCCATTATAGAAATTTTGCACTAGTAGCCAATCCTCTGTGCCATGGTGTGGACATTCCCTCTGCAGGTCTTTATATTTTTCCCATGCATCATAGAGTGATTCACCTTTGATACACTTGAATTGTATAGATGTTTTTAAGCACATTTGTATACTATCTCATAGCATTTAGGCAAGTATTTTCATGCATAGTAGTTGATTTCATTAGTTTTTGTCATTTCTATTGTCAAGCCCTTAATTCTATATTTTTTGCATTATTTCAGGTGTTTGGGTGAAGCCCCACAATATAGGAGTGCAAAAGGATGAAGGAACGGAAGCGTGAAAAACACAAGTTTATACCATTGAATTCAAAAATTTTCACCTAGGGTCACATGCATCATGCAAGATTTATTTTTATCTATTTGATTTCAATGATAAACAACATATTAAAACTCTTTTAATATGTTTTTGGATCTGTATTTGCCATTTAAGATTTTAAAATTAATCAGATTAATTTTAGAACCCTAGATTAAATCAAGAACGATTACACTAACCTCTTGATGTGTTGCAGCGTGTCTGCGCCTTTGAGATTCGTCTTCAGGACACCAGATGTTGTCTCTCTAGCTTGTCCACACCAAGAACACCTATGGCAGCCCTTGAATGGCTTCTAAAGCTTTTTCTATTAATTAGAAATTCAAGTTCTGCCTTTTAAGAGATTAAAGATGTAAACAGGACACTAGAAACAATTTCTAGCGTTCTTAATTCAAGAGATTGATGGCTAATCTCTTTGAATTGATGAGAGATGAAGAGAAATAGCTGGAGAGGCTCAAAGTGGCGTGACAATTGAGAGGAGAGGCTGCTGGTTATGTTTTCTTTTCATAACCACACTTAAATAGCTAGGTTAACACATTAAACCCTAGCCACATGTCACCTTTTGATTAGCTCTAGGTTTAAGTGACCCAATCACATTGTGCCAAGTGTCAAACCTATATTTAATCTTGATTTTAATCATCTTACATGATTAAAAAACATTTGGCAAGCTTATGTGTTATGCCATGTGTCACCATCTCATGGTGCCACGTGTCACACTGCAAAATGACCAAAATGCCCCTGTGTCTTAATTTTGAGTTCTTAACCCAAAATAATTATTTTTCTTCTTCTAATTAATTTATATCAAATATAAATTAATTAATTAATCTCTATTAATTAATTTCTCATCAATTAAATTCATATTTAAACACTTTAAATATAAATTTAATTTATACTACACATCCAATAATCTAGATTTGGTTTCAAGTCATGCTAGGGACTTTGCAATTTAATTGCAAACCAAATCTATTTAATTAATCAATTAACCTCTTTAATTAATTAATTAAATCATATTTAAATAGGTGATTACTTGTGTATGTGTGTGACTTACTAGGCTCATCACTAATTGGCAATGAGACATGATATCAACTCTTAATATCATCAGAACTCTTTCTTACCATAAATGATTTCTCTAAATCATTTTATGAACCTCATAAACCATGGTTAACACCTAGCATAGCATGCCATGGCCACCCAATTAGTAATAAGATTTACCTTAAATGAACCTATAATCATATGTTACCATGCACTATAATCTCTCTGTTACAAAATCCCAACTCAAATTTGAGTCATGGTTTATGTCAAACTCCATTTGCTATGAATATTATGTTCTCTTTTAATTCCAGTTCTTGATTAAAAGATTTTTCTCATCGAAACTCTTTTACGAATAAATCTATCTGTCTGGCCAGAACTTGAAACATCAAGAACAATTAAATGAACATAGGATTTTAACTCTATTTACTTAGAACAGATTCCATCTTGATCAACACCTACCTCCATATATAACTAGCGAGCCAACACATGCCCATATACCCATACATAGTACAAGTATGAAAGCGATATCAAACTCAAACTACCTATATACAAGATAATCGTGCTATCTCGTGTCTAAAGATTATATGCACTGATATGATTTATGACAAAACATTGACAAGAGTAAACTCCATGTGCTTGTCATAAGTGTCACCGGTTACCTACTTATCATTTATAAGTGCCTATCAAGTTTGTTATATGGCATGAGACTTACCATTCCATCTTATTTATATCTCATATAAATAACTTGGGAACAAACATGAATACAATCTTTCTGGATAAGTCATGTCCTTATTATGAAGTATCCTCGATTGTGAACCTATTTATGATACTTTGTGCTAGAAATATTGTCACTCATATTCTTAACAACTTGAATAATATTTCTAACAAAATATCAATGGACCTTTTCTATTACACATAAATATATTATGTAAACGGAAAAGTGGAAATGCCTTTTATTAATAAAATATGTACAAGATACATACTAAATGATATGCTCTAGGGCATACTACTAACAATCTCCCACTAGTACTAGAGCCATTCATTACAATATCTTATACCTATCTTCTCAAGATGTCGGTCTAACTGAGTCTGTGACATAGGCTTAGGGAATGGATCACCGGATTTTCACCGATGCTATTTTCTGCATGGCTACATCGCCTCGCCCAACTATTTCTCCGATAATGTGGTAGCGCCTTTCTATGTGTTTGGATTTACGGTGAGACCTTGGTTTCTTAGCTCAGATGATCGCTCCATTGTTGTCACGATTAATGGAACCGCTGACTCAATGGAAGGAACTCTTGTAAGTTACATTACAATTTCTTTATCCAAAGCGACTTCCTTTGCGGTATCTAATGCGAGAATATACTCAACCTCGATAGTGGAATCTGCGATGTGCTCTGTTTGGAACTCTTCCAACCGATCGCACCTCCATTACAAATGAACACATATCCAGAGGTAGACTTTCTATCATCGATATCTGATTGGAAATCAGAATCAGTATAACCATCCAATTGCAAGTCTCCACCTCCATAAATCAAGAATAAATCCTTAGTTCTTCTCAAGTACTTAAGGATATTCTTGTGACTATCGATGTTCCAAACTGGATTGGATTGATACCGCTAGTCAAACTAACGAGATATGCGATATCCGCCTAGTACACAACATTGCATACATTAAACTTCCAATAGCGAAGCATATGGAATCTGGCCATCTTATCTCTTTCTTCAGGTGTCTGTGGAGACATCTCTTTAGAAAGATGGATACCATGTCTCACTGGTAACAATCCTCTCTTGGAATCAAGCATGTTAAACCTCTTTAACACCTTTTCCAAGTATAGACTTTGGGATAAACCAATTATTCTTTTCGCTCTATCTCTATAGATGCGAATCCCAAGAATATAGGTTGCCTCCCCTAAGTCTTTCATGGAGAATGTATTTGACAACCATACCTTTATAGTCGTCAACATACCTGTATCATTACCCATCAACGATTATGTCATCCACATATAAGACAAGGAAAGTGATAGCACTGTCACTAACCTTCTTATATACACATGGCTCATCCTCATTTTTTTATAAAACCAAAAGATTTAATGGCTTCATCAAAACGGATGTTCCAACTCCTCGAAGCTTGTTTCAACCCATAAATGGATCGCTTTAACTTGCATACCTTGGAACCATCTTGGGATTCAAATCCCTTAGGTTGTTCCATGAAAATGTTTTCTTCAATGTATCCATTGAGAAAAGTCATTTTGACATCCATCCGCCAAATCTCATAATCATAGTATGCAATATTGCTAATAAAATCCTAATTGATTTAAGCATGGCAACAAAGAGAAAGTCTCCTCATAGTCTATTCCTTGCCTTTGGCGAAACCCTTTCGCTACTAGCCTTGCCTTATAGGTCTCTACCTTTCCATCGTAACCAATTTTCTTCTTGAAAACCCATTTGTTCCCTATAGGTACAATACCTTGTGTGGGTCAACAAGATCCCAAACTTGATTCTTATACAGGGAATCAATCTCGGATTTCATAGCATCAATCCATTTTGAAGAGTCTATATCTGATATAGCTTCTTCATAGGTAAGTGGATCATCTCCATGATCTACTTCTTCATGAGTGGACAACTCTTGTTCTTTTTCATGAAGAAAACCATATCTCACCGGTGGGTGAGATACCACAGTTGTTCTACGAGGAACAGTGTAGATGTTTCATCAATGGGTATAGGTTGACTAGATGGATCTATATCCATCTGATGCATTGGTTGGTCGAATTCTCCAATTCTAACTCTATTTGCCTTCCTTTGCCTCCTTCTTGAACAAACCGTTGTTCGAGAAATGTGGCATCTCTACTTATCACAACCTTTTTGAAGTAGGCAAATAAAAATAATATCCAAAACTATCTTTTGGATATCCAACAAATTGACCTCTTTACGATCTGGTCTCCAATTTATCGTTGTTCACTTTTTGATATAATTTGGACAACCCCAAATCTTAACATGCTTAAGACTTGGTTTTCTTCCATGCCATATCTCATAAGGTGTGGAAGAAAGCGATTTTGATGGAATTCTATTCGAATATATAAAGTGATTCTAATGCAAATCCCCAAAGGAGATTGGCATATCGGTATAGCTCATCATACTACGTACCATATCCAATAGGTACGATTTCTCCTTCGGATACACCATTCACCGTGTGGCGTTCTGGAGAGTCACGGTGAGAAACAATGCCATGCTCTCTCAAGTATTCATCAAATTCGAAGACTCAAATATTCACCTCCACGATCTGATCGAATAGCTTTAATACTTTTTCCTGTTTGATTTTCTACTTCAGATTTAAATTCCTTAAACTTTTCAAAGGATTCATGTTTGTATTTCATCAAATACAAATACCCAAACCTTGATTTATCATCAGTAAAGGTAATAAAATAATGAAAGCCCCCTTTAACCATTTCTTTAAACGGACCACATACATCACTATGTATTAGTTCCAAAATATTTTTAGCTCTTAGCCCTTGTCCAACAAAGGGTGATCTAGTCATTTTGCCTTGAAGGCAAGATTCACAAGTTGGAGTAGACTCAGAGCCCAATGAGGATAGAATCCCCATTTTCTCCAATTTTGCAATCCTATCTTCTGCAACATGACATAACCTTAAGTGCCAAATATATTTTGAACTTGAGTTGGTTTTCACCATGGCATTGCATTCATTTAGATTACTATACTCTGGCCAGTGGAAACACTTTCTTAATGACAATGGAAACACTTTCCTGTTGGCAATGGAAACACTTTCCTGTTGGCAGTGGAGACACTTTCCTTTGCCTTTATCAGCTTTAATCTTCCTTTTCTGTTTAGCTATTTTCTTGGAAGGACCAGAATCGAGATTTCTTTTTCTTATTGCGCTTCTTCTTGTTGGACTTTCCAGAGAAGAAGATGCAATCAAAGCTACCTCTTTTCCTTTATTGCCGGCATATTCTTTTGGGCAATAACCAAGATGTTGAGTAATTCAGCTAAGGTGCATTCTGTTTAGTCATATGGAAATTTGTCACAAAATTCCCAAAAGACTCGGAAGGATCAAGGATCAAATCCATTTGTAGTTGGAAATCCATGTTGAAGTCAAGATGTTCCAACCGCTCAATCAGCCGAATCATCTTGTGGACATGATCCCCAACATTACATCCCTCGGACATCCTCATCTGAGAATAACTGTTTAGATATCTCATACCTAGAATTCCTGCTGTGCTCACCATACAACTCTTGTAGGTGAAGGAGGATCTCACTCGCACTCTGCATGTTCTCATGTTGCTTCTGTAACTCATTACTCATAGAAGCAAGCATGTAACACTTAGCTCTCATATCATGCTCCTTCCACTTGTCCAAAGTTTCATGTTCCTCTTGTGTGGCCTCTGGAGGTAAGGGACCAGGAACATTTGAATCTAGAACATATCCCATATGTTCAAGGTTCAGGACAAGTTTCAAATTTCTTAGCCAATCAGACATATTAAGTCCTGTCAACCTATTGTGATCAAGTATGCTTGCAAGGATATTGGATGGTGGTGGTTGTTTTGTGCTCATTTTTATCAGAAAATTAACTGCAGAAAATAACCAGATTAATTAGTAAATGTATCATGTAATTAACCAAAATGATTATGGTCTTTTAATCAAATTGGTCCTCCCACTAATTTAGCGAATCCTACACTTCCAAAGTAGAAAACGGAAATCCTAGTTGGATGGATTTCTAGTGGGTGATTGAATTCTTATAATTCTATTGATCATCCTCAGGTACATCCATTATTGGAATTACAATAAACTATAAGTGAGCAACTCCTTGCCCATCACATCTCATGTGAGGTTCAATCCTTTACCTAGCCCCTAATGCTCAAAATCTCAGGTACATCCATTATTGACTTATCTTGCATTAGTTAAGTTGATCCCATTGAGCCAGTAATTATGCAAATAATTTTAATGTCCTCAGGTACATCCAATATTGGCCACCAAACCATTTACATATTTACAACATCTCATGCTTAACAATTATTCTTAAGAAAATCTCTTAAATTAATTGCATCTCAGGCAACTATTTAAAATTTCTTAAAATAATTGCCCCAATGGAGGGCTTATGTTATAATTACTTTAATTATAGCATTTCCAACTTAATCATTTTTTTGGAAGATTTTATAGCCATCCTAATTACTATTAAGGTCTCACTTTGCACATTATCCATTTAGCATGCATATATCATATAATTGCATACATTCCCATACATCTCATGCATTCATGGATAAGCATAAATATGGTATGATCATGGACTTTCTAAGGGATTCAATTCTGAGCCACCAAGAATTGAATCAGGGCATTCCTAGGTGCATTTCATTAATTCATTTTACAAGAGTTGCTGAAGGAGTACATAATCAACACTTGATATTGAATTCCTCCCACTGGTCCCACCAATGCTCTTGACCTCCTTGAACTTCTTGCAATCCAATATTACATAGTAATCCTTGGCATACCAAGGCGAATTTACAAGAACTTAAATAAATGAAATTACAACCCAAAAATATTACAAACTTAATAATACATGCCCAAAATAAATTAAAATAAATTAATTAATTTACAATCCCAAAGAAACATAAAAGAAATAAATCCAATCACATTGGTCTTTTATAGTCCATGATCATCCATCATGCATATCACTATTTAACAATTAAATAAAACATACATTCTTAAATTAAATTGAATATCTCATATTCAACTTAAAAATCCAGATTTGAATATGATTCAAATAAATTTAAAAATTCAGATTTGAATCTCATTCAAACAAATTTAAAAATTCAGATTTGAATCACATTCAAACAACTTCAAAAATTCAGATTTGAATCACATTCAAACATTTTTTAAAAAATCAGATTTGAATCACATTCAAATATTTCTTAAAAAATCAGATCTGAATTTTATTGAATCAATTTTAAAAAATCAGATTTAAATATGATTCAAACAACTTTAAAAATTCAGATTTGAATCACATTCAAACAACTTTTAAAATTCAGATTTGAATCACATTCAAACAATTTTTAAAATTCTGATTTGAATCATAATTTAATTGTGTGATTAAAACAACTAATTAAACACTTTAATTAGTCAAAAAATAGGCCTTAGATCATACAACAATTGCAGAATTAAAAGCCAAACCTTGAACCACCCAAGGAACCATTGTTGCTGCCACCAATGGTGGCTTCACCATGTGTGACGCCACATCTCATGATCCAACCAGCAATGAATCTCTTGATCTCATGATCAAACACACAATTAAATTATATAATCAATAATTTAAATGGCAAATATAGTGGCTCTGATACCAATTGAAGGCAGGCGTGAAAAACACAAGTTTATACCATTGAATTCAAAAATTTTCACCTAGGGTCACATGCATCATGCAAGATTTATTTTTATCTATTTGATTTCAATGATAAACAACATATTAAAACTCTTTTAATATGTTTTTGGATCTGTATTTGCCATTTAAGATTTTAAAATTAATCAGATTAATTTTAGAACCCTAGATTAAATCAAGAACGATTACACTAACCTCTTGATGTGTTGCGTGATGTCTGCGCTTTGAGATTCGTCTTCAGGACACCAGATGTTGTCTCTCTAGCTTGTCCACACCAAGAACACCTATGGCAGCCCTTGAATGGCTTCTAAAGCTTTTTCTATTAATTAGAAATTCAAGTTCTGCCTTTTAAGAGATTAAAGATGTAAACAGGACACTAGAAACAATTTCTAGCGTTCTTAATTCAAGAGATTGATGGCTAATCTCTTTGAATTGATGAGAGATGAAGAGAAATAGCTGGAGAGGCTCAAAGTGGCGTGACAATTGAGAGGAGAGGCTGCTGGTTATGTTTTCTTTTCATAACCACACTTAAATAGCTAGGTTAACACATTAAACCCTAGCCACATGTCACCTTTTGATTAGCTCTAGGTTTAAGTGACCCAATCACATTGTGCCAAGTGTCAAACCTATATTTAATCTTGATTTTAATCATCTTACATGATTAAAAACATTTGGCAAGCTTATGTGTTATGCCATGTGTCACCATCTCATGGTGCCACGTGTCACCGCAAAATGACCAAAATGCCCCTGTGTCTTAATTTTGAGTTCTTAACCCAAAATAATTATTTTTCTTCTTCTAATTAATTTATATCAAATATAAATTAATTAATTAATCTCTATTAATTAATTTCTCATCAATTAAATTCATATTTAAACACTTTAAATATAAATTTAATTTATACTACACATCCAATAATCTAGATTTGGTTTCAAGTCATGCTAGGGACTTTGCAATTTAATTGCAAACCAAATCTATTTAATTAATCAATTAAACTCTTTAATTAATTAATTAAATCATATTTAAATAGGTGATTACTTGTGTATGTGTGTGACTTACTAGGCTCATCACTAATTGGCAATGAGACATGATATCAACTCTTAATATCATCAGAACTCTTTCTTACCATAAATGATTTCTCTAAATCATTTTATGAACCTCATAAACCATGGTTAACACCTAGCATAGCATGCCATGGCCACCCAATTAGTAATAAGATTTACCTTAAATGAACCTATAATCATATGTTACCATGCACTAGAATCTCTCTGTTACAAAATCCCAACTCAAGCCGAGTCATGGTTTATGTCAAACTCCATTTGCTATGAATATTATGTTCTCTTTTAATTCCAGTTCTTGATTAAAAGATTTTCTCATCGAAACTCTTTTCAATAAATCTATCTGTCTCTGCCAGAACTTGAAACATCAAGAACAATTAAATGAACATAGGATTTTAACTCTATTTACTTAGAGGAACAGATTCCATCTTGATCAACACCTACCTCCATATATAACTAGCGAGAGCCAACACATGCCCATATACCCATACATAGTACAAGTATGAAAGCAGATCAAACTCAAACTACCTATATACAAGATAATCTGTGCTATCTCGTGTCTAAAGATTATATGCACTGATATGATTTATGACAAAACATTGACAAGAGTAAACTCCATGTGCTTGTCATAAGTGTCACTGGTTCGGCCTACTTATCATTTATAAGTGCCTATCAAGTTTGTTATATGGCATGAGACTCACCATTCCATCTTATTTATATCTCATATAAATAACTTGGAAACAAACATGAATACAATCTTTCTGGATAAGTCATGTCCTTATTATGAAGTATCCTCGATTGTGAACCTATTTATGATACTTTGTGCTAGAAATATTGTCACTCATATTCTTAACAACTTAAGAATAATATTTCTAACAAAATATCAATGGACCTTTTCTATTACACATAAATATATTATGTAAACGGAAAAGTGGAAATGCCTTTTATTAATAAAATATGTACAAGATACATACTAAATGATATGCTCTAGGGCATACTACTAACAAAGGAAGCTTGGAGAGGTCAAGAGACTGAGTATTACTACTGACACAAAGAACACGAGTCGTGTAAACGAAGCCTCAGACCCATGTAACCTTCTACTAGAAGAAAGCCAAATAGCCATTGGAGAAAAAAAAGTACACGGGCTGCAGGGACCCGTGTAAGTCTCTGCCGGGCACAAGCTTAAAGAACCTTATGGGAACAAAAGTACACAGCCCATGTAACCAGGCCCATGTAGTTGGCGCAGACTCGTGTAACTCTCTATGCCAATGCAAGACTCTGAAGTTCCACCCCAGCAAGTTACACGGCCCTGGGCCACGTAGTGACACATGGGCTATGTACTATGCAGCAGCCAGTTTTATAACTTGAATTCTCGCTCTTGTTTTTTTATTCAAATGAGACTCCTAAAACCTTTTGGACTCAAAATGACCAAATCATAGAGCAACCATTATAAATAGAAGAGAAAACATCAGAAAAAGGAGGCTCTCTTTTATCTTTTGACAGCACTTTTAAGGAGTTTTCAAGGAGAGAAATCCACACTATGCACTCTCTCGAGCCGTTTCGAGGAGAGAAACATCAATACCAAAAGGAGTTTTCCAGTTGAAGCTCCACAAGATCAAAGCTGCAAACTCTTTTCGGTTCCTTCATTTTATCTACCTAGACATATTTTTATTGTTTTATTTCTTCTACATGATTTTCTTTTTACTGTATTTATCTTTTAGCATGAAGTTTGCTGAACTCACCACGAGTGAGTAGTTTTCTTCTCCTGGATTTGGGAGAGTAATGCTTGTAATTATTATAATGGATGAACACTAAGTTTTATTTATTGGATTTGAGATTCATTCCTTGATTTAATTTCTTGTGATCTTAATGCATGCTATGTTCTGGTACCCACTTAGGCATGATTGTAGATGTTAATTGAAGGATTGAAAGGTGAAGATTAATATTAGAAAATCAAGATCTTGAACCTAGGAATTCTGACCTAGACATAGGCTGATACCTTTGTGGAACTTCAAAATTGGTCAAAGATCTTAAAGGATTTTAATTAATTTGATCACCATGAAAGTTGGGTTTTAGTTAATTAGAATGCACCCTAGGTGCCTTGAAAGAGGATGTAGGATAACTTAGGACTGATTTCCATCAAGGAAGACGATCCTCAATTCAGTAAATAAACGAGATAACATCCCTAGTAAGATTCAAGTGTGAAATCTTATTTCCAAAATTGTTTCAAATAAATCATTTCATTTTAAGTTTACCGTTCTAGTGTTTAAGGTTAACAAACTTCATTCCTTAAGTATTCGATAGCCTAGACAGTTAAAATTACTGTGTAGATTGGTACTTACTAATCAAATTTCTCGTGGAAATAATATTCTACTCATCACTTTATTACTTATTAGCGATCCGTGCACTTGCGGGGTTGTAAAACTAGCGAAATAAGTTTTTGGCACCGTTGCCGGGGATTTTTGACTTTAGTAATATCAAGCGATAGGCAATTTGGCTGATTTAGGTAATTATATTTATTATCTAATTTTATTTTACTAGTTGTATTTCTCTTCTTTTCTCTTCGGTGCTCGATCTGGTATATGACCAAAACAAGGTCAGAAAAAGAAATTTTGGACTATGATCAAGAGATAGACAGAACTCTGAGAGCCATCAGGAGTGAAAGGAAACATCAAGAGGATGGTCAAGGAGATCCTGAAATTCCAACCATGGCCGATAATAATGACAGGCCAAGACTCTTGAGAGATTACAAAGCTCCATCTGTTCAAGGATTTTAGCCTAGTGACATTAAACCCACAGTGGAAGCCAACAACTTTGAATTAAAACCAGCATGGCTCTGAATGATTCAACAAACCTAGCTTGTAGGTTCACTAACAAAAGACCCACACTAGCACCTCCAGTGCTTTCTTGCCCTATGTGACACATTCAAGATGAATGGAGTGTCTGATCAAGCAATAAGACTCAGAGCATTCCCATTCTCCCTTCGGGACAGAGCAAGGAAGTGGTTACTTTCTCAACTGGCTGGAACATTCACCACTTGGGAAAACCTCTCTCAATCTTTTCTAGCAAGGTCTTTTCCACCTACAAAGACTGCAAAATTGAGGCTTGAGCTCAACACCTTCAGATAAAAGGAAGGAGAATCACTCTATGATGCATGGGAAAGATATAAAGACCTGGAGAGAGAATGTCCACACCATGGCATAAAGGATTGGCTATTAGTGCAAAATTTCTATAATGGGTTACTGCCCTCTACAAGGAGCACAATTGATTCAGCTGCAAAAGGTGATCTAATAGAGAAAACAGTGACACAAGCACTTGAACTTTTAGAAAGGGTTGCATACCATAATTATGAGTGCTCAAATGAAAGAGGAAATGCAAGGAGAACTGCAAGGGTCCTGGAAGTAGACGCCCTAAGCATGATAAATGCTCAATTTGATCAGCTCACAAAGAGACTCAAAAGAATGCAAGCCAATGCAGTTGGTATAAACAGTCAACATGAGGATAGCTATGGAGGAGGAGACATGAGTTCAGAATACAACAATTTCAATGAACCCTCCACGGAATAGATGAACTATGTGAATAATGGAGGAAACTTCGACCTGAGGTAGCCCAATAATCCATATTCAAATACTTACAACCCTTGATGTAGGAACCACCCAAATTTCTCATGGTCCAATCAGCAAAACCAGCCAATAAACAAGCAATAAGGGTATAAACCACCAGCACCCCCTAGATTTCAGAATAGAGGTCAAAACTTTGCACAACCATTACTACCTCTCCAACCTCAACAACCTGAACTGAAGATGACCTTGGAAACCATGATGGAAGGATTCCTAGCAGCTCAACAACAACAAAATGAATTGATTAAATAGCTGACTTCCAGATGGACCAACTCGCAACTCATAACAAGATGCTAAAGAATCAAATCGTACAGCAAGCAAGTTCTTCAAGTAAGGCTGCTGGTAAACTGCCTAGGCAACCAGATATGAACCTAAGGGAGCATTGTAAGGTATTTACATTGAGGATTGGGAGAACTCTAGTACAACTAGACGTAGAACCGACAGAGGAAACCATAGAAAAATCTAAAAGCCATGCAGAGAAAAAGGAGGAAGAAGCTAAGAAAGATCAAAAAGAGGAAGCATGGGAGACAAATAAATTACCAGAATCATACCAGCCTCCCCTACCTTTTCCTCAGAGATTTCAGAAAGCCAAATTAGACAAGTAGTTTGGGAAGTTTTTGTGTAACACCCTCACTGTAGCAATTCCGTACATTCTACTGTTCTGATGATCGGTGTCGATTTGGACAGCTAAAACGTCTAAAAAAATATTTTGACTAGAGTGAGGAGTCATAAATAACTCAAATACTAATAAAAAAAATGTAGGAAAAATTTTAGAAATAAAATACAACCAAGTTAAATAAGCAGGTGCCCTATCGATGGGTAACCCAGTGGGAAGTTGCGGTCTATGCAGCTAGAAGCCCTAAACCCAGGGGAAAATTCATAAAATAATTTTTGGGACTCCAGAGAAGAGTCATTGAAGTTTCAATGGTATTCGAATGCCAAGAAAATGTTTAGAAAAATTTTTAGATCGGTACAGACAATTTTGACTCAATAAGCCAAACAGAGGGCATTTTGATCATTTAGTCTTCGGAAATGATTTTTGACCGACTTGTCCAATTAAGTAAATAATTATTATAACATAAAATATGAGCAAATATTGCCAAAAATTAAATTAAAAATGAGTAGAAAAGAAAAAGAAAATGAAAGAAAAGTGGAATTATGACATCACATGATGTCATTAAACACTCTCCACCCAATCACAACTTAACAAACTAATTAAAAGGGATAAAAACTAATTAAAAAGAGACAAAATGAAAAACCAATCTGCACTCCCATCTTCAACCAACCGATCCATAGAGAGAGAGAGAGAGAGAGAGAGAGAGAGAGAGAGAGAGAGAGAGAGAGAAGGAGTTTCAACATTGATGCTCCACCATTTTTTATTTTTATTAGCTTGATTTCCTCTCTTTTTGTCATTCCGAAACCCTAAGTCCCTTCACAAAAATTTGTCTCCACACCTTGGAGAGTCTAGTGGCAGCTAAAGAAGAAGAAATTAGGGGGTTTAAACAAGATTAAGTAAAGCTCCAAAGAGGTTAGTGCACTAAACCTTCTTCCTTTCTTTCTTAACTAGTTGAAGCATGCTAAATTAAGTATAAATTTTATGAAATTAAAAGAAAATTTGGAGTATGTGGGGACTGAAATTTTCAGCAGCCTTGGTGACAATAAGGTCTTGATTATTTTGATTGACTTTACTTTGTTTAGTGATGATGATTAAGGATACTAAGTGTATTAGAAGTTGAATGAAGGGTGTTGCATAAATTGAAATTATTGGAGTTAGGGTTTGGGCACCAAAATTTGGATTTTTGTTATGTATTGATGAAAAGAGGTTGTAATGGTCAATTAGTGACCATTTGATGAAGTTTGACCCTAAATTGGAAGTAACTGTGGCCTTGAAATTGAAAGTGGTTTGCTACCCCCATTGTGCCAGAATACTGGACTTGAGTCCAGTGTATTCCTAGGGTTATAACTTGAGCTATGTTGCTCCAATTAGTTCAAGGCCAATTGGAAATGAAATTAGACATAAAATGGAATAACTTTGATGAAGAAATTTGGCCCAGAAAACCAACCTAAGTTGCCCTAAAAATTGACCTAATCCGGGTGACCAATATGCAGTCCCTTGAAAATGACCAAATGAACAGTATTCATTCATTTGGTCATAACTCAGTGTAAAAAGGTCCAATTGACCTAAATTTTTTCCAGTAGAAAGCTGAGACATAGCCCTACAACTTTCATAGAAAACAAACCCAAATTTTGACCATAATATGTCCAAAAACTAACCTACAGTCATTGTACAAAAAACTGCATAATTGATTCTGCCCAGAAATTTTGGAAAAATTGCAATCTGGCCAGTTATGGTGTTTAGGCCAGAACTTGAGCTACAAAACTCCAAATGGAGTGATTCAAAAAAAAGAAATGTAACTAGACATAATAAGGAACAACTTTGATAAAGAACATTTGGCCAAATTCTCACTATACAAATGACCAATTGAACAGTAAACTTAGTGCTTGAAATCTGAAAATTATAAATAACCAATACTAAGCTCTGCAATGGTATTGGCAACCAATGCCAACAATTTTAGAATGCAAAATGTAGTATGTTAGTGATATTAGAACCAATATACTTATTTTCTATGAAAAAGTCAACATTTTAGTTGACTAATGAAATGAATAGTAACACTTGAACTTCAATTGCAAAGAACTGCATAATTAAAAGTGTAATATGCCCTAGTAGGCCTAATGTGATTGGTTTGGATAGGTTGGCATGCTAATAGGGTTCTGATAGCAGTACTACATATGGCTTCATGCCATTCTGTGATACGATAGCCTATGGCTATACTAATTATGATGTTATACTTTGCTTTATGTCTTATAGTTTTTATGGCTTATTAGCCATTTTATTTGCATACCAGGAGACACATTGTGACCGATGGTGTGATGGCCCGAGGTACCTGGTACTCAATGCTAGTTTACCCGTTTATCCAGTCCGGTCAATTTGTATAGGTTACTTAGGCATGGAAAAGTATAAATGTAATTCAATTGATTATTAAAGAAAGTAAGGAAATTAAATATCAAGATAAATAATAAGAATGATTACAATAAAATGAGGCTCAAAATTATCAAAGAAAATGATTAATAAAATGCTAGAAAGAATTGAAATGAATTGGAACGGCATTAAAATTTAATTATTATGAAAGAATTGAGCGCTTCTGAAGAGGAATAAATTAGAACAAAGAATAGTTAATACTAGAAGTATTATATGAAATTAGATCAAATTCCAGAGTATCCCAATTTTGATCCATTTCTCTCTTTATTGTATATTATATTCTTGTTATATTATTGCACCACTAAGCAGTAATGCTTAGTGTGATGGATTTGTTTCCTTGCGTAGGTACTGAAGGTAAAGCCTAGCGAATATTAAACAGAGATTTTGGAGAACCCAGTAGACCACAGACTGAGATTTTGGAGTCCGAATTTGCATAAGTGATAGAAGTGTATAAGGTTATCACCTCCTCAGAAATGCATGTAGATAGGGCCATATAAGTTATTTTATGTATTTTGTACATTATGTAAATTATGAACTTGTGTAATTAGTTTATAAATCATGTAAATTTATGTAATTTGAACATTTTTACATATGAATTAAATATAAAAGGAAATGTATGGAAATGATTATGAAATTGAAACATATGGATGAGATTTGAAATATGAGAAAATTATGAGAATGATTGATGAGATAATTATGATTAGCATGGATAAGATTTTATTTTGAAAATATTATTGAATTTCAAGCAGATGAATAGTAAAATACACCAAACGATAATAAAATAGGGGAAACTCTGTTATTTTCTCCTTCAAAAAATAATTGATACTAAATTAAACGAGTTAAAAATATCAAAGAAATAAAGTAAGATAAGATATGCTCCGGCACCAAATGTAGCACGCCTTGCTCGACTAAACTGTAGTCGGGTGAGGGGTGTTACATTTTAGAAGTTTTATAGAAACTTTATATCAACATCCCTTTCACTGAAACACTTTCTCAGATGCCATCCTATGCCAAATTTCTTAAGGAAATTCTGTCAAAGAAAAGAAAGTTAGAAGAATATGAAACAATAGCTCTAACAGAGGAATTCAGTACCATACTGCAAAACAAACTCCCTCCAAAGTTGAAAGATCCAGGAAGCTTCTCCATACCCTACCTCATTAGTAACAAGAAAATAGACAAGGCCCTCTATGATCTTAGGGCAAGTGTCAGTTTAATGCCTCTATCAATATGAAAAAAGCTGGAGATTGGAGAACTGAAGCCCATGACAATCTCATTGCAATTGGCTGATCGATCTGTTAAATATCCTGTGGGCATACTTGAGAACATCCCTATCAAAGTGGGCAAATTCTTTATTCCAGTAGACTTTGTTGTCCTTGAGATGGAAGAAGATGTTCAAATTCCTATCATTTTGCGAAGACCATTCTTGGCAACCACCGGAGCCATCATAGACATAAAAAATGGGCGACTAACCCTCAAGGTAGGAGAAGAAGAAGTGGAGTTCAACTTGTTCGACACAATGAAACACAAATTTGAACTTGATGAACGCTTCAAGATTGACATAATTGACAAATAAGTTGAAAAGGAATTTCATAAGACACATCTTAAAGATCGTCTGAAAGCATATATTGTGCATAGCCACTCAGTGGATGATGAAAATACAGAAATAGCAGCCTGTGCACAACAGTTAGCAGCTCATCCACCCCTACCCTTAGCTAAGGCTTCTGAGATGGATAAGTTGAAGGAGGAACAAACCAAAGGTAAGCTCCAGGAAAATGCCAAACAAACAGAGCTTAAACCTCTCCCCTCCTCACTAAGGTATGCATTTCTGGATTCAAATTTTAAATATCCTATTATAATCAATGCTAGCCTGTCTAAGTTGGAAGAGGAAAAATTATTAAGAGAACTTAGGATCCATAACAAAGCCATAGGGTATAAAATAGAAGACCTAAAGGGAATCAACCCTTAGAATTGCATGCATAGGATACCCATGGAAGAAAACAGTAAACCCACTATCGAACACCAAAGAAGACTTAACCTAAACATGAAAGAAGTAGTCAAGAAAGAAATTTTAAAACTATTAGATGCAAGTATCATATACCCAATTTCTGATAGTAAATGGGTTAGTCCAGTACATGTAGTTCCTAAGAAAGGTGGGACAACTGTTATCCAAAATGCAAACAATGAACTAATCCCTACTAGAGTAGTCACTGGTTGGTGAATGTGCATAGATTATAGGGAATTGAATAGTGCTACCAGAAAAGACCATTTTCCTCTCCCCTTCATCGACCAAATGTTAGAAACGTTAGCGAAACACTCTTATTTCTGTTATTTAGATGGGTATTCGGGATTCTTTCAAATTCCTATTCACCTAAAAGTCCAAGAAAAGACGACATTCACTTGTCCCTATGGAACATTTGCATATAGGAGAATGCCTTTTGGTCTTTGTAATGCCCCTGCTACCTTTCAAAGATGCATGATGGCTATCTTTTCTGATTATATTGAAGATATCATGGAAGTTTTTATGGATGATTTTTCTATCTATGGAACTACTTTTGATGACTGCCTAGCTAATTTATCTAAGGTGTTGCAAAGATATGAAGAATCAAACCTGGTCCTAAATTGGGAAAAATGCCACTTCATGGTAAGGGAAGGCATAGTTCAGAGACATTTGATATTAGAAAGAGGAATTGAAGTTAATAAGGCAAAAATTGAGATCATTGAAAACATGCCACCACCAACATCAGTCAAGGGAGTGTGAAGCTTTTTGGGACATGCAGGATTCTACAGAAGATTCATCAAGGACTTTTCCAAAATAGCTAAGCCACTTACCAACTTGTTAAGTCAAGATGTTCCCTTTGATTTTGATGAAAATTGCCTTTTCACCTTTAACAGGATCAAAGAAGCCCTAATATCAGCACCAATAATGCAGCCACCAAATTGGGAGCTACCATTCAAAGTGATCTGTGACGCGAGTGACTTTACAGTTGGAGCAATGCTCGGACAAAGAAAAGATAAAAAGCTCCATGTTATTTATTATACTAGCAAGACACTTGATGATGCGCAAATCAATTATGCCACCACAGAGAAGGAATTCCTAACAGTGGTGTTTGCAATGGACAAGTTCATATCTGACCTCATTGGGTCAAAAGTCACTGTATTCACAGATCATGCTGCAATCCGGTACCTTTTGAACAAGAAGAAAGCAAAACCAAGGCTGATTTGATGGATTCTACTCCTGTAAGAATTTGACCTTGAAATCAAGAAAAAAAAAAGATCTGAAAATGTAGTAGCTGACCATCTTTTCAGACTAAAATTGGAGTACACAAGGGACTTCGAAGATTTGCTAATTGATGATTCATTTCCTGATGAGCAATTACTTGCATTCTCCAAGGCTCCATGGTGCACTGGCTTTGTTAATTTTCTTGTATGCAGGGTACTGCCTCCAAACATGACCTATCTGCTAAGAAAGAAATTCCTACATGATGTGAGATATTACATATGGGAGGAACATCTACTGTACAAGAGATGTAATGATGGGCTAATAAGAGGATACATACCAGAGGAAGATATGGAAAGTATCATTCATCACTGCCATTCATCACTATATGGAGGACACTTAGGCACCTCAAAAACTGTAGCCAAGATTTTGCAAGTAGGGTTTTACTGGCCACATTTGTTTAAGGATGTAAGATCCTTTGTGCTAGCTTGTGATCAATGCCAAAGAACAGGTAACAGTTCAAGAAGGAATGAAATGCCACTACATGGTATACTTGAGATAGAATTGTTTGATGTATGGGGAATAGACTTCATCGGCCTATTTCCCTCTTCCTGTGGAAACAAATATATTATGGTTGGAGTTGATTATGTGTCAAAATGGGTAGAGACAATTGTAACACCAACCAACCATGCTAGAGTGGTCACAAGTTTCCTTAATAAGAACATCTTCATAAGATTTGGCATACCACATGCAATAATCAGCGATGGAGGAAATCACTTCTGCAACCAATAATTTGAAACACTACCGAAAAAGTATGGAGTGACTCACAAGGTGGCCACACCTTATCATCAAACCAGCGGTCAAGTAAAAATCTCAAACAGGGAACTGAAGCAGAGTCTAGGAAAAACTGTAAACAGATCCAGGAAGGACTGGTGCATGAAGTTAGATGATGCACTATGGGCTTACCGCACTGCATATAAAACCCCAATTAGCACAATACCCTTCCAACTGGTTTATGGAAAATCATGCCATCTCCCTGTTAAACTTGAGCATAAAGTTTACTGGGCAATTCAGATCCTAAACTTTGACCTCAAAGCTACTGGTGAGAAAATACTCTTACAACTAAATGAGTTGGAAGAAATCCGACAGGATGCATACGAAAACACTAAAATTTTTAAGGATAAAACCAAAAGATGGCATGACAAGCGCATAGTAAGCAAATAAATAAAAGAAAGAGATATTGTCTTCTTATTCAACTCTAGATTGAAACTCTTTCCAGGGAAGCTAAAATCAAGATGGTCCGGACCTTTCAAGGTCACCCAAGTCTTCCCACATGGAGCAGTAGAAGTGTGGAGTGAAACCTCAGGTGCATTTAAGGTCAATGGGCAGAGGCTGAAGCCTTACTTTCAGGGAGAACCCATAGAAATGGGAGTCAATTGCACCTTCGACCATCCTACGGACAGACCATAAATAAGCAAAGTCCAGCTAAAGACTATACAAAAGCGCTTTTTTGGAGGCAACCCAAAATTTTTTTCTGAACTTTTCTTTTTTCTCCTTTTTCATAATGATTTTTGTTTCGTACTCATTAGCATTTCATTTGTAACACCCCTAAGTTTGGTAGTACGTTCTATTGTTCCTGTGACCAGTGTTGTCCGGACAGCTAAGATGCCTAGAACTACACTTCGATATGAGTGAGGAGACATAAAATAATGAAATACAAGAAAAGAAAATACAAGAAAAACAAAGGAAAAATAATAGTAAAGAAATATAATCAAGTTAAGCGAGCTGAGAACCCTAGCGATGGGTGACTGCACCGGGAAGTCACGGCGTGGACCGTTGACTAACCCTGGACCGCGGGGAACCCTGGAAAATATTTTTAGGAATTAAATAGACCCCTATTGAAGTATAAATATCATTATAAATATTAAATAAAAATTAAATAATTAGTACAAAGAAAAGTGGGAAATCGAAAAACGGACAAAACTCGGTCTTACCGAAAAATCTGGAATGCAACTCGAACAGGGGCATTGTGGTCATTTGACATCCCGAGTTGTCTTTTGACCTAAATTTCCATTAAAAATAAATAATATTACACTTGGAAAATATAATGAAAAATTAATTTAGGGGTACCTAATGTAAATAGCAAAAATGGGAAGCTTAATGTGGGAAAATGAAATTTTAGATTAAACTAATAATTTATTTTGACATAGTGCTCCACTAATTCATGAAAGTGGACCACTACCACTTCATTTGGACAGCAGATCATCTTCTTCCTCACTTCTCCAAGAACCAGCCAAATTTCTCCTAAGAAAATCCACCATTGACGTCCATTTGAAAGCTTCATGCAAGCTTGATTAAGCTTCCTTCTTTGCACCTTCCTTCATTAAAGTTAATCCTCACACCATGGGCAGTAGATAGGCAGTAAGAAGACCAAGTTTTGGAGAGATTTTGAAGAATTTCCAAAGTCGTAAGTTTGTATTTTTGGGTTATTGCTTCATTAAAGTTAGTAGGAATGTTATGGGTGTTTGATTTATGAAGAAATTTTTGAGTTTTGATGTTGAATGGGAATGTGCACTTTTGGCAGCCATGGAAGCACCTTGAAGGCTGTTTAATTGTGCTTGTAAATGGTGAATTAAATGATTGGTTAAATGTATATTGTGTAGGAAATTGTTTGGGTGATGTATACTTAGTATATGTAAATGTAAAATGAGATTTAAAGCTTGGAAAGTAATGGAATGTAAGTATACCATTGTGGCAGTTTGTTAGCTCTTGAAGAATGCTGGAATTCATGCTTGGTTTATGGAATAATGATGTTAAAATGTGTTGGTTGTTATGGTAGTTTGAGTGTGTGTAAGGTGGTGTGAAGTGGGACATATAAATGAGCATAAAAAGGTGATTGAATTGTTGTAAATTGGATTGAAAAATTCTGCACTTGTTGGTGTATGTTGAATGTAATTGTAAGCTGCCAAAATGACCTATAATGTGTTGTAAATTATGTTTGGGTTGTGGTACAACCAGAATTGGTTTGAATGTTGAGTTTGGTGAGTGTTACAAATGATGCTTGATGTGTATGCAAGAATTTCAATAAGGCAGTTTGAGTTTTAGGCCTATAACCTTAAGTGTGTGGCTCCAATTGGTATGAGACCAATTGGAGGTGAAACTAGGCACAAAATGTGCCAACTTTCATGAAGGAAGCTTGCCAAAATTCTGCTTGTAAGATAGCTTGAAAAATGACCAAATCCGGATTAAGTGCAAGTAAGGCCTGAAAATTAACTATTTGGGCAGCAGTTAGTGTTTAGGCCATAACTCACTCAAAACAGGTCCAATTGACCTGAAATTTTGACCATGAATAGTTAAGACCCATATCTACAAGTCTTATGAAGACACCAAAGCCTAGAAATTACCATAAGCAAGTCAAACAGCTTGCACAAGTTCGGGTCCAAAAACTGGCCAAACTAAAATTGACCTAAAATGACCTAAAGTGACCAATTTTGATGCATTTTCACCAGCAATAGTAAAATGACCATAACTTGGTCTACGTAACTCAGAATGACCTGAAATTTTGCCCCGCGTTCCATAAGACATTGATCTAAAAGTTTGTAGTTTTGATGGAAACCCGAAAACTGAGGGAACTAGGTCGTCCGGCTAGGTCAAACTAATATCCCGGAATCATGCAAATTGCAAGAAAATGCAGTATACACAGAAATGAACTTAGTAACATGTACCAACCCTAAAAGACTATTGAATGTGACATGTTAGTAACATTAAAACCTAATTTACCTAGAACGCATCGAGGGTCAACATATTAGGTTGACTAAGGAAATAATAGAATTCGATAAATTAATTATTGAACCTTATTCTTAGAGATAGTTTAAATGAGTACTGAAACACTTCAAATTGTGTTTCTCAGTTAGCAAAGACTCAGGGAAGGGGAAGGAAACACTGAGTCAGAGCCAAGAGACAGTTATCAGAGGTTTGTGCACAACTAGTTTTTAACTGATTTTGTTTTGAATATTTCCTATGATTAAATGACATATTTTTCTTATGTATTATGTTTAACAAGCATTGGATTTAATTCAATGATTATTGAAATTGTTATAGTATGTATGAATTTAGCTTTGTGAAATGGTATTTCCACAAGTATTAAGCATTGTTATGGATTGAATAAATTATGTTTTGGAAAATTTGTGCTAGAACATGTTTTGAATTGTGATTGTAATTTTCATGGAAAAATGCAAATTTATGATTGAATTGTGATGAGCATAAAAATTATTGGATATTGGAATTGAATTTGAATCGAATTATATTGTGATTTATGCTCACTAAAAGGATTGTGATATTGTTTTATATCTCACTATAGATGCTTGACTAGGTTATTACCTGTCTCTCTCATTTGTTAAGAAGACAATGGAGTTAGTTGTGTTTTGATTACCATGGTACGTGCACAGACTTAGATTTTCCTCTGATTTGAGGTGAGATCTAAGTTTTTTTATCGTTATGGCCCTTGCGGAAGATTCATTATTGTGATGGTACTGTGCACGATGATTCGACCTCCCCGACCATAGGGAGTTAGAATCACATCGAATATGGCCCTTTCGGATTAGTCTTGCATAGTTAGTGAGATAAAGAATGATTTTTGAGATACAGCATGGTTTTTGAGATACAATATGATTTTTGAGACACATAATGTTTTTGAACAGTAAAGAATTATGATTTCAGTTATGATTTATGTATAATTGATTTTGTTGGAACTACCTTAAATGGTTAGTCATGATTTGATAAATTGAATTTCGTGATCAAAGTCATTTTATACAAATGATTTACATTAATGGCAATGAATATTTTGAGTTTTGGAATTTGATGAGTATTCAGATTTCCAAATTATTTACTGTAAATTTTATCAATGTATATTGTACTATGTTTTAAATTATAGTTGTGCACCACTGAGTTCACCACTCAGCGATAGCTTTGTATGCTATCGCAGGTAAGAAGAGCATAGAGCAGTGAGTAAGTTTCTTTGAAGACACTTTCATATCAGCTCCAGGTATATTATAGGTATACCCATGTACATAGGTTTTGATGCATGCATGTAATACTATGTATGTAAATTATTTAAGCAGTTGTATAAAAACTCTTGTAAAACATTTTGGTATGTAATTAAATGTAAATTATTGTAAATATAAATTTGAGATTTCATTTACTTGAATAGTTTTGTATTATAAATTTTGAGTCTTATAAACAATGAAATATTTCTTCATGATAAGATTAGTTTGAAAATGAATTGATTGTTTATTGAGAATTGAATCGTGAATTGAATTAAAGTTTATTGGAGTTGTATTTGAGAAAACATATTGGGAGCATTTTCTTTTGCAGGATTGAAGAACTATTTTCTCAAAATACAGCCGGCACTTTGCCAAAATTTTGAAAAAAAATTTATAACACCAGATTTTAATCGATAATTTAAATTTCACAAAAATTGTTTTAAAATCCCTTGTAGTATATTTAATGGATTATCGGTAGGAGAAGTACGGTAATTCATTAGGTGTACTACGGGATCATGTTACATCTTACAGGGGAGTAGGGTGTGACATGATTTTTTAGGATTTTTTGGAAAGGGGAGTAGAGAACAAGGGAGGAAAGGAATCACCAAGTCAAAAGCACAAAAGGGAAAATTGGACAAAACTAGGGAAGTAGCTCTATTGCTAAACTTTATATCAATTTCATGTGTTGTGATGATAAAAATTTTTCATTTGACAAAAATTTGGAAAATCAAAAAATTACACGGGTCGTGTACTGGTTTTACATGCCATGTGTAACTTTTTAAAAGTCCATAAATTTCTTGCATTTTTAACTTTAAGGGAAACAGAAAGTTACACAGGTCCATAGCCCAATTTACATGGACCGTGTAATTTCTCTAGTATAATAACTTAAAGCTAGGAAGTTACACGGGCCTCCTTATATTTGACACGGGCCATGCAACATATCCAATAAAGCAACTTGGGTGACAAAAAGTTACACGGGTCTTAGAGCTCATTTACACAGGCCGTGTACTACGACAGAATTAGAAATTTTCAGGCAGAAATTTACATAGCCCTACATGTCGAGAGCTGTGTAGTGATACACGACCCATGTATCATGCCACAGATGCGACTCCTGGGATGCAAAATGCGTGAAACTAAGAGTCCTAACAGCTCTTTAAGTGCACCCCTCGCATTAAAACAATTCATAAAGGCAATACCCTTCATCTCCACCCCTCCTAGCCTATAAAACCCCCTCAAATCTCATCTCCCTTCACCAAACCCCAATCACAAGCTGCTCCATAACCCGAAATCTCCATTTCTTAGGGATTTCGTAATGATGCCCACAAGGCAACGTGCACCCGGCTTCACACCCGAAAAATAAGCTCTACCAAATACATGGATTTTCCACTGCTGGAGCAAATCGGGCTGCAAAATGAAATCAATGGGCTACTCGATAGCATCGAGTGGATAAGTTTTGCCCAACTCCAATTTCTAGCATACCAGGACACCACACTGGAGTTTTTGGGTAGTTTCAAGGCCACTTTATGGCCTACCGATAGGGAGGATAGGGGCAGGAATGAATTTCGCCTCCTCGGTGTCGACTGGGTGATGAACATAGATGAGTTCAATGCCATCTTTGGCTTTGACATCACCAGCCACTAGGAGATCCCTAAGAACCACATGCTCTACAACAGCATCAACTTCTGGAGTTTCATTGCCCTGAACACGGAGCCATATAACTCCAACAAGTCCAAATCCATGGGCATCACAAGTCTAGCCCTGTGCTACATGCATCGATTCGTCGCCCACACCATTATGGGTTGTGGCGACAGCGTTGGCATTGTAAATGCCAACGAGCTATTCTTTTTGTGGTGTATGGTCACCGGACAGCGCTGCAGCATCGGCTTCTTTTTGTGTAACCATCTCTGCTGCCTCTGTCATCAGTCTACCGGGCACATCGAGCTTGGTGGCCTTGTCACAACCATTGCCCTCCACTTCGGCTTCATTCCAGGACATCACAGGCTGTGCTCTGTCACTGGAACATCAAGAATAGATCAAACCATTTGCATATCCATGGGGATATGTAAGAAGGTAGGCAACATTTGCTACCTCCTGGATGTCGAAGGGAACACCATCCCTCAAAGAGACAAAGCACAAGAAGGACCTGGCGAGACTTCGCAGCCTCAAGAAGAAGGCCAAGAGCGGATGTTCCAAGAGTCTCCCATTCGAGTGCCTCCATACACACTACCACCAACAGATCCGGTCCTCGTGTACTTACAGTGCATGGAGACCACCATATACAGCAGAATGCGAGCAATCGAGGACAGCCTCTAGGAAACCCACAACAAATTGGACATGCTAATGGAGAAGCTAGATGATGAGGAGGAGGAGCCAGCATCACCATCATCACCATTAGAGACCTTTTAGAGCTAGGACTATAGAATAGGATCTTTATTGTAATATCTTACATGCCTTAGTCCTAAGTTGCAATTATAGGTCTCTTTTATATGCTTAATGTCCAAACTTTTCAATACCAAATAAATAATATGATTCCTTATAATCTTTGTACATTTTCTCTGATTTTGCATATTATTTTAACATTGAGGACAATGTCTAGTTTGAGTTTGGGGGGGGGGGGGGGGGGGGTACAAGTGCATTGCAAATCATTACATGCATATCATTACATTGTTTAAATTCAGCTACATTATTCTTGTGTATCAAAATTTTTGAAAATTTTTGAAAAATTTTGGACTTTAAATTATGAAACTTAGTGCTATAACCAAATTCTAGTAAGCTAATAATTCGACTCCACGGGATAGAGGAATGAACATATCTAGATAGGCAAAAAGGGATTCTAACATATTGTTTATGAATAAACTAATCTCTCTAATAGAAGTAGACTAGTTAAACCTCTTCATAACTATTAATTTATCACATTGAACTTGTAAAATTAGGAGAACAATTTTTGAAATACAAGCAAACCTAAAAAATGCCTCACTACCTTTAGAACATATCTCTTGGACCTATCAAGGTGAAATCCTAGCATATGCTTGATGAAGAAATAATTAAGGCATTCTTTGCTATAGTGTCACTAAGCCTTAGCTACCCCTAATTAAAATGTATATCCCTTGTAACCAACTTGAAGCCCATATTTATCCCTTAGAATTTATTGCTTACCCATGCTATTTACCTAACCCCTAACCTAAACACCTACCACACCCTTTTGAGGAAGCAAAAAGTATAAGTAAATAGCATATTAAGTGTAAAAAAAGAAAATGAAGAGAGGATGTAGAACTCAAGAAAGAGTGCAAGTGTGCAATTGAAATCAAAGAAAAATTTGCCTTTCTAACCCAGCAAAAGCAATGAGTTTGGGGGAGAGGACAAAAGGGACATAAAAAGAAACAAAAAAAAAAAAAAGAGAAGAAATCCCAAGATAAGAATCATGGAAGCATGCTTGGCATTATAAAAAAACCAAAAGCCCCTCTTCTCCACACAAAATTTGTAGAAACAAACTTAGTATACTTGGTATTTTATGCATACATGCTATCCTCATATTTGCATTCCCTAAAAACCTTTCATTGGCAACCAAGTCATTATCCCCTTAGCCCCTTTACAACCCTTTTTAAAGACCTTTTGATCTCTTGAAAAGTGCATGTTATATTAGTGGAGATATAAAATTGAGATATGCCTATAGAGTTGGAATTGAGTCTCTTCATCACAATTACTCACAATAGAGGCAAATTCGGGGGAGTTAGTGTTTCTCAAATCTATCCCAATAAAATAGGTTATTTGGCTTATTAATGGTCTTGTATAGAGAAATAATTAGTTAAAACACCATGAAATGAGGTGAAGTTCTAAACAGGCAGCTAATAGAACCCTTATGCCTTGAAAGAGGGAAATTGGTATGAAGGTTGGAGGAGTTCAATTCTATGCTTATTAAATTGTTGGTTATACTCCTAAGTATCCCATGAAATGTGTTCTAAAACAAAGTTTTGCTTTGCTTGAGGACAAGCAAAAGTTTGAGTTTGGGGGTATTTCATACACTTGAATTGTATAGATATTTTTAAGCACATTTGTATACTATCTCATAGCATTTAGGTAAGTATTTTCATGCATAGTAGTTGATTTCATTAGTTTTTGTCATTTCTATTGTCAAGCCCTTAATTCCATGTTTTCTACGTCATTTCAGGTGTTTGGGTGAAGCCCCACAGTATAGGAGTACAAAAGGAAGCTTGGAGAGGTCAAGAGACTGAGTATTACTGCTGACACAAAGTACATGGGTCGTGTAAGCCAAGCCCCAGACCCGTGTAACCTTCTGCTATAAGAAAGCCAAATAACCAATGTAGAAATAAAAGTACACGGGTCATGTAATTAAACCCATGTAATCTGCAAGGACTCGTGTAAGTCTCTACCAGGCACAAGCTTGAAGAACCTTATGGGAATAAAAGTACACGGCCCATGTAACCAGGCCCGTGTAGTTGGCGCAGAGCCGTGTAACTCTCTGTGCCAATGCAAGACTCCGCAGTTCCACTCAAGCAAGTTACACAGCCCTGAGCCTTGTAGTGACACATGGGCCATGTACTATGCGGCAGCCAGTTTTATAACTCGAATTCCCGCTCTTGTTTTTTGATTCAAATGAGACTCCTAAAACCTTTTGGACTCAAAATGACCTAACCCTAGAGCAACCATTATAAATAGAAGAGAAAACATCAGAAAAAGGAGGCTCTCTTTTATCTTTTGACAGCACTTTTGAGGAGTTTTGAAGGAGAGAAATCCACACTCTGCACTCTCTCCAGCCATTTTGAGGAGAGAAACATCAGTACCAAAAGGAGTTTTTCAGCTGAAGCTCTACAAGATCAAAGCTACAAACTCTCTTCGGTTTCTTCATTTCATCTCCCTAGACAGATTTTTATTATTTTATTTCTTCTACATGATTTTCTTTTTACTGTTTTTACCTTTTATCATGATATTTGCTGAACTCACCATGAGTGAGTAGTTTTCTTATTCTGGATTTAGGAGAGTAATGCTTGTAATTATTATAATGGATGAACACTAAGTTTTATTTATTGGATTTGAGATTCATTCCTTGATTTAATTTCTTGTGATCTTAATGCATGCTATGTGTTGGTACCCACTTAGTCATGATTATAGATGTTAATTGAAGGACTGAAAGGTGAAGATTAATAATAGAAAATCAAGATCTTGAACCAAGGAATTCTAACCTAGACATAGGCTGATACATTTGTGGAACTTTAAAATTGGTCAAAGATCTTAAAGGATTTTAATTAATTTGATCACCACAAAAGTTGGGTTTGAGTTAATTAGAATACACCTAGGTGCCTTGAAAGAGGATTTAGGATAACTTAGGACTGATTTCCATCAAGGAAGACGATCCTCAATTCAGTAAATAAATGAGATAACATCCCTAGTAAGATTCAAGTGTAAAATCTTAATTCCAGAATTATTTCAAATAAATCATTTCATTTTAAGTTTACCATTCTAGTGTTTAAGGTTCACAAACTTCATTTCCTAAGTATTCGATAGCTTAGACAGTCAAAATTACTGTGTAGATTGGTACTTACTAATCAAATTCCTCATGGGAATGATACTCTACTCATCACTTTATTACTTGTTAGCGATCTGTGCACTTGCGGGGTTGTAAAACCAGCGAAACAACCTTCCTTTTGTCTGAAGGTGGTTGTGCTCAAGCCTCAGTTTTGTAATCTTTGCCGATGGGAAGTACCTTGCTAGAAAAGCTTATGAGAGGTTTTCCCATGTGGTGAACGTTCCAGCTGGTTGAGAAAGTAACCACTTCCTTGCTCTGTCTCGAAGGGAGAATGGGAATGCCTTGAGTTTAATGGCTTGATCAGAAACTCCATTCATCTTGAATGTGTCACAAAGGGCAAGAAAGCACTAGAGGTGATAGTGTGGATCTTCTGTTGGTGAACCTCTGAACTGGGTTTATTGTATCCTTTGGTGATCCAAGGACACACTTTTGCTATCTGATTTCATTGAAATGCCCTTCAGAGATTATGATATCATCTTGGGCATGGATTGGTTAGCCAGGCATCATGCCATGATTGACTGTAGGCTGAAGACAGTCACTTTTGGCCTCCCTCAGTACAGTGATGTGGTAATACATGGGGAGAGGCAGTTATTGCCATCAAACATCATTTTGGCTGCACTAGCCAGAAAAATGATCAGAAAGGGGTGTGAAGCATACTTGGCACATGTGGTAGGCACCCAAGTGGGGAGTCCAGTATTGAAGGACATCCCTACAATATATGACTTTCCAGATATGTTTCCTGATGAATTACCAGGATTACCCCTGGAAAGAGAAGTGCAGTTTGAAATTAATGTTATGCCTGGTGTGGATCCAATCTCCATAACACCATATAGAATGGCACCAGCAGAGTTGAAGGAGTTAAAGATACAGTTACAAGAATTACTTGAAAAGGTCTTCATCCGCCCTAGCGTGTCACCTTGGGGAGCGCCAGTATTATTTGTTAAGAAGAAAGATGGCACTCTTCACTTGTGTATTGACTACCGGCAGTTGAATAAGGTGACAATAAAGAACAGATACCCATTGCCACGCATTGATGATCTGTTTGACCAATTGATGGGTACAGCTGTATTCTCCAAAATTGATCTGCGATCTGGTTATTATCAGTTGAAGGTGCAAGAGCAGAGTATTCCAAAAACTGCTTTCAGAACTCGGTATGGCTACTATGAGTTTCTAGTAATGCCATTTGGGTTAACAAATGCTCCAGCTGCTTTTATGGATATGATGAACACTATCTTTAGACCATATCTCGACCAATTTGTGGTGGTGTTTATTGATGACATTTTGATATATTCAAGGAATGCAGAGGAGCATGACAGACATCTGCGGATTATAATGCAGACTTTAAGGGAGAAACAGCTATACGCCAAATTGTCGAAGTGTGAATTTTGGCTGAAAGAAATCTCCTTTTTGGGACATGTTGTGTCAGCTGAAGTGATTAAGGTAGATTCCAGCAAGGCAGAAGCCATCCTTAATTGGAAGCCGCCCAGGAACATCACAGAAATTCGCAGTTTTCTAGGTTTAGCTAGATATTATCGTCGGTTTGTGAAGGGGTTTTCTATGTTATCTTCTCCACTGACCAAACTACTTCGGAAAGATGTAAAATTTCAGTGGACTGATAAATGCCAGCAGAGTTTTGATGAGTTAAAGAGGTGTTTGACTGAAGCTCCAGTCCTTACTTTACCTACTCCGGGTAAAGAATACACAGTTTATAGTGATGCTTCTCACAATGGGTTAGGCTGGGTACTGATGAAAGATCGGAAAGTCATTGCTTATGCGTCACACCAGCTGAAACCGCATGAGAGGAACTACCCAACACATGATTTGGAGCTAGCAGCTATTGTTTTTGCTCTGATGATCTGGAGACACTATTTATATGGGGAGAAATGTTACATTTACACAGATCACAAGAGCTTGAAGTACTTAGGCACCCAGAAGGAATTGAATTTGAGGCAGAGGAGATGGTTAGAACTGATTAAAGACTATGATTGTTTAATAGACTATTAGCCAGGGAAAGCAAATGTGATGGCTGATGCCTTAAGTCGCAAGACTATGACAAGTCTCAGAGTTTCTCCTTTGTCCATGGTATATGAGTTGAAAGCACAGCATGTTAGTTTAGAGATTGATGATGAGGGACAGACAGTAGTTGCATGGCATGTACAGCCAGTGTTGATTGATCAGATCAGAATGGCTGCTCAGAATGATGTTAAATATCAGAATCTACTGAAAGAAGTCCAGCTGGACAAGAAACCTGAATTTTCTATGAGAGATGATGGTTTATTGCTACATCAGGGCAGAATGTGCGTTCCTAGTGATGTGGAATTGAGACAGATCATTATGAAGGAAGCACATGAGTCTCCTTTTGCTATGCACCCTGGTGGAACTAAAATGTATGGAGGGCTAAAAGAGCATTACTGGCGGATGGGTATGAAGAGAAATATAGCTGAATTTGTTTCCAAATGCCTAACTTGTCAGCAAGTAAAGGTAGAACATCAAGTTCCAGCTAGTTTGTTACATCCTTTGCCAGTACCAGAGTGGAAATGGGAACGAATAACTATGGATTTTGTTACAGGACTTCCAAGGACACAGAGTAGTCATGATGCAGTATGGGTTATAGTTGACAGATTGATCAAGTCTACTCACTTTTTGCAAGTTCGGATGGATTATAGCCTGGAAAGATTGGCCAGATTGTACATATATGAGATTGTAAAATTACATGGAGTGCCAGTATCAATTGTGTCTGACAGAGATCCTAGGTTCACTTCTAGATTCTAGGGTAGTCTTCAGAGAGCCCTAGGAACTAGATTGAACTTCAGCATTGCATTCCACCCATAGACAGATGGCCAGTCTGAAAGGGTTATTCAGATATTGGAGGATATGCTACGGGCTTGTGTGATTGAATTTGAAGGTAGTTGGGATACACACTTGCCTTTGATTGAGTTTACTTATAACAACAGCTACCAATCAAGCATTGGGATGCCTCCATATGAAGCTTTGTATGGCAGAAAGTGCAGAACTCCCTTATGTTGGGATGAAGTAGGTGAAAGGAAGATGATTGGGCTAGAAATTGTTCAGCAGATAGAGGAAAAGATCAGATTGATCAGAGATAGACTCAAGGCTGCATCAGACCGTCAGAAGTCCTATGTTGTTCTGAAGAGAAGAGATATTGAATATACAATGGGTGATAAAGTATTCCTTAAAGTTTCTCCTTGGAAGAGGATTATGAGATTTGGTAGAAAGGGGAAACTGAGTCCTCGTTTCATTGGACCATATGAAGTTCGGGAAAGAGTGGGTCCTTTGGCATATCGATTGGCATTACCTCCGGAGTTAGCAAGGATACACAGTGTTTTCCATGTGTCCATATTACGGAGGTACAGATCAGACCCATCTCATGTACTATTAGTTGAAGAGATTGAGGTAAATCTAGACCTCTCATATGAGGAAGAACCCATAGAAATTCTGGGTTATGAGGTGAAGCAGCTGAGGAACAAACAGATACACCTGGTTAAAGTGCTGTGGAACCATCATTCAGGCCAGGAAGCTACTTGGGAACGTGAAGGGGATATGAGGACACAACACCCACAGCTGTTTAGAGACTAATGCCAGGTAAAATTTTGAGATGAAATTTATTTTAAGGGGGGGAGAATTATAACACCCCTATGTTCGGTAGTGCGTTCTACTGTTCCAATGACCAGTGTTGTCCAGACAGCTAGAATGCCTAGAACTACACTTCGATATGAGTGAGGAGACATAAAATAATGAAATACAAGAAAAGAAAATACAACAAAAACAAAGAAAAAATAATAGCAAAGAAATGTAACCAAGTTAAGCGAGCCGAGAACCCTAGCGATGGGTGACCGCACAGAAAAGTCACGGCCTATGGGGAACCCTGAAAAATATTTTTAGGACTTAAAGAGACATCAATTGAAGTATAAATATCATTAGAAATATCAAAGAAAAATTAATTAATTAGTACAAAGAAAAGTGAGAAATCGAAAAACGGACAAAACCCAGTGTTACCAAAAAATCGGGAATGCAACCCGAACAGGGGCATTGTGGTCATTTGACACCCCGAGTTGCCTTTTGACCTAAATGTCCATTAAAAATAAATAATATTACACTTGAAAAATATAATGAAAAATTAAATTAGGAGTACCTAATGTAAATAACAAAAATGGGATTCAAATTGAGTAATTAACACATTTAACATATAATGTAGTTAAATTAGGGTGAGTGGAGCACTATGGATTAAAATATTCACTAAGTGGGCAGATGTATACCCATTATACTTCATCTTCAAACTTTCAAAACCACCATTGCCGAAATGAAAAGCTTCCAAAATCCTCCATGGCCGTATTGTTGAAAGCTTCCTAATCTCCTCCATTTCAACCCAAACACCAAAGTTTCTTCACTAATCTTGATCCCCACCTCAAAGGAAGAAGTAGATACTAAAATCATGGGAGTTTAGTGAAGATTTAACAAGCCTCAACAATAGGTAAGTGTTTAAATTGATTTATTTCTTAAGTAAAGTTTATGGGAAGCTTGAGATCATTGAATTGATGAAGAAATTTTGAGATTTTTGTGAATTGTTATTATGCACTAGTTTAGGCAGCCATGGCAATTTAAGAACTTGAATTATTTTCACATGCATTTGATGGGTATTAGTGTTGATTAAAGTAAATCAAAGTTTAGTATGTTAATTATTGATGTATGTTGAATTGAACACTTGAATTGGAAATTTTTGTTGAATTTGGAATTGTATGCGTGATTGTCTAAATGGACAGCCATGGGATTGTACACTAAATGAAATATTATTACATTTATTATGGAGAATTAACTTTGACTAATGTGATTCAAAGTTTTAGTAAGTTAACTTCATGTATATGGAATGGTGACCAAGTGAAAAATTTGAGTTTGAAGGCAATTATGGAGGTATACCATTGCGGCAGTTTGTTAACTCTTGAAGAATGCTAGAATTCATGCTTGGTTTATGGAGTAATAATGTTGAATTGTGATAGTGGTTATGGCAGTTTGAGTGTATGTATGATGGTGTGAGGTTGGACATGTAAAAGTGTTATGGTTAGGCGATTGAATTATCATAAATTGGGTTTGAAAAATTCTGTACTAAATGGTGCACATTAAATGTAATTGTAAGCTGCCAAAATGACCTATAATATGTTGTGAATTATGTTTAGGTTATGGTACAACCATAATTGGCTTGAATGTTGAGTTTGGTAAGTGTTAAAAGTGATCCTTGATGTGTATGAAAGAAATGCAATAAGGCAGTTTGTGTTTTGGGCCTAGAACTTTAAGTGTGTTGCTCCAATTGGTATGAGACCAATTGTAGGTAAAACTAGGTACAAAATGTGCCAACTTTCAGGAAGGAAGCTTGCCAAAATTCTGCTTGTAAGGTAACTTGAAAAGTGACCAAATCCGGATTAGTGAAATTGAGGCCTGAAAATTGACCATTTGGGCAGCAGTTAGTGTTTAGGCCATAATTCACTCAAAACAGGTCCAATTGACCTAAATTTTTGACCATAAATAGTTAAGACCCATATCTACAAGTCTTATGAAGACACCAAAACCCAGAAATGACCATAAGCAAGTCAAATAGCTTGCACAAGTTCGGGTCCAAAAACTGGCCGAACCAAAATTAACCTAAAATGACCTAAAGTGACCAATTTCGATGCATTTTGACTAGCAATAGTAAAATGACCATAACTTGGTCTACATAACTCAGAATGACCTGAAATTTTGCCCCGTGTGCAATAAGACATAGATCTACAAGTTTGTAGTTTTGACCAAAACCCAAAAACCGAGGGAACTAGGTCGTCCGGCTAGGTCAAACTAGTATCCCGGAATCTAGCAAATTGCAAGAAAATGCAATATACAAGGAAATGAATTTGGTAACATGTACCAACCCTAAAAGACTATTGAATGTGACAAATTAGTAACATTAAAACCTAATTTACCTAGAACGCATTTAGGGTCAATATATTAGGTTGACTAAGCAAATAATAGAATTCAGTGAATTAATTATCGAGCATTATCATTAGAGACAGTTTAAATGAATACTGAAACACTTCAAATTGTGTTTCTCAGTTGGCAAAGACTCAGGGAAAGGGAAGGAAACACTGAGTCAAGGCTAGGAGACAGTTACCAGAGGTTTGTGCACAACAGCTAATTCTTTTGAATTTTTCAATTGAAATGAATTATGACTATTTATACATTATTGTTTTAAATTGTGGAAATGTGTTTGAATGAATATTTATTGCTTGAAAAGCATTGTAAATGGTTTGAAATTGTGAAAAATTGTTTGAATGATATTGATGGATACTGATTGATTGAAAAGTGTTAGAAATGATTTGAAACCACTGCTATCATGTATATTGATTGTATTCCTTGCTAGCTTGTCTAGTGGGACAAATTGAATTCCCTCTCTGGCTGAAGTGTTGAGGTGTGTGCCTGTTGAAGACGAATAGAATGAGTACTCATATTTTTACTAGCTAGCTATGTTATTCCTCATTAGCCATCGGCTTCTGGGACGAATTGATACCTCATTAGCCATCGGCTTTTGGGACGAATTGAACTTTGGAACATGATTAAGCTGTGTGTGATTTATTGATATGTATTGTAAGATTGTGAAATGGAGTTTAAATTCTTATTGACATTCACTGTCTTTTGAATTTAACTATGTTTTGATTTCTAAGATTTATTGTGATATTGTAAAATAGAGTTTAAATTCCTTATGACATTTATTGTCTTGAATCTAACAATGGTTTTACGTATCCACTATTTATATGATTTATTAATTGTGATTTAAAGTTGTATTTGGTAAATGTTGTGCACCACTGAGACATTGTCTCAAAGATAGCTTTTCATTACTGTCGCAGGTAGACAGACAGACAGGGCAGCAGACTAGGCTGCTAGAGCATTCAGTGAGAGAGCATCGGGTATATTGAGTATACTCCATTTTGCATTTTGTACTGTAATGTATATTCACTGTATGTATATTTTGTTCTTGGTTTGAGCAGTTGTAAAATAAAATTGTACCTTAAAGTTGTAAAATAAATTATGAGTTATTTTGACTTTTAAAATTTGTACTGTATCTCTTTAATCTCAGTCTTTGAAAAATTATTGTGGAATTGAGTTGAGGAAATATATTGTGTTGTTTAACTGTTGAAGTTGAGATTTAGAAATATATTGAAGTGCTTTTTACAGGTTTCCTGAAGAACTGTTTTATCCAAAATACAGATGGCACTCTGCCAAAATTTTTATAGAAATTCCTAATAATTCAAATATTTTAGTTCTATCACTTCAGTTCAAAAAGTTTTTAACACCTGTAAATAGTGTATTTAAAAATCCCTTGTAGTGTATTTAATGGGTTATCAGTAGATGAAGTTGGTAATTCATTAGGTATACTATGGGATCATGTTATGCCTTACAGAGGGGTAGGGTGTAACACCATAACTTTTTATCTTATCAATTCTTTTGTGGAAAACTGCATGAGAATAGTTAAAATTTCATGTAAACATTCATTGGAAATAAAGATAGAATAAATATCACAAAAGTTACATTTTCATAAGTCTCAAAGTGAAATACAAAATAGTTACAAACCCAAGATGATATCATAGCAATGTCATGCTTTTAAATACAAAACTGATCAATGTCCATACATCCATACATATAGGTACAAAATATATCCAAAGGAATCACAAGGGTATACCTAACGTAAATACCCACAAATAATACCAAAATGCTGCTTTCAAGTCTCTCACTCGGCAGCCTTCTCCTTTCCCTTACCTGCGACAGCATAAAGAAGCTATCGCTGAGTATATCACTCAGTGGTGCACAACTAATAACTTTAAAACTTAAGGTAAAATACAATTTTTCAAAGCATAATAAATCACATTTTTCTTAAGCATGAAAACTTCACAATAGTTCTAAGTCCATAAGAGCCATTTATTGGAGTAACATTTCAATGAGAAATCATACTTCATAAATCACAATTCACAAAGCATTAGTGTTGCCAATACCAACACACAGTTCAGGCCATGACACAAAATTTCACTATCAGTGCCGTGTTGTACACCACGACAAAGCAATCTCAACCTCACTAACCGTTATTAATGAGGAAAGGGCTAGCTAGCTAATGAGTACTCATGTAGTCTTACCCCACTAACTGTTATTAATGGGAGACATAATCAATATCAATTATCAACCCCAAGTAGCCATTACTACTGGGGAGTTCTGAAAGGGACTGTCATGCTAACTGTGGTTTCAAAATAGTTTCCAAAAATTTTTCACTCAACAATCACATTTATAAACCAATAAACACATTTAAATTCATCATAATATCCAAATAAAGGTGGCAACACCCAAATTTCTTAAATAGAATAGAAAAACCATATTTCAGTCAAAGTAAACTTGTTCAAAGCAAACTCATTCAAATAAACACATTCCAAGCAATTTACAAGTTTAAAAATGAAGAAAATGTTAGTTGTGCACAAACCTTCGATGCTCTCCTTTCTTGTTACCTACTTCTCCTTGTCCGTTCCAACTTCTTTTTCTACTGAAAATACACAAATAGAATACCTCAATACCAATCTCAATTGCTGCCAAGAACTCATTACATGCATGTCTAATGCATCCCAAGTTAGCTTTGAAAATTTTAGAATATTTTGGTTTTGGGACAGCTTGGTGCCCCAATCTTTGAACCCAATTTTTACCTAGTTTCGATCATAATTTGGTGAGGTGTTCTTCATGAAAATAGTTCATTTAGTCTTAACTTTATTTTCCTTTTTGAATCGCCTAATTCAGAGCTGTGTAGCTCAAGTTATGACCAAAATACGGTTACTATTCAAGTCACTGTTCATGCTGCAGAATCAGCTCTGGCAGATTTATCAATCCAAATTCGTTCAACAATTTGATCAAGTTAAGTCCATAATTTGGTCTATTATTCTTCATACGAAATGTTCTACTATGTCTTAGGTTTCCATCGGTTCAAGAATCGCCTAAATCGGAGTTTTCTAGAAAGAGTTATGGCCATGCAAAGTTTACTGTTCATATGGTAAATCTGTAATTCTATAGATTCAATGATTCAACTTTGCTCAGCAATTTGATTGGGTTAAGTCCACAATTTGGCCTCAAGTATTCATATGAAATGTTCTACTATGTGTTAGGTTTCCATCAGTTCAAGAATTGCCTAAATCAGAGTTTTCTAGAGAGAGTTATGGCCATGCAAAGTTTAATGTTCATATGGTCAAATTTTGTAGGTTCCAGAATTGTGTCTCTAAGTTCAAACCAAGGTTTAGGCAATTTCTGGGGTGGGTCCCTTCATGAAAATTCTAGCCCTATGTCTTAAGTTTCATTTCCAATTGGTTTCACACTAATTGGAGCTGTGTAGCTCACTTTATGGGCTGTCAAACACACTGAACTCAGTGTGGAAATTCTGCCCTAGGTTTAAAATTTTCATTTCTTCAATTATTCCCTCTAACTAACGTCAATTCACATTTAATTCACCCAAAATGACTATAATTTAGCATTGACACATCGATGGAACTTCCTAGCACAAAACCCACAGTTTTCAAATACCAAAGTTTGTAATTTTTCCTAATTCTACCATTTCGTTACTTCCATTCATCAACCCAATGTCAATTCAAACTAAATAAACCTCAAATGATCATAATTTAACACTACACACACCAATTTCACTCTCTAGCACCAAAACCCAATTTCCCCATGAACCCTAACCTTCCACAATTTAATTTATGCAATCCCATGAAATCTTACTATTTCCAATCATGCATACTACTTCACTCTAACTTAGATTTATCATCAATTTAACTAAAAATACATCAAATCCTAATTTTTATCCTATTTGGCCAAAACCCTACTTTAGATTCTATATATGTTTTTTTTCATTTTCTTATGAAATTCCACCATAAATTAACTTCATTCCAAGCTTATACAACTAATCTAACATGAAAAGAAACTTACCTCTTGTTGATTTTTTTCCAACTTCACTTTTCTTCCAATTCTTGTTCTCTTTGCTTTTAATCTCTCAATCAAAGATCTCTTTGATTTTTTCTTTTAGTGGGCTATGGAATTTATGAAGGGAATTTAAGAGAATTAAAACTTGGAAGGGAAAATCAATGAGGGGAAGAAGTGGAAGAAGAAGAGAAAAAGAGAGAGAGAGGAAGAGAGAGGAGAGGGTGGTAGCATCTTATGAAAAAAAAAAGAAATGAAGAAGACATTTGTCTTCTTATATATATATATATATATATATATCCCCAAAATTAGCTTTTATATATATATATATATATATATATATATATATATATATATATATATATATATATATATATATATATTTTAAATTTAAATTTTAATTGTGTCATAAGGATAATTAAACTTAAATTTCTATTCCTTTTTTTTTTTTACATTTACACTTAATTTTTCCTTTAATTAAATAATTAATTTAACTATTAAAAGCCCATAAGAATTTCATTTTAATTTTGTCATAATGGAAATGAAAGTTTAAGTTTTCATTTCATAAATTTTGCCTTACATATTTTTACTTGAATTTTTCTTCAATTTTTACCCCATAATTCAATTCATTTAATTGACATTTTGATCAAAAGTCAACTCTTGAGGTGAATTGACCAAAATGCCTCTCATCAGGTCATAATCCTTCTTTTTATAATACCCGATGAGTCATTAGCTTTGTTCACTAGAATTTTTATTGTGTCTATCTCAATTAATTTTCTATTTATTTTTTATCCTCAAGGTGTCTTTGAATAGTATTAGTCACGGACCAAAAATGGTACTATTCATAACTCAGAGGTTAGGGGTATTATAGAGATTTCAGAGGCGAATCCTCTTTGAAACTCCTAAAAAGTGCTTTAAAAATTGATCTCTTTTTCTTTTTGATGTTTTTTGCTTCTATTTTTAATAGTTGCTCTAGAGTTAGGTCATTTTTTAGTCTAAAAAGCCTTAGGAGTCTGATTTGAATGAGTAAACAAGAGCGAGAATTCGGGTTAGAAAACTGGCTGCAGCATGATACACAGCCCATGTGTCACTACACGGCCCTAGTCCGTGTAACTTACTGGAGTGAAATTGCGAAGTCTTGCATTAGCACAGAGACTTACACGGGTCTGTGTTGGCTACACTGGCCGTGTACTTTTTTTTCTCCATTGGCTCTCTAGCTTTCTTCTGGCAGAAAGTTGAAGGAGTAGAAGCATGAAAATTATTAGATTAGAATATTGAATTCAAAAATTTTCTTCTAGGGTCTCATGCAACATGCAAAATTCAATTTTTACCTATTGATTTCAATGTTCAATTGCATATTAAAACACTTTTAATATATATTTGGATCTACATTTGCCATTTAAGATTTTAGAATTAACAAATTAATTCATTTAGAACCCTAAATTAATTCAAGAACATGTGCACTAACCTTTTGATGCACTATAGATGTGTTTGGTACCTTTGGGAAGCACCTAGGACCCCAAATGTTGTCCCTCTAGTTTGTCTACACTAAGATCACTAATGGCAGCCCTTTGAATAGCTTCTAAAGCCTTGCCAACCAATTAGAAAATAGGGATTTGCCTTTAGAGAGGTTATAGATGTATTCAGGACACTAAAAACGATTTCTAGCAATTTTAATTCAAGAGAATATGGGCAATTCTCTTTGAATTAATAAAAGAAGAAGAATAAGAGAGAGGAAAGCCTCTTTGGGTGGCAGCACCTTGAGAGAAAATTCAAATTGTTATTTTATTCTTTCATAACATCACATTATATAATTAGGTCATTACTTCAAACCCTTGCCACATGTCATCTTCTAATTGCACCTTAATTTTAATTGACCTAATCACATTAAGCCAAATGTCAAAGCTAGGTTTAATCTTGACTTTGATCGTCATGCATGATTGGAAGTGTCACACCTCACCCCTCTATAAGGCATTACATGATCCCATAGAATACCTAATAAACTATCGAACTTCACCTACCGATAACTCATTAAGTATCCTACAAGGGATTTTAAAACCATTTTCTTACATTTTGAAAGTGGTAAGCATTTTGGTAGGAATTAAAATCATTTATTCGAAGTTTTAAAACTACTACAAATTTTTGTCCCATTTTATTTTTCTGCAAATTTTATAAAAATTTCGGCAGAGTGCCATCTGTATTTTGAGAAAACAGTTCTTCAAATACTTGAAAAAAAAAAATACTTCTAATAAATTTTCCACAACTCCCAACCTCCAAATATTCTCAATTCAACTCAAAATTGTGAAATCAAACCATTTCAAAATAATTCCGTCAACATTGCATTCAATAAAGCTAATTTACATTCAAAAGTTTAATTTACAGATATAAAATCCAAAAATAATATTATTACAATTTATAAATACAACTGCTCAACTTTACATTAATACATATGAACAATATTTATTTACATCAAACTAAATTACATTGGGTATAAAATAATACCTGTATAAAATCAGTGAAGGCTTTTCCAGTTCAGCAGCTCACTCTGCTGCTTTTTCCTTGCTCCTATATATGACAGCAAAATAAGATATCGCTGAGTATAAAAATACTCAGTGGTGCACAATAAAAATTTGAAATGCAGTACATAAAACATTAATTGATAAATCACAATTTAAGTATTTTACAATTACATTTCACAAATGATCAAAACTCATTGTAGCACAATTTTGGTCAAACAATTTAATAAACATAGTATTGCCAATTCATACATAACTTAAGCCATGACACAAAATTTCGGATCAATGTCGTGTTGTACACCACAACAAAGTGATCAACAACCCCACTAATCGAAATCAATTAGGGAGGTGGCTAGCTAGCTAATGAGTAAAGGAACAGAAGCGTGAAAAACACAAGTTTATACCATTGAATTCAAAAATTTTCACCTAGGATCACATGCATCATAAAAGATTTATTTTTATCTATTTGATTTCAATGATAAACAACATATTAAAACTCTTTTACTATGTTTTTGGATCTGTATTTGCCATTTAAGATTTTAAAATTAATCAGATTAATTTTAGAACCCTAAATTAAATCAAGAACGATTACACTAACCTCTTGATGCACTGCGGCGTGTCTGCGCCTTTGAGATTCATCTTCAAGACACCAGATGTTGTCCCTCTAGCTTGTCCACACCAAGAACACCTATGGCAGCCCTTGAACAGCTTTTAAAGCTTTTTCTATTAATTAGAAATTCAAGTTCTTCCTTTTAAGAGATTAGAGATGCAAACAGGACACTAGAAACAATTTCTAGTGTTCTTAATTCAAGATATTGATGGCTAATCTCTTTGAATTGATGAGAGATGAAGAAGAATAGATGAAAAGCCTCAAAGTGGCGTGACAAAGGAGAGGAGTGGCTGCTGGTTATTTTTTTTTTCATAACCACACTTAAGTAGCTAGGTTAACACATTAAACCCTTGCCACATGTCACCCTTTGATTAGCTCTAGGTTTAAGTGACCCAATCACATTGTGCCAAGTGTCAAACCTATATTTAATCCTGATTTTAATCATCTTACATGATTAAAAAAACATTTGGCAAGCTTATGTGTAATCCTATGTGTCACCATCTCATGGTGCCACGTGTCACACTGTGAAATGACCAAAATGCCCCTGTGTCTTAATTTTGAGTTCTTAACCCAAAATAATTATTTTTCTTCTTCTAATTAATTTATATCAAATATAAATTAATTAGTTAATCTCTATTAATTAATTTTTCATTAATTAAATTCATATTTAAACACTTTAAATATAAATTTAATTTATACTACACATCCAATAATCTAGATTTGATTTCAAGTCATGCTAGGGACTTTGCAATTTAATTGCAAATCAAACCTATTTAATTAATCAATTAAACTCTTTAATTAATTAATTAAATCATATTTAAATAGGTGATAACTTGTGTATGTGTGTGACTTACTAAGCTCATCATTAATTGGCAATGAGACATGATATCAACTCTTAATATCATCAGAACTCTTTCTTACCATAAATGATTTCTCTAAATCATTTTATGAACCTCATAGGCCATGGTTAACACCTAGCATAGCATGCCATGGCCACCCAATTAGTAATAAGGTTTACCTTAAATAAACCTATAATCATATGTTACCATGCACTAGAATCTCTCTGTAACAAAATCCCAACTCAAGCTGGAGTCATGGTTTATGTCAAACTCCATTTGCTATGAATATTATGTTCTCTTTTAATTCCAGTTCTTGATTAAAAAGATTTTCTCATCAGAAACTCTTTTCTGAATAAATCTATTTGTCCTGGCCAGGAACTTGAAACATCAAGAACAATTAAATGAACATAGGATTTTATCTCTATTTACTTAGAGGAACAAATTCCATCTTGATCAACACCTACCTCCATATATAACTAGTAGGAGCCAACACATGCCCATATACCCATACATAGTACAAGTATGAAAGCAGTATCAAACTCAAACTACCTATATACAAGATAACTGTGCTATCTCAGGTCTAAAGATTATATGCACTAATATGATTTATGACAAAACATTGACAAGAGTAAACTCCATGTGCTTGTCATAAGTGTCACTGGTTCGGCCTACTTATCATTTATAAGTGCCTATCATGTTTGTTATATGGCATGAGACTCACCATTCCATCTAATTTATATCTCATATAAATAACTTGGGAACAAACATGAATACAATCTTTCTAGATAAGTCATATCCTTATTATGAAGTATCCTCGATTGTGAACCTATTTATGATACTTTGTGCTAGAAATATTGTCACTCATATTCTTAACAACTTAAGAATAATATTTCTAACAAAATATCAATGGACCTTTTCTATTACACATAAATATATTATGTAAACGGAAAAGTGGAAATGCCTTTTATTAATAAAAATATGTACAAGATACATGCTAAATGATATGCTCTAGGGCATACTACTAACAATTGAGTACTCATTCGATCTACAACCTCAACTAGTAAACCAGAGAGGAAGGAAAATAATCGATCTCACCCCATAAATGGAGGAGGAATAATAAGGCACTATCATGCTAAATGTGAATCAAAAATCACTTTCAAACATTTTATTCAAATAATTCATGAGAAATCCAATAAGTTTCCAAAGTCATAATTTCATTCACAAGGTGGCAACACAATTCATGATTAACATCAAATTTTCATAAATCATACTAAATCAATTTTTCAATGACAAAATGTTCAAATAAGGTTTATTGTGCACAAACCTGATGTGAGTCGGCTCTAGGCCTTGACTCAGTCTCTTAGACCTTCTGAGTCTTTTTTAGTTGAAACACAAAATTTATAGTGTCTCAGTATCTTTACTTCATAACAACTCCAATAACTAATTCTAGTATCCTCACATACCACATTTTGGTTACCAATTTTGTTGGTTTTGATTGTTTTCTCAAAACTTAGGTCTTTTAAGCAAAATTGCAAATTTTCAGTTTTAGTGTCTTAGGTTGCACTGTTCCATTGGTCATGTTTCTGTTAGAATTTGGCTAAGTTTTCTTCATAGAAATTGTTCCTTATTGTCTTAACTTTATTCTTCTTTTTGAATCACTCCAATTGGGGTTTTGTAACTCATGTTATAGCTATTTGAATCATGGCTACCGGATTGGACTTAACCCAGATTTCTGGGCGCCAAACTAGTTCTGACAGTTTTAGGTCACCAAGTTTGGGTGGCCGAATGACTTGGTTAAGTACATAATTTTGGTTTATGTTCTTCATAAAAGTTTTAGGTCTATATCTCAGCTTTCCACTGGTAAAATTTCAGGTCATTTAGACCTGCCTAGCCCAAGTTATGGCAAATGAATAAACACTAGTTATTTAGTCATTTTTGTATAGGTCAGATTGCCTAATCCGGATTTGGTCAAATTGGTCACTAGGTTTTAGTCACTTTTTGGGCATGATTCCTAAATAAAAAATGTCATTTTGTGTCTAGTTTCATTCCGAATTCGCCTCACATCAATTGGGCTTGTAAATTTTCAGTTTTAGTCCCTGAAAGGACCTTGGTCATGCTGCCTGCATACTGCCCATAACCAGTCTGAATTTCCATTTGGTTCTAACACTTTCAACACACACCAATTGGTCACAAATGACCATTTCTCACCTCAAACAAGGTCAAATACACCATTTGACTACTTCTCCAAATTTTTGTCTTCCAAACCCTAGGTGCCAAAACCCTAACTACACTAATTTGTTACATTTAACTACTTCAAAGTATACCAACACCACTCCCATACTCATTAAAGCTCATGTCCACCCTTAATTCAATCAAAACACATGCATACTCATATAAACCCTAACTAACCAAAATTTACATATAGCCCTAAAAGGATATTTTCATTTCATTTTATGTTAATTTCTAAATTTATCCAACTATAAACACAATTAATTCAACTAGAAAATCAAGTTTAGTTTACTAATCTTAGTGCAGAATTTTCTTTCCTCTTCAACTCCTTCCTTTCTTCTTTCTTTCTCCTTAACCCTTGTTTTCTAGTTGCCCAAACAAAATTTAATTATGGAACTTGCAATTTCTATGGCTGAAATTTGTTTTCTTCAAGCTCACAAATGAGCTTTCATGGAGATTTTGAGAGGGAGAGGGTGAGAGAGAGAGGGACGGCAAAATGGAAGAGATGAAGACTTTTGCTAATTTTTTTTTTCTTTCTTTTATAAATTAATCCCTTATGGAAGACCACAATTATCCAACTTTTATTTTTTTTAATTAGTGTTTATTGCATCATGCATGATGTCATGCATGATGTCACCAATTTCCACTTTTCCTTTTTCTTCTTTTTTTTCTATTTATTTTTCCATAAGCTCTTTAATTTAATTTCCGATTCCAAAATTTTCTTTTCTCCAATTTTATTTGACAGTTAGGTCAGGAGTCAGCTCTCGGGGTCAATTGACCAAATTGCCCCTCGCCAGTTCGACCCAGTTTGCAAATAATTCAATATTTCTTTTGGATCCCTGACCTAATTATTTGACTGGCTTAACAGCTCTTTTTCATTATTTTCTCTTTTCCAACGTGTTCGCAATAGTCCTAAGGACTGCGACGTCACATTTTACGGCTCGAAATTTGAGTTTAAATCGACCTCGCAGTCCTTTCCAAGAAGGTCGCCCATCACTGTGACTCTCGGCTCGTTTAACTTCTTATGTTCTATTTTTTTATTTTTTTATTTTATACTTAACTAGTTGGCAATTGCTAATTATTTGTATTCAGGGTTTATCTAGTTGTCTTAACTGTGGTTCTAATCCCCTCAGTTGTCCGGACCGACACCGGTCACCAGAATAGTGAAATATACCAGGCTATGCAAATAGAGATGTTACAGGAAGACAAATGGCAAGCTTATATGATGTCACCTCTCATGGTGCCACATGTCACCATCTCATGGTGCCACATGTCACCCTTTGATATGACCAAATTACCCTTGTGTTGTAATTTTGAGTTCTCAACCCAAAATAATTATTTCTCCTTTTCTAATCAATTTATGTCAAATATAAATTAATTAATTAATCTCTATTAATTAATTTCTCATAATTAAATTCATATTTAAATATTTTAAATATAAATATAACTTATACTATACATCCAATAACCTTGATTTGGTTTCAAGCCATGCTAAGAACTTTGCAATCTTATTGTAAACCAAACCTATTTAATTAATCAATTAAACTCTTTAATTCATTAATTAAATCACATTCAATTTGGTTATTATTTATGTATGTGTGTGACTAACTAGGCTCATCAGAACTTTTTTCTTACCATAAATGATTTCTCTAAATCATTTTAGGCATCTCATAGACCAAGGTTAACACCTAGCATAGCATGCCATGGCCAGCCAATCAGTAATAAGGAATACCTTAAATGAACCTATAATCATATGTTACCATGCACTAGAATCTCTCTGTTACAAAATTCCAATTCAAGCTGGAGTCATGGTTTATGTCAAACTCCATTTGCTATGAATATTATGTTCTTTTTTAATTCCAATTCTTAATGAAAAAGATTTTCTCATCAGAAACTCTTTTCTGATTAAATTTATCTATCCTAGCCAAGAACTTGAAATATCAAGAACAATTAAATGACCATAGGATTTTATCCCTATTTACTTAGGGTAACAGATTCCATCTTGATCAACACCTCTCCATACATAACTAGTAAGAGCCAACACATGCCCATATACCCATACACAATACATGCATGAAAGCAGTATCAAACTCAAACTACCTATATACAAGATAACTATGCTATCTCATGTCTAAAGATTATATGCGCTGATATGATTTATGACAATGCATTGACAAGACTAAACTCCATGTGCTTATCATAAATGTCACTAGTTCGGCTTACTTATCATGCATAAGTACCTATCATGTTTGGTATATGGCATGAGACTTACCATTCCATCTTATTTATATCTCATATAAATAACTTGGGAACAAACATGATTACAATCTTTCTAGATAAGTCATGTCCTTATTGTGAAGTATCCTCGATTGTGAACCAATTTATGATACTTTGTGCTAGAAATACTTTCACTCATATTCTTAATAACTTAAGAATAGAATTTCTAGTAAAATATCAATGGACCTTTTCTATTACATATAAATATATTACATAAACAGAAAAGTGAAAATGACTTTTATTAATAAAACATGTATAAGATACATACTAAATGATATGCTCTAGGGTATACTACTAAAAATCTCCCACTAGTACTAGAGCCATTCATTACAATATCTTAGACCCATCTTCTCAAGATATCGGTTTGGCTGAATTTGTGACAGAGGCTTAGTGAATGGATCAGCTGGATTTTCAGCTGATGTTATTTTCTGCATGGCTACATTGCCTCGCCTAACTATTTCTCTGCATGTGGTAGTGCCTTTCTATGTATTTGGATTTCTGGTGAGACTGGGGTTCCTTAGACTGTATGATTGCTCCACTGTTGTCATAGTGAAGTGGAATATCTCTACATATCAAGAATAAATCCTTAGTTCTTCTCAAGTACTTAAGGATATTCTTAACAGCTATCTAGTGTTCCAAACCTGGATTGGATTGAAACCTGCTAGTCAAACTAACAACATATGTGATATCCAGCCTAGTACACAACATTGCATACATCAAACTTCCAATAGTCGAAGCATATGGAATCCTGGCCATTTTATCTCTTTCTTCAGGTGTCTTTGGAGACATCTCTTTAGAAAGGTGGATACCATGTCTCACTGGTAACAATCCTCTCTTGGAATTAAGCGTGTTAAATCTCTTTAACACCTTTTCCAAGTATAGATATTGGGATAAACCAATTATTCTTTTATTCTATCTCCATAGATGCGAATCCCAAGAATATATGTTGCCTCCCCTAAGTCTTTCATGGAGAATTTATTTGACAACTTTACCTTTACAGTTATCAACATACCTATGTCATTACCCATCAACAAAATGTCATCCACATATAAAACAAGGAAAGTGACAGCACCATCACTAACCTTCTTATATACACATGGCTCATCCTCACTTTTTATAAAACCAAATGACTTAATGGCTTCATCAAAACGGATGTTCCAACTCGTCGAAGCTTGTTTCAACCCATAAATGGATCACTTTAGCTTGCATACTTTGGAACCATCTTGGGATTCAAAACCCCTAGGCTATTCCATGAAAATATTTTCTTCAATGTATCCATTGAGAAAAGCTATTTTGATATCCATCTGCCAAATCTCATAATCATAGTATGTAGTTATTGCTAATAGAATCCTAATTGATTTAAGCATGACAACAGGTGAGAAAGTCTCCTTATAGTCGATTTCTTGCCTTTGGCGAAACCCTTTCGCTACTAGCCTTACTTTATAGGTCTCTACCTTTCCATCAGAACCAATTTTCTTCTTGAAAACCCATTGGTTCCCTATGGGTACAATACCATCAGGTGGGTTAATAAGATCCCAAACTTGATTCTTATACCTGGAATCAATCTCAAATTTCATGGCATCAATCCATTTTGAAGAGTCTATATCTGATATAGCTTCTTCATAGGTAAGTGGATCATCTCCATGATCTACTTCTTCATGAGTAGACAACTCTTGTTCTTTTTCATGAATAAAACCATATCTCACTGGTGGATGAGATACCCTGGTTGATCTGCGAGGAATAGCTGTAGATGTTTCATCAATAGGTGTAGGTTGACTGGATGGATCTATATCCATCTGATCTGTTGGTTGGTCAGAATTCTCCAATTCTAACTCTATTTGCCTTTCTTTGCCTCCTTCTTGAACAATTTGTTGTTCAAGAAATGTGGCATCTCTACTTACCATAACCTTTTGTGATGTAGGCAAATAAAAATAATATCCAAAACTCTCTTTTGGATATCCAACAAATCGACCCTTTTCTGATTTGTTTTCCAATTTATCAGTGTTCAGATTTCTTATATAAGCTGGACAACCCCAAATCTTAACATGCTTAAGACTTGGTTTTCTTCCATACCATATCTCATAAGGTGTGGAAGATATTGATTTTGATAGAATCCTATTCAGAATATGCAAAGCTGATTCTAATGCAAATATCCAAAAGGAGATTGACATATCAGTATAGCTCATCATACTACGTACCATATCTAATAGGGTATGATTTCTCCTTTCAGATACACCATTCAGCTGTGGTGTTCCTGGTGGTGTCAGTTGGGAAACAATGCCATGCTCTTTCAAGTATTCATCAAATTCAGTGCTCAAGTATTCACCTCCACAATCTGATCGAAGAGCTTTAATACTTTTTCCTATTTGATTTTCTACTTCAGATTTAAAATCTTTGAACTTTTCAAAGGATTCATGTTTGTATTTCATCAAATACAAATACCTAAACCTTGATTTATCATTAGTAAAGGTAATAAAATAATGAAAACCACCTCTAGTCATTTCTCAAAATGGGCCACATACATCACTATGTATTAGCTCCAAAATATTTTCAGCTCTTGGCCCTTATCCAACAAAGGGTGATCTAGTCATTTTGCTCTGAAGGCGGGATTCACAAATTATAGTAAGTTCATAACCCAATGAGGATAGAATCCCCATTTTCTCTAGTTTTGCAATCCTATCTTCTGCAACATGACCTAATCTTAAGTGCCAAATATATTTTGAACTTGAGTTGATTTTTCACCATGGCATTACATTCTTTTAGATTGCTATATTCTGGGCAGTTCCTTTTCCAGTGCCCATCCTTCTGGCAGTGGAAACACTTTCCCTTGCCTTTGTCAGCTACAGTCTTTATATTTTGTTTAGCTATCTTCTTGAAAGGACCAAGAATTTGAGATTTCCTTTTTTTACTGCACTTCTTCTTATTGAACTTTCCAGTAGAAGAAGATGCAATCAAAGCTACCTCTTTTCCTTTATTGCCCAGCATATTCTTTTGGGCAATAACCAGCATGTTAAGTAAACCAGCCAAGGTATATTCCTACTTAGTCATATGTAAATTTGTCACAAAATTCCCAAATGACTCAAGAAGGGACTGAAGGATCAAATCTGTCTGCAGTTGGAAATCCATGTGAAAGTCAAGATGTTCCAGTTACTCAATTAGCCGAATCATCTTGTGGACATGATCCCCAACATTCTATCCCTCAGACATCCTCATATGAAATAGATGCCTAGATATCTCATACCTAGCATTCCTGGTATGTTCACCATGCAACTCTTGTAGGTGAGGGAGGATCTCACTAGCATATTGCATGTTCTCATGTTGCTTCTGTAACTCATTACTCATAGAAGCAAGTATGTAACACTTGGCTCTCATATCATGCTCCTTCCACTTGTCCAAAGTTTCATGTTCCTCTTGAGTGGCCTCTGAAAGTAAGGGACTAGGAACTTGTGAGACTAGAACATATCCTATATGTTCAAGGTTCAGGATAAGTTTGAAATTTCTTAGCCAATTAGAAAGATTAGGTCCTATCAACCTATTGTGATCAAGTATGCTCGTAAGGATATTGGATGGTGGTGGTTATGGTGTGCTCATTATTAACAAAAAATTAACTGCAGAAAATAACCAGATTAATTAGTAAATGTATCATGTATTTAGCCAAAATGATTATGGTCTTTTAATCAAATTGGTCCTCCCACTAACTTAGCGAATCCTACAATTCCAAAGTAGAAAATGGAAATCCTAGTTAGATGGATTTCTAGTGGCCGATTGAATTCTTATAATCTTATTGATCATCCTCAGGCACATCCATTATTGGAATTACAATAAACTATAAGTGAGCAACTCCTTGCCCATCACATCTCATGTGAGGTTCAATCCTTTACCTAGCCTCTAATGCTCAAAATCTCAGGCACATCCATTATTGACTTATCTTGCATTAGTTAAGTTGATCCCATTGAGTCAGTAAACATGCAAATAATTTTAATGTCCTCGGGCACATCCATTATTGGCCACCAAACCATTTACATATTTACAACATCTCATGCTTAACAATTATTCTTAAGAAAATCTCTTAAATTAATTGCATCATATGTAAGTATTTAAAATTTCTTAAAATAATTACCTCAATAGAGGGCCTATGTTTTAATTACCTTTAATTATACCATTTCAAACTTAATCATTTGTTTAGAAGATTTTATGGTCTCACTTTGCACATTATCCAATTAGCATACATATATCATATACTTGCATACATTCCCATACATCTCATGCATTCATGGATAAATATATAAATATGGTATGATCATGGACTTTCTAAGGGATTCAATTCTGAGCCACCAAGAATTAAATCAGGGCATTCTTTGGTGCATTTCATTGATTCATATTACAAGAGTTGCTGAAGGAGTATATAATCAACACTTGATCTTGAATTCCTCCCACTGGTCCCACCAATGCTCTTGACCTCCTTGATCTTCTTGCAATCCATTACATTGTAATCTTTGGCATACCAAGGCGAATTTACAAGAACCAAAAAAATGAAATTACAACCCAAAAATATTACAACCTTTATAATACATGCCAGTAAAATAAATTAATTAAGTTACAACCTAATGAAACATAAAAGAAATAAATCTAATCATATTAGTCTTTTATTTTCCATGATCATCCATCATGCATATCACTATTTAACAATTAAATAAAACATATATACTAAAATTAAATTGAATATCTCATATTCAACTTAAAAATCTAGATTTGAATCTCATTCAAACAAATTTAAAAATTCAGATTTGAATCACATTCAAACAAATTTAAAAATTCATATTTGAATCACATTCAAACAAATTTAATTGTGTGATTATAATTCTAATTAAACAATTTAATTAGACATAGGCATAATTATGGGCATCAAAGCATACAACAATTGCATAATTGAGGTCCATACCATGCGCACCATTGAGTTGCTCTTGAATTCGCTACCTATGGTGACTCCACCATGTGTGCCGCCACACATGGACATCCAACCAGCAATGATCAATCAAATTTTTGATCAAATGACACAATTAAATCATATTAAACAATCTAAATGGCAAATATAGTGGCTCTAATACCAATTGAAGGAGCGGAAGCATGAAAATTATTAGATTAGAATGTTGAATTCAAAATTTTTCTCTAGAGTCTCATGCATCATGCAAGATTAAATTTTTACCTATTGATTTCAATGTTCAATTGCATATTAAAACACTTTTAATAATTATTTGGATCTACATTTTCCATTTAAGATTTTAGAATTAACAAATTAATTCATTACTATATTAATTTAACAACATGTGCACTAACCTTTTGATGCACTGTAGATGTGTTTGGTACTTTTGGGAAGCACCTATGTAACACCCCTTTTTGCATAGCCTGGTATATGTTACTGTTCTGGTGACTGGTATCGGTTCGGACAATTAAGAGGATTAGAACTATGTTTAAAATACCTAGAAAAGCCTTGATCGAAAATAAATAGTGATTACCAGATAGAAAAGTAAAAATAAGAAAAATAAAACATAAAAAGTTAAATGAGTTGGGAGTCACAGCGATGGGTGACCTTCCCAGGAAGTGACTGTGAGGTTAGTCTCAAAATGTGATGCCACGGTCCTTAGGACTTTTGCGAACATAGTGGAAAAGAGAAAATCACAGAAAAGAATTTTTAAGCAGGTCAAATAATTACGTTAGAGATCCGGAAGAAATATCAAATAACTTGTAAATCGGATTGAACCGGAGAGGCGCGATTTGGTCAATTTACCCTTAGAGCTGATTCCTAACCTAACTGTCCAATAAAATTGGAGAAAAGAAAATTTCGGTATCAAGAATTAAATTAAAGAACTAATGGAAAAATAAATGTAAAAGAAAAAGAAAATTGAAAAAGTTTATTACATCATCTTTATGGCATCATCATGATGTCAAAACTAATTTTAATTTCCCTACCTAAATTGACCAAGTCAAAAGCAATTTTAAAAGACATAAAATACCTAAAAAAAGAAAAGAAAAATCATTTTCTTCTTCTTCCACCCAAGTGTGCCGCCCCACCTTTTTTTTAAATCACCATGAAAGCTTGAGTTTAAGCTTTCTTTCAACCACTGAAATCCACTTTGACCCCAAAATAATTCATAAAAAACTTGTTAGATCAACTTGAGAAAGCTTTAGAGGAAGGAAAGAAAAGAAGAAAAGGAAGAAATTGAGGAGTTGAACATCAAAGTTAAGGAAGGTGGTTTAAATTGAAAATTTGTTGTTTAATATTTATGTTTTTAGTGTAAATAACATAGATCTTAACTTAAAAATTAAAAGAAAACTATTATGGGGGACCAAATAGAAATTTCAGCCAACTAGAATTAGGGTTTGAAATGAATGAGTTTGATGGTTTTGAATGATTATTTGAGATGAATTAAGTGTATAAATGTTGATTATGTACTTTAAATTCATTAATTGAATGAATTGTGTAAGTTAGGGTTCTTGGCAATTAGGGTTTGGGAGAAAAATTATAGAAAATGGTCAATGGATGTAAATGACCTTATTTGAGTTGAGAAATGGTCAATTGTGACCATTTGTGGTGTGTATGAATTTTGGGAACCAAGTTCCAATTCGGATCGGTGAGAGTCAATCTACAAGCAGCTTGACCTAGGTCCCTTTCAGGGACCAAAACTGAAAATTTACCAACCCAATTGGTATGAAGCCAATTTGAAATGAAACTAGACACAAAATGGCACTTTTTTCATTCAGGAATCATGCCTAGAAAATTACCATAACTTAGTGAATAATTAGGCCAAATCTGAAATTGGGCAAACTGACCTGTACAAAAATGACTAAATGAATAGTAGTTACTTAAAAAACCATAACTTGGTCTAGGAAAGTCCAAGTCATTTTGCCACCCAAAGTTAATGGTCCAAAACTGCCAGAACCAAGAAAGTGCCCAGAATTCTGGGTTTGAACAAATCCGGCCAGCCTTAGGAAAATGGCCATAACTTGGGCTACAAAAATCCAAATGGAGTGATTAAAAAAGGGAATTAAAGATAAGACAATAAGGAACAACTTTGATAAAGGACACTTAGCCAAATTTCTATTGTAGACAGACCAATGGAACAGTACAAACAAGTGACCCAAAACTGAAATTTTGAGATTTAAGCCTAATAGGCTTTGAATTGAATTTGGCAATCAATGCCAACAAAAATATGACTCAAAATGTGGTATGTGGGTGCAATTAGAATTAGCATATCTTATTAGTATGAAAAAGTCAATATTTTGACCAAATGGTCAAATGAATAGTAACCACAATTACACTAAGTACAAATGACTCAATTTTATGGGGTAAATTAAGTATATAAAATTTAATTATTGAATGTATTAATTAGAAATAAATTGAATAGATATTGAAACACTCTAGTTATGTGTTTTAGTGGGAAAGGATCCCTCCAAGGAAGGAGGAGGAATGGAACCAAGATAAGTCTAGATAAGAGGTTTGTGCACAACTAACTATTTTGTTATTTTTCACTTCTAAATTGATTTGGATAAATTTATTGTATGATTTACTATTTTTGTTGTGTTGAGAATTTTAACTTGTTGGATGAAATTATATAAATTAAATGTAAATTTTCTTATGCATTTAAGGATTTATTGCGTGGGTTTGATGATTGTAAATTTTAAGTTTGATGTGTTGCCAACGTTGAGCATGAATTTATAATGATTAAATATGTTAATGGTTTGTAAACACTTTTGTAAATAGAAATTGTTTTGAATATGATTTGAAACCACAGTTGCCTTGGCAATATGTTTTGAATTCTCATTAGCTTGTCTAGTGAGATATCTCCTCCACTAGATTGGGTGAGTTCGTTCCCCTCTGGCTTACCAGTTGAGAAAGAGTTTGGATGAGTACTCATATATACTAGCTAGTCTTTGTTCCTCCCTTTTAGCCTCGGTTATTGGGAGAGTTTGAAATGTCATGGTGTACAACACGGCATCTATTATGAATTTTGTGTCATGGGTCCAACTGTGTGAATTGTTGACAACGCCCTGTAAATTATGCATGGTTTAATAAATTGTGGTTGAAATAAATAATTTGTCAGTGATTTAAAATATTTTTGTATTGTTTCTGGATTTAAAAGAAACGTAGATAAATAGTTACTATTTGATCAAAATGTTATTCAAATGAATAATTTATTGATTTTTGAATGTTATGAATTTTGAAGAAGTTAGAAAATTTAAATTTTTATTTATTATGAATTGTCAAAGCATAACTTGTATTAAGTTTTAAATTATTAGTTTGTGCACCACTGAGTTCACCACTCAGCGATAGCTTTGTATGCTGTCGCAGGTGAAAGAAAATATAAAGTAGCTGAGCAAGATTACTGAAAGATACTGTGAAACTATCTTCGGGTATAGCATAGGTATACCCTTGTACATTAGATTTTGATGTAATTCTGTAATTATATGTATGTAATTTTATTTGAGCAGTTGTATAAACTCTTTTGTAATATATTTTTGGACTATAATCAAATACAAATTATTATAATATTATCTTGAGATTTTATGTACTTATAAAGTTTTGTACTACTAAATTTTTAATGCTCCCGTGAATGTAAATATTAATTTTGTTACCTTAATGAGATATTTCAATGTTTGATTTAATTTAAAATGTGTGTTGAGTTGCTTGTGCTGATTTGTGAAATGAAATTGATTAATGGAGTTATGATTGAGAAATATATTGGAAGTGTCTTTATTTTCAGGTTTTGAAGAACTGTTCTCTCAAAATACAGACGGCACTCTACCGAAATTTTTGTAAAAATTGTGGAGATTTTTAAATATCTAAAAATTTAATTTATGTTTAGACTTTAAATAAAGGTTTTTAATATCTAAAAAAAATTTACCCACCAATTTAAAAATGAACGAAAATTATTTTAAAATCCCTTGTAGTATATTTAATGGGTTACTAGTAGGCGAAGTACAGTAATTCATTAGGTGTACTACGGGAGCATGTTACATCTTACGAGGAGTAGGGTATGACTACCTAGGACCCCAAATGTTGTTCCTCTAGTTTGTCCATACCAAGATCACTAATGGCAGCCCCTTGAACAGCTTCTAAAGCCTTGCCAACCAATTAGAAAATAGGGATTTGCCTTTAGAGAGGTTGTAGTTATATACAGGACGCTAGAAACGATTTCTAGCAATTTTAATTCAAGAGAATATCGGTAATTCTCTTTGAATTGATGAAAGAAGAAGAAGAAGAGAGAGGAGAACCTCTTTGGGTGGCGGCACCTTGAGAGAACACATTGCTATTTTATTCTTTTATAACATCAAATTATATAATTAGGTCATCACTTAAAACCCTTGCCACATGTCATCTTCTGATTACACCTTAATTTTAATTGACCTAATCACATTAAGCCAAGTGTCAAAGCTAGGTTTAATCTTGACTTTGATCATCATGCATGATTGGAAGACAAACGGCAAGCATATATGGTGCCTTAGGTCACTTAGTGAAATGACCAAATTACGCTTGTATTGTAATTTTGAGTTCTCAACCCAAAATAATTATTTCTCCTCTTCTAATCAATTTATATCAAATATTAATTAATTAATTAATCTCTATAAATTAATTTCTCATAATTAAATTTATATTTAAACACTTTAAATATAAATTTCACTTATACTATAGATCCAATAACCTAGATTTGGTTTCAAGCCATGCTAGAGACTTTGCAATCTTGTTGCAAATCAAACCTATTTAATTAATTAAATTAAACTCTTTAATTAATTAATTAAATCACATTCAATTTGGTGATTACTTGTGTATGTGTGTGACTCACTAGGCTCATCACTGATTGGCAATAAGATATGATATCAACTCTTAATATCATCAAAACTTTTTTCTTACCATAAATGATTTCTCTAAATCATTTTAAGCATCTCATAGATCAAGGTTAACACCTAGCATAGCATGCCATGGCCACCTAATCAGTAATAAGGAATACCTTAAATGAACCTATAATCATATGTTATCATGCACTAGAATCTCTCTGTTACAAAATCCCAATTGGAGTTGGAGTCTTGGTTTATGTCAAACTCCATTTGCAATGAATATTATTTTCTCTTTTAATTCCAATTCTTGATTAAAAATATTTTTCTCATCAGAAACTCTTTTTTGATTAAATCTATCTGTCCTGGACAGGAACTTGAAATATCAAGAACAATTAAATGAACATAGGATTTTATCCCTATTTACTTAGGATAACAGATTCCATCTTGATCAACACTTATCTCCATACATAACTAGTAGGAGCCAACACATGCCCATATACCCATACACAGTACAAGTGTGAAAGTAGTATCAAACTCAAACCACCTATATATAAGATAACTGTGCTATCTCAGGTCTAAAGATTATATGCACTGATATGATTTATGATAATGCATTGACTAGAGTAAACTCCATGTGCTTGTCATAAATGTCACTGGTTCGGCCTAGTTATCATGTATGAGACTCACCATTCCATCTTATTTACATCTCATATAAATAACTTGGGAACAAACATGATTATAATCTTTTTGGATAAGTCATGTCCTTATTGTGAAGTATCCTTGATTGTGAACCAATTTATGATACTTTGTGCTAGAAACACTGTCACTCATATTCTTAACAACTTAAGAATAGAATTTCTAACAAAATATCAATGGACCTTTTCTATTACACATAACTATATTATGTAAATGGAAAAGTGAAAATGCCTTTTATTAATAAAACATGTACAAGATACATACTAAATGATATGCTCTAGGGCATACTACTAACAAAAGTTACACAGGTCTATGGCTTTGCTTACACGACCCGTGTACTTTGTATCAGCAGCAATTCTGAGTCTTTTGATCCCTCCAAGCTTCCCTTTGCACTCCTATGCTCTGTGACTTCACCAAAACACCTGAAATGATGCAGAAAACATGGAATTAAGATCTTGACAATAGAAATGGCAAAAAATAGTGAAATAAACTACTATGAATGAGATTACTTTCCTAAATGCCATGAGATAGTATATAAATGTGCTTAAAAACATCTATACAATTCAAGTGTATCAGACGAAGATGATCTAGAAACTCAAAACATAGAGAATCTAGAAAATGTTTTAGAAGATTTTCTCTTTGCCTTAAAACAAATTACTTCCACGAAGTATTTGATACAAACCGCAATTGTTTTTCAAAAGATTTCAAAATCAACACAATTGCCCTTTTTGATACAGGAGCTGATTTAAATTGTATCAAAGAAGGAATTATTCTAAAAAAAATTCATGAAAAAACCATCAAAAGACTTTTAGCAGTAAACAATTCGAAAATGGCTATTGGCTATAAGATAGAAGCCTCTATAGCTAATGGTAATTTTCTTTTAAAAACTTCTTTTGTTCTTGTCCAAAACATTCATCATAGTGTTATCTTAGGGACTTGTTTCATTAATTTGATTACTCCCTATAAAGTTAACTATGATAGCATCTCTTTCAAAACTAAAAACTGGGTCCTTGTCTCCCTTTCATTGAAAAACCAAAAATGAGAAATCTCAATATCATAAAAGCTTGCTCCATTTATGATAATGAGATAAATCTTTTGATAAAAGCAAACAGCAACACTTGTAGTTTTTACAGCAAGATGTTTCTAAATTCAAGTCCAATTACAAAATGAATTTGTAAAATAAAAAATTTTTGATTTCAAACTTCGAATTCCAATTTACCAAATTCTTTTTGGAATCGAAAACAACATATGGTTGATCTCCCATGTGAAACCGATTTCAATGAAAAATATATCACTACAAAAGCAAGACCTATCCAAATGATGCTGAATTACAACAACAATGCCATTCAGAAATTCAGGATTTAGAGTCAAAAGGTCTAATTACAAAATCTCGATCAGCATGGAGTTGTGTAGCCTTTTATGTAAATAAGAATTCAGGAATAGAAAAAGGTACCCCTAGATTAGTAATCAATTACAAACCTTTGAATAAAGCATTAAAATGGATCAAGTATCCAATTCCAAATAAAAAAGATCTTTTGAAAAATTACATTCTGCATTTGTATTTTTCAAATTTGATATGAAATCAGGATTTTAGCAACTACAAATAGATCTAAAAGATAGATACAAAACCGCATTCACAGTTCCTTTTAGATAGTATGAATAGACAGTCATGCCATTTGGTTTGAAAAATGCCCCTTCAGAATTCTAAAGATTTATAAATGAAATTTTCAATCCCTATTCCAAATTATGCATTGTATACATAGATGATATTCTTATTTTTTCTGAAATAATATACCAGTATTTCAAACACTTAAGAACATTTTTCTTTGTTGCAAAAAAGAATGGATTAGTTGTTTCAAAACCAAAGATTTCTCTTTTCCCAACCAGATTTAAGTTTCTAAGACATTATATCACCCAGGGAACCATAACACCAATTGAGAGATCTTTAGAGTTTGTAAAAAAATTTCTAAATAAAATCTTAGACAAATCACAATTACAGAGATTCCTAGGAAGTCTCAACTATATCTTAGATTTTTGTCCAAACATTAACCGTCTAGCAAAACCTTTGCATGATTGGTTAAAGACAAATCATGTTCCCTGGACAGACCAACATACTAAAATGGTTCGTCACATTAAGAAACAGATTCGAAATATCCCTTATTTACACCTCGCAGATCCCTTAGCCCCTAAGGTTAATGAAACAAACTGTAACACCCCTATGTTCGGTAGTGCGTCCTACTATTCTGTTGACCAGTGTTGTCCGGACAGCTAGGATGCCTAGAACTACACTTTTATATGAGGGAGGAGACATAAAATAATGAAATACAAGAAAAGAAAATACAAGAAAAACAAAGGAAAAATAATAGCAAAGAAAGGTAACCAAGTTAAGCGAGCCGAGAACCCTAGCGATGGGTGACCGCACCGGGAAGTCACGGCGTGGACCGTTGACTAGCCCTGGACTGCGGGGAACCCTGGAAAATATTTTTAGGACTTAAAGAGACCCCTATTGAAGCATAAATATCATTAGAAATATCAAAGAAAAATTAATTAATTAGTACAAAGAAAAGTGAGAAATCGAAAAACGGACAAAACCCGGTGTTACCGAAAAATCGGGAATGTAACCCAAACAGGGGCATTGTGGTCATTTGACATCCCGAATTGTCTTTTGACCTAAATGTCCATTAAAAATAAATAATATTACACTTGGAAAATATAATGAAAAATTAAATTGGTGGTACATAAAGTAAATAGCAAAAATTATGGGTTTAATGTGGGATAAATGAAAGTTAAACATATAATATGATTTAATTTGCGTAAGTGGACCACTATGGAATAAACTAAACACTAAATGGGCAGGTGTAAACCAATTACACAATCTGCAACTTCATCTTCTCCAATTCCTTCATCCATGCCGAAATGGAAAACTTGAGAACCACCATAGCCGTTTTGCTTCAAGCTTCATCCTCTCCTCCATTTCACCTCTAAACATCTAGGTTTCTTCATTAAAGATTATCCCCACATCACAAGGAAGAGTTTGATAGCAAAATCAAGGAAGTTTAGTGAAGATTTAATAAGTCCCAACAATAGGTAAGTTTGTGTTTTTGAATATTGCTTTGTTAAAGTTTGTAAGCATGTATGGGTGTTTGATTTGTGAAGAAAATTTTAAAGTTTTGAGGAGTTATTGATATATCCAGTTTGGACAGCCATGGAGTTGTATATTTAATGAAATATTCATACATATATTTCATGGGAATTTATGTAGAGTAGGGTGATTTAATGTCCTAGTAAGTTATTTCCATGTATATGTGGTGATTGTGCATTTGAAATTGAAGTTGACGAATCATGGGAAACTTTGGCAATGGGGAGCATTTCGGCACCCTTGAGACTCCTTGATGAATGTTTGAATTCATGAGGATATTGGATGAATTGTGATATTGAGGATTGATGAATATGTATGTAAATTGGTTGTGGAAATTGTATGTATAATTAGGAGTGGTTATGTGTATATATATTGTTTTATTTGGACTTTGTGAATTAGAGTTTCATTTGGTGTATTGAGGATATTTGTATTCTACCCAAAGTGACTTTAATATGAAGTGATAAATGGTTTTGGTAATGTACCAAATCAGAATTGGTAAGAGAAGTGGATTTATAGCAAGTAAATGTGCAATTGATAGATGTTAAGCAATGTATTTAAGGACAGTATGCATTTTAGCCTATAACTCTAAATGTGTAACTCCAATTGGTATGAGACCAATTGGAAGTGAAACTAGGCACAAAATGTGCCAACTTTCATGAAGGAAGCATACCAAAATTTTGCATGCAATGTAGCTTGAAAAATGACCAAATCCGGATTAAGTGCAAGTGAGGCTGGCCCGACCATTTGGGCAGCAGTTAGTGTTTAGGCCATAACTCACTCAAAACAGGTCCAATTGACCTGAAATGTTAACCATGAATAGCTAAGACCCATATCTACAAGTCTTATGAAAACACCAAAGCCCAGAAATGACCATAAGCAAGTAAAACAGCTTGCACAATTTCAGGTCCAAAAACTGGACGAACCAAAGTTGACCAAAATTGACCTAAAATGACCAAATTTGATGCCATTTGACCAGCAATAGTAAAATGACCATAACTTGGTCTACATAACTCAGAATGACCTGAAATTTTGCCCCGCTTTCCATAAGACATAGATCTACAAGTTTGTAGTTTTGATTGAACCCGAAAACCGAGGGAACTAGGTCGTCCGGCTAGGTCAAACAAGTATCCCGGAATACACCAAGTTGCAATAAAATGCACTAAACAAGGAAATGAAATTGGTAACATGTACCAACCCTAAAAGACTATCGAATGTGAAATATTAGTAATACTAAAACCTAATTTACCTAGAACGCGTCGAGGGTCGATATATTAGGTGATTAAGCAAATAATAGCTTTCAGTGAATTACTTATCAAATATTATCGATAGAGACAGTTTAATTTAGTACTGAAACACTTCAAATTGTGTTTCTCAGTTAGTAAAGACTCAGGGAAAGGGAAGGAAACACTTAGTCCAGACTAGAAGACAGTTATCAGAGGTTTGTGCACAACAGCTATTTCTTTCGAATTATTTTCAATTGAAATAAATTATGACTATTTGTATATTGTTGTTTTGAATTGTGAAACTGTGAAAAATTGTTTGAATGATAGTTGATGGATATTTATTGCTTGAAAAGCATTGTAAATGGTTTAAAACTATGAAAAATTGTTTGAATGATATTGATGGATACTTATTGATTGAAAAGCATTAGAAATGATTTGAAACCACAGCTATCATGTATATTGATTGTATTCCTCGCTAGCTTGTCTAGTGGGATGAATTGAAGTCCCTCTCTGGCTGAAGTGTTGAGGTGTGTGCCTGTTGAGGACGAATTGGATGAGTACTCATATTTTTGCTAGCTAGCTATGTTATTCCTCATTAGTCATTGACTTTTGGGACGAATTGAACTTTGGAACATGATTAAACTGTGTGTGTGATTTATTGATTTGTATTATGAGATTGTGAAATGGAGTTAAATCCTTATTGACATTCACTATCTTTTGAAGCTAACTATGTTTTGATCTCTGAGATTTATTGTGATATTGTGTTAAATTCCTTCTAACACTCATTGTCTTGAATTTAACTATGATTTTACATATCCATCATTTAAATGATTTATGAATTGTGATTTAAAGTTGTATTTGGTTAAAATTGTGCACCACTGATACATTGTCTCAGCGATAGCTTTTTATTGCTGTCGTAGGTAGACAGACAGACAGGGCAGCAGACTAGGCTGCTAGTACCTTCAGCGATAGATTTTCGGGTATAACGAGTATACCACATTTTGTATTTTGTACTGTAATGTATGTTCACTGTATGTACATATTGTTTTTGATTTTGAGCAGTTGTAAATTCAAATTGTACCTTGAAGTTGTAAAATAATTATGAGTTATTTTGGCTTGTAAAAATTGTATTATATTTCTTGTATCGCAGTCTTTGAAAAATCACTGTGGATTTGAGTTGAGAAACATGTTGTGTTGAGAAATATGTTGGAGTTGAGATTTGGAAAAATATTGAAGTGCTTTTCTACAGGTTTCTGAAGAACTGTTTTATCCAAAATACAGATGGCACTCTGCCAAAATATTTACAGAAATTCCAAATAATTCAAATGTGTTAGTTCTATCACTTCATTTCAAAAAGGTTTTTAACACCTGTAAATAGTGCTCACCATTGTAAAAGAAGTAAGAAAAGTTTTTAAAATCCCTTGTAGTGTATTTAATGGGTTATCAGTAGACGGAGTTAGTAATTCATTAGGTATACTACGGGATCATGTTATGCCTTACAAAGGGGTAGGGTGTGACATGTTTTAGTGGTATCAGAGCTAGTTTTTAAATTCTATTTTCACCTGTTATTTGAATATTCTTTCTTCATAGTACAACTGCTCAACATCATTGTTTGATACATACAATACATTACATTTTAAATATGCACAAACGGGACGAAATCTCCTTGTGTTATTTGTTCAGGAGATCTAAAATCCTCGCATTGACTATGGAAGAGGGTGATCGTTCAGTCGATCAATCTATTGAGGCTGAGGTGCAAGGGGATACCCCAGGCCTACACAATGTCAGTGGTTCAGCAACACCAGCCCCTACAGTACCGCAGTTTCCTACTCAGTTCGCTCAGCAGACGGCTGCAATTTTCCAATAAATGGCTGGTAATGTGCCTACTCAAGTCCCAATACAAACACCAGTGGTACAACCACAATCTCCTACTAGGCAGTATGACAAATTGATGAAGTATGGGGCTACAGAGTTTAAGTGGACAGTAGATCCTCTAGAAGCTGAACAATGGTTAGAGAGGATGGATAGGGTATTCAAGAAATTGCATTGCACGGACGAGCTCAGATTTGAATACTCAGTATCTTTGCTACAGGGGGATGCTTATGACTGGTGGAAAACCATTCCCTACAGTCTGGTAGAACCTGCAGTGCTAACATGGAATGACTTTCTCAGGGAATTGAGACAAAAATATGTCCTTGGTGCTTATGTAGACCAGAAGCTACAAGAATTCCTAAGTCTAAAACAGAGGGGCAGATCAGTGGCTGAGTATGAAAGAGAATTTTCCCGCCTGAGCCATTATGTAGTAAGTTTACTTTCTACCAGCAGGGAGAGATGCAAGAGGTTTGAAACTGGTTTGAAGCCCAGCATCAGATTACAAGTAGTCGGATTCAAACACACTAACTTCTCTGAACTTGTCTCTCAAGCTCTAGAGCTGGAAAGAATTGAGTTTGAAGCTGCTCCTGAGAAAAAGAAATCAGAGAAGACAGAGAAAGAGGGAAAATTAGTAGAACAGAGTTCCAGTGGTCCTACTGGAAAGAGGAAGAATCATGGGGGACACAACAGAGGTGGCAAGAAATCTGGTAGGGGAAGATATTCAGGACAGAAGCCGCCCCTATCTGGTCAGCAGAGTACCAGAGGTTCCTATCCTCCCCGCCAATGTGAAACTTGTGGAAGAAATCATGGTGGGATATGCTACAAGGATATTGGAGCCTGTTATAACTGTGGAGGCACAGGATACTTTGCCAAGGACTGCACCAATAGTCGCAGGGTTGGACCACCTCCTACTACTGCAGAAGGGTCAGTTCAGAGCCCTGTCACTAGAAGTTCACAACCACCCAGCAGAGGTAGAGGCAGGGGTAGAGGTAGCCCAGCAGGCAGCCAAGGTACAATGGAACATTCAGAGCAAGACAGTGCTCCAGTCAAAGTCTATGCAATGAGACAGAGGGAAGAGGCCGAGACATCTGACGTTGTGGCTAGTACCTTCTCAACTTTTAACCAAGATGTGTTTGTGTTATTTGACCTGGGTTCTACCCATTCTTATGTGAGTGCTAGCATCATTGATTGCATTGCTGTTCCATGTATACAAATGGACTTTGAGGTGCTAGTAACAAGTCCACTAGGACAGGAAGTCAGGGTTAATAAAATGTATAGAGATTGTCCTCTGGTGATCCAAGGACATACTTTTCTGTCTGATCTCATTGAAATGCCCTTCAGAGATTATGATATCATCTTGGGTATGGATTGGTTAGCTAGGCATCATGCCATGATTGACTATAGGCTGAAGACAGTCACTTTTGGCCTTCCTCAGTACAGTGATGTGGTAATACATGGGGAAAGGCAGTTATTGCCATCAAACATCATTTCGGCTGCACTAGCCAGAAAAATGATCAGAAAGGGGTGTGAAGCCTACTTGGCACATGTGGTAGACACCCAAGTGGGGAGTCCAGCATTGAAGGACATCCTTACAGTACATGACTTTCCAGATGTGTTTCCTGATGAATTGCCAGGATTACCTCCAGAAAGAGAAGTGCAGTTTGAAATTAATGTTATGCCTGGTGTGGAACCAATCTCCATAATGCCATACAAAATGACACCAGCAGAGTTGAAGGAGTTGAAGATACAATTGCAAGAACTACTTGAAAAGGGCTTCATCGGCCCTAGTGTGTCACCTTGGGGAGCACCAGTGTTGTTTGTTAAGAAGAAGGATGGTACTCTCCGCTTATGTATAGATTATCGGCAGTTGAATAAGGTGACAATAAAGAACAGATATCCATTGCCTTGCATTGATGATCTGTTTGATCAGATGAAGGGTGCAGCTGTATTCTCCAAAATTGATTTGCGATTTGGTTATTATCAGTTAAAGGTGCAAGAGCAGAGTATTCCAAAAACTGCTTTCAGAACTCGGTATGGCTACTATGAGTTTCTACTAATGCCATTCGGGTTAACAAATGCTCCAGCTGCTTTTATGGATCTGATGAACACTATCTTCAGACCATATCTTGATCAATTTGTGGTGGTGTTTATTGATGACATTTTGATATATCCAAGGAATACAGAGGAGCATGACAGACATCTGCGGATTGTACTGCAGACTTTAAGGGAGAAATAACTATACGCCAAATTGTCGAAGTGTGAATTTTGGCTGAAAGAAATCTCCTTTTTGGGACATGTTGTGTCAGCTGAAGGGATCAAGGTAGATTCCAGCAAGGTAGAAGCTATCCTTAATTGGAAGCCGCCAGAACATCACGTAAATTCGCGATTTTAGGTCTAGCTGGATATTACCGTCGGTATGTGAAGGGGTTTTCTATGTTATCTTCTCCACTGACCAAACTGCTTCGGAAAGATGTAAAATTTCAGTGGACTGATAAATGCCAGCAAAGTTTTGATGAGTTGAAGAGGTGTTTGACTGAAGCTCCAGTCCTCACTTTACCTACTCCGGGTAAAGAATACACAGTTTATAGTGATGCTTCTCACAATGGGTTAGGCTGTGTACTGATGCAAGATCGAAATGTCATTGCTTATGCATCACGCCAGCTGAAACCGCATGAGAGGAACTACCCAACACATGATCTGGAGCTAGCAGCTATTGTTTTTGCTCTGAAGATCTGGAGACACTATTTGTATGGGGAGAAATGCTACATTTACACAGATCACAAGAGCTTGAAGTACTTAGGCACCTAGAAGGAATAAAATTTGTGGCAGAGGAGATGGTTAGAACTCATCAAAGATTATGATTGCTTAATAGACTATCAGCCAGGGAAAGCAAATGTGGTGGCTGACGCCTTAAGTCACAAGACTATGGCAAGTCTCAGAGTTTCTCCTTTGTCCATGGTATATGAATTGAAAGCACATCATGCTAGTTTAGAGATTGATGATGAGGGACAGACAGTAGTTGCATGGCATGTACAGCCAGTGTTGATTGATCATATCAGAATGGCTGCTCAGAGTGATGAAAATTGTCAGAAGCTACTGAAAGAAGTCCAGCAGGGCAAGAAACCTGAATTCTCTGTGAGAGATGATGGTTTATTGCTACATCAGGGCAGAATGTGCGTTCCTAATGATGCTGAATTGAGACAGATCATTATGAAGGAAGCACATGAGTCTCGATTTGCTATGCACCCTGGTGGAACTAAAATGTACAGAGGGCTAAAAGAGCATTACTGGTGGATGGGCATGAAGAGGAATGTAGCTGAGTTTGTTTCCAAATGCCTAACTTGTCAGCAAGTAAAGGCAGAACATCAAGTTCCAGCTGGTTTGTTACATCCTTTGTCAGTACCAGAGTGGAAATGGGAACGAATAACTATGGATTTTGTTACAGGACTTCCAAGGACATAGAGTAGTCATGATGCAGTATGGGTTATAGTTGACAGATTGACCAAGTTTGTTCACTTTTTGCCAGTTCGGATGGACTATAGCCTGAAAAGATTGGCCAGATTGTACATATATGAGATTGTAAAATTGCATGGAGTGCCAGTATCAATTGTATCTGACAGAGATCCTAGGTTCACTTCTAGATTCTGGGGTAGTCTTCAGAGAGCCCTAGGAACTAGATTGAACTTCAGCACAGCATTCCACCCATAGACAAATGGCCAGTCTGAGAGTGTTATTTAGATATTGGAGGATATGCTACGGGCTTGTGTCATTGAGTTTGAAGGTAGTTGGGATACACACTTGCCTTTGATTGAGTTTGCTTATAACAACAGCTACCGATCAAGCATTGGGATGCCTCCATATGAAGCTTTGTATGGCAGAAAGTGCAGAACTCCCTTATGTTGGGATGAAGTAGGTGAAAGGAAGATGATTGGGCCAGAAATTGTTCAGCAGACAGAGGAAAAGATCAGATCGATTAGAGATAAACTCAAGGCTGCATCAGACCGTCAGAAGTCCTATGTTGATTTGAAAAGAAAAGATATTGAATATGCAGTGGGTGATGAGGTATTCCTCAAAGTTTCTCCTTGGAAGAAGATTATGAGATTTGGCAGAAAGGGAAAACTGAGTCGTCGTTTCATTGGACCATATGAGGTTTTGGAAATAGTGGGTCCTTTGGCATATCAGTTGGCATTACCTCCAGAGCTAGCAAAGATACACAGTGTCTTCCATGTGTCTATGTTAAGGAGGTACAGATCTGACCCATCTCATGTACTATCAATTGAAGAGATTGAGGTAAATCCAGACCTCTCATATGAGGAAGAACCCATAAAAATTCTGGCTTATGAGGTGAAGCAGCTGAGGAACAAACAGATACACCTGGTTAAAGTGTTGTGGAACCGTCATTCAAGCCAGGAAGCTACTTGGGAACGTGAAGAGGATATGAGGAGACAGCACCACAGCTGTTCAGAGACTAATGCCAGGTAAAAAATTTCGAGACAAAATTTATTTTAAGGGAGGGAGAATTGTAACACCCCTATGTTCAGTAGTGCGTTCTACTGTTCCGGTGACCAGTGTTGTCCGGACAGCTAGGATGCCTAGAACTACACTTTGATATGAGGGAGGAGACATAAAATAATGAAATACAAGAAAAGAAAATACAAGAAAAACAAAGGAAAAATAATAACAAAGAAAGGTAACCAAGTTAAGCGAGCCGAGAACCCTAGCGATGGGTGACCGCACCGGGAAGTCATGGCGTGGACCGTTGACTAGCCCTGGACTGCGGGGAACCCTGGAAAATATTTTTAGGACTTAAAGAGACCCCTATTGAAGCAAAAATATCATTAGAAATATCAAAGAAAAATTAATTAATTAGTACAAAGAAAAGTGAGAAATCGAAAAACGGATAAAACTCGGTGTTACCGAAAAATCGAGAATGTAACCCAAACAGGGGCATTGTGGTCATTTGACATCCCGAATTGTCTTTTGACCTAAATGTCCATTAAAAATAAATAATATTACACTTGGAAAATATAATGAAAAATTAAATTGGTGGTACATAAAGTAAATAGCAAAAATTATGGGTTTAATGTGGGATAAATGAAAGTTAAACATATAATATGATTTAATTTGTGTAAGTGGACCACTATGGAATAAACTAAACACTAAATGGGCAGGTGTAAACCCATTACACAATCTGCAACTTCATCTTCTCTAATTCCTTCATCCATGCCGAAATGGAAAACTTGAGAACCACCATAGCCGTTTTGCTTCAAGCTTCATCCTCTCCTCCATTTCACCTCTAAACATCTAGGTTTCTTCATTAAAGATTATCCCCACATCACAAGGAAGAGTTTGATAGCAAAATCAAGGAAGTTTAGTGAAGATTTAATAAGTCCCAACAATAGGTAAGTTTGTGTTTTTGAATATTGCTTTGTTAAAGTTTGTAAGCATGTATGGGTGTTTGATTTGTGAAGAAAATTTTAAAGTTTTGAGGAGTTATTTGTTAGTAGTATGCCCTAGAGCATATCATTTAGTATGTATCTTGTACATATTTTTATTAATAAAAGGCATTTCCACTTTTCCGTTTACATAATATATTTATGTGTAATAGAAAAGGTCCATTGATATTTTGTTAGAAATATTATTCTTAAGTTGTTAAGAATATGAGTGACAATATTTCTAGCACAAAGTATCATAAATAGGTTCACAATCGAGGATACTTCATAATAAGGACATGACTTATCCAGAAAGATTGTATTCATGTTTGTTCCTAAGTTATTTATATGAGATATAAATAAGATGGAATGGTGAGTCTCATGCCATATAACAAACATGATAGGCACTTATAAATGATAAGTAGGCCGAACCAGTGACACTTATGACAAGCACTTGGAGTTTACTCTTGTCAATGTTTTGTCATAAATCATATCGAGGCATATAATCTTTAGACTGAGATAGCACAGTTATCTTGTATATAGGTAGTTTGAGTTTGATCTGCTTTCATACTTGTACTATGTATGGGTATATGGGCATGTGTTGGCTCCTGCTAGTTATATATGGAGGTAGGTGTTGATCAAGATGGAATCTGTTCCTCTAAGTAAATAGAGTTAAAATCCTATGTTCATTTAATTGTTCTTGATGTTTCAAGTTCTGGCAGACAGATAGATTTATTCGAAAGAGTTTACGATGAGAAAAATCTTTTAATCAAGAACTGGAATTAAAAGAGAACATAACATTCATAGCAATGGGAGTTTGACATAAACCATGACTCCAGCTTGAGTTGGGATTTTGTATCAGAGAGATTCTAGTGCATGGTAACATATGATTATAGGTTCATTTAAGGTAAACCTTATTACTAATTGGGTGGCCATGGCATGCTATGCTAGGTGTTAACCATGGTCTATGAGGTTCATAAAATGATTTAGAGAAATCATTTATGGTAAGAAAGAGTTCTGATGATATTAAGAGTTGATATCATGTCTCATTGCCAATTAGTGATGAGCCTAGTAAGTCACACACATACACAAGTTATCACCTAATTAAATATGATTTAATTAATTAATTAAAGAGTTTAATTGATTAATTAAATAGATTTGGTTTGCAATTAAATTGCAAAGTCCCTAGCATGACTTGAAACCAAATCTAGATTATTGGATGTGTAGTATAAATTAAATTTATATTTAAAGTGTTTAAATATGAATTTAATTGATGAGAAATTAATTAATAGAGATTAATTAATTAATTTATATTTGATATAAATTAATTAGAAGAAGAAAATAATTATTTTGGGTTAAGAACTCAAAATTAAGACACGAGGCATTTTGGTCATTTCACGATTGTGACACGTGGCACCATGAGATGGTGACACATGGCATAACACATAAGCTTGCCAAATGTTTTTTAATCATGTAAGATGATTAAAATCAAGATTAAATATAGGTTTGACACTTGGCACAATGTGATTGGGTCACTTAAACCTAGAGCTAATCAAAAGGTGACATGTGGCTAGGGTTTAATGTGTTAACCTAGCTATTTAAGTGTTGTTATGAAAGAAAACATAACCAGCAGCCTCTCCTCTCAATTGTCACGCCACTTTGAGCCTCTCCAGCTATTTCTCTTGATCTCTCATCAATTCAAAGAGATTAGCCATCAATCTCTTGAATTAAGAACACTAGAAATTGTTTCTAGTGTCCTGTTTACATCTCTAATCTCTTAAAAGGCAGAACTTAAATTTCTAATTAATAGAAAAGGCTTTAGAAGCTGTTCAAGGGCTGCCATAGGTGTTCTTGGTGTGGACAAGCTAGAGGGACAACATCCGTGTCCTCAAGACGAATCTCAAAGGCGCACACGCCAAAGACATCAAGAGGTTAGTGTAATCGTTCTTGATTTAATCTAGGTTCTAAAATTAATCTGATTAATTTTAAAATCTTAAATGGCAAATACAGATCCAAAAACATATTAAAAGAGTTTTAATATGTTGTTTATCATTGAAATCAAATAGATAAAAATAAATCTTGCATGGTGCATGTGACCCTAGGTGAAAATTTTTGAATTCAATGGTATAAACTTGTGTTTTTCACGCTTCCGCTCCTTCAATTGGTATCAGAGCCACTATATTTGCCATTTAGATTGATGTTTATATGATTTAATTGTGTGTTTGATCATGAGATCAAGAGTTTATTGCTGGTTGCAAAGTCAAAGTGGCGGCACAAATGATGAACACCATGGTGCGCATGGTTGATGCATCACAATGGTGTGCAAAGGTAAATGGATGGTGAATGTGCAATTGTTGTATGATTTAAGATCCATTTTATGTCTAATTAAATTGTTTAATTAGAATTTTTATCACACAATTAAATTATGATTCAAATCAGAATTTTAAAAATTGTTTGAATGTGATTCAAATCTGAATTTTAAAAGTTGTTTGAATGTGATTCAAATCTGAATTTTTAAAGTTGTTTGAATCATATTTAAATCTGATTTTTTAAAATTGATTGAATAAAATTCAGATCTGATTTTTTAAAAATATTTGAATGTGATTCAAATCTGATTTTTTAAAAAATGTTTGAATGTGATTCAAATCTGAATTTTTAAAGTTGTTTGAATGTGATTTAAATCTGAATTTTTAAATTTATTTGAATGAGATTCAAATCTGAATTTTTAAATTTATTTGAATCATATTCAAATCTGGATTTTTAAGTTGAATATGAGATATTCAATTTAATTTAAGTATGTATGTTTTATTTAATTGTTAAATAGTGATATGCATGATGGATGATCATGGACTATAAAAGACCAATGTGATTGGATTTATTTCTTTTATGTTTCTTTGGGATTGTAAATTAATTAATTTATTTTAATTTATTTTGGGCATGTATTATTAAGTTTGTAATAATTTTTGGGTTGTAATTTCATTTATTTAAGTTCTTGTAAATTCGCCTTGGTATGCCAAGGATTACTATGTAATATTGGATTGCAAGAAGTTCAAGGAGGTCAAGAGCATTGGTGGGACCAGTGGGAGGAATTCAAGATCAAGTGTTGATTATGTACTCCTTCAGCAACTCTTATAAAATGAATGAATGAAATGCACCTAGGAATGCCCTGATTCAATTCTTGGTGGCTCAGAATTGAATCCCTTAGAAAGTCCATGATCATACCATATTTACTGCTTATCCATGAATGCATGAGATGTATGGGAATGTATGCAATTATATGATATATGCATGCTAAATGGATAATGTGCAAAGTGAGACCTTAATAGTAAATAGAATGACCATAAAATCTTCCAAACAAATGATTAAGTTGGAAATGCTATAATTAAAGTAATTATAACATAGGCCCTCCATTGGGGCAATTATTTTAAGAAATTTTAAATAGTTGCATAAGATGCAATTTATTTAAGAGATTTTCTTAAGAATAATTGTTAAGCATGAGATGTTGTAAATATGTAAATGGTTTAGTGGCCAATATTGGATGTACCTGAGGACATTAAAATTATTTGCATAATTACTGGCTCAATGGGATCAACTTAACTAATGCAAGATAAGTCAATAATGGATGTACCTGAGATTTTGAGCATTAGGGGCTAGGTAAAGGATTGAACCTCACATGAGATGTGATGGGCAAGGAGTTGCTCGCTTATAGTTTATTGTAATTCCAATAATGGATGTACCTGAGGATGATCAATAGAATTATAAGAATTCAATCACCCACTAGAAATCCATCCAACTAGGATTTCCGTTTTCTACTTTGGAAGTGTAGGATTCGCTAAGTTAGTGGGAGGACCAATTTGATTAAAAGACCATAATCATATTTGGTTAATTACATGATACATTTACTAATTAATCTGGTTATTTCTGCAATTAATTTTTTGATAATAATGAGCACAGAACAACCACCACCATCCAATATCCTTGCAAGCATACTTGATCACAATAGGTTGACAGGACCTAATCTGTCTGATTGGCTAAGAAATTTGAAACTTGTCCTGAACCTTGAACATATAGGATATGTTCTAGATTCAAATGTTCCTGGTCCCTTACCTCCATAGGCCACACAAGAGGAACATGAAACTTTGGACAAGTGGAAGGAGCATGATATGAGAGCTAAGTGTTACATGCTTGCTTCCATGAGTAATGAGTTACAGAAGCAACATGAGAACATGCAGAGTGCGAGTGAGATCCTCCTTCACCTACAAGAGTTGTATTGTGAGCACAGCAGGAATGCTAGGTATGAGATATCAAGACAGCTATTCCGCATGAGGATGTCTGAGGGACAGAATGTTGGGGATCATGTCCACAAGATGATTCGGATGATTGAGCAGTTGGAACATCTTGACTTCAACATGGATTTCCAACTACAGACGGATTTGATCCTTCAGTCCATTCCTGAGTCTTTTGAGAATTTTGTGACAAATTTCCATATGACTAAACAGGAATGCACCTTAGCTGGTTTACTCAACATGCTGGTTATTGCCCAAAAGAATATGCCAGGCAATAAAGGAAAAGAGGTAGCTTTGGTTGCATCTTCTTCTGCTGGAAAGTCCAACAAGAAGAAGGGCAATAAGAAAAAGAAACCTCAGATTCCTGGTCCTTCAAAGAAAATAGCTAAACAGAAAGGGAAGACCAAAGCTGACAAAGGCAAAGAAAAGTGTTTCACTGCCAATAAGAAAGTGTTTCCATTGCCAGTAAGAAAGTGTTTCCACTGGCCAGAGTATAGCAATCTAAAAGAATGCAATGCCATGGTGAAAACCAACTCAAGTTCAAAATATATTTGGCACTTAAGGTTATGTCATGTTGCAGAAGATAGGATTACAAAATTGGAGAAAATGGGGATTCTATCCTCATTGGGCTCTGAGCCTACTCCAACTTGTGAATCTTGCCTTCAAGGCAAAATGACTAGATCACCCTTTGTTGGACAAGGGCTAAGAGCTGAAAATATTTTGGAACTAATACATAGTGATGTATGTGGTCCGTTTAAAGAAATTGCTAGAGGGGGTTTTCATTATTTTATTACCTTTACTGATGATAAATCAAGGTTTGGGTATTTGTATTTGATGAAATACAAACATGAATCTTTTGAAAAGTTCAAAGAATTTAAATCTGAAGTAGAAAATCAAACAGGAAAGAATATTAAAGCTCTTCGATCAGATCGTGGAGGTGAATATTTGAAATCTTGAATTTGATGAATACTTGAGAGAGCATGGCATTGTTTCTCGGTGACTCCTCCAGAACGCCATACGGTGAATGGTGTATCTGAAAGGAGAAATCGTACCCTATTGGATATGGTACGTAGTATGATGAGCTATACTGATATGTCAATCTTCTTTTGGGGATTTGCATTAGAATCAGCTTTGTATATTCTGAATAGGATTCCATCAAAATCAGTTTCTTCCACACCTTATGAGATATGGCATGGAAGAAAACCAAGTCTTAAGCATGTTAAGATTTGGGGTTGTCCAGCTTATATTAAAAAGCTGAACACTGATAAATTGGAGATCGGATCAGAAAAAGGTCGATTTGTTGGATATCCAAAAGATAGTTTTGGATATTATTTTATTTGCCTACTTCACAAAAGGTTGTTATAAGTAGTGATGCCACATTTCTTGAACAACAATTTGTTCAAGAAGGAGGCAAAGGAAGGCAAATAGAGTTAGAATTGGAGAATTCTGACCAACCAACAGATCAGATGGATATAGATCCATCTAGTCAACCAATACCCATTGATGAAACATCTACAGCTGTTCCTCGTTGAACAACCAGGGTATCTCACCCACCAGTGAGATATGGTTTTCTTCATGAAGAAGAACAAGAGTTGTCTACACATGAAGAAGTAGATCATGGAGATGATCCACTTACCTATGAAGAAGCTATATCAGATATAGACTCTTTAGAATGGATTGAAGCTATGAAATCCGAGATTGATTCCATGTATAAGAATCAAGTTTGGGATCTTGTTGACCCACCTGAAGGTATTATACCTATAGGGAACAAATGGGTTTTCAAGAAGAAAATTGGTTCTGATGGAAAGGTAGAGACCTATAAGGCAAGGCTAGTAGCGAAAGGGTTTCGCCAAGGGCAAGGAATCGACTATGAGGAGACTTTCTCGCCTGTTGCCATGCTTAAATCAATTAGGATTTTATTAGCAATAGCTGCGTACTATGATTATGAGATTTGGCAGATGGATGTCAAAACAGCTTTTCTCAATGGATACATTGAAGAAAACATTTTCATGGAACAACCTAGGGGATTTGAATCCCAAGATGGTTCCAAGGTATGCAAGCTAAAACAATCCATTTATGGGTTGAAACAAGCTTCGAGGAGTTGGAACATCCGTTTTGATGAAGCCATTAAATCCTTTGGTTTTATCAAAAATGAGGATGAGCCATGTGTATATAAGAAGGTTAGTGACAGTGCTATCACTTTCCTTGTCTTATATGTGGATGACATACTGTTGATGGGTAATGACATAGGTATGTTGACGACTATAAAGGTATGGTTGTCAAATACATTCTCCATGAAAGACTTAGGGGAGGCAACCTATATTCTTGGGATTCGCATCTATAGAGATAGAGCGAAAAGAATAATTGGTTTATCCCAAAGTCTATACTTGGAAAAGGTGTTAAAGAGGTTTAACATGCTTGATTCCAAGAGAGGATTGTTACCAGTGAGACATGGTATCCATCTTTCTAAAGAGATGTCTCCAAAGACACCAAGAAAGAGATAAGATGGCCAGATTCCATATGCTTGGCTATTGGAAGTTTAATGTATGCAATATTGTGTACTAGGCCGGATATCGCATATCTTTATTAGTTTGACTAGCGGTATCAATCCAATCCAGTTTGGAACATGGATAGTGTCAAGAATATTCTTAAGTACTTGAGAAGAACTAAGGATTTATTCTTGATTTATGGAGGTGGAGACTTGCAATTGGATGGTTATCACGATTACGATTTCCAATCGGATATCGATGATAGGAAGTCTACCTCGGATATGTGTTCATTTGTAATGGAGGTGCGATCGGTTGGAAGAGTTCCAAGCGAGCACATTGCAGATTCCACTACAGAGGTGAGTATATTCTTGCATCGGATCTTTGCAAAGGAAGTTGTTTGGATAAAGAAGTTCGTCACAGAACTTACAGTAGTTTCTTCCATTGAGTCAGCAGTTCCACTACACTGTGACAACAATGGAGCAGTCATATAGGCTAAGGAACTAAGGTCTCATCCAAAATCCAAACACATAGAAAGGCACTACCATATTATCAGAAATATAGTTGGGCAAGGCAATATAGCCATGCAGAAAAATAACATCAGCTGAAAAATCCTGCTGATCCATTCACTAAGCTTTTGTCACAAGTTCAATTAGATCGACATCTTGAGAAGATGGGTCTAAGATATTGTAATGAATGGCTCTAGTGCTAGTGAGAGATTGTTAGTAGTATGCCCTAGAGCATATCATTTAGTATGTATCTTGTACATATTTTTATTAATAAAAGGCATTTCCACTTTTCCATTTACATAATATATTTATGTGTAATAGAAAAGGTCCATTGATATTTTGTTAGAAATATTATTCTTAAGTTGTTAAGAATATGAGTGACAATATTTCTAGCACAAAGTATCATAAATAGGTTCACAATCGAGGATACTTCATAATAAGGACATGACTTATCCAGAAAGATTGTATTCATGTTTGTTCCCAAGTTATTTATATGAGATATAAATAAGATGGAATGGTGAGTCTCATGCCATATAATAAACATGATAGGCACTTATAAATGATAAGTAGGCCGAACCAGTGACACTTATGACAAGCACATGGAGTTTACTCTTGTCAATGTTTTGTCATAAATCATATCAGTGCATATAATCTTTAGACCTGAGATAGCACAGTTATCTTGTATATAGGTAGTTTGAGTTTGATCTGCTTTCATACTTGTACTATGTATGGGTATATGGGCATGTGTTGGCTCACTAGTTATATATGGAGGTAGGTGTTGATCATGATGGAATCTGTTCCTCTAAGTAAATAGAGTTAAAATCCTATGTTCATTTAATTGTTCTTGATGTTTCAAGTTCCTGGCCAGGACAGATAGATTTATTCAGAAAAGAGTTTCTGATGAGAAAAATCTTTTAATCAAGAACTGGAATTAAAAGAGAACATAACATTCATAGCAAATGGAGTTTGACATAAACCATGACTCCAGCTGGAGGTGGGATTTTATGTGAGAGAAATTCTAGTGCATGGTAACATATGATTATAGGTTCATTTAAGGTAAACCTTATTACTAATTGGGTGGCCATGGCATGCTATGCTAGGTGTTAACCATGGTCTATGAGGTTCATAAAATGATTTAGAGAAATCATTTATGGTAAGAAAGAGTTCTGATGATATTAAGAGTTGATATCATGTCTCATTGCCAATTAGTGATGAGCCTAGTAAGTCACACACATACACAAGTTATCACCTAATTAAATATGATTTAATTAATTAATTAAAGAGTTTAATTGATTAATTAAATAGATTTAGTTTGCAATTAAATTGCAAAGTCCCTAGCATGACTTGAAACCAAATCTAGATTATTGGATGTGTAGTATAAATTAAATTTATATTTAAAGTGTTTAAATATGAATTTAATTGATGAGAAATTAATTAATAGAGATTAATTAATTAATTTATATTTGATATAAATTAATTAGAAGAAGAAAATAATTATTTTGGGTTAAGAACTCAAAATTAAGACACGAGGCATTTTGGTCATTTCACGATTGTGACACGTGGCACCATGAGATGGTGACACATGGCATAACACATAAGCTTGCCAAATGTTTTTTACTCATGTAAGATGATTAAAATCAAGATTAAATATAGGTTTGACACTTGGCACAATGTGATTGGGTCACTTAAACCTAGAGCTAATCAAAAGGTGACATGTGGCTAGGGTTTAATGTGTTAACCTAGCTATTTAAGTGTGGTTATGAAAAGAAAACATAACCAGCAGCCTCTCCTCTCAATTGTCACGCCACTTTGAGCCTCTCCAGCTATTTCTCTTCATCTCTCATCAATTCAAAGAGATTAGCCATCAATCTCTTGAATTAAGAACACTAGAAATTGTTTCTAGTGTCCTGTTTACATCTCTAATCTCTTAAAAGGCAGAACTTGAATTTCTAATTAATAGAAAAGGCTTTAGAAGCTGTTCAAGGGCTGCCATAGGTGTTCTTGGTGTGGACAAGCTAGAGGGACAACATCCGTGTCCTCAAGACGAATCTCAAAGCGCGAACGCTGCAACACATCAAGAGGTTAGTGTAATCGTTCTTGATTTAATCTAGGGTTCTAAAATTAATCTGATTAATTTTAAAATCTTAAATGGCAAATACAGATCCAAAAACATATTAAAAGAGTTTTAATATGTTGTTTATCATTGAAATCAAATAGATAAAAATAAATCTTGCATGGTGCATGTGACCCTAGGTGAAAATTTTTGAATTCAATGGTATAAACTTGTGTTTTTCACGCTTCCGCTCCTTCATTATTGATATATCCAGTTTGGACAGCCATGGAGTTGTATATTTAATGAAATATTCATACATATATTTCATGGGAATTTATGTCGAGTAGGGTGATTTAATGTCCTAGAAAGTTATTTCCATGTATATGTGGTGATTGTGCATTTGAAATTGAAGTTGACGAATCATGGGAAACTTTGGCAATGGGGAGCATTTCGGCACCCTTGAGACTCCTTGATGAATGTTTGAATTCATGAGGATATTGGATGAATTGTGATATTGAGGATTGATGAATATGTATGTAAATTGGTTGTGGAAATTGTATGTATAATTAGGAGTGGTTATGTGTATATATATTGTTTTATTTGGACTTTGTGAATTAGAGTTTCATTTGGTGTATTGAGAATATTTGTATTCTGCCCAAAGTGACTTTAATATGAAGTGATAAATGGTTTTGGTAATGTACCAAATCAGAATTGGTAAGAGAAGTGGATTTATAGCAAGTAAATGTGCAATTGATAGATGTTAAGCAATGTATTTAAGGACAGTATACATTTTAGCCTATAACTCTAAATGTGTAACTCCAATTGGTATGAGACCAATTGGAAGTGAAACTAGGCACAAAATGTGCCAACTTTCATGAAGGAAGCATACCAAAATTCTGCATGCAATGTAGCTTGAAAAATGACCAAATCCGGATTAAGTGCAAGTGAGGCCTGAAAACTGACCATTTGGGCAGCAGTTAGTGTTTAGGCCATAACTCACTCAAAACAGGTCCAATTGACCTGAAATTTTAACTATTAATAGCTAAGACCCATATCTACAAGTCTTATGAAGACATCAAAGCCCAGAAATGACCATAAGTAAGTAAAACAGCTTGCACAATTTCGGTTCCAAAAACTGGCCGAACCAAAGTTGACCAAAATTGACCTAAAATGACCAAATTTGATACCATTTGACCAGCAATAGTAAAATGACCATAACTTGGTCTACATAACTCAGAATGACCTGAAATTTTGCCCCGCGTTCCATAAGACATAGATCTAGAAGTTTGTAGTTTTGATTGAAACCCGAAAACCGAGGAAACTAGGTCGTCTGGCTAGGTCAAACTAGTATCCCGGAATCCAGCAAGTTGCAATAAAATGCACTAAATAAGGAAATGAAATTGGTAACATGTACCAACCCTAAAAAACTATCGAATGTGAAATATTAGTAACACTAAAACCTAATTTACCTAGAATGCATCGAGGGTCGATATATTAGGTGATTAAGCAAATAATAGCTTTCAGTGAATTACTTATCAAACATTATCGATACAGACAGTTTAATTTAGTACTGAAACACTTCAAATTGTGTTTCTCAGTTAGTAAAGATTCAGGGAAAGGGAAGGAAACACTGAGTCGGACCGAGAGCGATTATTAGAGGTTTGTGCACAACAGCTATTTCTTTTGAATTATTTTCAATTGAAATAAATTATGACTATTTGTATATTGTTGTTTTGAATTGTGAAACTGTGAAAAATTGTTTGAATGATATTTGATGAATATTTATTGCTTGAAAAGCATTATAAATGGTTTGAAACTATGAAAAATTGTTTGAATGATATTGATGGATACTTATTGATTGAAAAGCATTAGAAATGATTTGAAACCACAGCTATCATGTATATTGATTGTATTCCTCGCTAGCTTGTCTAGTGGGACGAATTGAATTCCCTCTCTGGCTGAAGTGTTGAGGTGTGTGCCTGTTGCGGACGAATTGGATGAGTACTCATATTTGCTAGCTAGCTATGTTATTCCTCATTAGTCATTGACTTTTGGGACGAATTGAACTTTGGAACATTATTAAGCTGTGTGTGTGATTTATTGATTTGTATTATGAGATTGTGAAATGGAGTTAAATCCTTATTGACATTCACTGTCTTTTGAAGCTAACTATGTTTTGATCTCTAAGATTTATTGTGATATTGTGTTAAAATTCCTTTTGACACTCATTGTCTTGAATTTAACTATGATTTTACATATCCATCATTTAAATGATTTATGAATTGTGATTTAAAGTGGTATTTGGTTAATGTTGTGCACCACTGAGACATTGTCTCGTGATAGCTTTATTCTTTATCACGGGTAGATAGGCAGACAGGCGTGGACTAGGCTGCTAGTACCTCCAGCGAAAGATTTTCGGGTATAATGAGTATACCACATTTTGTATTTTGTACTGTAATGTATGTTCACTGTATGTACATATTGTTCTTGATTTTGAGCAGTTGTAAATTCAAATTGTACCTTGAAGTTGTAAAATAATTATGAGTTATTTTGGCTTATAAAAATTGTATTATATTTCTTGTATCGCAGTCTTTGAAAAATCACTGTGGATTTGAGTTGAGAAACATGTTGTGTTGAGAAATATGTTGGAGTTGAGATTTGGAAAAATATTGAAGTGCTTTTTTACAGGTTTTCTGAAGAATTGTTTTATCCAAAATACAGATGGCACTCTGCCAAAATTTTTACAGAAATTCTAAATAATTCAAATGTGTTAGCTCTATCACTTCAGTTCAAAAAGGTTTTTAACACCTGTAAATAGTGCTCAACACTGTAAAAAAAGTAAGAAAAGTTTTTAAAATCCCTTGTAGTGTATTTAATGGGTTATCAGTAGACGGAGTTGGTAATTCATTCGGTATACTACGGGATCATGTTATGCCTTACAGAGGGGTAGGGTGTGACACAAACGCCTCAGAAATAAGAAACCTTGTAAAGAAACTTACTTGAAAATTTTATTCAAAATTTTGGAATTTATACAGAGAGATAATAATTTCTTCTTAGGTAGGATTACAAGGGTTGCTCAACATGTAACATCCTCACTTTAGCTAGTCTGTACAGTCTACTGTTCCGGTGACCAATGCCGGTCCGGACTGCCAGAACGTCCGGAAAAATATCTAAACTAAAGTGAGGAACTATAATTAACTCAAATATTAATAAGAAAAATTTAGAAAAAATTTTAGAAATAAAATACAACTAAGTTAAATGAGCCGGTGCCCTAGCGATGGGTAACCTAGTGAGAACTTGCGGTTCTCGCAACTAGGAGCCCTAGATCCGGGAGAAAAATTATAAAATAATTATTGGGACTCTAGATAAGGGTTATTGAGGTTCTTATGGCATTAGAATGCCAAGGAAATACTTAGAAAAATTTTTCAATTGGTTCAGACAATTTTGGCCCGTTAAGCCAAACGGAGGGCATTTTGGTCATTTCGTCTTCAGAGATGATTTTTGGCTAACTTGTCTAGTTAAATAAATAATTTATATAACATAAAATATGATTAAATGTTGTTAAAAATTTAATTGAAATTAATTGGACAAGAAATGGAGAGAAAATAAAAGAAAATGGACTTATGACATCATAATGATGTCATTAAGACTCTCCCAACCAGCCCAAAGTTAACACATGGCATAAGCTTACTTAAAAGAGACAAATGGGCTCGAAAATGAACAAAAAAATCAGACTTCTTCTCCCTTTCTTCTTCCTTGCCGTGAACCCCCACCATTGTTACCCATTTGCAAGCTTTTTCAAGCTTGATTTTCCCTAGCTTTCTTCCACCAAAAACCCTAATTGTCAACACAAAAAAGTATTCTTGCAACTTTGTGAGTATTTTGGGAGCAAAAAGAAGAGGAAAACAAGAGCTTTAGCAAGTGGGAAAAATCTCACTCCACAGAGGTTAGTGACTTGAACTTAAATTTTACTTTAAATTCATGTTTAATAATTATGAATGAGTGCAAATGATAAGGAAAATTAATGGAATACCATTTGCATGTAAACCATAAGTTTTGGCATCTTGGTTAGGCAAGATGGTGATGATTTTAATGAAGTTAAAAGGGTAGTATGGCTGCCCACAATATGTCTCTTTTATGTGGATTGATGAAATGCAATCTTAATGCATGGTTTGAAATGTTGAGTTAGGGTTTGGGGTGGAGAAATGGGACTTTGACCATGTGATGATGAAAATAGGTATTAATGGTCAATTAGTGACCATTTAGTTCTGTTTAAATAAAAAATGAAGTGTGTTGAGTGATGGGATTTGTGTTTGGTGTGGCTACCCTTGGTGACCTGCAGAATTAGACATGAGTCTAGCAGATTTGGGCAGCCATAACTTGAATTGTAGAGGTTTAATTGGTGCAAGGCCAATTGGACATGAAACTAGACACATAATGGCACAACTTTAGTGAAGAAACCATGCCCATAAAACCAAACCAAGTGGACCAAAAGCTTGCCCTAATCCGGGCGACCTGCAGTCTGCCTGGGCAAAATAATCAAATGAACAGTGTTTGGTCATTTGGCCATAAATCATTGTAGAAAGGTCCAATTGACCTGAAATTTTACCAGCAACAAGCTGAGATATAGACCAACAAATTTTATGAAAAAACCTAACCCAACTTATGACCAGAACATATTCAAAAGTTGAGTTTTAGTCACTATTCATTACACTGTAGATATGGTCAGTCCAAAAATTCTGGACAAAATGTCAATCCGGCCAGTTGTGGGTTTGGGCCATAACATGAGCTACAAAACTGCAAATGGAGTGATTCAAAAAAGGAAATGCAACTAGACAAAATAAGGAACAACTTTCATGTTGATCAGTTTGCCAAATTCCCACTGCAATATTGACCAATGGAACAGTAAAAACAAAGCATAAAAACTGAAAAATTCTGCCCAACTAACATTAAGCTTAGAAATGGTATTGACAACCAATACTAACAAATTTTGAATGCAAAATGTGGTATGTTGATGATATTAGAACCAATGTACCTATTTCCTATGCAAAAGTCAACATTTTTGTTGACCAATGAATGGAATAGTAACATTAAAACTTAAATCCCAAAAATTGTGAAACTTAAAAGTGTAAAATGCCCTAGTATACCTAACAATATTGGTTTGGATAGCTTGGCATGCTAATAGGGTTCTGTTAGCAGTACTGCACATGGCTTCATGCCATTCTATGTTTCATGGCTTCCCATGCCATTCTGTGACAAAATAGCCTTTGGCTATGTTATTTGAATTATTACACTTGGGTTTTAACCCCACTAATTATTACAGCTTATTAGCTGTTCTGTTGCACACCGGGAGACACAATGTGACCGATGGTGTGATGGTCTGAGGTACTTAGTACCCAGTGCCAGTTTACCCATTTATCCAGTCCAGTCGACTAGTATAGGTTACTCGGGCAATGATAATAACTTTTACCAAATTTGAATCAAATAATACTACAAAAAATTTCAGGAATTAAGTTTACCCAAAAATGTTAACATACATTCTGCATACTTTTTTTTTATTCCTATTTTATATTATTTTATATTGTCACCACTAAGCAGAATTGCTTAGCGCGTCGCTTTTGCCACGCACAGGTACTGGAGACCTAGCTGGTGAGTCCAGCCGACATCAGACCGAGTGAGTCTTTAGATTTGCATCCGGAGTCTAGAGTTACCTCATATCTGCAGTGCATATGGTAGGACATTAGGACTTTGGGGGAGCACTTTGTATTTTGCATTTTGTATTAGTTTTGGATTGTAATTACAAACTCTTAAAATTATGTAACAATGTAATTATATGAAATTTCATGTTATTGAAAATTTCTGTATAATGTATGTTGATAAATGAAATGTTGAGAAATATTTATGAATGAGCTTCTAGTGATGAAGTGAATAGAAAAGTTTTGAAAATAGTATTGAGATGTTGAGATTGACTTGAAATGTGAATAATGGAGTTTGGGTTTGGAAATTATATTGGAAGTGTTTTTAAATAGGTTCAGAAGAACTGTTTTTCCAATTTATAGCCGGCACTCTGCCGGATTTTCTATAAAATTTGCGAAAAAATTCAGATTTATCAAAAGTTGAAAATAAATGAATTAAAAGGGATAAATTGTAATAAAAACATGAATTGGTGCTCGGGCACACGGAGTGGCATAACTTGCTCAGCTACACTATAGACAGGTAAGGGGTGTCACATTTAGTGGTATCAGAGAATCGATTTAGGCGTTTCTGGGCCTAGATAGAGTGCATACCATTGCATTGCATTTGTTAGTGTTGAGGTGACACTGATGTAGATCTGTTTGTTTTCTTATTTTGAATAGGATATGGATCCTGCTTCGCAAAGAGCAGTTGATGAAGAGGTGGAGAGCCGTGCTCCTCCCAGGGCTGAATCTGGGGGCAGGGGAGAATCTGCTCCACCAGCAGCTGAGGCACCTGCCCAACCTCAGTTTGCGCTATTTCAGCAAATGACTGAATTCTACTAGCAAATGATGGGGTCAATTCCACCACCACAGCCACAACCTCCACCAGTACCACAGAAGTCCCATTTGGAGAAACTGTGAAAGCATAGGGCTGTGGATTTCTTTGAGAAGAGGGAGGATGATCCCATGACTGCAGAAAACTGGTTGGATAGAACCATCAGAGTTCTGAAACAGCTTAACTACACCCCTGAGCAGAACCTGGAGGGTGTTGTGTCCCTACTTCAGGATGATGCATATCAGTGGTGGGACACAGTAACTAGTGAGGTGCAACCTGAACGGATTACCTGGGAATTCTTCCTCACAGAGTTCATGAATAAATATGTGAGCAAAGTGTATTTAGAAGAGCGAAGAAAGGAATTTATCAGTCTAAGATAGAGACAATTGTCACTGGTAGAATATGAGCGTGAATTTGTCAGACTGAGTAGATATGGGAGGGAGATAGTCCCTACAGAGGCAGAGAGGTGCAGAAGGTTTGAAAAAGGGCTTAATGATAATATCAAAATTATGATAACAGCATTGGAGATTACAGATTTTGTTAAACTAGTTGATGTTGCATCAAAAGTGGAAAGGGTCCGAATAAATGAACAAAATAGGAAAGATAGGCAGCGTAAGAGGGAATTTGGACTAGGACAGTCAAGTATACCGACTGATAGTAAGAAGTTTAAGAGTTCTAGTTCACAAGATCAAACACAGGGCCACAGAGGCCAGATTAGAATATCTATAGCTAGTTCCCTGGGCACAATAACAAGGGGATCAGCCCCAGTGCCTGAATGTAAGCATTATGGTAGGAGACACAGAGGGGAGTGTCGACTGTTAACTAGAGAGTGTTTCAAGTATGGGGCTACGAATCATTTCATAAGAGATTGCCCTCAGAGGAGTGGTTCAATAGCTCCGGTACAAGTTGATAAACCTTCCCCTACAGTTCAAAGGGGTAAAAGATCGGATAGAGCAGAAACGACTGACATTTCACAGAAGATTGTTTCTGAGACAGTTGAAAAGCCCGAAGTTAGGGTGGCACCACAAGTATATGCTATGGAAGCTCAGGAAGAGCCAAACCCAGACACTGATGAGGCGATACAAGGAAGTAAAGAAACAAGAAGGTAGTAACTCTCCGATTACTTAAGTCAGGTAAATTTCGAGGACGAAATTTTTATTAGAGGGGAAGAGTTGTAACATCCTCACTTTAACTAGTCCGTACAGTCTACTGTTCTAGTGACCAATGTCGGTCCGGACAGCTAAAACGTCCGGAAAAATATCTAAACTAAAGTGAGGAACCATAATTAACTCAAATATTAATAAGAAAAATTTAGAAAAAATTTTAGAAATAAAATACAGCTAAGTTAAATGAGCCGGTGCCCTAGCGATGGGTAACCTAGTGAGAAGTTGCGGTTCTCGCAACTAAGAGCTTTAGACCTAGGGGAAAAATCATAAAATAATTATTGGGACTCCAGATAAGGGTTATTGATGTTCTAATGGCATTAAAATGCCAAAGAAATGCTTAGAAAAATTTTTCAATTGGTACAGACAATTTTGGCCCGTTAAGCCAAACGAAGGGCATTTTGGTCATTTCATCTTCAGAGATGATTTTTGGCCAACTTGTCTAGTTAAATAAATAATTTGTATAACATAAAATATGATTAAATGTTGTTAAAAATTTAATTGAAATTAATTAGACAAGAAATGGAGAGAAAATAAAAGAAAAGGACTTATGACATCACAAGGATGTCATTAAGATTCTCCCAACTAACCCAAAGTTGACACATGGCATAAGCTTACTTAAAAGAGACAAATGGGCTGGAAAATGAACAAAAAAATCAGATTTCTTCTCCCTTTCTTCTTCCTTGCCTTGAACCTCCACCATTGTTACCCATTTGCAAGCTTTTTCAAGCTTGATTTTTCCTAGCTTTCTTCCACCAAAAACCCTAATTGTCAACACAAAAAAGTATTCTTGCAACTTGGTGAGTATTTTGGGAGCAAAAAGAAGAGGAAAACAAGAGCTTTAGCAAGTGGGAAAAGTCTCACTCCATAGAGGTTAGTGACTTGAACTTAAATTTCACTTCAAATTCATGTTTAATAATTACGAATGAGTGCAAATGATAAGGAAAATTGATGGAATACCATTTGCATGTAAACCATAAGTTTTGGCAGCCTTGGTTAGGCAAGATGGTGATGATTTTAATGAAGTTAAAAGGGTAGTATGGCTGCCCACAATATGTCTCTTTTATGTGGATTGATGAAATGCAATCTTAATGCATGGTTTGAAATGTTGAGTTAGGGTTTAGGGTGGAGAAATGGGACTTTGACCATGTGTTGATGAAAATAGGTATTAATGGTCAATTAGTGACCATTTAGTTCTATTTAAATAAAAAATGAAGTGTGTTGAGTGATGGGATTTGGGTTTGGTGCGGTTACCCTTGGTGACCTGCAGAATTGGACATGAGTCCAGGAGGTTTGGGCAGCCATAACTTGAATTGTAGAGGTTCAATTGGTGCAAGGCCCATTGGACATGACACTAGACACATAATAGCACAACTTTAGTGAAGAAACCATGCCCATAAAACCAAACCAAGTGGACCAAAAGCTTGCCCTAATCCGGATGACCAGCAGTCTGCCTGAGCAAAATGACCAAATGAATAGTATTTGGTCATTTGGCCATAAATCAGTGTAGAAAGGTCCAATTGACCTGAAATTTTACCAGCAACAAGCGGAGATATAGACCAACAATTTTCATGAAGAAACCTAACCCAAATTATTACTAGAACATATTCAAAAGGTGAGTTTTATTCACTATTCATTACACTGTAGATATGGTCAGTCCAGAAATTCTGGACAAAATTTCAATCCGGCCAGTTGTGGGTTTTGGGCCATAACTTGATCTACAAAACTCCAAATGGAGTGATTCAAAAAAGGAAATTCAATTAGAAAAAATAAGGAACAACCTTCATGTTGATCAGTTTGCCAAATTCCCACTGCAAAATTGACCAATGGAACAGTAAAGACAAAACATAAAAACTGAAAATTCTGCCCAACTAACATTAAGCTTAGAAATGGTATTGGCAACCAATACCAACAAATTTTGAATGCAAAATGTGGTATGTTGATGATATTAGAACCAATGTACCTATTGCCTATGAAAAAGTCAACATTTTTGTTAACCAATGAATGGAATAGTAACATTAAAACTTAAATCCCAAAAATTGTGAAACTTAAAAGTGTAAAATGCCCTAGTATACCTAGCAAGATTGGTTTGGATAGCTTGACATGCCAATAGGGTTTTGTTAGCAGTACTGCATATGGCTTCATGCCATTCTGTGTTTCATGGCTTCCCATGCCATTCTGTGACAAAATAGCCTTTGGCTATGTTATTTGAATTATTACACTTGGGTTTTAACCCCACTAATTATTACAGCTTATTAGCTGCTCTGTTGCACACCGAGAGGCACAATGTGACCGATGGTGTGATGATCTGAGGTACTTAGTACCCAGTGCCAGTTTACCCGTTTATCCAGTCCAGTCGACTAGTATGGGTTACTCGGGCAATGATAATAACTTTTACCAAATTTGAATCAAATAATACTATAAAAAATATCAGGAATTAAGTTTACCCAAAAATGCTAACATACATTCTGCATACTTATTTTTATTCCTATTTTATATTATTTTATATTGTCACCACCAAGCACAATTGCTTAGCGCGTCGCTTTTGCCACGCGTAGGTATTGGAGACCTAGCTGGTGAGCCTAGCAGACATCAGATCGGGTGAGTCTTCAGATTTGCATCCGGAGTCCAAAGTCAGCTCATATCTGCAGTGCATATGGTAGGACATTAGGAGTTTGGGGTAGCACTTTATATTTTGCATTTTGTATTAGTTTTGGATTGTAATTACAAACTCTTGAAATTATATAACAATGCAATTATATGAAATTTCATGTTATTGAAATTTTTTATATAATGTATGTTGATAAATGAAATGTTGAGAAATATTTATGAATGAGCTTCTAGTGATTAAGTGAACAGAAAAGTTTTGAAAATAGTATTGAGATGTTGAGATTGACTTGAAATGTGAACAATGGAGTTTAGGTTTGGAAATTATATTGTAAGTGTTTTTAAATAGGTTCAGAAGAACTGTTTTTCCAATTTATAGCCGGCACTCTGCTGGATTTTCTATAAAATTCGTGGAAAAATTCAGATTTATAAAAAATTGAAAATAAATGAATTAAAAGGGATAAATTGTAATAGAAATATGAATTGGTGCTCCGGCACACGGAGTGGCATAACTTGCTCCACTACACTGTAGACGGGTAAGGGGTGTCACACAACACATGAGCTTCCTAATCTCTACTCTTATAAAGAAACTATAAGGGTTTTGTAAGGAGGAAAGGAGATGGGAGTTTTTGGAGAAGCTTGATCTTTGGAAGAAGTTGGATTGGAGGTAAGCAAATTTCCAACATAGTGGCTTAGACGAGAAAAATCCCTCTCATACTCGACCACCGTTCTGTTCCCTTGCTTCAAACCCAAAAACTCTTGAAGCTTCATATCAATGTATGTGTCTGGGACATACTTCTGTCTGAATTCTCTGAGGAAATCATTCTAGGTCAAAATTGGGGGCTCCACCAAACTGCTGGTGATGGTCTTCCACCATTCATATGCATCCTCTTGCAGCAGAGATACTAAGTATTTGAATTTCAATTCATTTGTTCAGTGCAGCTTCTTAAAGACCCTCTCCATCCGTTCCAACCACTGCTCAGCTTCCACTGGTTCTACTGTACTCTTGAATTCTGTTGCCCTATATTTAATTTGTAACATCCCCACTGTACGTATTCTGTATGTTCTATTGTTCCAGTGGCCAAATAACAGTCCAGGCAGGTTAGGATGTCTGGAACTATACTTCGGTGATAGTGAACGGACATATAATGAAGAAATAAATAAAAAGAAAATACAAGAAAAATCAAAGAAAAATGAAAGAGAGAAAATGAAGCTAAGTTAAACGAGCCGGCACCACAGCGATGGGTGACCGCACTAGGAAGGCCGTTGCCAACCCCAGGACTGCGGAGAACCCTCGGAATTTAATTTTGAGGCATAAATAAAGGTTTATTGAAATGTAATTGACACTAGAAATATCAAAGAAAAATTAATAAATTAGTACAAAGAAAAACAAAAAAATTAAAAAACAAACAAAAATCAGTGTTACTGAAAAATCGGAAATATAACCCGAAGTGGGGTATTTTGTCATTTGACACCTAGAGTTGTCTTTTGACCTCAATGTCCATTAAAAATAAATGATATTACACTAAGAAAATGTCATGAAAAATTAAATTGTGATACATTATAAGAATAGTGAAAGAAATGGGGGATAAAATCCAATTTATGAAACTTTGAATAATTAACATTATAAGAATAGTGAAAGTATGTGCATGTAGTGCTTGAATTAAGAGTGTGTAATGGAACCTTAATACTTTGGGCAAACTGCCATATTTGGCAGCCTATTAAACCATGAATTTGTGTGTGAACATGTAGTTATTAATGAAAAATGCTAATGTTAAATTGTGGGCAGCAAGTGTAAGTGATATTGAAGTATGATTATATTGAAGTGTATGTGTAATATAGACATTGAGATATGTTGAATTTTGGTGGAAGTGAATGTTGAACTTAATGGTGAATTGTGTGCATTGAGCACTTGAATATTCTGCCCAAAATTGTTGCTGGAATTGTGTACAATATATATATGGAAGTGATATTGATTGAATATTGAAGTAATGAGGATGAGAAGGAATATCAAGTTGGAAGTGTATGTGCTTTGTGCAGGTTGTGTATTGAAGGCAATACCTAAATTAGGCCATAAGTGCCAAACTATGAACCCAATTGGTATGACGCCAATGGGGGGGTGAAACTAGACACCAAATAGGCCAACTTTCATGTAGAAATGTTGCTAAAATTCTGCCTAAAAACTGACCTTAAAAATGACCAAATCCGGATTAGCAACCTTGCAACCCAGATTTTTTACCATATGAACAGTAGTCCTTGGGATAACCATAACTCACTCAAAACAGGTCCAATTGACTTGGAATTTTTACCATGGTTAGTTTAGACATAGATCTACAATCTTATGAAGACACCAAAGCCCAGAAATGGCCAGAACCAAGTCAAATGGCTTGCACAATTTCGGGTACAAAAATTGCCGAACCAAAAGTGACCTAAAATTGACCAAAATTTGTGCTAAAGGTGCAATCTATCCAGCTTTAGTAAATTGACCATATCTTGGTCTATACAACTCAGAATGACCTGAAATTTTGCCTTGCGTGCAATAAGACATAGAGCTACAATTTTGCTTCTTTGACCAGAAGCTAAAAACCAAGAGAAATAGGACTTTAAGCTAGACCAATCTAGCACACAAAAATTAAGAATTTGACATCTTGCATACAATGATGCTTGAAGCATTTTGGCAATGAATGCCAACTTGTAAAATGGTAAATTGCACTATATTGGCAGCATATTGAGATATAAATTGTGACATATTGATGCTAGAAACAACTTATCCATATTACCTAAAAAAAAGGTCAACATATGTATTGACTTGTGAATTATATAATAGTTAGTAAACTCCAAAAATTTAAGAATTAAACAATTAATTTATAATGTGCCCTAGTTTGCCTAGTTGACTAGTATAGATAGGTTGGCATGCCAATAGGATTCTGACAGCTGTTCTATAAATGGCTTCATGCCATACTGTGTTTCTACGGCTTATTATGTCGCATTGTGACTTTAATAGCCTATTGCTATATATATTGTGTATTTATTCATGGCTTATCGCCAGATTGACTATATAGCTTTTTAGCCATGCTATTTGCACACCGGGAGACACTTTATGACCGATGGTGTGATGGCCCGAGGTACTAGGTACCCAGTGCCAGTATATCCGTTTATCTAGTCTGGTCAGTATATAGGCTACACAGGCAGTAATTCAAGTACTATTAAATTCAAATACCTAAATCCAGTCTACTGACATACAGCATCACCAAAATTTCGTAAACACTTTATTTACTTTATTTTAGTGTATATTTCTTTATATTTGGCACCACTAAGCAAAATTGCTTAGCGCGTTGCTTTTATAACACGTAGGTATTGGAGACACAGCTGGGGAGCCCAGCAGACCTACGACCGGGTGAGACATCAGATCTGTACAGGAGTCCAGAGTCATCTGCAATGTATTGCATACATGGTAGGACTTAGGATATCTAGTATTTTGTACTTTTGTTGTATCTTTGAAATTCGGCCTTGTATTTTGTAATATTATGAAAGCTTTAAAGTTTGTAATATCTTGTACATATTAAATAACATGGAAATTTTCTGGATATATTTGAATTATTATGGATCAGATTATGGAATCATTAATGATCAGTAAAAGTCTATTGACTTTACTGAGAAATAGAGACTGTAAAATATTTGAGATTTTGATATTATCATATTAAACTGTTTTCAACAGGTTTGGAAGGACAGTTTGCCCGAAATACAGATGGCACCTTGTCAAATTTTTATTACCATTTTTAAAACACTGATTTTATTAAAGTGTGAAAATAGAACCAGTATGTTATGAATAGCACATAAAGACTTCTTAAAATCAAATTGAGTTTAGAAAATGTGATAATCACAGACTAAGTGCTCCGGCACGCCGTGTAGCATGCCTTGCTCGGCTACACTGTAGACGGGTGAGGGGTGTTACATAATTACTTTATCTTATTGCCATGCTAGGGGTTGGGGTTGCACTGCTGGTGCTTGCACTGGGGTTTGGACTAGTACATTTCCAGCCATTTATTGAAATAACGCAGCCATCTACTGAGCGAACTGTGCAGGAAACTGTAGAGGGTGAATTGGTACAACTGACCTACAAGCATTTTAAGGAGCTAGGGCTTCCCCTTGTGCCTCAGCTGCAACTGATTGTTCTACGAAATGATCCCCTTCTTCCATTTCAATCACAAGGATCTACCTCTTGAACAACCAACAAAAAGGAAATTTCCCTCCATTAGTCTATATTCAAGATGTAAATGTACTATATGTATAAATCAAGGACAATTGAGTAGTTGTACTAATCAAAAATTAGTTGAAATTCATAGCTCAAAACTCATTTCAAAAACATGCTCTGAAACCACTAAAACATGTCACACCTTACCCTGGTGTAAGGCATAAAATGATCTCATAGCATACCTAATGAATTACCAAACTTCATCTAATGATAACCCATTAAATATACTACAAGGGATTTTAAAACAATTCCATTTCATTTTAATGTTTAAAGGGATAATAAAAGAGTTATTATGTAACACCCCTCGCTCGTCTACAGTATAGCCAAGCAAGGCGTGCTACACAGCGTGCCGGAGCACCTAGTCTATGATTATCTCATTTCCTAAACTCAATTTGATTTTAAGAATTCCTTTATGTAAAATTCATATTACGCTGGTTTTATTTTCATACTTTAATAAAATCAGTGTTTCAAAAATGGTAATAAAAATTCGGCAAGATGCCATCTGTATTTCGGACAAACTGTCCTTCTAAACTTGTTAAAAATAGTTCAATATGATAATATTCTCAAAATCTCAACTATTTCAAAGTTTCAAAATATAATCCATCATAATTTACATTCATCCAAACACTCTTCATTGGAGTTTAATATATACAAATTATTACAAACCTTAAAGTTTTAGAATATACAAAATTACATAACAATATGTCAAAATACAACTGATAATCATTACACAAGATCCTAAGTCCTACCATGTATGCAGTGTAGTGCAGATGACTCTGGACTCCTGTACAGATCTGATGTCTCACCCGGTCATAGGTCTGCTGGGCTCTCCTCAAGGAACAGAAGCGTGAAAAACACAAGTTTATACCATTGAATTCAAAAATTTTTACCTAGGGTCACATGCATCATGCAAGATTTATTTTTATCTATTTGATTTCAATGATAAATAACATATTAAAACTCTTTTAATATGTTTTTCGATCTGTATTTGCCATTTAAGATTTTAAAATTAATCGGATTAATTTTAGAACTCTAGATTAAATCAAGAACAAACACACAAACCTCTTGATGCACTACAGTGTATTTGCGCCTTTGTGATGCTTCTTCAGGACACCAGATATTGTCCCTTTAGCTTGTCCACACTAAGAACACCTATGGCAGCCTTTGAACAGCTTCTAAAGCTTTTTTGATTATTTAGAAAATCAAGTTCTGTCTTTTAAGAGATTAAAGATGGAAACAGGACACTAGAAACAATTTCTAGTATTTTTAATTCAAGACATTGTTTTCTAATCTCTTGGAATAGATGAGAGATGAAGAAGAAGAGAGGGAGAGCTTAATAGTGGCGGCACCAAAGAAAGAGGCTGCTGGTTGTCTATTTTTCTCTTCATAACAACACTTATATTGTAACACCCCTATGTTTGGTAGTGCGTTCTACTGTTCCTGTGACCAGTGTTGTCCGGACAGCTGGGATGCCTAGAACTACACTTAGATGTTGATGAGGAGACATAAAATAATGAAATAGAAGAAAAGAAAATACAAGAAAAACAAAGAAAAAATAATAACAATGAAATGTAACCAAGTTAAACGAGCCGAGAACCCTAGCGATGGGTGACCGCACCGAGAAGTTGCAGCGTGGACCATTGACTAGCCCTCGACTGCAAGAAACCCTGGAAAATATTTTTAGGACTTAAATAAATTTCTATTGAAGTATAAATACCATTAGAAATATCAAAGAAAAATTAATTAATTAGTACAAAGAAAAAGTGAGAAATCAAAAAATGGACAAAACTCGGAGTTACCGAAAAATCGGGAATGCAACCCGAACAGGGGCATTGTGGTCATTTGATACCCTGAGTTGTCTGTTGACCTAAATGTCCATTAAAAATAAATGATATTACACTAGGGAAATGTCCAAGAAAAAAATTAGTAAGTCAGTATAAATGGAAAATAAAAATTAAAGAAATCGGCGGTACAAGGAGTAAATCGGTAGCACCGAAAAAGTCCGAATTTGACTCGAAGAGGGGCATTTTGGTCATTTGACATCTAAAGTTGTCTTTTGACCTAACTATCCATTAAAAACAAGTGGTATTAAATTTTGGGAACCCCATGAGAAAGGAAATTAAATATTTAATGAAAATAAGAGAAATTAAGGGGTATGAGTTAGAATAATTAAAAGTTAATTAATTAAATAATTAACTTTGAGTTAGTGGAGATTAGTGGGACATATAAATAGATATAAGTGGACTAAATTTTCCACTAACCACTTCATCTCCTTCACTCCTCTATTGATGGCCGAAATGAAGCTCCCAAAAACACCATAGCCAAATTGCATGCAAACTCCCATTTCACCACCTTCAAGCCATGATCTTCACAAGCTGTCTTCACTAAAGTTAATCCTCACACCATGGGCAGTAGATAGGCAGCAAGAAGATCAAGTTTTGGTGAAGTTTTGAAGAGTTTCCAAAGTGGTAAGTATGTGTTTTTTATTATTGCTTCATTAAAGTTTGTGAGGATGTTATGGGTACTTGAATTGTGGAAAGAATTTTGGAGTTTGATGTTCTAAGGGAGATGTTTATTTTTGGCAGCCATGGAAACTCCTTAAGGGCAGTTTATCCTTGCTTGTAAATGGTAGATTAAAGGGTTGATTAAGTGTTTATGTGTGTAGGAATTAATTTGGGTGATGTATACTAAGTATATGTAAATGTGTACTTGAATTTGAAAGCTTGGAAATTAATGGAGAGAAGTGTAACACCCCTATGTTCGGTAGTGCGTTCTGCTGTTCCGGTGACCAGTGCTGTCCGGACAGCTAGGATGCCTAGAACCACACTTTAATATGAGTGAGGAGATATAAAATAATGAAATACAAGAAAAGAAAATACAAGAAAAACAAAGGAAAAATAATAGCAAAGAAAGGTAATCAAGTTAAACGAGCCGGGAAACCTAACGATGGGTGACCGCACTGGGAAGTCACGGCGTGGACCGTTGACTAGCCCCGGACTGCGGGGAACCCTGGAAAACATTTTTAGGACTTAAATAGAACCTTATTGAAGAATAAATATCATTAGAAAGATCAAAGAAAAATTAAATAATTAGTACAAAGAAAAGTGAGAAATCGAAAAATAGACAAAACCCGGTGTTACCGAAAAATCGAACGAATCTAACAGGCATTATGGTCATTTGACACCCCGAATTGTCTTTTGACCTAAATGTCCATTAAAAATAAATAATATTACACTTAAAAAATGAAATGAAAAATTAAAAGAGGGGTACCTAATACAAATAGCCAAAAGTGGGGTGAAAAATGTGTAAATAACACATTTAAGCTTATTTTATGATATAATTTAAATGAGTGGACCACTAAGGAATAAAATAAACACAAAGGGGCAGGTGTACATCAAATAAACAATCTGCAAAACTCATTTTCTCTAAGTTTCTCATCCATGCCGAATTGAAGGAAAAGGAAGACTCCATTGCCGTTTTCTTTGAGCTTCAACCTCTCCCTCCATTTCAACTCCATTCACTTAGGTTCCTTCATGAAACTTTGTCTACTCATCACAAGGAAGAGTTTGATACTAAATTTGAGAAGTTTAAGCAAGGTTTAACAAGCTCCAACCATAAGGTAAGTTAGTGTTTTTGAAGATAGCTTTGTTAAGTTTTGTGTGCATGTTATGGGTGTTGGATTTGTGAAGAAAATTTTTGGGTTTGAAGAGTTATTGTTGTGTTCATTTTGGACAGCCATGGAGTCATGTATTTGATGAAATATTTGTGCATATATTTGATGAGAAATAGTGTTGATCATGATGATTTATAACCTAGTGAATTACTTCATATTTATATGGTGATTTTTGGCACTTGGATGAGAATTGATGAATTGTAGGGCAATTTGGTGTTGAAGAAGATTTTCGGCAGCTTGGGGACACTTGAATAAATGTATATATTCATGGAAGTGTTGGCAGAATGTTGACATAGAAGAATTGATGAATGTGTATGTAAATTAGTAGTGGAAATTATATGTAATGATTTGGTGTATTTATGTACATATATTGCTAAATTTGGACTTTGTGGTTTAGGGTTGTATTTGATGTATTGAGAATATTTGTATTCTGTCCAAATTGACCATAGTAAGAAGTGATAAATGAATATGGAATGGTATAAAATCAGAATTAGGTATGGGGATTTAAAGTAGAGCAAGTTAAATGTGTGTTTGAATTGGGGTTTGAAAGGCATATAGAGGGCAGTGTGCAAATAGACCAATAAGTTTAAATGTGTAACCTCAATTGGTATGAGACCAATTGGAGGTGAAACTAGGCACAAAATGTGCCAACTTTCATTGAGAAAACATACCAAAATTCTGCTTGCAAGGTGACCTAAGAAAATGACCAATTCGGATTAGGTGCAATTAGGACCTGAAAAATGACCAATTGGGCAGCAGTGAGTGTTTAGGCCATAACTCACTCAAAACAGGTCCAATTGACATGAAATTTTAACCATGAATAGTTAAGACCCATACCTACAAGTCTTATGACGACACCAAAGCCCAGAAATGAACATAAGCAAGTCAAAAAGCTTGCACAAGTTCGGGTCCAAAAACTGGCCGAACCAAAGTTGACCAAATTGACCAAAAATTGACCTAGTTTGATGCCATTTGACCAGCAATAGTGTAATAACCATAACTTGGTCTACTTAACTCGGATTGACCTGAAATTTTGCCCCGCGTGCAATAAGACATAGATCTACAAGTTTGTAGTTTTGACCGAAACCAGAAAACCGAGGGAACTAGGCCGTCCGGCTAGGTCAAACCAGTATCCCGGAATCCAGCAAGTTGCATTAAAATGCACTAAACAAGGAAACGAGTTTGGCAAAACGTACCAAACCTAAAACCCTATCGAGTGTGACATATTAATGACACTAAAACCTAATTTACCTAAAACGCATCGAGGGTCGGTATATTAGGTGATTAAGCAAATAAAGGTATTCAGTGAATTGTTTATCGAACATTATCGTTAGAGGCAAATTAATTTAGCACTGAAACACTTCAAATTGTGTTTCTCAGTTAACAAGGACTCAGCAAAAGGGAAAGAAATACTGCGTCAAGACCAGGAGACAAATATCAGAGGTTTTTGCACAACAACTGTTTCTTTTGAATTATTTTCAATTGAAATAAATATTGACTATTTGTATATTATTGTTTTAAATTGTGGAAATGTGTTTGATGGACACTTATTGATTGAAAAATATTGTGAATGGTTTGTAACTGTGAAAAATTGTTTGAATGACATTGATGGATACTTATTGATTTAAAAGCATTGGAAATGGTTTGAAACCACAGCTATCATGTATATTGATTGTATTCCTCATTAGCTTGTCTAGTGGGACGAATTGAATTCCCTCTCTGGCTGAAGTGTTGAGGTGTGTGCCTGTTGAGGACGAATTGGATGAGTACTCATATTTTTGCTAGCTAGCCATGTTATTCCTCATTAGTCATCGACTTTTGGGACGAATTGAATACCTCATTAGCCATCGGCTTTTGGGACGAATTGAACTATGGATCATGATTAAGCTGTGTGTGATTTATTGATTTGTACTGTGAGATTGTGAAATGGATTTAAACTCTCATTGACATATACTGTCTTTTGAATTCAAACATGACCTGACTTACGAAAATCTATTGTAATATTGAGAAATGGAGTTTAAATTCTTATTGACCTTTATTGTCTTAAATTTGACTATGGTTTTAAGTATCCACTATTTACATGATTTATGAATTGTGATTTAAATTGTATTTGGTTAATGTTGTGCACCACTGAGACATTGTCTCAGCGATAGCTTTTTATTGCTGTCGCAGGTAGAGAGACAGACAGGGCAGCAGACTAGGCTGCATATACCTCCAGCAAGAGATTTTCAGGTATAATGAGTATACCACATTTTGCATTTCGTACTGTAATGTATATTCACTGTATGTATATTTTGTCCTTGGTTTTGAGCAGTTGTAAATTCAAATTGTACATTGAAGTTGTAAAATAATTATGAGTTAATTTGGCTTGAAAAAAAATTGTATTATATTTCTTGTATCTCAGTCTTTGAAAAATCACTGTGGATTTGAGTTGAGAAATATGTTGTATTGAGAAATATGTTGGAGTTGAGATTTGGAAATATATTGAAGTGCTTTTTACAGGTTTTCTGAAGAACTGTTTTATCCAAAATACAGATGGCACTCTGCCAAAATTTTTACAGAAATTCCAAATAAATCAAATGAGTTAGTTGTTTCACTTCAGTTCACCAAAGTCTTTAACGCTTGTAAATAGTGCTCACCACTGTAAAAGAAGTAAGAAAAGTTTTTAAAATCCCTTGTAGTGTATTTAATGGGTTATCAGTAGACGGAGTTGGTAATTTATTAAGTATACTACGGGATCATGTTATGCCTTACAGAGGGGTAGGGTGTGACATGTTTTAGTGGTATCAGAGCTAGTTTTTAAATTCTGTTTTCACATGTTATTTGAATATTTTTCTTCATAGTACAACTGCTCAATATCATTGTTTGATACATACAGTACATTACATTATAAATATGCACTAACAGGAGGAAATCTCCTTGTGTTATTTGTTCAGGAGATCTTAAATCCTCGCATTGAATATGGAAGAGGGTGATCGTTCAGTCGATCAATCTATTGAGGCTGAGGTGCAAGGGGATGCCCCAGGCCTACATAATGTTAGTGGTTCAGCTGCACCAGCCCCTGCAGTACCGCAGTTTCCTGCTCAGTTCGCTCAGCAGATGGCTACAATGTTCCAACAAATGGCTGGTAATGTGCCTGCTCAAGTCCCAATACAGACACCAGTGGTACAACCACAGTCTCCTACGAGGCAGTATGATAAATTGATGAAGTATGGGGCTATAGAGTTTAAGGGGACAGTAGATCCTCTAGAAGCTGAACAATGGTTAGAGAGGATGGATAGGGTGTTCAAGAAGCTACATTGTACAGAAGAGCTTAGATTTGAATACTCAGTGTCCTTACTACAGGGGGATGCTTATGACTGGTGGAAAACCATTCCCCACAGTCTGGTAGAGCCTGCAGTGCTAACATGGAATGACTTCCTCAGGGAATTCACGCAGAAATATATCCCTGATGCTTATGTAGACCAGAAGCTACAAGAGTTCCTAAGTTTTAAATAGGGGAACAGATTAGTGGCTGAGTATGAAAGAGAATTTTCCCGCCTGAGCCATTATGCAGTAAGTTTGCTTGCTACCAGCAGGGAAAGATGCAAGAGGTTTGAAACTGGCTTGAAGCCCAGTATCAAAGTACAAGTGATCGGCTTCAAACACACTAACTTCTCTAAACTTGTTTCTCAAGCCCTAGAGTTGGAAAGAGTTGAGTTTGAGACTGCTCCAGAGAAAAAGAGATCAGAGAAGACAGAGAAAGAGGGAAAATCAGTAGAATAGAGTTCCAGTGGTTATACTGGAAAGAGGAAGAACCATGGGGGACATGGCAGAGGTGGCAAGAAATCTGGTAGGGGAAGATATTCAGGACAGAGACCTCCCCTATCTGGACAGCAAAGTACCAGAGGTATAATGAGTATACCACATTTTGCATTTCGTACTGTAATGTATATTCACTGTATGTATATTTTGTCCTTGGTTTTGAGCAGTTGTAAATTCAAATTGTACATTGAAGTTGTAAAATAATTATGAGTTATTTTGGCTTGAAAAAAAATTGTATTATATTTCTTGTATCTCAGTCTTTGAAAAATCAATGTGGATTTGAGTTGAGAAATATGTTGTATTGAGAAATATGTTGGAGTTGAGATTTGGAAATATATTGAAGTGCTTTTTACAGGTTTTCTGAAGAACTGTTTTATCCAAAATACAGATGGCACTCTGCCAAAATTTTTACAGAAATTCCAAATAAATCAAATGAGTTAGTTGTTTCACTTCAGTTCACCAAAGTCTTTAACGCCTGTAAATAGTGCTCACCACTGTAAAAGAAGTAAGAAAAGTTTTTAAAATCCCTTATAGTGTATTTAATGGGTTATCAGTAGACGGAGTTGGTAATTTATTAAGTATACTACGGGATCATGTTATGCCTTACAGAGGGGTAGGGTGTGACAAGAAGTGTATGAATCGGCAGCTTGAATGGTGAACCATAAAAATGTTATTTCATGTTTGGTTTATGGAATATTAATGTTAAATTGTGGTACTTGTTATGGCAGCTTGTGTATATGTATGATGGTGTGAGGTTGGACATGTAAATGAGCTAGGTTAGGTGATTGAATTGTTATAATTTGAGTTTGAAAAATTCTATACTATTTGGTGCATATTGAGTGTGATTATAAGATGCCAAAATGATGAACAATGTGTTGTGAAATGTGCTTATGTTATGATACAAAACAGAAATGGCATGAATGTGCAACTTGGTAAGTGTTAAAAGTGTATTTGGTATGTAATGAAGAGTGTTGCTATAGGGCAGTGTGCATTTTGGCCTAGAACCTTAAGTGTGTGGCTCCAATTGGTATGATACCAATTGAAGGTGAAACTAGGCACAAAATATGCCAACTTTCATGAAGGAAACTTACCAAAATTCTGCTTGTAAGGTAACTTGAAAAATGACCAAATCCGGATTAGTGTAATTAAGGCCTGAAAATTGATTATTTGGGTAGCAGTTAGTTTTTTTGCCATAACTCACTCAAAACATGTCCAATTGACCTGAAATTTTTAACATGAATAGTTAATACCTATATCTACAAGTCTTATGAAGACACCAAAGCCCAGAAATGACCATAAGCAAGTCAAATAGCTTGCAAAACTTTGGGTCCAAAAACTGGCCGAACCTAAAATGACCTAAAGTGACCAATTTTGATGCACCTTGACCAGCAATAGTAAAATGACCATAACTTGGTCTACATAACTCAGAATGACCTGAAATTTTGCCCCGCGTGCAATAAGACATAGATCTACAAGTTTGTAGTTTCGACCGAAAACTGAGGGAACTAGGTCATCGAGCTAGGTCAAATTAATATATCGGAATCTGGCAAATTGCAATAAAACGCAATATACATGGAAATGAATTGGGTAACATGTACCAACCCTAAAAGGCTACAAATGTGACATATTGGTAACATTAAAACCTAATTCACCTAGAATGCATCGGGGGTTGACATCTTAGGTTGACTAAGGAAGTAATAGAAGTTAATGAATTAATTATTAAGCATTATCGTTAGAGACACTTTAAATGAGTACTGAAACACTTCAAATTGTGTTTCTCAGTTAGCAAAGACTCAGGGAAGGGAAGGAAACACTGAGTCAGAGCCAAGAGATGGTTATCAGAGGTTTATGCACAATAGTTATTTCTTTTGAATTTTTTGAATTGAAATAAATTATGATTAATTGTATGCTATTGTTTTAAATTGTGTTTGTGCGTAATAGTTATTTCTTTTGAATTTTTCAATTGAAATGAATTATGATTATTTGTATGTTATTGTTTTAAATTGTGTTTGTGCACAATAGTTATTTCTTTTGAATTTTTCAATTGAAATAAATTATGATTATTTGTATGTTATTATTTTAAATTGTGTTTGTGCACAATAATTTTGATTTCTCATTTTCTACTTAAAAATTTAATTAAACGTTATTATTTTAAATTGTGTTTGTGCACAATAAACTGTATTTGAGCCATTTGTCATTGAAAAATTGATTTAGTGTGATTTATGTAAATTTGAAGTTAATTACGAATTGTGTTACCATCTTGTGAATGAAATTATGACTTTAGAAATTTATTGGATTTCTCACGAATCATTTGAATAAAATGTTTGGAATTGATTTTGTGTTCACACTTAGCATGACAGTATCATATTATTCCTCCTCCATTTATGGGGTTGAGATCATTTATTTTCCTCCCTCTCTGATTTACCAGTTGAGGTTGTAGATCGGATGAGTATTCATTAGCTAGCTAGCCACCTCCCTCGTTGATTTCGATTAGTGGGGTTGTAGATTACTTTGTCGTAGTGTACAACACGGCATTGATCGGAAATTTTGTGTCATGGCTTAAGTTGTGTACGAATTAACAACACTGTGTTTATTAAATTATTTGACTCAAAATTTTTCTATAATGAGCTTTGATAATTTGTGAAATGTAATTGTGCAGCATTTAAATTGTGTTATTGATTTGCAAAACGGTATTATTCAGTTATTTGATCAAATTGTGTTATTGATTGGCAAAACTGTATTATTCAGTTATTTGATCAAATGGTATTATTGATTAGCAAAACTGTATTATTCAGTTATTTGATCAAATGTGTGTTATATGAACTTTATAAGTTGTGAAATGGAATTGTGAACTATATGATTTGTGAATTGTCAATAAAAGATTTATATATCGCATTTCAAATTATTATTGTGCACCACTGAGTAAATTTTACTCAGCGATAGCTTTTCATTGCTGTCGCAGGTAGACAGACTGACAGGGCAGCAGACTAGGCTGCTAGTGCTTCAGTAAGAGATCATCGGGTATATTGAGTATACCATATTTTGCATTTCTATTGTAATGTATGTTCACTATATGTATATAATATTCTTGGTTTTGAGCAGTTGTAAATTAAAATTGTACATTGAAGTTATAAAATAAATTGTAAATTAATTTAGTTTGTAAATATTGTGATATATTTCTTTTATCTCAGCCTTTGAAAATACTGAAAAATTTTTGTAGATTTGAGATGAGAAACATATTGAGTTGATCAAATATTGGAGTTGAGATTGAGAAATATATTTAAAGTGCTTTTTTATAGGTTTTTAAAGAACTGTTTTATTCAAAATATAGATGGCACTCCGCCAAAATTTTTACAGAAATTACTAATAATTCAAATGTGTTAGCTTTTTCACTTCAGTTCAAAAAAATTTTTAACACCTGTAAATAGTGCTCACCACTGTGGAAAAAAAGTAAGAAAAGTTTTAAAATCCCTTGTAGTGTATTTAATGAGTTATCAGTAGACGAAGTTGGTAATTCATTAGGTATACTACGGGATCATGTTATGCCTTACAGAGGGGCAGGGTGTGACATATATAGCTAGGTTAACACATTAAACCCTTGCCACATGTCACCATCTGATTAGTTCTAGGTTTAATTGACCCAATCACATTGTGTCAAGTGTCAAACCTATATTTAATCTTAATTTTAATCATCTTACATGATTAAAAAACATTTGGTAAGCTTATGTGTAATGCCATATGTCACCATCTCATGGTGCCACATGTCACCCTGTGAAATGACCAAAATGCCCCTATGTCTTAATTTTGAGTTCTCAACCCAAAATAATTATTTCTCTTCTTCTAATCAATTTATATCAAATATAAATTAATTAATTAATCTTTATTAATTAATTTCTCATTAATTAAATTCATATTTAAACACTTTAAATATAAATTTAACTTATACTATACATCCAATAATCTAGATTTGGTTTCAGGTCATACTAGGAACTTTGCAATCTAATTGCAAACCAAACCTATTTAATTAATCAATTAAACTCTTTAATTAATTAATTAAATCATATTTAATTAGATGATAACTTGTTTATGTATGTGACTTACTTGGCTCATCACTAATTGGCAATGAGATATGATATCAACTCTCAATATCATCAGAACTCTTTCTTACCATAAATGATTTCTCTAAATCATTTTATGCACCTCATAGACCATGGTTAACACTTAGCATAGCATGCCATGGCCACCCAATCAGTAGTAAGGTTTACCTTAAATGAACCTATAATCATATGTTACCATGCACTAGAATCTCTCTGTTATAAAATCCTAACTCAAGCTAGAGTCATGGTTTATGTCAAACTCCATTTGCTATGAATATTATATTCTCTTTTAATTCCAGTTCTTGATTAAAAAGATTTTCTCATTAGAAACTCTTTTCTTATTAAATCTATTTGTCTTGGCTAGGAACTTGAAGCATCAAGAACAATTAAATGAACATAGGATTTTATCTCTATTTACTTAGAGGAACAGATTCCATCTTAATCAACACCTACCTCCATATATAACTAGTACGAGCCAACACATGCCCATATGCCCATACACAGTACAAGTATGAAAGCAGTATCAAACTCAAACTACCTATATATAAGATAACTGTGCTATCTCAGGTCTAAAGATTATATGCACTGATATGATTTATGACAAAACATTGACAAGAGTAAACTCCATGTGCTTGTCATAAGTGTCACTGGTTCGGCCTACTTATCATGTATAAGTGCCTATCATGTTTGTTATATGGCATGAAACTCACAATTCCATCTTATTTATATCTCATATAAATAACTTGGGAATGTGACACCCCTTACCCGTCTACAGTGTAGCCGAGCAACTTATGCCACTCAGTGTGCTGGAGCACCAATTTATATTTCTATTACAATTTATCCCTTTTAATTCATTTATTTTCAATTTTTGATAAATCTAAATTTTTTCACAAATTTTATAGAAAATCCAGGAGAGTGCCAACTATAAATTGGAAAAATAGTTCTTCTGAACCTGTTTAAAAACACTTCCAATATAATTTCCAAATCCAAACTCTATTATACACATTCAAGTCAATCTCAAAATCTCAACACTATTTTCAGAAATATTTCTTTTCACTTGATTGCTAGAAGCACATTCATAAATATTTCTCAACATAATATGCAAAAAATTCCAATAATATGAAATTTCATATATTTACATCATTACATAATTATAAGAGTTTATAGTTACAACCCAAAGCTAATACAAAATGCAAAATATAAAATGCTACCCAAAATCCTAATGTCCTACCATATGCAGTGCAGATGTGAGGTGACTCTAGACTCCGGATACAAATCTGAAGGCTCACCCGGTCTGATGTCTGCTGGGCTCACCCGCTAGGCCTCCAGTACCTGCGCGTGGCAAAAGCGATGTGCTAAGCAATTCTGCTTAGTGGTGACAATATAAAATAAAATAAAATAAAATAAAACGAATATGCAGAATGTGTGTTTACATTTTTGGTAGACTTAACTTCTGATATTATTTGCATTATTATTCGATTAAAATTTGGTAAGGTATTTTATCATTGCCTGAGTAACCCATACTAATTGACTGGACTGGATAAATGGGTAAATTGGCACTGGGTACTAAGTACCTCAGACCATCACACCATCGGTCACATTGTGTCTCCCAGTGTGCAACAGAACAACTAATAAGCTATAATAATTGTCTGGGTTAAAACCCAAGTATATCAACTCAAATAACATAGCCAAAGGCTATTATGTCACAGAATGGCATGGGAAGCCATGAAACACAGAATGGCATGAAGCCATATGCAGTACGTCTAACAGAACCCTATTGGCATGCCAAGCTATCCAAACCAATCTTGTTAGGTATACTAGGGCATTTCACACTTTTAAGTTTCACAATTTTTGGAATTTAAATTTTAGTGTTACTATTCCATTCATTGGTCAACAAAAATGTTGACTTTTGCATAGGCAATAGGTACATTGGTTTTAATATCATCAACATACCACATTTTGTATTCAAAATTTGTTGGTATTGGTTGCCAATACCATTTCTAAGCTTAATGTTAGTTGGGCAGAATTTTCACTTTTTATGCCTTGTACTTACTGTTCCATTGGTTAATTTTGCAGTGGGAATTTAGCAAACTAATCAACATGAAAGTTGTTCCTTATTTTGTCTAGTTGCATTTCTTTTTTTGAATCACTCCATTTGGAGTTTTGTAGCTCAAGTTATGGTCCAAAAAACGCAACTGGCCGGATTGAAATTCTGTCAAGAATTTCTGGACTGACCATATCTATAGTGCAATGAATAGTGACTGCAACTCACCTTTTGAATATGTTCTGGTCATAATTTGGGTTAGGTTTCTTCATGAAAGTTGTTGGTCTATATCTCAGCTTATTGTTGGTAAAATTTCAGGTGAATTAGACCTATCTAAACTGATTTATGGCTAAAAGACCAAACACTATTCATATGATCATTTTGCCCAGGCAGACTGCAGGTCACTCGGATTAGGGCAAGCTTTTGGTCCACTTGGTTTGGTTTTATAGGCATGGTTTCTTCACCAAAGTTGTGACATTATGTGTCTAGTTTCATTTTCAATTGGCCTTGCACCAATTGAACCTCTAAAATTTAAGTTATGGCTGCCCAAACCTGCTGGACTCATGTCCAATTCTGCAGGTCACCTAGGGCCGCCACACCAAACCCAAATCCCATCACTCAACACACTTCATTTTTGGTTTAAACAGAACTAAATGGTCACTAATTGACCATTAAAACTCACTTTAACCATTATATGATCAAAGTCTCCATTTTATACCCAAACCCTAACCCATTCCATCTCAATTCATGCATTCACTTATCTTTCACTATTCTAAACAATAGATTAGTGTTATGGGCAGCCACAATACCAAATTTATTCAAGGAAAACAATCAAAACCCTACCCTTCTCATAGCTACTGAAAATGGAGGTTTACATAATCATCAATTTCATTTAAGTTTCTCTCATTTTCTAGCTCAATTTTTATCCCTAAATATGCATTTCAAAAAGAAAGCAAGGATTGGTCACCAACCTCTTTGGAACTAAGTTTGGGTCTTGCAAAACTTCAGTTTTTCTTCAAAATTTTTCTACCCAAAGCTTTGTCAAGGTGTGGGGTGAATTTTTTGTGAAGACAACTAAGGCTTTTATGGTGAGAAAGTGTGGGGATTCAAGCTTGATCAAGCTTTCATGGACGTTTCTTCTCTCCTCTCTCTCTCAAGCAATTTGGCTGGTTGAAGAAGAAGTGGCTGCTAGACTTTTCTTTTTTTTTTTATCTTATTTTGTGTCCATTTTATCTCTTAATTAATTTTGTTAAGTTGTGATTGGTGGAGAGCTCATTAATGACATCATGTGATGTAATAATTCCACTATTCTTTCATTTTCCTTTCTTTTCTTTTCTACTCATTTTCAATTAATTTTTCATCAATATTTGTTCATATTTTATTTCATATAAATTATTTATTTAACTGGACAAGTTGGCCAAAAATCATCTCTGAAGACGAAATGATCAAAATGCCCTCTGTTTGGCTTAACGGGCCAAAATTGTCTGTACCGATTGAAAACTTTTTCTAAGTATTTTCTTGGCATTCTAATGCCATAAGAACCTCAATGACCCTTCCCTGGAGTCTCATAAATTATTTTATAATTTTTCCCTCGGGTCTAGGACTCCTAGTTGTAAGAACCGCAACTTCTCACAAGGTTACCCATCGCTAGGGCACCGGCTCATTTAACTTGGTTGTATTTTATTTCTAAAATTTTTCCTAAATTTTTCTTATTAATATTTGAGTTATTTATGGTTCCTCACTTTAGTTTAAATATTTTTTCGGATATTCTAGCTATCCGAACCGACATTGGTCACCGGAACAGTAGACTATACAGACTAGCTAAAGTGAAGATGTTATAGGGAACAAACATGAATACAATCTTTCTAGATAAGTCATGTCCTTATTATGAAGTATCCTTGATTGTGAACCTATTTATGATACTTTGTACTAGAAATACTGTCACTCATATTCTTAACAACTTAAGAATATAATTTCTATCAAAATTTCAATGGACCTTTTATGTTATACATAAATATATTATGTAAACGGAAAAGTGGAAATGCCTTTTATTAATAAAACATGTACAAGATGCATACTGAATGATATGCTCTAGGGTATACTCCTAAAAATCTCTCACTAGCACTAGAGCTATTCATTACAATATCTTAGACCCATCTTCTCAAGATGTCGGTCTAGCTGAGTCTTTGATATAGGCTTAGTGATGGATCAGCTGGATTTTCAGCTAATGCTATTTTATCCATGGCTACATCGCCTCACTCAACTATTTCTCTGATAATGTGATAGTGCCTTTCTATGTGTTTGGATTTCTGGTGTGTTAGTAGTATGTCCTAGAGCATATCATTTAGTATGTATCTTGTACATATTTTTATTAATAAAAGGCATTTCCACTTTTTCGTTTACATAATATATTTATGTGTAATAGAAAAGGTCCATTGATATTTTGTTAGAAATATTATTCTTAAGTTGTTAAGAATATGAGTGACAATATTTCTAGCACAAAGTATCATAAATAGGTTCACAATCGAGGATACTTCATAATAAGGACATGACTTATCCAGAAAGATTGTATTCATGTTTGTTCCCAAGTTATTTATATGAGATATAAATAAGATGGAATGGTGAGTCTCATGCCATATAACAAACATGATAGGCACTTATAAATGATAAGTAAGCCGAACCAGTGACACTTTTGACAAGCACATGGAGTTTACTCTTGTCAATGTTTCGTCATAAATCATATCAGTGCATATAATCTTTAGACCTGAGATAGCACAGTTATCTTATATATAGGTAGTTTGAGTTTGATACTGCTTTCATACTTGTACTATGTATGGGTATATGGGCATGTGTTGGCTCCTACTAGTTATATATGGAGGTGGGAATTGATCAAGATGGAATCTGTTCCTCTAAGTAAATAGAGATAAAATCCTATGTTCATTTAATTGTTCTTGATGTTTCATGTTCCTGGCCAGGGCAGATAGATTTATTCAGAAAAGAGTTTCTGATGAGAAAATCTTTTAATCAAGAACTGGAATTAAAAGAGAACATAATATTCATAGCAAATGGAGTTTGACATAAACCATGACTCCAGCTTGAGTTGGGATTTTGTAACAGAGAGATTCTAGTGCGTGGTAACATATGATTATAGGTTCATTTAAGGTAAACCTTATTACTAATTTGGTAGCCATGGCATGCTATGCTAGGTGTTAAACATGGTCTATGAGGTTCATAAAATGATTTAGAGAAATCATTTATGGTAAGAAAGAGTTCTGATTATATTAAGAGTTGATATCATGTCTCATTGCCAATTAGTGATGAGCCTAGTAAGTCACACACATACACAAGTTATTACCTATTTAAATATGATTTAATTAATTAATTAAAGATTTTAATTGATTAATTAAATAGTTTTGGTTTGCAATTAAATTGCAAAGTCCCTAGCATGACTTGAAACCAAATCTAGATTATTGGATGTGTAGTATAAATTAAATTTATATTTAAAGTGTTTAAATATGAATTTAATTAATGAGAAATTAATTAATAGAGATTAATTAATTAATTTATATTTGATATAAATTAATTAGAAGAAGAAAAATAATTATTTTGGGTTAAGAACTCAAAATCAAAACACAGGGGTATTTTGGTCATTTCATAGTGTGACACGTAGCACCATGAGATGGTGACACATGAGATTACACATAAGCTTGCCAAATGTTTTTTAATCATGAAAGATGATTAAAATCAAGATTAAATATAGGTTTGACACTTGGCACAATGTGATTGGGTCACTTAAACCTATAGCTAATTAAAGGGTGACATGTCGCAAGGGTTTAATGTGTTAACCTAGCTATTTAAGTGTGGTTATGAAAAGAAAAAATAACCAGCAGCCACTCCTCTCCTTTGTCACGCCACTTTGAGGGTTTTTATCTATTCTTCTTCGTCTCTCATCAATTCAAAGAGATTAGCCATCAATCTCTTGAATTAAGAACACTAGAAATTGTTTCTAGTGTCCTGTTTACATCTCTAATCTCTTAAAAGGCAGAACTTGAATTTCTAATTAATAGAAAAAGCTTTAGACGCTGTTCAAGGGCTGCCATAGGTGTTCTTGGTGTGGACAAGCTAGAGGGACAACATCTGGTGTCCTAAAGACGAATTTCAAAGGCGCAGACACGCTGCAGTGCATCAAGAGGTTAGTGTAATCGTTCTTGATTTAATCTAGGGTTCTAAAATTAATCTGATTAATTTTAAAATCTTAAATGGCAAATACAGATCCAAAAACATATTAAAAGAGTTTTAATATGTTGTTTATCATTGAAATCAAATAGATAAAAATAAATCTTGCATGATGCATGTGACCCTAGGTGAAAATTTTGAATTCAACGGTATAAACTTAGGTTTTTCACGCTTCCGTTCCTTCAATTGGTATCAGAGCCACTATATTTGCCATTTAGATTGTTGATTATATGATTTAATTGTGTGATTTGATCATGAGATGATTGATCCATTGTTGGTTGCAATGGATGTGTAGCGGCACACAAGGTGAAGCCACCATTGGTGGCGGCAACAATGGTTCTTCAAGGTGGCGCAAGGTTTTCTTTTTAATTTACAATTGTTATATGATCTAAAAGCTCATCCTATGTCTAATTAAATTGTTTAATTAAAATTTTAATCACACAATTAAATTATGATTCAAATTAAAAATTATTTGAATGTGATTCAAATCTGAATTTTAAAAGTTGTTTGAATGTGATTTAAATCTGAATTTTAAAGTTGTTTGAATCATATTTAAATCTGATTTTTTAAAATTGTTTGAATAAAATTTAGATATGATTTTTTAAAAAATGTTTGAATGTGATTCAAATCTGATTTTTTAAAAAATGTTTGAATGTGATTCAAATCTGAATTTTTAAAGTTGTTTGAATGTGATTCAAATCTGAATTTTTAAATTTGTTTGAATGAGATTCAAATCTGAATTTTTAAATTTATTTGAATCATATTCAAATCTAGATTTTTAAGTTGAATATGAGATATTCAATTTAATTTAAGTATGTATGTTTTATTTAATTGTTAAATAGTGATATGCACGGTGGATGATCATGGACTATAAAAGACCAATGTGATTGGATTTATTTCTTTTATGTTTCTTTGGGATTGTAAATTAATTAATTTATTTTAATTTATTTTGGGCATGTATTATTAAGTTTGTAATAATTTTTGGGTTGTAATTTCATTTATTTAAGTTCTTGTAAATTCGCCTTGGTATGCCAAGGATTACCATGTAATATTGGATTGCAAGAAGTTCAAGGAGGTCAAGAGCATTGGTGGGACCAGTGGGAGGAATTCAAGATCAAGTGTTGATTATGTACTCCTTCAGCAACTCTTGTAAAATGAATGAATGAATAAAATGCACCTAGGAATGTCTTGATTCAATTCTTGGTGGCTCAGAATTGAATCCCTTAGAAAGTCCATGATCATACCATATTTATTGCTTATCCATGAATGCATGAGATGTATGGGAATGTATGCTATTATATGATATATGCATGCTAATTGGATAATATGCAAAGTGAGACCTTAATAGTAATTAGAATGACCATAAAATCTTCCAAACAAATGATTAAGTTGGAAATGCTATAATTAAAGTAATTATAACATAGGCCCTCCTCCATTGGGGCAATTATTTTAAGAAATTTTAAATAGTTGCATAAGATGCAATTAATTTAAGAGATTTTCTTAAGAATAATTGTTAAGCATGAGATGTTGTAAATATGTAAATGGTTTGGTGGCCAATATTGGATGTACCTGAGGACATTAAAATGATTTGCATAATTACTAGCTCAATGGGATCAACTTAACTAATGCAAGATAAGTCAATAATGGATGTACCTGAGATTTTGAGCATTAGGGGCTAGGTAAAGGATTGAACCTCACATGAGATGTGATGGGCAAGGAGTTGCTCACTTATAGTTTATTGTAATTCCAATAATGGATGTACCTGAGGATGATTAATAGAATTATAAGAATTCAATCACCCACTAAAAATCCATCCAACTAGGATTTCTGTTTTCTACTTTGGAAGTGTAGGATTCGCTAAGTTAGTGGGAGGACCAATTTGATTAAAAGACCATAATTATTTTGGTTAATTACATGATACATTTACTAATTAATCTGGTTATTTTCTGCAGTTAATTTTCTGATAAAAATGAGCACAAAACAACCACCACCATCCAATATCCTTGCAAGCATACTTGATCACAATAGATTGACAGGACCTAATCTGTCTGATTGGCTAAGAAATTTGAAACTTGTCCTGAACCTTGAACATATAGGATATGTTCTAGATTCAAATGTTCCTGGTCCCTTACCTCCAGAGGCCACACAAGAGGAATATGAAACTTTGGACAAGTGGAAGGAGCATGATATCAGAGCTAAGTGTTACATGCTTGCTTCCATGAGTAATGAGTTACAGAAGCAACATGAGAACATGCAGAGTGCGAGTGAGATCCCCCTTCACCTACAAGAGTTGTATGGTGAGCACAGCAGGAATGCTAGGTATGAGATATCTAGACAGATATTCCGTATGAGGATGTCTGAGGGACAGAATGTTGGGGATCATATCCACAAGATGATTCGGCTGATTGAGCAGTTGGAACATCTTGACTTCAACATGGATTTCCAACTACAAACGGATTTGATCCTTTAGTCCCTTCCTGAGTCTTTTGGGAATTTTGTGACAAATTTCCATATGACTAAACAGGAATGCACCTTAGCTGGTTTGCTCAACATGTTGGTTATTGCCCAAAAGAATATGCCAGGCAATAAAGGAAAAGAGGTAGCTTTGGTTGCATCTTCTTCTGCTGGAAAGTCCAACAAGAAGAAGGGCAATAAGAAAAAGAAACCTCAGATTCCTGGTCCTTCCAAGAAAATAGCTAAACAGAAAAGGAAGACTAAAGCTGATGGAGGCAAAGGAAAGTGTTTCCACTGCTAAAAGGATGGGCACTTTGGAAAAGGAACCGCCTGCAGTATCTTGATTCTCTCAAGGACAAGAAGGATACACCTTCGGAAGGTATGTCCATATCTTGTTATTTAGATTCGATGATACTCATAGTTCATCTACAACTTGGGTTTTAGATATCGTGCCGCTCTCACATTTCTAATGATATGCGTGAACTAGCAAACGATGGCGACTGCGTTCTCAAGATATTAGAGTCCGGATTGGCAATGGCTCAACTGTTGAAGCTTTAGCCATAGGATCTAAATCTTTTTACATGTTTGGACATGTTTTGTGTTTGGATAATATTTTATATGTACCTGATGCTTTTAAGAACATCATTTCTATATCTAGTTTGACTAGAAATGGCTATGAATTTCAGTTCACAGATGATGTTTGCAATATTTATTTTAGAAATAAATATGTTGGTTCGGGTTATATGAATGATGGTCTTTATTATTTGGATAATAATGAAAAACACAAATTGAATGCAAGTGATCTAAAAGAATGCAATGCCATGGTGAAAACCAACTCAAGTTCAAAATATATTTGGCACTTAAGGTTATGTCATGTTGCAGAAGATAGGATTGCAAAACTGGAGAAAATGGGGATTCTATCCTCATTGGGCTTTGAGCCTACTCCAACTTGTGAATCTTGCCTTCAGGGCAAAATGACTAGATCACCCTTTGTTGGACAAGGGCTAAGAGCTGAAAATATTTTGGAGCTAATACATAGTGATGTATGTGGTCCATTTAAAGAAATGGCTAGAGGGGGTTTTCATTATTTCATTACCTTTACTGATGATAAATCAAGGTTTGGGTATTTGTATTTGATGAAATACAAACATGAATCTTTTGAAAAATTCAAAGAATTTAAATCTGAAGTAGAAAATCAAACAGGAAAGAGTATTAAAGCTCTTCGATCAGATCATGGAGGTGAATATTTGAGTACTGAATTTGATGAATACTTGAGAGAGCATGGCATTGTTTCTCACCGACTCCTCCATGAACGCCACAACTGAATGGTGTATCTGAAAGGAGAAATCGTACCCTATTGGATATGGTACGTAGTATGATGAGCTATACTGATATGCCAATCTTCTTTTGGGGATTTGCATTAGAATCAGCTTTGTATATTCTAAATAGGATTCCATCAAAATCAGTTTCTTCCACACCTTATGAGATATGGCATGGAAGAAAACCAAGTCTTAAGCATGTTAAGATTTGGGGTTGTCCAGCTTATATCAAAAAGCTGAACACTGATAAATTGGAGACCAGATCAGAAAAAGGTCGATTTGTTAGATATCCAAAAGATAGTTTTGGATATTATTTTTATTTGCCTACTTTACAAAAGGTTGTGATAAGTAGAGATGCCACATTTCTTAAACAACAGTTTGTTCAAGAAGGAGGCAAAGGAAGGCAAATAGAGTTAGAATTGGAGAATTCTGACCAACCAACAGATCAGATGGATATAGATCCATCTAGTCAGCCTATACCCGTTGATGAAACATCTACAGCTGTTCCTCGTAGAACAACTAGGGTATCTAACCCACCAGTGAGATATGGTTTTCTTCATGAAGAAGAATAAGAGTTGTCTACTCATGAAGAAGTAGATCATGGAAATGATCCACTTACTTATGAAGAAGCTATATCAGATATAGACTATTCAAAATGGATTGATGCTATGAAATCCAAGATTGATTCCATGTATAAGAATCAAGTTTGGGATCTTGTTGACCCACCTAAAGGTATTGTACCTATAGGGAACAAATGGGTTTTCAAGAAGAAAATTGGTTCTGATGGAAAGGTAGAGACCTATAAGGTAAGGCTAGTAGCGAAAGGGTTTCGCCAAAAGCAAGGAATCGACTATGAGGAGACTTTCTCGCCTGTTGCCATGCTTAAATCAATTAGGATTTTATTAGCAATAGCTTCATACTATATGAGATTTGGCAGATGGATGTCAAAACAGCTTTTCTCAATGGATACATTGAAGAAAACATTTTCATGGAACAACCTAGGGGTTTTGAATCCCAAGATGGTTCCAAGGTATGCAAGCTAAAGCGATCCATTTATGGGTTGAAACAAGCTTCGAGGAGTTGGAACATCCGTTTTGATGAAGCCATTAAATCCTTTGGTTTTATCAAAAATGAGGATGAGCCATGTGTATATAAGAAGGTTAGTGACAGTGCTATCACTTTCCTTGTCTTATATGTGGATGACATACTGTTGATGGGTAATGACATAGGTATGTTGACGACTATAAAGGTATAGTTGTCAAATACATTCTCCATGAAAGACTTAGGGGAGGCAACCTATATTCTTGCGATACGCATCTATAGAGAAAGAGCGAAAAGAATAATTGGTTTATCTTAAAGTCTATACTTGGAAAAGGTGTTAAAGAGGTTTAACATGCTTGATTCCAAGAGAGGATTGTTACCAGTGAGACATGGTATCCACCTTTCTAAAGAGATGTCTCCGAAGACGCCTGAAGAAAGAGATAAGATGGCCAGGATTCCATATGCTTCGGCTATTGGAAGTTTAATGTATGCAATGTTGTGTACTAGGCCGGATATCGCATATGCTATTAGTTTGACTAGCAGGTATCAATCCAATCCAGGTTTGGAACACTGGATAGCTGTCAAGAATATCCTTAAGTACTTGAGAAGAACTAAGGATTTATTCTTGATTTATGGAGGTGGAGACTTACAATTGGGTGGTTATACTGATTCTGATTTCCAATCAGATATCGATGATAGAAAGTCTACCTCTGGATATGTGTTCATTTGTAATGGAGGTGCAGTCAGTTGGAAGAGTTCCAAACAGAGCACGACTGCAGATTCCACTACAGAGGCTGAGTATATTCTTTGCATCGGATCTGCAAAGGAAGTCTGTTTGGATAAAGAAGTTCGTGTGAGAACTTACGAGAGTTCCTTCCATTGAGTCAGTTCTACTACTGCTGTGACAACAATGGAGCGATCATCTGAGCTAAGGAACCAAGGTCTCACCAGAAATCCAAACACATAGAAAGGCACTACCACATTATTAGAGAAATAGTTGGGCGAGGCGATGTAGCCATGCAGAAAATAGCATCAGCTGAAAATCCAGCTGATCCATTCATTAAGCCTATGTTACAGACTCAGTTAGACTGACATCTTGAGAAGATAGGTCTAAGATATTGTAATGAATGGCTCTAGTGCTTGTGGGAGATTGTTAGTAGTATGCCCTAGAGCATATCATTTAGTATGTATCTTGTACATATTTTTATTAATAAAAGGCATTTCCACTTTTCCGTTTACATAATATATTTATGTGTAATAGAAAAGGTCCATTGATATTTTGTTAGAAATATTATTCTTAAGTTGTTAAGAATATGAGTGATAATATTTCTAGCACAAAGTATCATAAATAGGTTCACAATCGAGGATACTTCATAATAAAGACATGACTTATCCAGAAAGATTGTATTCATGTTTGTTCCCAAGTTATTTATATGAGATATAAATAAGATGGAATGGTGAGTCTCATGCCATATAACAAACATGATAGGCACTTATAAATGATAAGTAAGCCAAACCAGTGACACTTATGACAAGCACATGGAGTTTACTCTTGTTAATGTTTCGTCATAAATCATATCAGTGGATATAATCTTTAGACCTGAGATAGCACAGTTATCTTGTATATAGTGAAGAAACGGAAGCGTGAAAAACACAAGTTTATACCATTGAATTCAAAAATTTTCACCTAGGGTCACATGCATCATGCAAGATTTATTTTTATCTATTTGATTTTAATGATAAACAACATATTAAAACTCTTTTAATATGTTTTTGGATCTGTATTTGCCATTTAAGATTTTAAAATTGATCAGATTAATTTTAGAACCCTAGATTAAATCAAGAACGATTACACTAACCTCTTGATGCACTGCAACGTGTCTACGCCTTTGAGATTCGTCTTCAGGACACCAGATATTGTCCCTCTAGCTTGTCCACACCAAGAACACCTATGGCAGCCCTTGAACAGCTTCTAAAGCTTTTTCTATTAATTAGAAATTCAAGTTCTACCTTTTAAGAGATTAGAGATGTAAACAGGACACTAGAAACAATTTCTAGTGTTCTTAATTCAAGAGATTGATGGCTAATCTCTTTTAATTGATGAGAGATGAAGAAGAATAGATGAAAAGCCTCAAAGTGGCGTGACAAAGGAGAGGAGTGGCTGCTGGTTGCTTTTCTTGTAACACCCCTATGTTCGGTAGTGCGTTCTGCTGTCCCGGTGACCAGTGCTGTCCGGACAGCTAGGATGCCTAGAACCACACTTTAATATGAGTGAGGAGACATAAAATAATGAAATACAAGAAAAGAAAATACAAGAAAACCAAAGGAAAAATAATAGCAAAGAAATGTAACCAAGTAAACGAGTCGGGAAACCTAGCGATGGGTGACCGCACTGGGAAGTCACGGCGTGGACCGTTGACTAGCCCTGGACTGCGGGGAACCCTGGAAAACATTTTTTGGACTTAAATAGAACCTTATTGAAGAATAAATATCATTAGAAAGATCAAAGAAAATTTAAATAATTAGTACAAAGAATAGTGAGAAATCGAAAATGACAAAACCCAGATACTGAAAAATCTGAATGCAACCCGAGTGGTCATTATGGTCATTTGACATCCCGAAGTGTCTTTTGACCTAAATGTCCATTAAAAATAAATAATATTACACTTAGAAAATGAAATGAAAAATTAAAAGAGGGGTACCTAATACAAATAGCCAAAAGTGGGGTGAAAAATGTGTAAATAACACATTTAAACTTATTTTATGATATAATTTAAATGAGTGGACCACTAAGGGAATAAAATAAAACAAAGAGGGGCAGCTGTACTTCCACTAAACCAACATAAACTTCATCTTCCTCATTTGGATTCAAAGTTGCCGAATTGAAGAAAATGGAAACCACCATGGCCATTTTTCATGCAAGCTCTCTTAACTCTCCATTTTCAACTCCAATCTCTTAGGTTCCTTCATGAAACTTTGTCTACTCATCACAAGGAAGAGTTTGATACTAAATTTGAGAAGTTTAAGCAAGGTTTAACAAGCTCCAAGCATAAGGTAAGTTCATAATTTTGAAGATAGCTTTGTTAAGTTTTGTGTGCATGTTATGGGTGTTGGTTTTGTGAAGGAAATTTTTGAGTTTGAAGAGTTATTGTTGTTTTCATTTTGGACAGCCATGGAGTCACGTTTTTGATGAGATATTTGTGCATATAATTGATGAGAAATAATGTTGATCATGGTGATTTAATATCCTAGTGAATTATTTCACATATATATGGTGATTTATGCACTTGGATGGGAATTGGTAAATTGTAGGGCACTTTGATGTTGAAGGACAATTTTCGGCAGCTTGGGAATACTTGAGTAAATGTATGTATTCATGGAAGTGTAGGCAGAATATTGACCTAGAAGGATTGATGGATATGTATGTAGATTGATATTGTAAAGTGTATGTAAGATTTGTAATGGTTAGGTGTGTATGTAATGGTACTTAGAATTTGTAAATGTGAATTATATTTGGTGTGTTGAGGGTAATTGTAATCTGCCCAAAGTAATGTTAATGTAAAGTAGAATATGCTTTTGGTAATGTACCAAAACAGCTTGGTAGGGAAGTGAACAAATTACAAGGTAAATGTGTGTAATTGGTGTGTGTTAAGCAAAGTAACCAAGGGCAGTGTACATTTTAGCCAATAAATTTAAATGTGTAACCTCAATTGGTATGAGACCAATTGGAGGTGAAACTAGGCACAAAATGTGCCAACTTTCATTGAGAAAACATACCAAAATTCTGCTTGCAAGGTGACCTAACAAAATGACCAATTCGGATTAGGTGCAATTAGGACCTGAAAAATGACCAATTGGGCAGCAGTGAGTGTTTAGGCCATAACTCACTCAAAACAGGTCCAATTGACCTGAAATTTTAACCATGAATAATTAAGACCCATACCTACAAGTCTTATGAAGACACCAAAGCCCAGAAATGACCATAAGCAAGTCAAAAAGCTTGCACAATTTCGGGTCCAAAAACTGGCCGAACCAAAGTTGACCAAATTGACCTAAATATGACCTAATTTGATACCATTTGACCAGCAATAGTATAATGACCATAACTTGGTCTACTTAACTCAGATTGACCTAAAATTTTCAACCGCGGTCCATAAGACATAGATCTATAAGTTTGTAGTTTTGACCGAAACCCGAAAACCGAGGGAACTAGGCCGTCCGGCTAGGTCAAACTAGTATCCCGGAATCCAGCAAGTTGCATTAAAATGCACTAAACAAGGAAACGAATTTGGCAAAACGTACCAAACCTAAAACCCTATCCAGTGTGACATATTAATGACACTAAAACCTAATTTACCTAGAAAACATCGAGGGTCGGTATATTAGGTGATTTAGCAAATAAAGGTATTCAGTGAATTGTTTAGCGAACATTATCGTTAGAGGCAAATTAATTTAGCATCAAACACTTCAAATTGTGTTTCTCGATTAACAAGGACTCAAAGAAAGGGAAAGAAATACTGAGTCAGGACCAGGAGACAAATATCAGAGGTTTGTGCACAATAACTATTTCTCTTGAATTTTTCAATTGAAATAAATATTGATTATTTGTATATTATTGTTTTAAATTGTGGAAATGTGTTTGATGGACACTTATTGATTGAAAAACATTGTGAATGGTTTGAAACTGTGAAAAATTGTTTGAATGATATTGATGGATACTTATTGATTGAAAAGCACTGTAAATGGTTTTTGTGGAAATTGAAGTGAATTACGAATTGTGTTGCCATTTTGTGAATGAAATTATAACTTTGGAAATTTATTGGATTCTTATGGATCATTGGAATAAAATGTTTGGAATTGTTTTGACTCACAATTGGCATGACACTGATACTATGTTCCTCCTCCATTAATGGGGTGAGTGTGATTATTCCTCCCTCTTTGACTTATCAGTCTGGGGTGAGTATGATTATGTTCCTCCCTCTTGACTTCCCAGTCTGAGGTGAGTGTGGATGAGTACTCATTATATAGCTAGCTTCCTCCCTCATTGATTTCGATTATTGGGGTGAGTATGTCTTGTCGTGGTGTACAACACGGCATGTACGAAAAAAAATTGTGTCATGGCTTAAATTGTGATATTGATTGGCAACACTGTATTCTGCAGTTATTTGATCGAATTGTGATATTGATTGGCAACACAGTATTCTTCAGTTATTTGATCGAATTGTGATATTGATTGGCAACACGGTATTCTTCAGTTATTTGATCGAATTGTGTTATTGATTTGCAAAACGATATTATTCAGTTATTTGATCGAATTGTGTTATTGATTTGCAAAACGATATTATTCAGTTATTTGATCGAATTGTGTTATTGATTTGCAAAACAATATTATTCAGTTATTTGATCAAATTGTGATATTGATCGGCAACACTGTGTTATTCAGCAATTTGATCAAATTGTGTATGAATTGGCAATACGGTATTCTTAAACTATTTAACTAAATTGTGTTATTATGAGTTTTGATAATTTGTGAATTGGAGTTTAAATTCCTTATGACATTCATTGTCTTGAATTTAACTATGGTTTTACGTATCCACTATTTATATGGTTTATGAATCGTGATTTAAAGTTGTATTTGGTTAATGTTGTGCACCACTGAGACATTGTCTCAGCGATAGCTTTTTATTGCTGTCGCAGGTAGACAGACAGACTAGGCTGCTAGTACCGCCAGCGAGAGATTTTTGGGTATAGTGAGTATATCACAGTTGGCATTTTGTACTGTAATGTATGACACTGTATGTACATTTTGCTTTTGGTTTTGAGCAGTTGCAAATTCAAATTGTATCTTGAAGTTGTAAATTAATTATGAGTTATTTGACTTGTAAAAATTGTATCATATTTCCTTATCTCAGACTTTGAAAAATTTCTATGGATTTGAATTGAGAAAAATGTTGTGTTGAGAAGTATGTTGGAGTTGAGATTTAGAAATATATTGAAGTGTGCTTTTTACAGGTTTTCTGAAGAACTGTTTTGTCCAAAATACAGATGGCACTCTGCCAAAATTTTTACAGAAATTCGAAATAATCCAAAGGAGTTAGCTATTTCACTTCAGTTCACAAGAGTTTTTAATACCTGTAAATAGTGCTCACCACTGTAAAAGAAGTAAGAAAAGTTTTTACAATCCCTTGTAGTGTACTTAATGGGTTATCAGTAGACGGAGTTGGTAATTCATTAGGTATACTACGGGATCATGTTATGCCTTACAGAGGGGTAGGGTGTGACATTTCTTTTCATAACAACACTTAAATAGCTAGATTAACACATTAAACCCTTGCCACATGTCACCCTTTGATTAGCTCTAGGTTTAAGTGACCCAATCACATTGTGCCAAGTGTCAAACCTATGTTTGATCTTGATTTTAATCATCTTATATGATTAAAAAAAAAACATTTGGCAAGCTTATGTGTAATCCCATGTGTCACCATCTCATGATGCCACGTGTCACACTGTGAAATGACCAAAATGCCCCTGTGTCTTAATTTTGAGTTCTTAACCCAAAATAATTATTTTTCTTCTTCTAATTAATTTATATCAAATATAAATTAATTAATTAATCAATCTCTACTAATTAATTTCTCATTAATTAAATTCATATTTAAACACTTTAAATATAAATTTAATTTATACTACACATCCAATAATCTAGATTTGGTTTCAAGTCATGCTAGGGACTTTGTAATTTAATTGCAAACCAAACCTATTTAATTAATCAATTAAACTCTTTAATTAATTAATTAAATCATATTTAAATAGGTGATAACTTGTGTATGTGTATGACTTACTAGGCTCATCACTAATTGGCAATGAGACATAATATCAACTCTTAATATCATCAGAACTCCGTCTTACCATAAATGATTTCTCTAAATCATTTTATGAACCTCATAGACCACGGTTAACACTTAGCATAGCATGCCATGGCCACTCAATTAGTAATAAGGTTTACCTTAAATGAACCTATAATTATATGTTACCATGCACTAGAATCTCTCTGTTATAAAATCCCATCTCAAGCTGGAGTCATGGTTTATGTAAAACTCCATTTGCTATGAATATTATATTCTCTTTTAATTCCAGTTCTTGATTGAAAAGATTTTCTCATCAGAAACTCTTTTCTGAATAAATCTATCTGTCCTGGCCAGGAACTTGAAACATCAAGAACAATTAAATGAACATAGGATTTTATCTCTATTTACTTAGAGGAACAGATTCCATCTTGATCAACACCTACCTCCATATATAACTAGTAGGAGCCAGCACATGCCCATATACCCATACATAGTACAAGTATGAAAGCAGTATCAAACACAAACTACCTATATATAAGATAGCTGTGCTATCTCAGGTCTAAAGATTATATGCACTGATATGATTTATGACAAAACATTGACAAGAGTAAACTCCATGTGCTTGTCATAAGTGTCACTGGTTCAGCCTACTTATCATTTATAAGTGCCTATCATGTTTGTTATATGGCATGAGACTCACCATTACATCTTATTTATATCTCATATAAATAACTTGGGAACAAACATGAATACAATCTTTCTGAATAAGTCATGTCCTTATTATGAAGTATCCTCGATTGTGAGCCTATTTACGATACTTTGTGCTAGAAATATTGTCACTCATATTCTTAACAACTTAAGAATAATATTTCTAACAAAATATCAATGGACCTTTTCTATTACACATAAATATATTATGTAAACGGAAAAGTGGAAATGCCTTTTATTAATAAAATATGTACAAGATACATACTAAATGATATGCTTTAGGGCACACTACTAACATATAGGTAGTTTGAGTTTGATACTACTTTCATACTTGTACTATGTATGGGTATGTGGGCATGTGTTGGCTCCTACTAGTTATATATGGAGATAGGTGTTGATCAAGATGGAATCTGTTCCTCTAAGTAAATGGAAATAAAATCCTATGTTCATTTAATTGTTCTTGATGTTTCAAGTTCCTGGCCAAGACAGATAGATTTATTCAGAAAAGAGTTTCTGATGAGAAAATCTTTTAATCAAGAACTGGAATTAAAAGAGAACATAATATTCATAGCAAATGGAGTTTGACATAAACCATGACTCCATCTTGAGTTGGGATTTTGTAACAGAGAGATTCTAGTGCATGGTAACATATGATTATAGGTTCATTTAAGGTAAATCTTATTACTAATTGGGTGGCCATGGCATGCTATGCTAGGTGTTAACCATGGTCTATGAGGTTCATAAAATGATTTAGAGAAATCATTTATGGTAAGAAAGAGTTCTGATGATATTAAGAGTTGATATCATGTCTCATTGCCAATTAGTGATGAGCCTAGTAAGTCACACACATGCACAAGTTATCACCTATTTAAATATGATTTAATTAATTAATTAAAGAGTTTAATTGATTAATTAAATAGGTTTGGTTTACAATTAAATTGCAAAGTCCCTAGCATGACTTGAAACCAAATCTAGATTATTGGATGTGTAGTATAAATTAAATTTATATTTAAAGTGTTTAAATATGAATTTAATTAATGAGAAATTAATTAATAGAGATTAATTAATTAATTTATATTTGCTATAAATTAATTAGAAGAAGAAAAATAATTATTTTGGGTTAAGAACTCAAAATTAAGACACAGGGGCATTTTGGTCATTTCATAGTGTGACACATGGCACCATGAGATGGTGACACATGGGATTACACATAAGCTTGCCAAATGTTTTTTAATCATGAAAGATGATTCAAATCAAGATTAAAAATAGGTTTTACACTTGGCACAATGTGATTGGGTCACTTAAACCTAGAGCTAATCAAAGGGTGACATGTGGCAACGGTTTAATGTGTTAACCTAGCTATTTAAGTGTGGTTATGAAAAGAAAAAATAACCAGCATCCACTCCTCTCCTTTGTCACACCACTTTGAGGCTTTTTATCTATTCTTCTTCATCTCTCATCAATTCAAAGAGATTAGCCATCAATCTCTTGAATTAATAACACTAGAAATTGTTTCTAGTGTCCTGTTTACATCTCTAATCTCTTAAAAGGAAGAACTTGAATTTCTAATTAATAGAAAAAGCTTTAGAAGCTGTTCAAGGGCTGCCATAGGTGTTCTTGGTGTGGACAAGCTAGAGGGACAACATCTGGTGTCCTGAAGACGAATTTCAAAGGCGCAGACACGCTGCAGTGTATCAAGAGGTTTGTGTAATCGTTCTTGATTTAATCTAGGGTTCTAAAATTAATCTGATTAATTTTAAAGTCTTAAATAGCAAATACAGATCCAAAAACATATTAAAAGAGTTTTAATATGTTGTTTATCATTGAAATCAAATAAATAAAAATAAATCTTGCATGATGCATGTGACCCTAGGTAAAAATTTTGAATTCAATGGTATAAACTCGTGTTTTTCACGCTTCCGTTCCTTCATGGTGAGACCTTGGTTCCTTAGCCTGTATGACTACTCCATTATTGTCACAGTGTAGTGGAACTACTGACTCAATGGAAGGAACTACTGTAAGTTCTGTCATGAACTTCTTTATCCAAACAGCTTCCTTTGCAGCATCTGATGCAGCAATATACTCAGCCTCAGTAGTGGAATCTGCAGTCGTGCTCTGTTTGGAACTCTTCCAATTGACTGCACCTCCATTATAAATAAACACAAATCCAGAGGTAGACTTTCTATCATCGATATCTGATTGGAAATCAGAATCAGTATAACCATCCAATTGCAAGTCTCCACCTCCATAGATCAAGAATAAATCCTTAGTTCTTCTCAAGTACTTAAGGATATTCTTGATAGCTATCCAGTGTTCCAAACCTGTATTGGATTGATACTTACTAGTCAAACCAACACTATATGCAATATCCGGCCTAGTACACAACATTGCATACATTAAACTTCCAATAGCCAAAACATATAGAATCCTGGCCATCTTATCTCTTTCTTTAGGTGTCTTTGGAGACATCTCTTTAGAAAGGTGGATACCATGTCTCACTGGTAACAATCCTTTCTTGGAATCAAGCATGTTAAACCTCTTTAACACCTATTCCAACTATAGACTTTGGGATAAATCAATTATTCTTTTTGCTCTATCTCTATAGATGCAAATCCCAAGAATATAGGTTGCCTCCCCTAGGTTTTTCATGGAGAATGTATTTGACAGCCATACCTTTACAGTTATCAACATACCTGTGTCATTACCCATCAACAGTATGTCATCCACATATAAGACAAGGAAAGTGATAGCACTGTCACTAACCTTCTTATATACACATGGCTCATCCTCATTTTTGATAAAACCAAAGAATTTAATGGCTTCATCAAAACGGATGTTCCAACTCCTCGAAGCTTGCATCAACCCATAAATGGATCGCTTTAGCTTGCATACTTCGGAACCATTTTGGGATCCAAAACCCCTAGGTTATTGCGTGAAAATGTTTACTTCAATGTATCCATTGAGAAAAATTGTTTTGACATCCATCTACCAAATCTCATAATCATAGTATGCAGCTATTGCTAATAGAATCCTAATTGATTTAAGCTTGGCAACAGGCAAGAAAGTCTCCTCATAGTCGATTCCTTGCCTTTGGCGAAACCCTTTCACTACAAGCCTTGCCTTATAGGTCTCTATCTTTCCATCAGAACCAATTTTCTTTTTGAAAACCATTTGTTCCCTATAGGTACAATACCTTCAGGTGGGTCAATAAGATGCCAAACTTGATTTTTATACATGGAATCAATCTCGGATTTCATAGCATCAATCCATTTTGAAGAGTCTATATCTGATATAGCTTCTTCATAGGTAAGTGGATCATTTCCATGATCTACTTCTTCATGAGTAGACAACTCTTATTCTTCTTCATGAAGGAAACCATATCTCACTGGTGGGTAAGATACCCTGGTTGTTCTATGAGGAATAGTTGTAGATGTTTCATCAACGGGTATAGGTTGACTAGATGGATCTATATCCATCTGATCTGTTGGTTGATCAGAATTCTCCAATTCCAACTCTATTTTCCTTCCTTTGCTTCCTTCTTGAACAAACTGTTGTTCAAGAAATGTGGCATCTCTACTCACCACAACCTTTTGTGATGTAGGCAAATAAAAATAATATCCAAAACTATCTTTTGGATATCTAACAAATCGACCCGTTTCTAATTTGGTTTCCAATTTATCAGTGTTCAGCTTTTTGATATAAGCTGGACAACCCCAAATCTTAACATGCTTAAGACTTGGTTTTCTTCCATGCCATATCTCATAAGGTGTGGAAGAAACTGATTTTGATGGAATCCTATTCAGAATATACAAAGCTGATTCTAATGCAAATCCCCAAAAGGAGATTGGCATATCAGTATAGCTCATCATACTAGTACCATATCCAATAGGGTACGATTACTCCTTTTAGATACACCATTCAACTGTGGCGTTCCTGGAGGAGTCAGCTGGGAAACAATGCCATGCTCTCTCAAGTATTCATCAAATTCAGTACTCAAATATTCACCTCCACGATCTGATCGAAGAGTTTTAATGCTCTTTCTTGTTTGATTTTCTACTTCAGATTTAAATTCTTTGAACTTTTCAAATGATTCATGTTTGTATTTCATCAAATACAAATACCCAAACCTTCATTTATCATCAGTAAAGGTAATAAAATAATGAAAACCGCCTCTAGCCATTTCCTTAAATGGACCACATACATCACTATGTATTAGCTCCAAAATATTTTCAGCCCTTAGCCCTTGTCCAACAAAGGGTGATTTAGTCATTTTGCCCTGAAGGCAAGATTCATAAGTTGGAGTAGGCTCAGAGTCCAATGAGGATAGAATCCCCATTTTCTCCAATTTTGCAATCCTATCTTCTGCAACATGACATAACCTTAAGTGCCAAATATATTTTGAACTTGAGTTGATTTTCACTATGGCATTGCATTCTTTTAGATTGCTATACTCTGGGCAGTTCCTTTTCCAGTGCCCATTCTTCTGGCAGTGGAAACACTTTCCTTTGCCTCGATCAGCTTTAGTCGTCCCTTTATGTTTAGCTATTTTCTTAGAAGGACCAGGAATCTGAGATTTCTTTTTCTTATTGCTCTTTTTCTTGTTGGACTTTCCAGTAGAAGAAGATGCAATCAAAGCTACCTCTTTTCCTTTATTGCCCGGCATATTCTTTTGGGCAATAACCAGCATGTTGAGTAAACCAGCTAAGGTGCATTCCTGTTTAGTCAAATGGAAATTTGTCACAAAATTCCCAAAAGACTCAGAAAGGGACCGAAGGATCAAATCCATCTGTAGTTGGAAATCCATGTTGAAGTCAAGATGTTCCAACTTCTCAATCAGTCGAATCATCTTGTGGACATGATCCCCAACATTCTGTCCCTCAGACATTCTCATGTGGAACAGCTGCCTAGATATTGCATACCTAGCATTCCTGTTGTGCTCACCATACAACTCTTGTAGGTGAAGGAGGATCTCACTCGCACTCTGTATGTTCCCATGCTGCTTCTGTAACTCATTACTCATGGAAGCAAGCATGTAACATTTAGCTCTCATATCTTGCTTCTTCCACTTGTCCAAAGTTTCATGTTCCTCTGGAGTGGCCTCTGGAGGTAAGGGACCAGGAACATTTGAGTCTAAAACATATCCTATATGTTCAAGGTTCAGGGCAAGTTTCAAATTTCTTAGCCAATCAGAGAGATTAGGTCCTGTTAACTTATTGCAATCAAGTATGTTTGCGAGGATATTGGATGGTGGTGGTTGTTCTGTGCTCATTATTATCAGAAAATTAACTGTAGAAAATAACCAGATTAATAAGTAAATGTATCAAGTAATTAACCAAATTGATAAAGGTCTTTTAATCAAATTGGTCCTCCCACTAACTTAGCGAATCCTACACTTCCAAAGTAGAAAATGGAAATCCTAGTTGGATGGATTACTAGTGGGTGATTGAATTCTTATAATTCTATTGATCATCCTCATGTACATCCGTTATTAGAATTACAATAAACTATAAGTGAGTAACTCCTTGCCCATCACATCTCATATGAGGTTCAATCCTTTACCTAGCCCCTAATGCTCAAAATCTCAGGTACATCAATTATTGACTTATCTTGCATTAGTTAAATTGATCCCATTGAGCTAATAATTATGCAAATAATTTTAATGTCCTCAGGTACATCCAATATTAGCCACCAAACAATTTACATATTTACAACATCTCATGCTTAACAATTATTCTTAAGAAAATCTCTTAAATTAATTGCATCTTATGTAACTATTTAAAATTTCTTAAAATAATTGCCCCAATGGAGGGCCCATGTTATAATTACTTTAGTTATAGCATTTCCAACTTAATCATTTGTTTGGAAGATTTTATGGTCATCCTAATTACTATTAAGGTCTCACTTTGCACATTATCCATTTAGCATGCATATATCATATAATTGCATACATTCTCATACATCTCATGCATTCATGGATAAGCAGTAAATATGGTATGATCATGGACTTTCAAAGGGATTCAATTCTGAGCCATCAAGAATTGAATCAGGGCATTCCTAGGTACATTTCATTCATTCATTTTACAAGATTTGCTGAAGGAGTACATAATCAACACTTGATCTTGAATTCCTCCCACTGGTCCCACCAATGCTCTAGACCTCCTTCAACTTCTTGCAATCCAATATTACATAGTAATCCTTGGCATACCAAGGCGAATTTACAAGAACTTAAATAAATAAAATTACAACCCAAAAATTATTACAAACTTAATAATACATGCCCAAAATAAATTAATTAATGTACAATCCCAAAGAAACATAAAAGAAATAAATTCAATCACTTTGGTCTTTTATAGTCCATGATCATCCATCATGCATATCACTCTTTAACAATTAAATAAAACATACATAATTAAATTAAATTGAATATCTCATATTCAACTTAAAAATCTAGATTTGAATATGATTCAAATAAATTTAAAAATTTAGATTTGAATCACATTCAAACAAGTTTAAAAATTCATATTTGAATCACATTCAAACAATTTTTAAAAAATCATAATTGAATCACATTCAAACAATTTTTTAAAATTAATATCTGAATATTATTCAAACAACTTAAAAAAATCAGATTTAAATATGATTCAAACAACTTTAAAAATTCAGCTTTGAATCACATTCAAACAACTTTTAAAATTCAGATTTGAATCACATTCAAATAATTTTTAAAATTTTGATTTGAATCAAAATTTAATTGTGTTATTGAAATTCTAATTAAACAATTTAATTAGACATAGGATGAGCTTTTAGATCATACAACAATTGCAAATTAAAAAGCCAAACCTTGAGCCACCCAAACCTTGCACACCATGAAGGTGTTCTCTTGCCTGCTGCCACACATCCATTGTAACCAGCAATGGATAAATCATCTCATGATCAAAACACACAATTAAATCATATAATCAACAATCTAAATGGCAAATATAGTGGCTCTGATACCAATTGAAGGAATGGAAGCATGAAAAACAAAAGTTTATACCATTGAATTCAAAAATTTTCACCTAGGGTCACATGCATCATGCAAGATATACTTTTATCTATTTGAATTCAATGATAAACAACATATTAAAACTCTTTTAATATGTTTTTGGATCTGTATTTGCCATCTAAGATTTTAAAATTAATCAGATTAATTTTAGAACCCTAGATTAAATCAAGAACAAACACACTAACCTCTTGATGCACTGCAGTGTATTTGCGCCTTTGAGATGCATCTTCAGGACACCAGATGTTGTCCCTCTAGCTTGTCCACACTAAGAACACCTATGATAGCCCTTGAATAGCTTCTAAAGCTTTTTCTATTATTTAGAAAATCAAGTTCTGCCTTTTAAGAGATTAAAGATGTAAACAGGACACTAGAAATAATTTCTAGTATTTTTAATTCAAGAGATTGTTTTCTAATCTCTTGGAATAGATGAGAGATGAAGAAGAAGAGAGGGAGAGCTTCAAAGTGGCGGCACCAAATAAAGAGGCTGCTAGTTGTCTTTTTTTCTCTTCATGACAATACTTATATAGCTAGGTTAACACATTAAACCCTTGCCACATGTCACCCTTTGATTAGTTATAGGTTTAACTGACCCAATCACATTGTGCCAAGTGTCAAACCAATATTTAATCTTAATTTTAATCATCTTACATGATTAAAAAACATTTGGCAAGCTTATGTGTAATGCCATGTGTCACCATCTCATGGTGCCACATGTCACCCTGTGAAATGACCAAAATGCCCCTGTGTCTTAATTTTGAGTTCTCAACCCAAAATAATTATTTTCCTTCTTCTCATCAATTTATATCAAATATAAATTAATTAATTAATCTTTATTAATTAATTTCTCATTAATTAAATTCATATTTAAACACTTTAAATATAAATTTAACTTATACTATACATCCAATAATCTAGATTTAGTTTCAAGTCATGCTAGGGACTTTGCAATCTAATTGCAAAACAAACCTATTCAATTAATCAATTAAACTCTTCAATTAATTAATTAATTAAATCATATTTAATTAGGTGATAACTTGTGTATGTGTGTGACTTACTAGGCTCATCACTAATTGGCAATGAGATATGATATCAACTCTTAATATCATCAGAACTCTTTCTTACCATAAATGATTTCTCTAAATCATTTTATGCACCTCATAGACCATGGTTAACACCTAGCATAGTATGCCATGAGCACCCAATCAGTAATAAGGTTTACCTTAAATGAACCTATAATCATATGTTACCATGCACTAGAATCTCTTTGTTACAAAATCCCAACTCAAGCTAGAGTCATGGTTTATGTCAAACTCCATTTGCTATGAATATTATGTTCTCTTTTAATTCCAGTTCTTGATTAAAAAGATTTTCTCATCAGAAACTCTTTTCTGATTGAATCTATCTGTCCTGGCCAGGAACTTGAAACATCAAGAACAATTAAATGAACATAGGATTTTATCTCTATTTACTTAAAGGAACAGATTCCATCTTGATCAACACCTACCTCCATATATAACTAGTAGTAGCGAACACATGCCCTTATACCCATACACAGTACAAGTATGAAAGCAGTATCAAACTAAAACTACTTATATACAAGATAACTGTGTTATCTCAGGTCTAAAGATTATATGCATTGATATGATTTATGAAAAAACATTGACAAGAGTAAACTCCATGTGCTTGTCATAAGTGTCACTGGTTCGGCCTACTTATCGTGTATAAGTGCCTATCATGTTTGTTATATGGCATGAGACTCACCATTCCATCTTATTTATATCTCATATAAATAACTTAGGAACAAACATGAATATAATCTTTTTGGATAAGTCATGTCCTTATTATGAATTCCAAAAAGATTATATTCATGTTTGTTCCCAAGTTATTTATATGAGATATAAATAAGATAGAATGGTGAGTCTCATGCCATATAACAAACATGATAGGCACTTATAAATGATAAGTAGGCCGAACCAGAGACACTTATGACAAGCACATGGAGTTTACTCTTGTCAATGTTTTGTAATAAATCATATCAGTGCAAAAAATCTTTAGACTGAGATAGCACGATTATCTTGTATATAGGTAGTTTGAGTTTGATATCGCTTTCATACTTGTACTGTATGGGTATATGGGCATGTGTTGGCTCCTACTAGTTATATATGGAGGTAGGTGTTGATCAAGATGGAATCTGCTCTCTAAGTAAATAGAGATAAAATCCTATGTTCATTTAATTGTTCTTGATGTTTCAAGTTCCTGCCAGACAGATAGATTTATTCTAAAAGAGTTTACGATGAGAAAATCTTTTAATCAAGAACTGGAATTAAAAGAGAACATAATATTCATAGCAAATGGAGTTTGACATAAACCATGACTCCAGTTTGAGTTGGGATTTTGTAACAGAGAGATTCTAGTGCATGGTAACATATGATTATAGGTTCATTTAAGGTAAACCTTATTACTAATTGGGTGGCCATGGCATGCTATGCTAGGTGTTAACCATGGTCTATGAGGTTCATAAAATGATTTAGAGAAATCATTTATGGTAAGAAAGAGTTTTGATGATATTAAGAGTTGATATCATGTCTCATTGCCAATTAGTGATGAGCCTAGTAAGTCACACACATACACAAGTTATCACCTAATTAAATATGATTTAATTAATTAATTAAAGAGTTTAATTGATTAATTAAATAGGTTTGGTTTGCAATTAGTTTGCAAAGTCCCTAGCATGACTTGAAACCAAATCTAGATTATTGGATGTATAATATAAGTTAAATTTATATTTAAAGTGTTTAAATATGAATTTAATTAATGAGAAATTAATTAATAGAGATTAATTATTTAATTTATATTTGATATAAATTAATTAGAAGAAGAAAATTAATTATTTTGGGTTGAGAACTCAAAATTAAGACACAGGGGCATTTTGGTTATTTTGCAGTGTGACACGTGGCACCATGAGATGGTGACACATGGCATAACACATAAGCTTGCCAAATGTTTTTTTGATCATGTAAGATGATTAAAATCAAGATTACATATAGGTTTGACACTTGGCACAATGTGATTGGGTCACTTAAACCTAGAGCTAATCAAAGGGTGACATGTGGCAAGGGTTTAATGTGTTAACCTAGCTATTTAAGTGTTGTTATGAGAAAATAAAACACAACCAGCAGCCACACTCCTTTCTCACGCCACTTTGAGGGTTTTTATCTCTTCTTCTTCATCTCTTATCAATTCAAAGAGATTAGCCATCAATCTCTTGAATTAAGAACACTAGGAATTGTTTCTAGTGTCCTGTTTACATCTCTAATCTCTTAAAAGGCAGAACTTGAATTTCTAATTAATAGAAAAGGCTTTGGAAGATGTTCAAGGGCTACCATAGGTGTTCTTGGTGTGGACAAGCTAGAGGGACAACATCTGGTGTCCTGAAGACGAATCTCAAAGGCGCAGACATGCTGTAGTGCATCAAGAGGTTAGTGTAATCGTTCTTGATTTAATCTAGGGTTCTAAAATTAATCTGATTAATTTTAAAATCTTAAATGGCAAATACAGATCCAAAAACATATTAAAAGAGTTTTAATATGTTGTTTATCATTGAAATCAAATAGATAAAAATAAATCTTGCATGATGCATGTGACCCTAGGTGAAAATTTTTGAATTCAATGGTATAAACTTGTGTTTTTCACGCTTCTGTTCCTTCAATTGGTATCAGAGCCACTATATTTGCCATTTAGATTGTTGATTATATGATTTAATTGTGTGTTTGATCATGAGATCAAAAGATCATTGCTGGTTGCAAAGCAAGGTTGCAGCATATTTAAAAAAAACACCATCAATGGTGCGCATGGTTTGGCTACCATGGGTGGTTCAAGGTTTGGCTTTTAATTTTGCAATTGTTGTATGATCTAAGGCCTATTCTTTGACTAATTAAAGTGTTTAATTAGTAATTTTAATCACACAATTAAATTATGATTGAAATCAGAATTTTAAAAATTGTTTGAATGTGATTCAAATCTGAATTTTAAAAGTTGTTTGAATGTTATTCAAATCTGAATTTTTAAAGTTGTTTGCATCATATTTAAATCTGATTTTTTAAAATTGATTGAATAAAATTCAGATCTGATTTTTTAAAATTTGTTTGAATGTGATTCAAATCTGATTTTTTAAAAAATGTTTGAATGTGATTCAAATCTGAATTTTTTAAGTTGTTTGAATGTGATTCAAATATGAATTTTTAAATTTGTTTGAATGAGATTCAAATATGAATTTTCAAATTTATTTGAATCATATTTAAATCTGGATTTTTAAGTTGAATATGAGATATTCAATTTAATTTAAGTATGTATGTAACACCCTCCCGATAACCACTCCGTACATTCTACTGTTCCGGTGACCGGTGTCGGTCCAGACAGCTAGAACATCCGGAAAAATATTTAAATTAAAGTCGGGAATCATAATTAACTCAAATATTAATAAGAAAAATTTAGTAAAAATTTTAGAAATAAAATACAACCGAGTTAAATGAGCCGGTGCCCTAGCGATGGGTAACCGGAGGGAAGTTACGGTTCTCGCAACGAGGAGCCCTAGACCCGGGGAAAAATTTATAAAATAATTTTTGGGACTCTAGAGAAGGGTAATGGAGGTTCCCATGGCATTAGAATGCCAAGAAAATACCTAGAAAAATTTTTCAATCGGTACAGACGATTTTGACCCGTTAAGCCAAACGGAGGGCATTTTGGTCATTTCGCCTTCCGAGGTGATTTTTGGCCGACTTGCCCAGTTCAGTAAATAATTAATATGACATAAAATATGAAGAAATATTGCTAGAAATTGAATTGAAAATGAGTAGTGGAGGAAAGAAAAGAAGTTGAGGAAAAATGGCTATTAATGACATCATTTAAAATTTTCCAACCAATCAAATTTAAGCAAGTCCATAAAAAGGAAATAAAAGTGGGTAATGAGGCAGAATTTTAGAAACCCAAAACCAGCTCCCTCTCCTCTTCTTTACGCCACTCACTCACCCTTACCCATTCCACCATTAACAACCTTTCATCCTTCATTTTTCTTAGTTTTCTTCCACTAAAAACCCTAACTACCAACACAAAAATTCATTCTATCATCTTGGTGATTATTGTGGGAGCAAAAAGAAAAGGAAACCAAGACTTTGAGGAAGGGAAAAATCTGCCCTAAGTGAGGTTAGTGCTACAATCTCATTTTCCTTCTTTTAAATTCTAGTTAGAACATTTTTGAGCTAAGAAATCTTAAGGAATTGAAGTAAATTACATGTGTTAAGGGTACCTTCAATTTTCAGAAGCCCTATGGAAGATTGAGTTTGATTGTTTAATAAACTTATAGTGGCTGGAAATGAGGGTTAAGGTATTAAAATGCATGGATATTGAACTAAGTATGTAATTAAGGTTTATGAGTAAATTGATTTGGATATTAGGGTTTGGAAAGGTGAAAGTGTGACTTGGCTTAGGAAATTGTTAGAGGACATTTTAATGGTCAATTAGTGACCATTTTAGGTAATTTGACTAACAAATGGACTGAAAAATGAGGTTGCAAATTGAGTTTGCAAGTCGCCCTAGGATACAGCAGAGGGACTGAAAATTCAGTCCCTTTGCACTGCCATAACTTGGGCAGTGGTAGTCCAATTGAAGTTTGGCCAATTGGACATGAAACTAGGCTTATAATGGCACATTTTTGCTGAAGAAACCATGCCCAAAAGACCAAAGCAAGAGGACCAAAACTCAGCCACAATCCGGATGCCCCTGACCGACTTCGAGAATTTGCCAAATGAACAGTAACTGTTCATTTGGGCATAACTCACTGTATATTTGGTCAATTGGCCTGAAATTTTACAGCAACAAGTTAAGACATAGACAAACAACTTTTATGAAGAAACCTACCCCAAATTATGGCCATAACCCATTCAACCAAGTGACTCAAGTTACTGTTCATGCACTGTAGATATGGTAAATTTCTGCAGAATGCATATCCAGACAGCTTGGGTTTTTGAGCCATATCTGGAGCTACAAAACTCCAAATGGAGTGATTCAAAAAAGGAAATTCAACTAGACAAAATAAGGAACAACTTTCATGTTTTACATTTCCTCAAATTCCAATAGTAACAGTGTCCAATGGAATAGTGAAGTTGACTCACCAAAATTGAAAAATCTGTTTGTGTTGAGTTACACTTTGGAATGGCAAAAACACTTAATGCCAACAAGTTTTAAACACCAAATGTGGTATGTTGGGAGTGCCAAAGTTGATGTACACATTTTTATTCTAAAAGTCAACATTTTTGTTGACCAATGATGAATAGTGACACAAAAAAAGTTGAAATTCACAAATTGACAAATTTAAGAGTTTCAAATGCCCTAGTATATCTAACAAGATTGGTGTGGCTAGGTTGGCATGCCAATAGGGTTCGATTAGCGATCGCACATGGCAAAAATGCCATTCGTGATTTCATGGCTTTTGGCCATTCGACTTTGCATTGAGACTTGGCCTTGTGCTCGATATTATTTACACTTGTTAGCCGCTCATTGCACACCGGGAGATGCATATGTGACCGATGGTGTGACGGCCCGAGGTACTAGGTACCCAGTGCCAGTTTACCCGTTATCCAGTCCAGTCGTCTAGTGTAAGTTACTTGGGGCAACCAAATTAATAAAAGTGAACAACGTTAATGAAACAATGAATATATCAATACCAAACAAAGAAAGCATACACATTCTCTACACATTTATTTTCTTGCTATTTTCTTTTATTATATTATTGCACCACTAAGCATTATTGCTTAGAGCGTTGCTTTTGCCACGCGTAGGTACTGGAGAACCCGATCGCGAGCCCAGTAGACCACAGACTGGGTGAGTCCATTCGGCAGTTCTGCTCAGTGTCCGTGTCACCTCGTCACCTGCAGTGCATTGGTAGGACACTAGATGTCATTTTGTCATTTTGTAATTAAATTTTTATTTCTCATATGTATTTGGGATTTATGTAATGTATTTTGAGCTTATTGTAAATAATAAAGATTTATGGTCATGTATGGTATTAATTTGAGTATTTAATGGTTGTTTATATATGAGAACCTTGAGAAAGGGATGTTTTGAGCAATGAAAAGGTTGTTGAGACCTGAAATTAAAAAATTGTTGATATCTTGATATTGAGTTTTGTGATGATATTGGAGTTTGAGATGATGGAATAAAAATATTGGAAGTGTTTTTAACAGATTCCGAAGAACGGTTTTCTCCATTTTTAGCCGGTACTCCACCGGATTTTCTTAAAAATTTTCGGAACCTTAAATGAATGATACTTTTGATAAATGGTTTAAATAAATTGTATTTCATAAATTATATGCAAAAGCATTGTCTAAATTAATTGAGGAATATTAGAGTGTGCCGTTACTCCGTGTGGCATTAATTACTCGGGTATACTGTACACGGGTAAGGGGTGTCACATTTAGTGGTATCAGAGCACGGTTTAGGCGTTTCTGGGCCTAGATTGAGTCCATACCATGCATTGCATTTGTAAGAGTCGAGGTGACACTAACGCAGATCTGTTTATCTTTCTTATTTTGAATAGGATATGGACCCTTCATCTCAGAGAGCCGTTGAGGAGGAAGTGGAGAGTCATGCTCCACCTGCAGCAGCTGAGACTGGGGGCATGAGAGAATCTGCTCCACCAGCTCAAGCAGAGCCTGCTCAGCCTCCACAGGCCATGTTCCAACAAATGGCCGACTTTTTCAGACAAATGGCCGGAGTAATGCCAGCACCACCACCACCACCACCAGTTCCACAGCAGAAATCCCACCTGGAAAGGTTAAGAAAGTTTGGGGCGGTGGATTTTTATGGCAAGAGAGAAGATGACTCGGTGGCAGCCGAGAATTGGTTGAACAGAACGGGCAGAGTCTTAAAACAACTCCACTGCACCTCAGAGCAGAACTTAGAAGCTGCTACATCCTTGTTACATGACGATGCCTACGGATGGTGGGACACTGTGTCCAGTGAAGTGCAGCCCGAAGCTGTAACTTGGGACTTCTTCCTCTCTGAGTTCAAGAAGAAATATGTGGGTACTGTATACCTGGAAGAGAGAAGAAGGGAATTCATTAACCTGAGGCAGAGATAGTTGTCAGTGGCCAAGTATGAGAAGGAGTTTGTTCGGTTAAGCCGCTATGGAAGGGAAATAGTCCCTAACGAAGCTGAAAGGTGCAAGAGATTTGAAGAGGGACTGAATGACAATATCAAGATACAGCTCACTGCCTTGGGAATCACAGAATTTAGCAAGCTAGTGGAAGCTGCAATAAGGGTTGAAAAAGTGAGAATCAATGAGCAGACCAGAAGGGAGAGATAGCAGAAGAGGGGACCAGGTCAGTCTAGTTCCACCCCTAGATTTGGGAAGAAGTTTAAGGGTCCTCCTACACAGAGTTCGGGTCACCACGTGGTCGTGGTCGGGCCTCAGGCCCAGTTACGCTCACCCCTAGGAGAGGTCACCCACACCATCGGTGGGCGCTCTCCGAGGATGGGGTTCAGGACCAGCCCAGATTTTCTGCGTGTCCACACCGCCGAAATGGCATAAGGAGTGTTGGAGAGTGACTGCTCGCTTGAGGTGTGGGTCAACAGAGCATCGATTAAGGAACCGCCCACGCAGAACTACTACAATTGCTCCAACACAAGCGAAAGACTGCCTCTGCACCACGCAGAGGTAGAAAATCCGCAGATTCGACGCGGTGGGACCATCACAGAGGCCTACATCCGAGCCCAGAGAGGCGGATAATGCACCACTGCCAGAAATTATGCCTTGAGAGCTCAGGAGGAGCAAGATGCCCCGGACGTCATCAGGGGTACGTTCTCCCTCTACACTACACCTGTGCATGCATTGGTGGATCCAAGATCCACTCACTCATACATTTGCATCAATCTACCCGTAGAAAGGGGGATACCGGTAGGGAAAGTGACCAAGACATTCGGCCACTAATCCATTGGGCCACAGTAGTGGTGAACAAGGTATACAAAGGTTGCCCGTTAAGGATTCAAGGGTATGAATTCTTGGCGGACTTGATTGAGTTGCCTTTCCATGAGTTTGACGTGATTTTGGGAATGGACGTTGTCACGTCATCGTGCAATAGTTGATTGCAAATTGAAGAGAATTTCTTTGAAAACCCCGAGGGTAATGAGATCACGATTGTGGGGAAAGGATGATTTCTTGTCCAATGTCATCTCACCACGATTGCAAGAAGAATGATGAGAAAAGGTCGTGAAGCCTACCTAGCACATGTGGTGGATACTAGGCGTGCTAAGCCAAACTTGAGTGACATACCCACGTGAGAGACTTCCTAAGTATTTCTGAAGAGTTGCCCAGTTCGCCACCGTAAAGGGAAGTAAAATTTGCTATTGAGACACCGCCGGCACAAAGACCCATTTCCATTGCTCCTTATAGGATGGCACCTCATCGAATTGAGGGAGTTGAAAACTCAGTTGCAAGAGTTGCTTGATAAGGGGTTTATACGCCCCAGTGTGTCACCATGGGGAGCTCCAGTGCTGTTTGTGAAAAAGAAGGATGGGACTTGGAGGCTATGCATTCATTACCTGGATTGAATAAAGTGGTATGAAGAATAAATATCCGTTGCCTGCATTGATGATCTGTTTGATCGTTGAAGGGAAGCGAGTATTTTCTAAGATTGATCTCGGATCGAGTATCATCGGTGAGGTGAAGGATGTAGATGTGCCAAAGACTGCATTCAGGACCCGATATGGGCATTATGAGTTCTTAGTGATGCCCTTTGGCCTAACAAATGCACCAGCGGCATTCATGGACCTTATGAACCGTATCTTCCATCCATACTTAGATCGGTTCGTAGTGGTCTTTATTGATGATATTCTGGTGTATTCCAAGACTAGGGAAGAACATGATGAGCATTTGAGGATTGTTCTACAAGCCCTGAGAGAAAAGAAGTTGTATGCTAAGCTGTCCAAGTGTGACTTTTGGCTGAATGAGATAGCATTCCTTGGACACATAGTGTCAGCTGATGGGATTAGGGTGGATCCCAAGAAAATAGAAGCAGTGATGGAATGGAAGCCTCCCAGAAACACAACAGAGGTCAGAAGTTTCTTGGGGTTAGCTGGGTATTACAGAAGATTTGTGAAGGGATTTTCCCTAATAGCTGCTCCAATGACCAAGTTGTTACACAAGAATGTCAGATTTGACTGGAATGACAAATGTCAGACCAGTTTTGAGAGGTTGAAGGCTATGTTGACAGAGGCACCAGTGTTAACACAGCCAGTGTCCGGAAAGGACTTTGTGGTCTATAGTGATGCCTCACATAATGGGTTAGGGTGTGTATTGATGCAAGAGGGGAAAGTGATCGCCTATGCTTCCAAACAGCTAAGGCCACATGAACAGAACTACCCTACCCATGATCTAGAGCTTGCAGCAATTATCTTTGCACTGAAGATATGGAGGCATTACTTGTATGGGGAAAAGTGCTACATTTACACAGACCACAAAAGCCTGAAATACTTGCCAACCCAGAAGGAGCTCAACCTTAGACAGAGGTGATGGATTGAGTTCCTAAAGGATTATGATTGTGTAATTGACTACCATCCTGGGAAGGCAAATGTAGTTGCTGATGCTTTGAGCAGAAAATCCATGACAGCTTTGAGATTATTGAATGCCCGTCTATCTTTGGTTCGAGATGGAGCTATCTTGGCTGAGTTGCAAGTGAGGCCAAACCTGCTACAGCAGATTTTAGATGGGCAGAAGGTAGATGAGAAGTTAATGGCTATTATGAGCAAAATCCCAGAGGGAAAAGCAACTGACTATGGGGTGAAAGCAGATGGGTGTCTGCACTACAAAGGAAGACTGTGTGTACCAGATGATGGGGAATTGAAGACCAGTATTCTAAAAGAGGCACACACCAGTGTATATGCTATGCACCCAGGAAGTACAAAGATGTATCATGACACAAGCTTGATATTGGTGGCACAGTATGAAGAGGGACATAGTGACTATGTGACTAAATGCTTGACATGTCGGCAAGTCAAAGCGAACATCAAGTTCCATCGGGTTTGCTCGACCTATACGCATACCTGAATGGAAATGGGATCGGGTCACCATGGATTTTGTAAGTGGTCTACCTCTCACCCGGAAGAAACATGATGCAGCATGGGTGATAGTGGATCGATTGACGAAGTCAGCACACTTTCTGCCAGTTAGGACTGACTACTCACTGGAAAAGTTAGCAGAATTGTATATCAGTGAGATAGTTAGACTGCATGGAATTCCACTTTCCATCATATCTGATCGAGACCCAAGGTTTACATCGAGATTTTGGAAAAAGTTGCATGAATCCTTGGGTACACAACTCCATTTCAGCACAGCTTTTCATCTTCAGACGGATGGGCAATCAGAAAGAGTAATCCAGGTAAACAATTGAAACCCATGAAATTGATACAAATGTTGAACTGAAATGATAATAATAACGTGAAATACTTGTCAGGTCCTTGAGGATATGCTGAGGAGTTGTGTCATTGAGTTTGAGGGAAGCTGGGATAGATACCTCCCACTGGCAGAATTTGCATACAACAATAGCTACCAAGCTAGTATTCAAATGGCCCCGTATGAAGCAATCGTATGGGAGAAAATGTAGAACTCGGTGTCTTTGGGACCGAATTGGCGAACAAGCGGTAGGGCTGACACAGTGAAACAGCCGAGGAGAAGGTGAAATCAATCAAAGCCAACTTAAAGATTGCCTCGCATGCATGAAATCTTATGCCGACCTGAAGAGAAAAGAAATAGAATATGTGGTTGGCGACAAAGTGTTCCTCAAGGTGTCACCATGGAAGAAAGTGTTGAGGTTTGGAAGAAAAGGTAAGTGGAGCCCTAGGTTCATTGGCCCCTATGAAGTCATTGAACGTGTGGGTCCAGTGGCCTATAGGCTAGCTTTACCACCAGAGCTGGACAAGATCCACAATGTGTTCCATGTATCCATGCTCAGAAGATACCGCTCAGATCCTTCACATGTCATCTCCAGAGAAGAAATTGAAATACAGCCCGATTTGACATATGAAGAAGAACCTTTACGAATCCTAGCTCGGGAAGTAAAAGAGTTGAGAAACAAGCAAATTCCATTGGTGAAAGTGCTTTGGAGGCACCACAACACCGAGGAGGCAACTTGGGAAAGTGAAGAGTCGATGAGGCAACAGTTCCCTCAACTGTTTGCATCAGGTAAATTTCGAGGACGAAATTTAAATTAGAGGGGAAGAGTTGTAACACCCTCCCGATAACCACTCCGTACATTCTACTGTTCCGGTGACCGATGTCGGTCCGGACAGCTAGAACATCCGGAAAAATATTTAAATTAAAGTCGGGAATCATAATTAACTCAAATATTAATAAGAAAAATTTAGTAAAAATTTTAGAAATAAAATACAACCGAGTTAAATGAGCCGGTGCCCTAGCGATGGGTAACCGGAGGGAAGTTGCGGTTCTCGCAACGAGGAGCCCTAGACCCGGGGGAAAATTTATAAAATAATTTTTGGGACTCTAGAGAAGGGTAATTGAGGTTCCCATGGCATTAGAATGCCAAGAAAATACCTAGAAAAATTTTTCAATCGGTACAGACGATTTTGACCTGTTAAGCCAAACGGAGGGCATTTTGGTCATTTCGCCTTCCGAGGTGATTTTTGGCCGACTTGCCCAGTTGAGTAAATAATTAATATGACATAAAATATGAAGAAATATTGCTAGAAATTGAATTGAAAATGAGTAGTGGAGGAAAGAAAAGAAATTGAGGAAAAATGGCTATTAATGACATCATTTAAAATTTTCCAACCAATTAAATTTAAGCAAGTCCATAAAAAGGAAATAAAAGTGGGTAATGAGGCAGAATTTTAGAAACCCAAAACCAGCTCCCTCTCCTCTTCTTTACGCCACTCACTCACCCTTACCCATTCCACCATTAACAACCTTTCATCCTTCATTTTTCTTAGTTTTCTTCCACTAAAAACCCTAACTACCAACACAAAAATTCATTATATCATCTTGGTGATTATTGTGGGAGCAAAAAGAAAAGGAAACCAAGACTTTGAGGAAGGGAAAAATCTGCCCTAAGTGAGGTTAGTGCTACAATCTCATTTTCCTTCTTTTAAATTCTAGTTAGAACATTTTTGAGCTAAGAAATCTTAAGGAAATGAAGTAAATTACATGTGTTAAGGGTACCTTCAATTTTCAGCAGCCCTATGGAAGATTGAGTTTGATTGTTTAATAAACTTATAGTGGCTAGAAATGAGGGTTAAGGTATTAAAATGCATGGATATTGAACTAAGTATGTAATTAAGGTTTATGAGTAAATTGATTTGGATATTAGGGTTTGGAAAGGTGAAAGTGTGACTTGGCTTAGGAAATTGTTAGAGGACATTTTAATGGTCAATTAGTGACCATTTTAGATAATTTGACTAACAAATGGACTGAAAAATGAGGTTGCAAATTGAGTTTGCAAGCTGCCTAGATACAGCAGAGGGACTGAAAATTCAGTCCCTCTGCACTGCCATAACTTGGGCAGTGGTAGTCCAATTGAAGTTTGGCCAATTGGACATGAAACTAGGCTTATAATGGCACATTTTTGCTGAAGAAACCATGCCCAAAAGACCAAAGCAAAAGGACCAAAACTTAGCCACAATCCGGATGCCCTGCACTGAATTCTGCAGAATTTGCCAAATGAACAGTAACTGTTCATTTGGCCATAACTCACTGTATATTTGGTCAATTGGCCTGAAATGTTTACAGCAACAAGTTAAGACATAGACAAACAACTTTCATGAAGAAACCTAACCCAAATTATGGCCATAACCCATTCAACCAAGTGACTCAATTTACTGTTTATGCACTGTAGATATGGTAAATTTCTGCAGAATGCATATCCGGACAGCTTGGGTTTTTGAGCCATATCTGGAGCTACAAAACTCCAAATGGAGTGATTCAAAAAAGGAAACTCAACTAGACAAAATAAGGAACAACTTTCATGTTTTACATTTCCTCAAATTCCAATAGTAACAGTGTCCAATGGAACAGTGAAGTTGACTCACCAAAATTGAAAAATCTGTTTGTGTTGAGTTAAACTTTGGAATGGCAAAAACACTTAATGCCAACAAGTTTTAAACACCAAATGTGGTATGTTGGGAGTGCCAAAGTTGATGTACACATTTTTATTCTAAAAGTCAACATTTTTGTTGACCAATGATGAATAGTGACACAAAAATAGTTGAAATTCACAAATTGACAAATTTAAGAGTTTCAAATGCCCTAGTATATCTAACAAGATTGGTTTGGATAGTTTGGCATGCCAATAGGGTTCAGTTAGCAGTACTGCACATGGCAAAAATGCCATTCTGTGATTTCATGGCTTTTGGCCATTCTGACTTTGCATTGAGACTTGGCCTTGTGCCTGATATTATTTACAGCTTGTTAGCTGTTCTGTTGCACACCGGGAGATGCATATGTGACCGATGGTGTGACGGCCCGAGGTACTAGGTACCCAGTGCCAGTTTACCCGTTATCCAGTCCAGTCGTCTAGTGTAGGTTACTAGTTGCAACCAAATGAATAAAAGTGAACAACGTTAATGAAACAATGAATATATCAATACCAAACAAAGAAAGCATACACATTCTTTACACATTTATTTTCTTGCTATTTTCTTTTATTATATTATTGCACCACTAAGCATTATTGCTTAGAGCGTTGCTTTTGCCACGCGTAGGTACTGGAGATCCCGATCGCGAGCCCAGTAGACCACAAACTGGGTGAGTCCATCCGCAGTGCATTGGTAGGACACTAGATGTCATTTTGTCATTTTGTAATTAAATTTTTATTTCTCATATGTATTTGGGATTTATGTAATGTATTTTGAGCTTATTGTAAATAATAAAGATTTATGGTCATGTGTGGTATTAATTTGAGTATTTAATGGTTGTTTATATATGAGAACCCTGAGAAAGGGATGTTTTGAGCAATGAAAAGGTTGTTGAGACCTGAAATTGAAAAATTGTAGATATCTTGATATTGAGTTTTGTGATGATATTGGAGTTTGAGATGATGGAATAAAAATATTGGAAGTGTTTTTAACAGATTCCGAAGAACGGTTTTCTCCATTTTTAGCCGGTACTCCGCCGGATTTTCTTAAAAATTTTCGGAACCTTAAATGAATGATACATTTGATAAATGGTTTAAATAAATTGTATTTCATAAATTATATGCAAAAGCATTGTCTAAATTAATTGAGGAATATTAGAGTGTGCCGGTACACCAGGTGGCATTACTTACTCGGGTATACTGTACACGGGTAAGGGGTGTCACAATGTATGTTTTATTTAATTGCTAAATAGTGATATGCATGATGGATGATCATGGACTATAAACGACCAATGTGATTGGATTTATTTCTTTTATGTTTCTTTGGGATTGTAAATTAATTAATTTATTTTAATTTATTTTGGGCATGTATTATTAAGTTTGTAATAATTTTTGGGTTGCAATTTCATTTATTTAAGTTCTTGTAAATTCGCCTTGGTATGCCAAGGATTACTATGTAATATTGGATTGCAAGAAGTTTAAGGAGGTCAAGAGCATTGGTGGGACCAGTGGGAGGAATTCAAGATCAAGTGTTGATTATGTACTCCTTCAGCAACTCTTGTAAAATGAATGAATGAAATGCACCTAGGAATGCCCTGATTCAATTCTTGGTGGCTCAGAATTGAATCCCTTAGAAAGTCCATGATCATACCATATTTACTGCTTATCCATGAATGCATGAGATGTATGAGAATGTATGCAATTATATGATATATGCATGCTAAATGGATAATGTGCAAAGTGAGACCTTAATGGTAATTAGAATGACCATAAAATCTTCCAAATAAATGATTAAGTTGGATATGCTATAATTAAAGTAATTATAACATAGGCCCTCCATTGGGGCAATTATTTTAAGAAATTTTAAATAGTTGCATGAGATGCAATTAATTTAAGAGATTTTCTTAAGAATAATTGTTAAGCATGAGATGTTGTAAATTTGTAAATGGTTTGGTGGCCAATATTGGATGTACCTGAGGACATTAAAATTATTTACATAATTACTGGCTCAATGGGATCAACTTAACTAATGCAAGATAAGTCAATAATGGATGCACCTGAGATTTTGAGCATTAGGGGCTAGGTAAAGGATTGAACCTCACATGAGATGTGATGGGCAAGGAGTTGCTCACTTATAGTTTATTGTAATTCCAATAATGGATGTACCTGAGGATGATCAATAAAATTATAAGAATTCAATCACCCACTAGAAATCCATCCAACTAGGATTTACGTTTCCTACTTTGGAAGTGTAGGATTCGCTAAGTTAGTGGGAGGACCAATTTGATTAAAAGACCATAATCATTTTGGTTAATTATATGATACATTTACTAATTAATCTGGTTATTTTCTGTAGTTAATTTTCTGATAAAAATGAGCACAAAACAACCACCACCATCCAATATCCTCGCAAGCATACTTGATCACAATAGGTTGACAGGACCTAATCTGTCTGATTGGCTAAGAAATTTGAAACTTGTCCTGAACCTTGAACATATAGGATATGTTCTAGATTCAAATGTTCCTGGTCCCTTACCTCCAGAGGCCACACAAGAGGAACATGAAACTTTGGACAAGTGGAAGGAACATGATATGAGAGCTAAGTGTTACATGCTTACTTCCATGAATAATGAGTTACAGAAGCAACATGAGAACATGCAGAGTGCGAGTGAGATCCTCCTTCACCTACAAGAGTAGTATGGTGAGCACAGCAGGAATGCTAGGTATGAGATATCTAGACAGCTATTCCGTATGAGGATGTCTGAGGGACAGAATGTTGGGGATCATGTCCACAAGATGATTTGGCTGATTGAGCAGTTGGAACATCTTGACTTCAACATGGATTTCCAACTGCAGACGGATTTGATCCTTCAGTCCCTTCCTGAGTCTTTTGGGAATTTTGTGACAAATTTCCATATGACTAAACAGGAATGCACCTTAGCTGGTTTACTCAACTTGCTGGTTATTGCCCAAAAGAATATGCCAGGCAATAGGGGAAAAGAGGTAGCTTTGGTTGCATCTTCTTCTGCTGGAAAGTCCAACAAGAAGAAGGACAATAAGAAAAAGAAACCACAGATTCCTGGTCCTTCCAAGAAAATAGCTAAACAGAAAAGGAAGACTAGAGCTGATGGTGGCAAAGGAAAGTGTTTCCACTGCCAAAAGGATGGGCACTGGAAAAGGAACTGCCCAGAGTATCTTGCTTCTCTGAAGGACAAGAAGGATACACCTTTGGAAGGTATGTCCATATCTTGTTATTTAGATTCTGATGATACTCATAGTTCATCTACAGCTTGGGTTTTAGATACTGGTGCCAGTTCTCATATTTCTAATGATATGCAGGAACTAGCAAATAGTAGCAGCTTGCATTCTCAAGATATTAGAGTCCGGATTGGGAATGGCTCAACTGTTGAAGCTTTAGCCATAGGATCTAAATCTTTTTACATGTTTCGACATGTTTTGTGTTTGGATAATATTTTATATGTACCTGATGCTTTTAAGAACATCATTTCTATATCTAGTTTGACTAGAAATGGCTATGAATTTCAGTTCACTGATGATGTTTGCAATATTTATTTTGGAAATAAATATGTTGGTTCGGGTTGTATGAATGATGGTCTTTATTATTTGGATAATAATGACAAACACAAATTGAATGCAAGTGATCTAAAAGAATGCAATGCCATGGTGAAAACCAACTCAAGTTCAAAATATATTTGGCACTTAAGGTTATGTCATGTTGCAGAAGATAGGATTGCAAAATTGGAGAAAATAAGGATTCTATCCTCATTGGGCTCTGAGCCTACTCGAACTTGTGAATCTTGCCTTCAGGGCAAAATGACTAGATCACCCTTTGTTGGACAGGGGCTAAGAGCTGAAAATATTTTGAAGCTAATACATAGTGATGTATGTGGTCCATTTAAAGAAATGGCTAGAGGGGGTTTTCATCATTTTATTACCTTTACTGATGATAAATCAAGGTTTGGGTATTTGTATTTGATGAAATACAAACATGAATCTTTTGAAAAGTTCAAAGAATTTAAATCTGAAGTAGAAAATCAAATAGGAAAGAATATTAAAGCTCTTCGATCAGATCGTGGAGGTGAATATTTGAGTACTGAATTTGATGAATACTTGAGAGAGCATGGCATTGTTTCTCAGCTGACTCCTCCAGGAACGCCACAGCTGAATGGTGTATCTGAAAGGAGAAATCGTACCCTATTGGATATGGTACGTAGTATGATGAGCTATACTGATATGCCAATCTCCTTTTAGGGATTTGCATTAGAATCAGCTTTGCATATTCTGAATAGGATTCCATCAAAATCAGTTTCTTCCACACCTTATGAGATATGGCATGGAAGAAAACCAAGTCTTAAGCATGTTAAGATTTGAGGTTGTCCAACTTCTATCAAAAAGCTGAACATTGATAAATTGGAGACCAGATCAGAAAAAGGTCGATTTGTTGGATATCCAAAAGATAGTTTTGGATATTATTTTTATTTGCCTACTTCACAAAAGGTTGTGATAAGTAGAGATGCCACATTTCTTGAACAACAGTTTGTTCAAAAAGGAGGCAAAGGAAGGCAAATAGAGTTAGAATTGGAGAATTCTGACCAACCAACAGATCAGATGGATATAGATCCATCTAGTCAACCAATACCCGTTGATGAAACATCTACAGCTGGTCCTCGTAGAACAACCAGGGTATCTCACCCACCAGTGAGATATGGTTTTCTTCATGAAGAAGAACAAGAGTTGTCTACTCATGAAGAAGTAGATCATGGAGATGATCCACTTACCTATGAAGAAGCTATATCAGATATAGACTCTTCAAAATGGATTGATGCTATGAAATCCGAGATTGATTCCATGTATAAGAATCAAGTTTGGGATCTTGTTGACCCACCTGAAGGTATTATACCTATAGGGAACAAATGGGTTTTCAAGAAGAAAATTGGTTCTGATGGAAAGGTAGAGACCTATAAGGCAAGGCTAATAGCGAAAGGGTTTCGCCAAAGGCAAGGAATCGACTATGAGGAGACTTTCTTGCCTGTTGCCATGCTTAAATCAATTAGGATTTTATTAGCAATAGCTGCGTACTATGATTATGAGATTTGGCAGATGGATGTCAAAACAGCTTTTCTCAATGGATACATTGAAGAAAACATTTTCATGGAACAACCTAAGGGATTTGAATCCCAAGATGGTTCCAAGGTATGCAAGCTAAAGCGATCCATTTATGGGTTGAAACAAGCTGCGAGGAGTTGGAACATCTGTTTTGATGCAGCCATTAAATCCTTTGGTTTTATCAAAAATGAGGATGAGCCATGTGTATATAAGAAGTTTAGTGACAATGCTATCATTTTCCTTGTCTTTTATGTGGATAACATAATGTTGATGGGTAATGACACAGGTATGTTGACGACTATAAAGGTATGGTTGTCAAATATATTTTCCATGAAAGACTTAGGGGAGGCAACCTATATTCTTAGAATTCGCATCTATAGATATAGAGCGAAAAGAATAATTGGTTTATCCCAAAGTCTATACTTGGAAAAGGTGTTAAAGAGGTTTAACATGCTTGATTCCAAGAGAGGATTGTTACCAGTGAGACATGGTATCCATCTTTCTAAAGAGATGTCTCCAAAGACACCTGAAGAAAGAGATAAGATGGCCAGGATTCCATATGCTTCGGCTATTGGAAGTTTAATGTATGCAATGTTATGTACTAGGCCAGATATCGCATATGCTGTTAGTTTGACTAGCAGGTATCAATCCAATCCAGGTTTGGAACATCGATAGTCACAAGAATATTCTTAAGTACTTGAGAAGAACTAAGGATTTATTCTTGATTTATGGAGGTGGAGACTTGCAATTGGATGGTTATACTGATTATGATTTCCAATCAGATATCGATGATAGAAAGTCTACCTCTGGATATGTGTTCATTTGTAATGGAGGTGCAGTCAGTTGGAAGAGTTCCAAACAGAGCACGACTGCATATTCCACTACAGAGGCTGAGTATATTGCTGCATCAGATGCTGCAAAGGAAGCTGTTTGGATAAAGAAGTTCGTGACAGAACTTACAGTAGTTCCTTCCATTGAGTCAGCAGTTCCACTACACTGTGACAATAATGGAGCAGTCTATAGGCTAAGGAACCAAGGTTTCACCAGAAATCCAAACACATAGAAAGGCGTTACCACATTATCAGAGAAATAGTTGGGCGAGGCGATGTAGCCATGCAGAAAATAGCATCAGCTGAAAATCCAGCTGATCCATTCACTAAGCCTATGTCACAGACTCAGTTAGACCGACATCTTGAGAAGATAGGTCTAAGATATTGTAATGAATGGCTCTAGTGCTAGTGGGAGATTGTTAGTAGTATGCCCTAGAGCATATCATTTAGTATGTATCTTGTACATATTTTATTAATAAAAGGCATTTCCACTTTTTCGTTTACATAATATATTTATGTGTAATAGAAAAGGTCCATTGATATTTTGTTAGAAATATTATTCTTAAGTTGTTAAGAATATGAGTGACAATATTTCTAGCACGAAGTATCATAAATAGGTTCACAATCGAGGATATTTCATAATAAGGACATGACTTATCCAGAAAGATTGTATTAATGTTTGTTCCCAAGTTATTTATATGAGATATAAATAAGATAGAATGGTGAGTCTCATGCCATATAACAAACATGATAGGCACTTATAAATGATAAGTAGGCCGAACCAGTGACACTTATGACAAGCACATGTAGTTTACTCTTGTCAATGTTTTGTCATAAATCATATCAGTGCATATAATCTTTAGACCTGAGATAGCACAGTTATCTTGTATATAGGTAGTTTGAGTTTGATACTGCTTTCATACTTGTACTGTGTATGGGTATATGGGCATGTGTTGGCTCCTACTAGTTATATATGGAGGTAGGTGTTGATCAATATGGAATCTGTTCCTCTAAGTAAATAGAGATAAAATCCTATGTTCATTTAATTGTTCTTGATGTTTCAAGTTCCTGGCCAGGACAGATAGATTTATTCAGAAAAAGAGTTTCTGATGAGAAAATCTTTTTAATCAAGAACTGGAATTAAAAGAGAACATAATATTCATAGCAAATGGAGTTTGACATAAACCATGACTCCATCTTGAGTTGGGATTTTGTAACAGAGAGATTCTAGTGCATGGTAACATATGATTATAGGTTCATTTAAGGTAAACCTTATTACTAATTGGGTGGCCATGGCATGCTATGCTAGGTGTTAACCATGGTCTATGAGGTTCATAAAATGATTTGGAGAAATCATTTATGGTAAGAAAGAGTTTTGATGATATTAAGAGTTGATATCATGTCTCATTGCCAATTAGTGATGAGCCGAGTAAGTCACACACATACACAAGTTATCACCTAATTAAATATGATTTAATTAATTAATTAAAGTGTTTAATTGATTAATTAAATAGGTTTGTTTGCAATTAGTTTGCAAAGTCCCTAGCATGACTTGAAACCAAATCTAGATTATTGGATGTATAATATAAGTTAAATTTATATTTAAAGTGTTTAAATATGAATTTAATTAATGAGAAATTAATTAATAGAGATTAATTATTTAATTTATATTTGATATAAATTAATTAGAAGAAGAAAAATAATTATTTTGGGTTAAGAACTCAAAATTAAGACACAGGGGCATTTTGGTCATTTTACAGTGTGACACATGGCACCATGAGATGGTGACACATGGCATAACACATAAGCTTGCCAAATGTTTTTTTAATCATGTAAGATGATTAAAATCAATATTACATATAGGTTTGACACTTGGCACATTGTGATTGGGTCAATTAAACCTGAGCTAATCAAAGGGTGACATGTGGCAAGGGTTTAATGTGTTAACCTAGCTATTTAAGTGTTGTTATGAGAAAATAAATCACAACCAGCAGCCACACTCCTTTCTCACGCCACTTTGAGGGTTTTTATCTCTTCTTCTTCATCTCTTATCAATTCAAAGAGATTAGCCATCAATCTCTTGAATTAAGAACACTAGGAATTGTTTCTAGTGTCCTGTTTACATCTCTAATCTCTTAAAAGGCAGAACTTCAATTTCTAATTAATAGAAAAGGCTTTAGAAGCTGTTCAAGGGCTGCCATAGGTGTTCTTGGTGTGGACAAGCTAGAGGGACAATATCTGGTGTCCTGAAGACGAATCTCAAAGGCGCAGACATGCTGCAGTGCATCAAGAGGTTAGTGTAATCGTTCTTGATTTAATCTAGGGTTCTAAAATTAATCTGATTAATTTTAAAATCTTAAATGGCAAATACAGATCCAAAAACATATTAAAAGAGTTTTAATATGTTGTTTATCATTGAAATCAAATAGATAAAAATAAATCTTGCATGATGCATGTGACCCTAGGTGAAAATTTTTGAATTCAATGGTACAAACTTGTGTTTTTCACGCTTCCGTTCCTTCAACTGTGTCTCCAATACCTACGCGTAGCAAAAGCAACACGCTAAGCAATTATGCTTGGTGGTGCCAAATATAAAGAAATATACACTAAAATAAAATAAATAAATTGTTTATGAATTTATGACATCGATATTCCTTACAGTTGCTGTTTATATTTTTATTTGCTAACATTTCAATTTTTGCTAATTTTGGTAGTACTGTATGTCAGAGGACTGGATTTAGCTATTTGAATTTAATAGTGGTTAAATTAACTACTTGTGTAGCCTATACACTAACCAGACTGGATAAACGGATATACTGGCACTGGGTACCTAGTACCATGGGCCATCACACCATCAGCCACAAAGTGTCTCTCGGTGTGCAAACAGTGTGGCTAAAAAGCCATATAATCAATCCGACGATAAGCCAAGTATAATAACACAATACGTATAGCCATAGGCTATTAAAGTTACAGTGTGGCATATTATGTCGTAAAAACACAGTATGGCATAAAGCCATTTACAAAACAGCTGTCAGAATCCTATTGGCATGCCAAACTATCCAAACTAGTCAACTCGGCAAACTAGGGCACATTACAAATTAATTGTTTAATTCCTCATTTTTTTGAGTTTGCTAGTTATCATGTAATTCACAAGTCAATGTAAATGTTGACCTTTTTAGCTAATATGGATAAGTTGATTCTAGCATCAACATGTCACAATTTGTAATTCAATATGTTGCCAATATAGTGCAAGTTGGTATTCATTGCCAAACTACTTCAAGCATCATTGTATGTAAATATCAAATTTTCAGTTTTAGTTTGCTAGATTGGTCTAGCTTAAAGTCCGATCTCTCTTAGTTTTTAGCTTCTAGTCAAAGAAGTAAAATTGTAGCTCTATGTCTTATTGACTTTTGACTCAAATTTCAAGTCATTTTGAGTTGTATAGACCAAGATATGGTCAATTTACTAAAGTTGGACAGATTACACCTTTAGTGCAAAATTTGGTCAATTTTAGGTCACATTTAATTCTGGCAGTTTTGGTACTCGAATTTGTGCAAGCTATTTGACTTGGTTCTGGCCATTTCCGGGCTTTGGTGTCACCATAAGAATTCTAGCTCTATGTCTAAGCTATCCATGGTAAAACGTTCAGGTCATTTAGACCTGTTTTGAGTGAGTTATGGTCATCATAATGACTACTGCTCATATGGTCAAAAATCTGGGCCTGCACTTACCAATTCCGGATTTGGTCATTTTTAAGGTCAGTTTCTAGGTAGAATTTTGGCAACATTTCTACATAAAAGTTGGCCTATTTGGTGTCTAGTTTCACCCCCCATTGGCTTCATACCAATTGGGTTCACAGTTTTGCACTTATAACCTAATTTAAGTACTGCCAACACACACAACCTGCATTTGAAAATTTCACTTCCAATTTTGACAATCCTCCTCCTCCCAATACTTCAATATTCAATCATGGCACTTCTATAAATATTGTACACAATTCTAGCAAAGCATTTTGGGTAGAACACTCAAGTGCTCAATGCACACAATACACCATTAAAGTTCAACATTTACTTCCATTGAAATTCAACGTACCTCAACACCAATATTACACATACACTTCCATGGCAACTACACATGCTGCCCACAATTTAACACCATCACATCTCATCAATAAATTACATAAACTCACATACAATTTCATAATATTATAGGCTTACCAAAGTATGAAAGTCCCATTTTTCAAACCCTTAATTCAAGCACTGACATGCACATACTTGGACATTAACCTACTGCAACTTCCATTTGAGTTAATCAACCTTAATTTCCATCCATTAGAGGTAAGAAAAACTCAAACACAAAAAAATTTCATGGCTACTAAAAATGGACAAGTTCATATCTCAATATTTTCTTAATTTCTCCTCACCAAATTACTCACCTCAACCTAAACACAAGGTTTACTAAGGCAAGGGAGAGGATTTGGACACTTACCACTTGAGAACTTCCATAGAACTTCACCAAATCTTCTTTTTCTTATTCCCAATATCTTCCCCAAGGTAAGTAGGCAAGCTTTAATGAAGGATCCAAGTGGAAATGATGGCTTGATGATGGAGAGAGAGAGCTTCATGCGTGGGTGGCAATGGAGCTTTCATGGAGGATTCATTTCGGCAAGTGAGAGTGAGGTTGAAGATGAAGTTGTTAGTAGGAAAGAAAATCTTTTCTTAAGTGATTCATATGGTCCCATATTTTAATGTTAGTGGAGCACTAAGATATCTTTATTGTTTAATTATTCCAAGTTTTCTAATTTGCACATTTATCTCAATTCTTTCACTGTTTATATAATATATCTCATTTTAATTTTTTTTCATGACATTTTCAAAGTATAATATCATTTATTTTTAATGGAAATTGAGGTCAAAAGGCAACCCTAGGTGTCAAATGACCAAAATGCCCCTCTTCGGGTTGTATTTTCGATTTTTCGATAACACTGATTTTTGTCTATTTCTCGATTTTTCATTTTTCTTTGTACTAATTTATTAATTTTTCTTTGATATTTCTAGTGTCAATTACATTTCAATAAACCTTTACTTTTGTCCGGAAATTTAATTCCGAGGGTTCCCCATAGTCCTGGGGTCGGCAATTGCCTTCGCCGTAACTTCCCAGTGCAGTTACCCATTGCTAAAGTGCCAACTTGTTTAACTTAGTTTCATTTCCTCTCTTTTATTTTTCTTTAATTTTTTTCTTATATTTTCTTTTTATTTATTTCATCATTATATGTCTGTTCACTATCACCGAAGTATAGTTCCAGACATCTTGACTTGCCCAGACTGACATTAGGTCACCGGAGCAACAGAACGTACAGAATACGTATAGGGAGGATGTTACAACTCTTCCCCTCTAAATAAAAATTTCGTCCTTGAAATTTACCTGTTGTGAAGAGCTGAGGGAATTGTTGCCTCATTGTCTCCTCGCTCTCCCATGTTACTTCTTCTATGTTGTGGTGCCTCCATAGGATTTTTACTAGTGGAATTTTCTTATTTCTGAGCTCTTTTACCTCTCGTGCTAAGATTTTAATCAGTTCTTCTTCATATGTCAGGTTAGGTTGTACAATAATTTCTTCTGCTGAGATGACATGTGAAGGATCTGATCTGTATCTTCTGAGCATCGAGACATGGAACACATTATGTATCTTGTCCAGCTCAGGTGGTAAGGCTAATCTGTAGGCTACTAGTCCCACACGTTCAATAACTTCATATGGGCCAATAAACCTAGGGCTTAATTTTCCCTTTTTTCCCAAATCTCAACACTTTCTTCCACGGTGATACTTTAAGGAATACCTTCTCGCCAACTTCATACTCAATGTCCTTTCTTTTCAAGTCAGCATAAGATTTCTGTCCGAGGTAACTTTCAAATTTGGCCTTTATCAGTTTCACCTTTTCCTCTATCTGTTTTACCAGGTCTGGTCCCACTAGCTTATCTTCACCCAATTCAGTCCAACATACAGGTGTTCTACATTTTCTCCCATACAGTGCTTCATAGGTGCCATTTCTATGCTAGCTTGATAGCTATTATTATATGCAAATTCTGCCAGTGGAAGGTATCTGTCCTAGCTTCCCTCAAACTCAGTAACACAACTCTTCAGCATATCCTCGAGGACCTATCACATATGTTCGGTTATTATTATCATTATAAGTTCAATTTATTATTTACAATAACTTAATGAGTTTTAAAATTTACCTGGATTATTCTTTCTGACTGTCCATCCGTCTGAGGATGAAAAGCCGTACTAAAATAGAGTTGTGTGCCCAAGGATTCTTGTAATTTCTTCCAAAATCTAGATGTAAACCTTGAGTCTCTATAAGATATAATGGAATGCAGAATTCCATGTAATCTAACTATCTCACTGATATACAATTCTGATAGCTTTTCAAGTGAGTAGTCAGTTCTGACTGGCAGAAAATGTGCTGATTTGGTCAACCTATCCACAATCACCCATGCTGCATCATGCTTCTTCTGAGTGAGAAGCAGACCACTAACAAAGTCCATAGTGATTCGGTTCCATTTCCATTCACGTATGTTTATGGGCTGTAACAAACCTGATGGAACTTGATATTCTGCTTTGATTTGCTGACATGTCAAGCATCTAGTTATATAGTCAGTTATGTCCTTCTTCATACCTGGCCACCAATATTGAAGTTTTAGGTCATGGTACATTTTTGTGCTTTTGGGTGCATAGCATACACACTGTTATGTGCTTCTCTCAGAATACTGGCTTTCAACTCTTTATCATTTGGTACACATACTCTTTCTTTATAGTACAGGAACCCATTTTCTTTCACTTCATATTCAGTTTCCTTTCCCTCAGTGATTTAGCCCATAACAGCCATTAATTTTTCATCTGTCTTTTGCCCATCCTGTATATCTGTTGTAATAGATTCGGCTTCACTTGCAACTCAGCCAAAATAACTCCGTCATGAGTTAAGGATAGTTGGGAATTCAGAGATCTTAATGCTACAATAGATTTTCTGCTTAAGGCATCAATGACTACGTTTGCCTTCCCAAGGTGGTAGTCAATCACACAATCATAATCTTTCAGGAATTCAATCCATCACCTCTGTCTCAAATTAAGTTCCTTCTGGGTTGGTAGATACTTCAGACTCTTATGGTCTGTGTATATGTAGCATTTTTCTCCATATAAGTAATGCCTCCATATCTTCAATGCAAAGATAATTGCTGCTAACTCCAAATCATGAGTAGGGTAATTCTTTTCATGTGGCCTTAACTACCTAGAAGCATATGCGACCACTTTCCCTTCTTGCATGAGTACACACCCTAACCCATTACGTAAGGCATCATTGTAGACTTCGAAGTCTTTTCTAGACATTGGCTGTGTTAACACTGGTGCCTCTGTCAATATAGCCTTCAGCCTCTCAAAACTGGCTTGACACTTGTCATTCCAGTTAAATTTCATATTCTTGTGTAGTAACTTGGTCATTGGAGCAGCTATCAAGGAAAATCCCTTTACAAATCTTCTATAATATCTAGCTAACCCCAAGAAACTTCTGATTTTAGTTGTATTTATGGGAGGCTTCCATTCCATCACTGCTTCAATCTTCTTGGGATCCACTCTAATTCCTTCAGCTGATACTATATGTCCAAGGAATGCAATCTCATTCAACCAGAACTCACACTTGGACAATTTAGCATAAAGTTTCTTCTCTTTTAGAGTCTGTAGAACAATTCTCAAATGCTCATCATGTTCTGCTTTATCCTTGGAATATACCAGGATGTCATCAATGACGACCACTACAAACCGATCTAAGTATGGATGGAAGATATGGTTCATAAGGTCCATGAATGCTGTAGGAGCATTTGTTAACCCAAATGGCATCACCAGGAATTCATAATGCCCATACTGAGTTCTGAATGCAGTCTTAGGCACATTTGCATCCTTAACCCTTAGCTGATGATACCCTGATCTGAGATCAATCTTAGAAAACACACCAGCTCCCTTCAACTGATCAAACAGATCGTCAATTCTAGGTGACGGATACTTATTCTTCACTGTTTCTTTGTTTAACTGCCGGTTGTCAACACATAACATAAGTGTCCCATCTCTCTTCTTAACAAACAGTACCAGAACTCCCCACGGTAACACACTAAGGCGTATGAACCCCTTGTCTAGTAATTCTTACAGCTAGATTTTTAACTCTTTCAATTCAGCAGGTGCCATCTTATACGGAGCAATTGAAATTAGAGCTATACCCGGCATAATCTCAATAGAAAATTCAACTTCCCTTTCTGATGGCAAACTAGGCAATTCCTCAGGAAATACCTCAGAGAAATCCCTTACTGTGGGTATATCAGACAAGCTAAGTTTACCCTGCCTGGTGTCAACCACGTGTGCCAGATAGGCTTCACACCCTTTTCTCAACCATCTCCTTGCAATTGTAGCTGAGATGACATTGGACAAGAAATCTGTCCTTTCACCCACAATAGTTATTTCTTCGTTCTCAGCAATTTTCAAAGAGATTCTCTTCAATTTACAATCTACTATTGCCTGATGATGGGATAACCAGTCCATTCCCAAAATCACATCAAACTCATGGAAAGGCAGTTCGATTAAGTCTGCTGAGAACTCTTTCTCTTGAATCTTCAATACATAACCCTTATACACCTTGTTTACTACCATACTGTGCCCTAGCGGATTTGTGACCAGGATGTCTTGGTCACTTTCCTCTACTGGTATTCCCTTTTCTACGGGCAGCTTCATACAAATATATGAATGAGTAGATCCAGGATCCACTAATGCATGCACAAAAGTATTATAGAGGAGGAACATACCCATGATGACATCTGGAGCATCCTGTTCCTCTTGTGCCCTTATAGCATAGGCTCTGGCTGGTATTCTACCTTCTGCTCTATCAATAGACTCTGATACAGGTTTCTGTGAAGTACCGGCTGCCTCAGCGTTACTCAGCTTTCTACCCCTTGGAGCTAGAGGGGCAGGCCTAACAGTTGATACCGAAGTGGATGTAGCAGTTCTGTGTGGACAATCTCAGATTAGGTGGTCTGTAGACCCACACCATAAACAAGCACCGATCATCCTCCAACATTCACCCTAATGACATTTTTGGCAATGTGGGCAAGCAGATACTGTTGGGGCTGGTCCCTCGAACCCTGTCCTTGGAGAGCTAGCCACTAAAGGTGTGGACTGGCCTCTCTTTGGTGCAAACTGAGATTTGGGCCTCTATGACTGACCCTGAGTTGGTGCTCTACTGAAACTCTGAGTAGGCGAACCTCTGAATTTCTTACTAGGGGCAGAAGATGTACTGGTCTGACCTTGACCTCTTTTCTGTTGCCTGTCCCTTCTATTCTGCTCATTCATTCTAACTTCTTCGACCTTCAGTGCGGCTTCCACTAACTTGGCAAACTCTGTAATCCCTAAGGCTGTAATCATTACTTTAACGTTATCATTGAGTCCTTCCTCAAATCTCTTGCATCTTTCGGCCTTATTAGGGACTATTTCCCTCCCAAGCAGCTCAGTCTGACAAATTCTTTTTCATATTCAGCTACTGTTAGATTTCTCTGGCGTAGGGTAATAAATCCCTTCTTTTCTCTTCTAGGAATACACTGCCCACATACTTCTTTCTGAACTCATTGAGGAAGAAATCCCAAGTTATTTATTTTGGTGGCACCTCACTAGTTACTGTATCCCACCATTGGTATGCATCATCTTGAAGTAGTGATAGAGCAGCTTCCAAATTCTGCTCTGGAGTACAATGAAGTTGTTTCAAGACTCTTCCAGTTCTGTCCAACCAGTTTTCAGCTGTGACAAAATCATCTTCCCTTTTGCACAGAAAATCCACTGCTCCAAACTTTTTAAGTTTCTCCATATGAGATTTTTGATGTGGAGGTGGTGGTGGTGGAATAACTCCTGCCATCTGTCCAAAGAACTCAGCCATTTGCTGAAATGTGGCTGGTGCATCTGGTACTGGTGGAACAGGTTCCCTCCTGTCTCCTGGTTTAGTCATAGATGGAGCATGACTCTCCACCTCCTCATCGACTGCTCTCTGCGATGTGGAGTCCATATTTTGATCAAAATAACAAATCAAAAGATCTGCATTAGAGTCATCTTAACACTTACAATGCAATGCATGATATGCAAACTATCTAGGTCTAGAAACGCCTAAACCGTGCTCTGATACCACTAAATGTATCACTCCTCGCCCGTTTACATTATAGCCAAGCAAAGCATGCTACACGGCGTGCCAGGGCACCTAGTCTATTATTATCTCATTTGCTAAACTCAATTTGATTTTAAGAAGTCCTTTACGTAAAATTCATATTACGCTGGTTCTATTTTCATACTTTAATAAAATCAGTGTTTCAAAAATGGTAATAAAAATCCGGCAAAATGCCATCTGTATTTCAGACAAACTATCCTTCTAAACCTGTTAAAAACAGCTCAATATGATAATATTCTCAAAGTCTCAACTATTTCATAGTTTCAAAATATAATCCATCATAATTTACATTCATCCAAACACTCTCCATAGGAGTTTAATATATACAAATTGTTACAAACCTTAAAGTTTTAGAATATACAAAATTACATAACAATATGTCAAAATACAACTGATAATCATCACACAACATCTTCAGTCCTACCATGTATGCAGTGTAGTGCAGATGACCCTAGACACCTGTGCAGATCTGATGTCTCACCTGGTCGTAGGTGTGCTAGGCTCCCCAGCTGTGTCTCCAATACCTAAGTGTAGCAAAAACAACGCGCCAAGCAATTCTGCTTAGTGGTGCCAAATATATAGAAATATACACTAAAATAAAATAATTGAATTATTTATGAATTTATGACATCGATATTCCTTGTAGTTGCTGTTTATATTTTTATTTGCTAACATTTCAATTTTTGCTAATTTTGGTGGCGCTGTATGTCAGAAGACTAGATTTAGCTATTTGAATTTAATAATGCTAGTTTGGTGTCTAGTTTCACCCCCCATTGGCCTCATACCAATTGGGTTCACAGTTTTGCACTTATATCTTAATTTAGGTACTACCAACACACACAACCTGCATTTGAAAATTTCACTTCCAATTTTGACAATCCTCCTCCTCCCAATACTTCAATATTCAATCATGGCACTTCTATATATATTGTACACAATTCCAGCAAAGCATTTTAGGCAGAACACTCAAGTGCTTAATGCACACAATACACCATTAAAGTTCAACATTTACTTCCACCGAAATTCAACATACCTCAACACCAATGTTACACATACACTTCCATGGCAACTACACATGCTGCCCATAGTTTAACACCATCACATCTCATCAATAAATTACATAAACTCACATACAATTTCATAATATTATAGGCTACGAAACATGGCAGTTTACCAAAGTATCAAAGTCCCATTTTCAAACCCTTAATTCAAGCACTAACATGCACATACTTGGACATTAACCTACTACAACTTCCATTTGAGTTAATCAACCTTAATTTCCATCCATTAGAGGTAAGAAAAACTCAAACACAACAAACTTTCATGGCTGCCGAAAATGGACAAGTTCATATCTCAATATTTTCTTCAATTCTTTTCACCAAATTACTCACCTCAACCTAAACACAAGGTTTACTAAAGCAAGGGAGAGGATTTGGACACTTACCACTTGAGAACTTCCCTAGAACTTCACCAAATCTTCTTTTTCTTAGTCCCAATATCTTCCCTAAGGTGATTAGGTAAGCTTTAATGAAGGATCCAAGTGGAAATGATGGCTTGATGATGTAGAGAGAGAGCTTCATGCATGGGTGGCAATGGAGCTTTCATGGAGAAATCATTTCGGCAAGTGAGAGTGAGGTTGAAGATGAAGTTGTTAGTGGGAAAGAAAATCTTTTCTTAAGTGGTTTATATGGTCCCATATTTTAATGTTAGTGGAGCACTAAGATATCTTTATTGTTTAATTATTCCAAGTTTCCTAATTTGCACATTTATCTCAATTCTTTCACTATTTATATAATGTATCTCATTTTAATTTTTTTTCATGACATTTTCAAAGTGTAATATCATTTATTTTTAATAGATATTCAGGTCAAAAGGCAACTTTAGGTGTCAAATGACCAAAATGCCCCTCTTCGGGTTGTATTCCTGATTTTTCGGTAACACCAATTTTTGTCTGTTTCTCGATTTTTCATTTTTTTGTACTAATTTATTAATTTTTCTTTGATATTTCTAGTGTCAATTACATTTTAATAAACCTTTACTTATGTCCCAAAATTTAATTCCGAAGGTTCCCTGCAGTCCTGGGGTCGGCAATTGCCTTCGCCGTAACTTCCCGGTGCGGTTACCCATCGCTACGGTGCCAGCTCATTTAACGTAGTTTCATTTCCTCTCTTTTATTTTTCTTTAATTTTTTTTCTTGTATTTTCTTTTTATTTATTTCATCATTATATATCTGTTCACTATCACTGAAGTGTAGTTCCAGAATTTCTGACTTGCCTGGACTAACATTAGGTCACCGGAGTAATAGAATGTACAGAACACGTACAAGGAGGATGTTACATATTAAATTGCCCTTGGGTTAGATATGTACTATAAATTTTATTTGAAATAAATTAACATTTTTAAAATTTTGCAAAAAATCTGCGTGGTAACAGCTAAAAATACAATAAAACAGTTCTTCTACACCTATGAAAATCAATACATAAAAATATATCTTCCACAATTCAACACAATCAAACACAAGTCATCACATTTCTTTCCATCAACCCTAAGCAATAGTTCTCATCTTATAAACATAAATCACAATGAGTATTCTTATAAAAAGATATAGGCCAAAGTACATCAAAATTTTATTACAATTTTGTTTATACAACTGCTCATTTGTCTTTATGTGCATACAGACCAATTTACATCAAAATGCATATACAAAAGGGTATACCTAATATATACCCGAAGCTATCTTTACCACTGCTTCATGCTGTTCACTCTACAACTCCTTCCTTCTCTTTACCTGCGACAGCATGAAACAACTATCATTGAGCAAACACTCAATGGTGCACAACTAGAATTTCAAAACTCACTATAAAGCATGATGTATCAAAACATAACAAATCATAATTTCCATAAACAAAAGAAATATTACCATAATTTTAACTAAATAATAATCAATTATTTAAATCACATTTAATTAGAAAAATCACAATTCTAAATCATAATTGCAAAAGTTTTGCCAAAAACATATAGTTCAGACCATTACACAAAATTTTACGATTAATGTCATGTTGTACACCACGATAAAGCAATCTATAACCTCACTAATTATTATTAATGAAGAAGGTGGCTAGCTAGCTATATGAGTACTCATCCAAACTCAACCTCAACTAGTAAACCGGGGAGGGATGATTACATAATTGAACTTAACCCCATGAAAGGAGGACAAACACAGTAAGGGTTTGTCATGCTAACTATGGTTTAAAAACAACTTTCAAAAGTTTCTCAATCAATATTCACATTTGCAAAACAATAATCACATTCAAATCATCATAAAACCCCAAAATGATTGGCAACACATCATTTCTCAAACACTTTTAAAATCATTCAAAACTGGCCCACCCTTTTGCTACAACGAAGTAAAAGGGCCAACATCTGCCTTTTCACATTCACAAATTCATTTCATAAAATTTAAGTTCACAAATGCAAGGGAAAATCATAAGTCATTCATATAAATCCATTCAAATCAATTTCAAGTTTAAAACATAGAAAAAGGGTTAGTTGTGCACAAACATTTAATGAGTTTCCTATTTCCTTGACTCACTTTTCCTTATCCTTTAAGGTCTCCTTTTTTACTAAAAATACACAATTAAAGTATTTCAATACTCCTCCTAATTATCTCTAAAAGTTATTCAAGAAAGGCCTAATGAATTTCCTAAGCTGGATATGCAATTTCAATAATTTCTAGTTCTAGATAGTTTGGAACCCTGACTTTGCAACCCCATTTTAACCTAGTTTTATTCATAATTTGGTGACGTGTTCTACATGAAACTTGTTCCTCTATGTATTAGTTTTATTTTCATTTTTGAATTACTCAATTTAGAGTTCTGGTTCTCAAGTTATGGATAAAATATTAAACACTGATTTAGGTGCCATATCCTGAGATTCTAGTTTTTTTTTTTTTTTTCTAGATATGTAAGCCAATATTACATTCTATATCCAGGTATCTTAAGCTCATAATTTAGCCATGGTCCCTGAAACAATGTTTTAGTCTTTGTCTTAGGTTTCCAAATCATTTTGAATCACTTCAATTGGAGTTTGGTAGAGGAAGTTATGGCCTGATAACCATTCGGAGGTCACAAAGCCAATTTGCCAAGGAGCAGGATTTCCTGATTTAGGATTCCTAATTTATCCCAACAATTCCTCTACCTTCGCCTAAGAACTGGGTTCTGGTCAAAACATGAAACTTTTATTTCTATGTCTTATGAGAATTTTGGCTTTAAAATTACCTAATTTTCATTTTTGTAGCCCAAGTTATGGCAATTTTACCAAAACTAGCGAATGGCTCATTATTCAGGATTTCTAGGTTAGTCTAGAATCAGGGTAGATTTGTTGGACCAAATTTGTCTAGCAATTTGATCAACTTAGGGTCATAATTTGGCTCTATAGTCTCCATAGCAATTGTTCTCTTATGTCTCAGGTTTTCACTGGTTTAAGAAACACCTAATTTTGAGTTTTCTAGAATTAGTTAGGCCTAATTTACTAAGTACTGTTCATTTTGTCATTTTTTGTCAGGTCCAAAATTGCAATCTGGATTCAAGCCAAATATAGGGCAACTTATGGTCAGTTTCTAGATAGACTTTCTTCATGAAAGTTAGAGTATTATGTCTTAGGTTTCATCTCTAATTAGCCTCACACCAATTGGAGCTATGTAGCTCAACTTATACTCATTCAAATCTATTGGACTCAAGGGTCCAGATTCCAGCTCATTGGTACATTACCATTTCATTCATTCCTTTCATCCATTCTACATCAATTCATATCAAATGCACCTTATATAACCTTAATTTACCATCACAACATCAGTTGAGCAACCTATCATAAAAACCCTAATTTCACCCAAAACCCTAATCTTCCATCTTCCCTATTTCATGTAACTCATACAAATTCAATACACCAATCAAGCATACATAATCATCTAAACTAGGAATCATGTCCAATTCATTTAAAACATATCAAAACCCTAAAGTCCTTATGCTGACCAAAATTCCTACCTCCCTATACATGCTTGATTTTCATGTTTTCTCTAGTTATTTCTTTATTTTCAAACTCTTTTCAACACCTACACAACTAATTAAGTGAGAAGAGTGACTTACCTCTTGTGATGCTCTTCCCAATCATCTAATTCCTTCACTATTTCTTGTTCTTCTTGCTCCAAACCTTCAAATCAAGGTCTAATTAAGGATTTTCTAGTGTTTGATCATGAAAATTTAGGGAGAAATTCAAGGTTTAAAAGCTAGGAAAATTGAAAATAGAGGGAGGCTTCAAGAGAGAGAGTGGCTGGCCTATAGAGGTAAGGAAGAAGATGATGATATTTGTGTTTTAGTTTTAACAATTTTTGTCTTCTTTAAGTAAGATGATTATCCCTAAATTTTAAAAAATTAAAATTTTAATTTTAATTATGTCAGTCATGGTGATGTCGTAATGGAATTAAAATTAGAAACTTACATTTCTTTTTCTTTTTTTTTTTCCTACACTTATTCATTTTTAATTCCTTTTTCAATATTTAATCTCACATAATTTATTGGATATTTAGGATAAAAGTCATCTCTAGGAGTAAATTGACTAAAATGCCCTTCATAGGGTTATAGTCCATCTTTTAATAATGCCCAATGAGTCCTTAAGTTCTGATTCACTTATTTGTACTTGTTCCCTTTTTATTTCCATGATTTTCTAGTTCCCAATAGTTTTGTAATTAACCCTTAATTAAGAATGTCATGGGGTCTCACACGAATTTGTGGTAGCAACTGAGCTCGCAGTCACTTCCCGAGTAGGTCACCCATTCTCGAGACCTAGGCTTATTTAACTTAATGGTACTTCATTACTCCTTTTTTAATCCAACTTCATTTGCTATTTTTCAATTTTATTTATGGCTCTTCTATGTGAATTAAGTGTAGTCCCAGACATTCCAGCCATCTCGATAGACACTACTCATTGGAATAATAGAATGCACGAGACTGCTTAATATAGGGGTGTTACAATTCTCCCCTCCTTAAAAGAAATTTCGACCTCAAAATTTTACTTAGTTTTAGTCTCTGAATAGCTGTGGGTTCTCCTCATGTCCTCCTCGCATTCCCATGTAGTCTCTTAGCCCGAATGATAGTTCCACAACACTTTGATCAATGGTATCTGCTTATTTCTCAGCTTTTCACCTTATGTGCCAAGATCCTTATGGGCTCTTCATCATATGTCAAGTCTGGATTCACTTCAATCTCCTCTGCTGGCAAGATGTGGGATGGGTCTGATCTATACCTCCTTAGTATGGAGACATGAAAAACATTATGAATCTTTTCTAACTCCGAAGGCAATACAAGTCTGTATGCTAATGGACCCACTCTCTCCAGAACCTCATATGGCCCGATGAAGTGAGGACTTAGTTTCCCCTTTCTATCAAACCTCATAATTTTCTTCTAAGGAGAAACTTTCAGGAATACTTTATCACCCAAAGTATACTCAATATCCCTTCTCTTCAGATCTATGTAGGACTTCTAAAGATCTGATGTAGCCTTGAGTCTATCTCGAATGATCTTAATCTTTTCCTCAGTCTGTTGCACAATCTTTGGGCCAATCAACTTTCTCTCACCCCCTTCATCCCAACACAAGGGAGATTTACACTTCCTGCCAGGCATCCCAATACTTGATTGATAGCTGTTGTTGTAGGCAAATTCAATCAAAGGCAAGTGTGTGTCCCAACTACCTTCAAACTCAATCACACAAGCCCAAAGTATGTCCTCCAAAATCTGAATGATCCTTTCAAACTGGCCATCTGTCTGTGGATAGAATGCTATGCTGAAGTTTAATCTAGTTTCTAGGGATTTTTTAAGATTACCCCAGAATCTAAAAGTGAACCTTGAATCCCTATATGAGACAATGGACACTGGCACTCCATGCAACCCCACCACTTCATCAATGTATAATTTAGCCAATCTTTTCAAACTGTAGTCCATCATCACTGGCAGAAAGTGTGCAGACTTGGTTAATCTGTCCATAATGACCCAAACTGCATCATGATTCTTCTGTGTCCATGGAAGTCCCATCACAAAATCCATCGTGATTATCTTCCATTTCTACTCAGGAATTGGCAATGGTTATAGCAAACCAGCTGGCACTTGGTGTTCTACCTTTATTTGCTGACAAGTTAGGTATTTGGCCATATATTGTGTAATATCTTTCTTTATGCCCATCCACTAACAGTGTCCTTTCATGTTTCTATACTTTTTGGTTCCACCAGGGTGCATAGCAAATGGTGAGTCATGTGCTTCCTTCAAAATGATCTGCCTCAATTCAACATCATTTGGAATGCACATTCTACTTTGGTATAACAGTAAGCCATCATCATTTACTGAAAAATCTAGTTTCTTTCCATCCCAAGTTTCTTCCACTAATTTCAAATACTTTTCATCATTCTGAGCGGCTATTTTAATCTGATCAATCAGCATTGGCTTCACTTGCCAAGTAGCTACCATTCGCCCCTCATCATCAATTTCCAAATTAGCATGCAATGCTCTCATGTCATGCACTATGGATAAAGGTGAAGTTCTCAAACTAGCCATGGTTCTGTGACTTAATGCATCAGCTACAACATTGGCTTTCCTAGGCTGGTAGTCTATCAAACAGTCATAATCTTTTATCAGCTCTAACCACATTCTCTACCTCAAATTCAATTCTTTCTATGAGCCTAAATATTTCAAGCTCTTGTGATCTGTGTAGATGTAACATTTCTCCCCATACAAGTAATGTTTCCAAATATTTAGAGCAAATACAATGGCTGCTAGCTCCAAGTCATGTGTAGGATAGTTCCTCTCATAGGGTTTTAGCTAGCTGAAGCATATGCAATAACATTTCTATCTTGCATCAACACATAGCCTAATCCATTATGAGAAGCATCGCTATATATGGTATACTCTTTACCCGATGTAGGTAAAACTAGGACTGCAGCTTCAGCCAAACACCGTTTCAACTCATCAAAACTCTTCTGACACTAATTAGTCCACTGAAATTTCACATCTTTTCAAAGTAACTTGGTCAGTGGAGATGCTAACATGGAGAATCCTTTCATAAATCTGCTGTAATAACCGGCCAAACTAAGGAAACTCTGAACTTCTATAACATTTCTAGTCGGCTTCCAGTTAAGGATAACTTCTACCTTACTGGGATCCACCTTGATACCCTCAGCTGATACAATGTGCCCAAAAAGGTAATTTCCTTTAGCCAAAACTCACATTTCGATAGTTTGGCCTACAATTGTTTCTCTCTCAACATTTGCAGTACTATCCTTAAGTGCTTGTCATGCTCCTCTGCATTCTTCGAATATAGTAGAATGTCATCAATGAACACCACAATAAACTAATCTAGATATGGCCTAAAGATAGTGTTCATCAGGTCCATAAAAGCAGTTGGAGCATTAGTTAACCCAAATGGCATTACCAAAAACTCATAGTGGCCATAGAGAGTTGATACACTTGTATTATATAGATATTTTTAAGTACATTTGCATAATATTTCATAGCATTTAGAATAGTAATCTCATGCATAACCATTAATTTCATTAACTTCTGTAAATTCTATTGCCAAGCTTTAAATTCCATGTTTTCTGTATCATTTCAGGTGATTGGGTGAAGTCCTAGGGCATAAGAGTGCAAAAGGAAACTTAAAAAAGCCAAAGGATTGAGAAAAGCTGCTGATACACATCACATGGGTCGTGTAAGCAAAGCCATAGACCTGTGTAACCTACCGCTAGAAGAAAGCTAGAGAGCCAAGGAAGAAGCAAAAATACACAAGTCATGTAATCAGACCCGTGTAAGCTATGGAGACCCGCAGAAGTCTCTGCTGGGCACAGGCTTGAAGAATTTTCTAAGAACAGAAGAACACGGGTTGTGTAACCAGACCCGTGTAAACTTCTGTGCCTATGCAAGATGCAACCATTCAACTCGGGTAAGTTACACGGCCCTAGGCCATGTAGTGACACACGAGCAGTATACCATGTGGCAGCCAGTTTCCTAATCCGAATTCCAGCTCCTATTTACACACTCCAAACAGACTCCTAATGCTTTTGGGATTCTAAAGACCTAACCCTAGACCAGCTATTATAAATAAAAGTAAAAAATGACAGCAAAAGGGAGCTCTTTTTAGTTTAACCCTTTTGCACAAGCTTTTTGGAGAGTTTCAGAAGGGTTTTCACTTTTTCATACTTGTATTCTCTGCAGTCATCTTGAAGAGTAAAACACTAGCACAGAAGAGAAATCCTCAGCTAAAGTTCCCCAAGGATCAAGACTGCAGTCATTCCTCTTTGGTTATTTTATTCTATTTCTCTAAGCTAACTCTTTATGTTCTTTTATTTTATTTTCTCTATGTTTGTTAAACTCACCATGAGTGAGTGATTCCTTTATTCTGGAATTAGAAGAGTAGCACTAGCAATTGTTATTATGGATAAATATTGAGTTTTATTTATTGGATTTGAGTTTAGTTCTTTGATTCAATTTCTTGTGATCTTAATGCATGTTATGTGTTGGTACCCACTTAGTATTGATTACAGATATTAATTGAAGGATTGAAAGGTGAAAATTAATATTAGAAATCGAGATCTTGAACCTAGGAAATTTGACCTAGAGATAGGCTGATGACCTTTGTAGAGTTCCAAAATTAATCATAGATCTTAAAGGGTTTTAATTAATTTAATCACTACGAAAGTAGGGTTTAGGTTAATTAAAATACACCTTGAGTGCCTTAAGAGAGGACTTAGGATGTCCTAGGATTAATTTCTATCAAAGCAACTATTCTCAATCCGATGAATAGACAAGATTAAAATCCATAGTAAGGTTGTAGTGTCACACCCTACCCCTCTGTAAGGCATGACATGATCCCGTAGTATACCTAATGAATTATCAACTCCGTCTACTGATAACCCATTAAATACACTACAAGGGATTTTAAAAACTTTTCTTACTTCTTTCACAGTGGTGAGCACTATTTACAGGTGTTAAAAACTTTTGTGAACTGAAGTGATAGAACTAACACATTTGACTTATTTGGAATTTCTGTAAAAATTTTGGCAGAGTGCCATCTGTATTTTGGATAAAACAGTTCTTCAGAAAACCTGTAAAAAGCACTTCAATATTTTTCCAAATCTCAACTCCAATAAAATTCAACACAATATTTTTCTCAACTCAATCCATAACAATTTTTCAGTATTTTCAAAGGATGAGATAAAAGAAATATAATACAAATTTTACAAGTCAAAATAACTCATAATTCACTTTACAACTTCAATGTACAATTTTAATTTACAACTGCTCAAATAATTTACATACATATTATTACATGCTTACATCAGACCTATGTACATGGGTATACCTATAATATACTTGGAGCTGATCTGAAAGTGTCTTCAAAGAAACTTACTCATTGCTCTATGCTCTTCTTACCTGCGACAGCATACAAAGCTATCGCTGAGTGGTGAACTCAGTGGTGCACAACTATAATTTAAAACATAGTACAATATACATTGACAAATTTTACAATAAATAAATTGGGAATCTGAATACTCATCAAATTCCAAAACTCAAAATATTCATTGCCAATAATGTAAATCATTTGTATAAATGACTTTGATCACAAAATTCAATTTATCAAATCATGACTAACCATTTAAGTAATTCCAACAAAATCAATTATACATAAACCATAATTGAAATCACAATTCTTTACCATTCAAAAGCCATTCTGTATCTCAAAAATTATTCTTTATCTCACTAACTATGCAAGACTAATCCGAAAGGGCCATATTCAATGTGATTCTAACTCCCTATGGTAGGGGAGGTTGAATCATATTCTAACTCCCTATGGTCGGGGAGGTCGAATCATCGTGCACAGTACACATCACAATAATGAATCTTCCGCAAGGGCCATAACGATAAAAAAACTTAGATCTAACCTCAAATCAGAGGAAAATCTAAGCCTGTGCACGTACCATGGTAATCAAAACACAACTAATTCCATTGTCTTCTCAACAAATGAGAGAGACGGGTAATAACCTAGTCAAGCATCTATAGTCAGATATAAAACAATATCACAATCCTTTTAGTGAGCATAAATCACAATATAATTCAATTCAAAGTCAATTCCAATATCCAATAATTTTTATGCTCATCACAATTCAAATCATAAATTTGCATTTTTCCATGAAATTTACCATCACAATTCAAAACATGTTCTATCACAATTTTTCAAAACATAATTTATTCAATCCATAACAATGCTTAATACTTATGGAAATACCATTTCACAAAGCTAAATTCATACATACTATAACAATTTCAATAATCATTGAATTAAATCCAATGCTTGTTAAACATAATACATAAGAAAAATATGTCATTTAATCATATGAAATATTCAAAACAAAATCAGTTAAAAACTAGCTGTGCACAAACCTCTGATAACTGTCTCCTGGTCTTGACTCAGTGTTTCCTTCCCTTTCCCTGAGTCTTTACTAACTCTGATAACTGTCTCCTGGTCTTGACTCAGTGTTTCCTTCCCTTTCCCTGAGTCTTTACTAACTGAGAAACACAATTTGAAGTGTTTCAGTACTAAATTAAACTGTCTCTATCGATAATGTTTGATAAGTAATTCACTGAAAGCTATTATTTGCTTAATCACCTAATATACCGATCCTCGATGCGTTCTAGGTAAATTAGGTTTTAGTGTCATTAACAAGTCACATTCGATAGTGTTTTAAGATTGATACATGTTACCAAGTTCATTTCCGTGTATACTGCATTTTCTTGCAATTTGCTGGATTTTGGGATACTAGTTTGACCTAGCCGGACGACCTAGTTCCCTCAGTTTTCGGGTTTCAATCAAAACTACAAACTTGTAGATCTATGTCTTATGGAACTCGGGGCAAAATTTTAGGTCATTCTGAGTTATGTAGGCCAAGTTATGGTCATTTTACTATTGCTGGTCAAATGGCATCCAATTAGGTCATTTTAGGTCAATTTTGGTCAACTTTGGTTCGGCCAGTTTTTGGACCCGAACTTGTGCAAGCTGTTTGACTTGCTTATGGTCATTTCTGGGCTTTGGTGTCTTCATAATACTTGTAGGTATGGGTCTTAACTATTCATGGTTAAAATTTCAGGTCAATTGGACCTGTTTTGAGTGAGTTATGGCCTAAACACTAACTGCTGCCCAATTGGTCAATTTTCAGGCCTCATTTGCACTTAATCCGAATTGGTCATTTTTCATGCTACCTTGAAAGCAGAATTTTGGTATGCTTTCTCAATGAAAGTTGGCACATTTTGTGCCTAGTTTCACCTCCAATTGGTCTCATACCAATTGGGGTTACACATTTAAAGTTATGGGCTAAAATGTAGGCTGTCCTTAATTACATTATTTATACATGTATCAATTACACATTTACCTTACTCTAAGTCCATCTCTCTTACCCATTCTGTTTTGGTACATTACCAAAACCATATACCACTTCACTTTAAAGTCACTTTGGGCAGAATACAAACATCCTCAATACACCAAATAAAACTCTAATTCACAAAGTCCAAATACAATCACATATACACATAAACATTTCTAGTTTTTACATACACTTTATACAACTAATTCATATACATATCCATCAATCCTCAATGTCATAATTCTGCCAATATCTTCATGAACTCATACATTTATCAAAGAGTCCCAAGGCTGCCGAATTGTTCCACAATGCCAAAGTGTCCTACAATTCATCAATTTCCATTCCAAGTGCACAATCACCATATACATGTGGAATAATTTACTAGGACATTAAATCACCCTAATCAAATAATTTCTCATCAAATATGTGTATGAATATTTCATTAAACATACAATTCCATGGCTGTCCAAAATTGATATATCAAGAACTCCTCAAACTTGAAAATTTTCTTCACAATTCAAACACCCATAACAAGTATACAAAGTTTAACAAAGCAATGTTCAAAAATACAAACTTACCTTTGGTTGGGACTTGTTAAACCTTCACTAAACTTCTTGATTTTGGTATCAAGCTCTTCCTTGTGATGTGAGGACAATTTTTTGTGAAGCTACCTAGGTGATTGGAGGTAAATTGAAGGAGTGCATGAAGCTTAAAGAAAAATGGCCATGGAGGTTTTAGAAGCTTTTCATTTACGGCATAGATGATTCTCAAGCTTGAAGATGAAGTGTTTAGTGGAGAAATCTGCCCACTAACACATTTTATAATCCTTAGTTTATTCCTTAGTGGTCCACTCACTTTAGTTTAATCATTTTATATGTTAAATGTGTTATTTACACAATTTTCACTCCACTTTTGGCTATTTACATTAGGTACCACCAAATTAATTCTTCATTTTATTTTCTAAGTGTAATATTATTTATTTTTAATGGAAATTTAGATCAAAAGACAATTCGGGATGTCAAATGACCATAATGCCTGTTAGGGTTGCATTCGATTTTTGGTAACACCGGGTTTTGTCCGTTTTTCGATTTCTCACTTTTCTTTATACTAATTATTTAATTTTTCTTTGATATTTATAATGATATTTATACTTCAATTGATGTCTCTTTAAGTCCTAAAAATATTTTCCAGGGTTCCCCATGATCCGAGGAGCTAGTCAACGGTCCACGCCGTGACTTCCTGTCATGATCACCATCGCTAGGGTTTTCGCCGCTTAACTTGGTTACATTTCTTTGCTATTATTTTTCCTTTGTTTTTCTTATATTTTCTTTTCTTGTATTTCATTATTTTATGTCTCCTCCCTCATATCAAAGTGTGGTTCTAGGCATCCTAGCTGTCCGGACAGCATTGGTCACCGGAACAGTAGAACACACTACTGAACATAGGGGTGTTACATGTAGTGTGAAATATTAATTATGGAATTGCTTTTATAAATAGTTTAATTCAAAAATTACTTTCAGTATCTAAAATAGGTTTAACTCATTCTCCATCTATATTTGGTAGCCTAAACAATCAAAATTGCCATATAGCCTGGTACTTGCTAATTAAATTCCTCATGGAAACGATACTTTACTCATCACTTTATTACTTATTAGCGATCCGTGCATTTGCGGTGGTTGAAAAACCAGCAAATAAGTTTTTGGCGCTGTTGCCGGGGAATTTTAATTTTAGTAATATTAGGTGATAAGTAATTTAGCTGATTTAGGCATTTTCATTTATTGTTTAATTTTGTTTGAATTGTTTTATTCTCTTGTTCTTTCTCAGGTGATTGGTTTGGTACATGACCAGAACAAGACTAGAGGAAGAAGTCTTTGATTTGGATCCAGAGATGGACAGAACTCTAAGAATTATCAGGAGGGAGAGGAAACGTGAAGGACAAGATTAAGGAAATCTAGAAATTCCAAATATGGCTAACAGTAACAACAATAAGCCGAGACTCTTGAAGGATTACGCAGCACCCTCCATATAAGGATTCCAACCTAGTGTTACAAGACCCACAGTGGATGCCAATAATTTTGAACTAAAACCAGCATGGCTCCAGAAGATCCAACACTACCACCTCCAGTGCTTTCTTGCCCTTTGTGACACATTCAAGATGAATAGGGTCTCTGATGAAGCCATAAGACTCATAGCATTTCCATTTTCCCTTCGAGATAGAGCAATGAAGTGGTTACTTTCTCAACTAGCTGGAACATTCACCACTTCGGAAGACCTCTCACAAGCTTTTCTAGCAAGGTACTTTCCACCTGTAATGAACTCCCCACAGAACAGATAAACTATGTGAATAATGGAGGGAACTTCAACCAGAGATAGCCCCACAACCCATATTCAAATACATACAACCCTGGATGGAGGAACCACCCAAATTTCTCATGGTCAAATTCTCAGAATTAGCTAATAAACAAACAGCAAGGGTACAGACCACTAGTACCCCCGAGATTTCAGAATAAGGGACAAAACCCTACGCAGCCACTGCCACTCCCTCAGAACCAACAGCATGAATCAAGGTCAACTATGGAATCCCTGATGGAAAGCTTCCTAGCAGCCCAGCAACAGCAAAATGAAATGATCAAATAGCTAGCTTCTAGAATGGACCAACTTGCCACTCACAATAAGATGCTTGAAAATCAAATTGCTCAGCAAGCAACCTCTTCAAAGCAAAGCTGCTGGTAAACTACCTAGTCAACTAGAGATGAACGCAAAGGAGCATTGTAAGGCAGTTACATTGAGAAGTGGAAGAATTTTAGAATAGTCAGAGGAAGAGCCAACAGAGGAAACCTCTGAAAAATCTGAAAGCCAAGCAGAGAAGAAAGAAGAAAAAGCTAAGATGGATCAGGAGGAGGAAACAAGGAAAAAAAGAAGCTACCAGAGCCATATCAGCCTCCCTTACCTTTTCCTCAGATATTCTAGAAAGTAAAATTGGACAAGCAGTATGGGAAGTTTTTAAAAGTTTTGTAGAAACTTTATATCAACATTCCCTTCACTGAAGCACTCTCTCAGATCCCATCCTACACCAAATTCCTTAAGGAAATTCTGTCAAAGAAAAGAAAGCTGGAAGACAATGAGACTGTTTCTCTAACAAAGAAATACAACACCATACTGCAAAACAAACTGCCTCCAAAGCTGAAAGATCTAGGAAGCTTCTCCATACCTTGTCTCATTGGCGACAAGAAAATAGATTAGGCCCTCTGCGATCTTGGGGCAAGTGTGAGTTTAATGCCTCTATCAATATGCCAAAAGCTGGAAGTTGGAGAATTAAAACCCACAATAATTTCATTGTAATTGGTTGATTGGTCTGTTAAATATCCTATGGGAATACTTGAGAACATTCCTATTAAGGTGGGAAAATTCTTCATTCCAGTTGATTTTGTTGTCCTTCAGATGGAAGAAGATATTCAAATCCCTATCATCTTGGGAAGACCTTTCTTGGCAACCACAGGAGCAATCATAGTGTCACACCCTACTCCTCGTAAGATGTAATATGCTTCCGTAGTACACCTAATGAATTACCGTACTTTGCCTACTGGTAACCCATTAAATATACTATAAGGCATTTTGAAACAATTTTCGTTCATTTTTAAATTGGTGGATAAAATTTTCTCAGATATTAAAAACCTTTATTTACAGTCCAAACATAAATCAAATTTTTAGATATTTAAAAATCTCCGTAATTTTTACAAAAATTTCAGCAGAGTGCCATCTGTATTTTAAGAAAACAGTTCTTCAAAACCTGAAATAAAGATACTCCCAATATTTTTCTCAACAACTTCTTCAAATTTCACAATCAATCTCAACCAATTTCTCAAGTCTCAAAATTCAAACCATCCTCATTTCACAAGTCAACACAAGCAATTCAATACACAGTTTAAATTAAATCCAACATTGAAATATCTCATTAAGATAACAAAATGAATATTTACATTCATGAGAGTATTAAAAATTTAGTAGTGTAAACTTTATAAATACATAAAATCTCAAGATAACCTTATAATAATTTGTATTTCATTACAATCCAAAAATATGTTACAAAATAGTTGGTACAACTGCTCAATGTAAATTTCATACATATAATTACAGAATTACATCAAAAGCTAATGTACAAGGGTATACTTATGATATACCCGAAGCAGTTTCACTATGTCTTTTCAGAAATCCTGCTTAGCTGTTTTATTATTCCTTTCACCTGCAACAGCATACAAAGCTATCGCTGAGTGGTGAACTCAGTGGTACACAAACTCAGCCGGTTGAGAAAGTAACCACTTCCTTGCTCTGTCCCGAAGGGAGAATGGGAATGCTCTGAGTCTTATTGCTTGATCAGACACTCCATTCATCTTAAATGTATCACATAGGGCAAGAAAGCACTGGAGGTGATAGTGTGGGTCCTCTGTTGGGGAACCTGCAAACTGGGTTTATTGAATCATTTGGAGCCATGCTGGTTTAATTCAAAGTTGTTGGTTTCCGCTGTGGGTCTAGTGACACTGGGCTGAAATCCTTGGACAGATGGAGCTCCGTAATCTCTCAAGAGTCTTGGTCTGTCATTATTATCGGCCATGGTTGGGATTTCAAGATCTCCTTGATTGTGCTCTTGATGTTTCCTTTTCCTCCTGATGGCTTTCAGAGTTCTGTCTATTTCTAGATCATAGTCCAAAATTTCTTCTGGCTTTGTTCTGGTCATATACCAGATCAGGCACCTGAGAGAAAAGAAATAAAATACAACCAGTAAAATACAATTAAATAATAAATATAATTGCTTAAATCAGCTAAATCAGCTATCGCTTGATACTATTAAAACCAAAAACTTGTTTCGCTATTTTGCAATCACCGCAAGTGCACGTATCATTAACAAGTAATAAAGTGATAAGTAGAGTATCGTTCCCACGAGGAATTTTGTTTAGCAAGTACCAATCTACACAGAAATCTTGACTGTCTAGGTTATTGAATACTTAGGGAATGAAGTTTGTTAACTTTAAACACTAAAGTGGTAGACTTAAAACGAAATGATTTATTTGAAACAATTCTGGAATTAAGATTTCACACTTGAATCTTACTAGGGATGTTATCTCGTTTATTTACTGAATTGAGGATCATTTTCCTTGATAGAAATCAGTCCTAAGCTATCCTAAATCCTCTCTCAAGGCATCTAGGATGTATTCTAATTAACTCGAACCCTACTTTCGTGGTCATCAAATTAATTACAATCCTTTAAGACCTTTGACCAATTTTTAGGTTCCACAAAGGTATCAGCCTATGTCTAGGTCAGAATTCCTGGGTTCAAGATCTTGATTTTCTAATGTTAATCTTCACCTTTCAGTCCTTCAATTAACATCTACAATCATAAATAAGTGGGTACCAACACATAGCATGCATTAAGATCGTAAGAAATTAAATCAAGAAATGAATCTCAAATCCAATAAATAAAACTCAGTGTTCATCCATAATAATAATTACAAGAGCTACTCTCCTAACTCCAGAATAAGAAAACTACTCACTCATGGTGAGTTCACCAAATGTGATGATAAAAAGTAAAAACAATAAAAAGAGAGTTATGCAGAAGAAATAAAATAATAAAAATCTATCTAAGGAGATGAAATGAAGGAACCAAAGAGAGTTTGCAGCTTTGATCCTGTGGAGCTTCAGTTGGAAAACTTCTTTTGGTACTGATGTAGAGTCCAACAACAGCAACCTTCAGCAGCAGTCCTGATGACAGTGACTGACCTCCCTTCCTGATATTTTCTTTTCTATTTATATTGTTTGCTCTAGGGTTAGGTCATCTTGAGTCCAAAAGGCTTTAGGAGTCTTGTTCGAATCAGAAAATAGGAGGGGAATTCGAGTCAGAAAATAGGCTGTAGCATAGTACACGACCCGTGTGTCACTACACGGGTCCTGCAAAGTAGGGCCATGTAACTTGTTGGAGGAGAATCGTGTGGTCTTGTTTTTGCACAGAAAGTTACATGGGTCTATGCCAACTACACGAGCCGTGCACTATTGTTCCCATAATATTCTTCAAGCTTGCGCTCAGCAGAGACTTACACGGGTCCCTACTAATTACACGGGTCTACTTACGCAATCCGTGTACTTGTGTTTCTCATCGATTCTCTTGGCTTTCTTCTAGTAGAGAGTTACATGGGTCGGGGACTTGGTTTACACGACCCGTGTACTTTGTATCAATAGCAATTCTTTGTCTTTTTACCTCTCCAAGCTTTCCTTTGCACTCCCATCCTTTGGGGCTTCACCCAAACACCTAAAATAATGCAAAAAATATGGAATTAAGGGCTTGGCAACAGAATTTATGAAAACTAATGAAATCAACTACTATGCATGAAAATACTTGCCTAAATGCTATGATTTAGAATACAAGTATGCTTAAAAACAACTATACGATTGAAGTGTATCAACTAGTGCCTGTCCAGACAGTCAGGATATTTACAACCATGTTTAAATCATCAAGAAAAGTCATAAATAAAAATTAATAGAAATCATATAAGGGTGAAATGGAAATAAAAAAACAAAGCATAATCAGTTAAATGAGCCGAGGTCCCGGCAATGGGTGACCGAACTGGGAAGTGACTGCGAGCTCAGTGGCTACCCTAATTTCGTGTGAGACCCTGTGACACCCCAGGCCTAGGAACAATTGCGAAGCTAATGGCATTGTGAAAACCATAAAAAAGAATAAAGAACAAGTTCAAATAATTGAGATAAACTTCAGGAAGTAACTCAGTGTTACTAGAAAATTTGATCAGATCGATAAAGGGCAATATGTTCAATTCACCCTTAGAGGTGACTTTTGGCCTATAGATCCATTAAAATGTGGGAAATTAAAATTATAAAAAATAATTAAAAACATAAGAGGTATATGGAAGGAAAGGAAAAAGAAAAGAAAAGAAAAAAAGAATTATGACATCACCCTTAAGTAAGCATGACATAATAAAGATTTATAATTTAATTTAATTAATTATGGATAATTATAAAAAAAGATAAACAAAAAATTAAAAAGGAAAAAGTGGTCTTCTTCCTTATGTTTTGCCGTCTCTTTCTCTCTCTATCTTTCTCTCAAAACCTCTATGGATGAGTAAAACCAAGCTTACAAACCCTAATTTTACATCATAATTCCCATAATTTTCAATTCTAAATCTTGAAATTACATCTTGGGTTAAATATTGAAAGTGAAAGAAATGAGAAAAGTGAAGAGTTTAAGAAGTGAGGACAACCTCCACTAGAGGTAAGTGATTCCAAACATTTCCTTTTGCATAATTGGTTGAATTGAAGTTAAATAAGTAGGAATTATGTGGAAAAATTGAAAATATATGCACGTTGAGAGAGGGATGACATTCTACCATCCTGCTAAGGTTGGGGAATTGATGTATTTTAATTCAATTAACTATGTGTACAAGCTCAAATAAGTAAATAGATGTGATTAATATAATTTAATTGCACGAATTGTAGTAATTGGAGAATTTGGGTTATGGTGATTAGGGTTTTACTGTAAAATTAGGGATTTTTGAGAATTAATGACCAATTGGTTTTGGTGAAGCTCAATTTGATCAATTAGTATGCTTATAAGTGCAAATAGATGAAAGAAATTGAAATGAGTGTGAATGTGGAATGGTTAGATTCTGGACAGCTTGACCTCTGTCCATTTAAGAGGTTATAAGTTAAATTCTGTTGCTCCAATTCATGCGAGGCCAATTGGAGATGAAACTAGTTGTCACACCTTATCCCTTGTAAGGCACGACATGTTCCCGTAGCATACCTAATGAATTACCAAACTCCACCTACAGATAACTCATTAGTTATGCTACAAAGGATTTTAAAACAAACCATAGCTTTTTGTCTTATCAATTCTTTTGTGGAAAACTGCATGAGAATAGTTAAAATTCCATGTAAACATTCATTAGAAATAATGATAGACTAAATATTGCAAAAGTTACATTTTCACAAGTCTCAAAATAAAATACAAATAGTTACAAACTCATAATACTTTAGTAATGCAGTACTTTTTAATACAAACTGCTCAATGTCCGTACATCCATACATATAGGTACAAAATACATCCAAAGGAATCACAAGGGTATACCTAATGTAAATACCCACAATCAATACCAAAATTCTGCTTCCAAGTCTCTCACTCGAAAGTCTTCTCCTTTCCCTTACCTGTGACAGCATAAAGAAGCTATCGGTGAGTATATCACTCAGTGGTGCACAACTAATAACTTTAAAACTTAACGTAAAACACAATTTGTCAAAGCATAATAAATCACATTTTTCTTAAGCATGAAAACTTCACAATAGTTCTAAGTCCATAAGAGCCATTTATTGGAATAACATTTCAAAAGAGAAATCACACTTCATAAATCACAATTCACAAAGCATTAGTGCTACCAACATCAACACACAGTTTAGGCCATGACACAAAATTTCATGATCAGTGCCGTGTTGTACACCATGACAAAACAATCTCAACCTCACTAACCATTATTAATAAGGGAAGGGCTAGCTAGCTAATGAGTACTCATGTACTCTTACCCCACTAACCATTATTAATGGGAGACATAATAAATATCAATTATCAACCCCAAGTAGCCGTTACTACTGGGGAGTTCCGAAAGGGACTGTCATGCTAACTGTGGTTTCAAAATAGTTTCCAAAATTTTCCCACTCAGCAATCACATTTATAAACCAATAAACACATTTAAATTCATCATAATATCCATATAAAGGTGGCAACACCCAAATTTCTTAAATGCAAGAGAAAAAACATATTTCAGTCAAAGTAAACTTGTTCAAAGTAAACTCATTCAATTTAACATATTCCAAACAATTTACAAGTTTAAAAACGAAGAAAAGATTAGTTGTGCACAAACCTTTAATAATTCTCCTTCCTTGTTACCTACTTCTCCTTGTCCGTTTCAACTTCTTTTTCTACTGAAAATACACAAATACCTCAATACCAATCTCAATTGCTGCCAATAACTCATTACATGCATGTCTAATGCATCCCAAGTTAGCTTTGAAAATTTTAGAATATTTTGGTTTTGGGATAGCTTGGTGCCCTAATATTTGAACCCAATTTTTACCTAGTTTCGATCATAATTTGGTGAGGTGTTCTTCATGAAAATTGTTCATTTAGGTCTTAAATTCATTTTCCTTTTTGAATCGCCTAATTCGGAGCTGTGTAGCTCAAGTTATGACCAAAATACAGTTACTGTTCACGTCACTATTCATCCTGCAGATTCAGTTCTAGCAGATTTATTGATCCAACTTCGTTCAGCAATTTGATCAAGTTAAGTCCATAATTTGGTCTAATGTTACTGAATACAAAATGTTCTACTATGTCTTAGGTTTCCATCGGTTCAAGAATCGCCTAAATCAGAGTTTTCTAGAGAGAGTTATGGCCATACAAAGTTTAATGTTCATATGGTAAATCTGCAGTTCTACAGATTCAGTAATTCAACTTTGCTCATCAATTTGATTAGCTTAAGTCCATAATTTGGCCTCAAGTTCTTCATATGAAATGTTCTAATATGTCTTAGGTTTCCATCGGTTTAAGAATCACCTAAATCAGAGTTTTCTAGAGAGAGTTATGGCCATGCAAAATTTACTATTCATATGGTCAAATTCTGCAGGTTCCAGAATTTTGTCTCTTAGTTCAAGGCTCATTTCGGATAGCTTAAGGTCATTTTCAGGGCAGGGTATCTTCACAAAAATTCTATCCCTATGTCTTAAGTTTTATTTTCAATTAGTTTCACACCAATTGGAGTTGTGTAACTCAATTTATGGGCTATCAAATACACTGAACTCAGTGTGCAAATTCTGCCCTAGGTTCAAAATTTTCATTTCTTCAATTATTCCCGCTAACCAACCTCAATTCACATTTAATTCACCCAAAATGACTATAATTTAGCATTGACACATCAATGGCACTTCCTAGCATAAACCCCACAATTTTCAAATACCAAAGTTTACAATTTTCCTTAATCCTACCATTTCATTACCTTCATTTATCAACCCAATGTCAATTCAAACTAAATAAATCTCAAATGACCATAATTTAATATTACACACACTAATTTCACTCTCTAGCACCAAAACTCTAATTTTCCCATGAACCCTAATCTCCCATAATTAAATCTATACACATTTCATACAATTTCTTTGCCCCCAATCATGTATACTACTTCAACTAAGCTTAATCTCATCATAAATTTCATTCAAAGACATCAAATCCTAACTTTTCTCCAATTTGGCCAAAACCCTAGTTTAGATTCCATACTTATTTTCTTTCATTTTTCTTATGAAATTCATGCTTTCTCATGTAAATTCATCACACCCAAACTTGATTCAAAGCATATTTGGTTAATCAAGCATGAAAGAGAGAGCTTACCTCACTTGATGATTTTTCCTACTTCCAATCTCTTCCAAATCTTGCTCTTCTTGTTTTTAATATCTCAATCAAAGATCTCTTTGAATTTTTCTTTTAGTGGGCTATGGAATTTATGAAGGAAATTGAAGTGAATCAAGACTTGGAAGGGAAAATAATAGTCGAAGAAGATTGGAGAAGAAGAGAAAAGAAAAGAGAGGGAAAGGGAAGATGGGTGGTGGCATTGAAGAAGGGAAAGAAGGAGACTTGTCTTCTTTTATACTTATTTATTCCTTTTTAATTAAATAATTAAGTTTAATTGTCAAAAGTCCATAAGTCATTAATTTTAATTAGGTCAAAAATGGAATTTAAATTCTAGATTTTTGCCTCTTTTATTTTCTTTCCACTCTTACTCTAATTTTTCCCTCAATATTTCTTCATAATTCAATATTTTATTTTCATTTAATTAAATTGACATTTTGGTCAAAAATCAACTCTTAAAGTGAATTGACCAAGCCTCTTATTGGGTCATAATCCCTCTTTTACAATATACCCAGTGAGTCCTTATATTTTTGGGTCACTTGAATTTTTATTGTGTCTATCTCAATTAATTTTCTATTTATTTTTGGTCTTCAAGGTGTCTTTGAATAGTACTAGTCACGGACCAAAAATGGTATTGTTCATAACTCAGAGGTTCGGGGTGTTACAATTCTCCCCTCCTTAAAAATAAATTTCATCCTCGAAATTTACCTGGTCTCAGTCTCTGAATAGCTGTGGGTGCTGTCTTCTCATGTCCTCCTCATACTCCCATGTAGCCTCTGGCCAGAATGATGGTTCCACAGCACTTTCACTAGAGGTATTTGCTTGTTCTTCAGCTACTTCACCTCATGTACCAAGATCTTTATGGGCTCTTCGTCATATGTTAGGTCTGGATTCACTTCAATCTCCTTTACTGGCAAAATGTGAGAGGGGTCTGATCTGTACCTCCTCAACATGGAGACATGGAAGACATTGTGAATCTTTTCCAACTCTGGAGGCAATGCAAGTCTATATGCCAATGGACCCACTATTTCTAGAACCTCATATGGCCTAATGAAGCGAGGAATTAGTTTTCCCTTTCTACCAAACCTCATGATCCTCTTCCATGGGGAAACTTTCAAGAACACCTTGTCACCCACACTGTACCGAATATCTCTTCTCTTTATGTCAATGTAGGACTTCTATCTATCCGTTGCAACTTTGAGTCTGTCTCTAATGAGCTTAACCTTTTCTTTCATCTGCTGCACTAATTCTGGGCCAATCAACTTCCTCTCACCCACTTCATCCCAACACAAGGGAGTTCTACACATTCTGCCATAAAGTGCTTCGTATGGAGGCATCTCGATGCTTGACTGATAACTGTTGTTGTAGGCAAATTCAATTAAAGGCAAGTGTGTGTCCCAACTCCCTTCAAACTCAATCACACAAGCCTAAAGCATATCCTCCAAAATCTGAATGATCCTTTCAGATTGGCCGTCTGTCTGTGGATGGAATGCTGTACTGAAGTTTAATATAGTTTCTAGGGCTTTTTGGAGACTACCCCAAAATCTAGAAGTGAACCTTGGGTCTCTGTCCGACATAATAGACACTGGCACTCCATGTAACCTCACAACATCATCGCCAATCTTTCCAGGCTGTAATTCATCCCCACTGGCAAAAAGTGTGCAGACATTGTCAATCTATCAACAATAACCCAAACTGCATCATGATTCTTTTGTGTACGTGGAAGTCCTGTCACGAAATCCATAGTGATTCTTTCCCATTTCCACTCGGGAATTGGCAATGGCTGTAGCAACCCTGCAGGCACTTGGTGTTCTGCCTTTACTTACTGACAAGTTAGGCATTTGGCAACATTTTCTGCAATGTCTTTCTTCATTCCTCTCCACCAATAGTGCTCTTTCACACTTCTGTACATTATGGTTCCACCAGGGTGCATTGTAAAAGGTGAATCATGTGCTTCCTTTAAAATGGTCTGCCTCAGTTCAACATTCTCAAGAATGCACATTTTGCCCTTATATAATAACAAGCTCTCATCATTTACTGATAATTCTGGTTTCTTGCCATCCCGAGCCTCTTCCATCAACTTCACATACTTATCATCCTTCTGTGCAACTGTTTTAATTTGTTCTGTCAGCATTGGCTTCACTTGCCAAGTAGCTACCATCGGCCCATCTTCATTAATCTCCAAATTAGCATGCAATGCTCTTAATTCATGCACCATGGACAAAGGAGAAACCCTCAAACCAACCATAGCCTTGTTGTTAGTGGTATGCCCTAGAGCATATCATTTAGTATGTATCTTGTACATGTTTTTATTAATAAAAGGCATTTCCACTTTTTCGTTTACATAATATATTTATGTGTAATAGAAAAGGTCCATTAATATTTTGTTAGAAATTCTATTCTTAAGTTGTTAAGAATATGAGTGATAGTATTTCTAGTACAAAGTATCATAAATAGGTTCACAATCGAGGATACTTCACAATAAGGACATGACTTATCCAGAAAGATTATATTCATGTTTGTTTCCAATTTATTTATATGAGATATAAATAAGATGGAATGGTGAGTCTCATGCCATATGACAAATATGATAGGCACTTATACATGATAAGTAGGTCGAACCAGTGACGCTTATGACAAGCACATGGAGTTTACTCTTGTCAATGCATTGTCATAAATCATATCAATGCATATAATCTTTAGACCTGAGATAGCACAATTATCTTATATATAGGTGGTTTGAGTTTGATACTGCTTTCATACTTGTACTGTGTATGGGTATATGGGCATGTGTTGGCTCCTACTAGTTATATATGGAGGTGGGTGTTGATCAAGATAGAATCTGTTCCTCTGCGTAAATAGAGATAAAGTCCTATGTTCATTTAATTGTTCTTGATGTTTCAAGTTCCTGGCCAGGATAGATAGATTTATTCAGAAAGAGTTTCTGATGAGAAAATCTTTTTAATCAAGAACTGGTATTAAAAGAGAACATAATATTCATAGCAAATGGAGTTTGACAAAAACTATGATTCCAACTTAAGTTGAGATTTTGTAACAGAGAGATTCTAGTGCATGGTAACATATAATTATAGGTTCATTTAAGGTAAACCTTATTACTAATTGGGTAGCCATGGCATGCTATGCTAAGTGTTAACTATGGTCTATGAGGTGCATAAAATGATTTAGAGAAATCATTTATGGTAAGAAAGAGTTCTGATGATATTAAGAGTTGATATCATATCTCATTGCCAATTAGTGATGAGCCTAGTAACCCACACACATACACAACTAATCACCTAATTAAATATGATTTAATTAATTAATTAATTAATTAGGTTTGGTTTGCAATTAGATTGCAAAGTCCCTAGCATGACTTGAAACCAAATCTAGATTATTGGATGTATAGTATAAGTTAAATTTATATTTAAAATATTTAAATATGAATTTAATTAATGAGAAATTAATTAATAAAGATTAATTAATTAATTAATTTATATTTGATATAAATTGATTAGAAGAAGAGAAATAATTATTTTGGGTTGAGAACTCAAAATTAAGACACAAAGGCATTTTGATCATTTCACAGGGTGACATGTGGCACCATGAGATGGTGACACATGGCACTACACATAAGCTTGCCAAATGTTTTTTTAAAATCATGTAAGATGATTAAAATTAAGATTAAATATAGGTTTGACACTTGGCATAATGTGATTAGGTCAATTAAACCTAGAACCAATCAGAGGGTGACATGTGGCAAGGGTTTTATGTGTTAACCTACCTATATAAGTGTTGTTATGAAAGGAAAATAACAAAATCAGCAGCTATTTTCTTTGGTGCCGCCACCCAAGAGGCTCTCCCTTCTCTTCATCTTCTTCTGTTATCTATTCCAACAGATTAGCAAACAATCTCTTGAATTCAAAATACTAGAAATTGTTTCTAGTGTCCTGTTTACATCTTTAATCTCTTAAAAGGAAAAACTTGATTTTCTAATTAATAGAAAAAGCTTTAGAAGTTGTTCAAGGCCTTCCATAGGTGAACTTGGTGTGGACAAGCTAGAGGGACAACATCTGGTGTCCTGAAGACGCATCCGAAAGGCACAAATACAATGCAGTGCATCAAGAGGTTAGTGTATTTGTTCTTGATCTAATCTAGGGTTCTAAAATTAATCTGATTAATTTCAAAATCTTAAATGGAAAATACAGATCCAAAAACATATTAAAAGTGTTTTAATATGTTGTTTATCATTGAAATCAAATAGATAAAAATAAATCTTGCATGATGCATGTGACCCTAGATGAAAATTTTTGAATTCAATGGTATAAACTTCTGTTTTTCATGCTTCCGCTCCTTTAATTGGTATCAGAGCCACTATATTTGCCATTTAGATTGTTAATTATATGATTTAATTGTTTTTTTTTATCATGAGATGATTTATCCATTGCTGGTTGCAATGGATGTGTGGCGGCATGCTTGATGAACTCCAACATGGCGCGCATGGTTTGGGCTTCATGGGTGGTGCAAGGTTTGGCTTTTTAATTCTGCAATTGTTGTATGATCTAAGGCTTATCCTATGACTAATTAAAGTGTTTAATTAGTAGTTTTAATCACACAATTAAATTTTGATTCAAATTAGAATTTTAAAAATTGTTTGAATGTGATTCAAATCTGAATTTTTAAAAGTTGTTTGAATGTAATTCAAATCTGAAATTTTAAAGTTGTTTGAATCATATTTAAATCTAATTTTTTAAAGTTACTTGAATTATATTCAAATCTGAATTTTTAAAATTGTTTGAATGTGATTCAAATCTGATTTTTAAAAATTGTTTGAATGTGATTCAAATATGAATTTTTAAGGTTGTTTGAATGTGATTCAAATCTGAATTTTTATATTTATTTGAATGAGATTCAAATCTGAATTTTTAAATTTGTTTGAATCATATTCAAATCTGGATTTTTAAGTTGAATATGAGATATTCAATTTAATTTAAGTATGTACATTTTATTTAATTGTTAAATAGTGATATGCATGATGGATGATCATGGACTATAAAAGACCAATATGATTGGATTTATTTCTTTTATGTTTCTTTGAGATTGTAAATTAATTAATTTATTTTAATTTATTTTGCGCATGTATTATTAAGGTTGTAATAATTTTGGGTTGCAATTTTAATTATTTAAGTTCTTATAAATTCGCCTTGATATGCCAAGTATTACTATGTAATATTGGATTGCAAGAACTTCAAGGAGGTCAAGAGCATTGGTGGGACCAGTGGGAGGAATTCAAGATCAAGTGTTAATTATGTACTCCTTCAGCAACTCTTGTAAAATGAATGAATGAAATGCACCTAGGAATGCCCTGATTCAATTCTTGGTGGCTCAGAATTGAATCCCTTATAAAGTCCATGATCATACCATATTTACTGCTTATCCATGAATACATGAGATATAAGGGAATGTACGCTATTATATGATATATGCATGCTAAATGGAAAATGTGTAAAGTGAGACCTTAATAGTAATTAGGATGACCATAAAATCTTCCAAACAAATGATTAAGTTAGAAATGCTATAATTAAAGTAATTATAACATGGGCCCTCCATTAGGCCAATTATTTTAAGAAATTTTAAATAGTTGCATAAGATGCAATTAATTTAAGAGATTTTCTTAGATGTTATAAATATGTAAATGGTTTGGTGGCCAATTTTGGATGTACCTGAGGATATTAAAATTATTTGCTTAATTACTGGCTCAATGGGATCAACTTAAATAATGCAAGATAAGTCAATAATGGATGTACCTGAGATTTTGAGCATTAGGGGCTAGGTAAAGGATTGAACCTCACATGAGATGTGATGGGCAAGGAGTTGGTCACTTATAGTTTATTGTAATTCCAATAACGGATGTACCTGAGGATGATCAATAGAATTATAAGAATTCAATCACCCACTAGAAATCCATCCAACTAGGATTTTCGTTTTCTACTTTGGAAGTGTAGGATTGGCTAAGTTAGTAGGAGGACCAATTTGATTAAAAAACCATGATCATTTTGGTTAATTACATGATATATTTACTAATTAATATGGTTATTTTCTGCAGTTAATTTTCTGATAATAATGAGCACAGAACAACCACCACCATCTAATATCCTTGCAAGCATACTTGATCGCAATAGGTTGACAGGACCTAATCTATCTGATTGGCTAAGAAATTTGAAATTTGTCCTGAACCTTGAACATATAGGATATGTTCTAGATTCAAATGTTCCTGGTCCCTTACCTCCAGAGGCCACTCAAGAGGAACATGAAACTTCGGACAAGTAGAAGGAGCATGATATGAGAGCTAAGTGTTACATGCTTACTTCCATGAATAATGAGTTACAGAACCAGCATGAGAACATGCAGAGTGCAAGTGAGATCCTACTTCACCTACAAGAGTTGTATGGTGAGCATAGCAGGAATGCTAGGTATGAGATATCTAGGCAGTTGTTTAGCATGAGGATGTCTGAGGGACAGAATGTTGGGGATCATGTCCACAAGATGATTTGGTTGATTGAGCAGCTGAAACATCTTGACTTCAACATGGATTTCCAACTACAGACAGATTTAATCCTTCAGTCCCTTCCTGAGTCTTTTGGGAATTTTGTGACAAATTTTCATATGACTAAATAGAATGTACCTTAGCTAGTTTATTCAATATGCTGGTTATTGCCCAAAAGAATATGTCAGGCAATAAAGGAAAAGAGGTAGCTTTGATTGCATCTTCTTCTACTAAAAAGTCCAACAAGAAGAAGGGCAATAAGAAAAAGAAATCTCAGATTCCTGGTCCTTCCAAGAAAATAGTTAAACAAAAAGGGAAGACTAAAGCTGATGGAGGCAAAGGAAAGTGTTTCCACTGCCAGAAGGATGGGCAATGGAAAAGGAACTGCCCAGAGTATCTTACTTCTCTGAAGGACAAGAAGGATATACCTTTGGAAGGTATGTCCATATCTTGTTATTTAGATTCTAATGACACTCATAGTTCATCTATAGCTTGGGTTTTAGATACTGGTGCCAGTTCTCACATTTCTAATGATATGCAGGAACTAGCAAATAGTAGCAACTTACATTCTCGAGATGCTAGACTCCGAATTGGCAATGGCTCAACTGTTGAAGCTTTAGCCATAGGATCTAAATCTTTTTACATGTCTGGACATGTTTTGTGTTTGGATAATATTTTATATGTACCTGATGCTTTTAAGAACATCATTTCTATGTCTAGTTTGACTAGAAAAGGCTATGAATTTCAATTCACAGATGATGTTTGCAATATTTATTTTGGAAATAAATATGTTGGTTCGGGTTATATGAATGATGGTCTTTATTATTTGGATAAAAATGACAAACACAAAATGAATGCAAGTGATCTAAATGAATGCAATTCCATGGTGAAAACTAACTCAAGTTCAAAATATATTTTGCACTTAATGTTATGTCATGTTGCAGAAGATAGGATTGCAAAACTGGAGAAAATGGGGATTCTATCCTCATTGGGCTCTGTGCCTACTCCAACTTGTGAATCTTGCCTTCAGGGAAAAATGACTAGATCACCCTTTGCTGGACAAGGGCTAAGGGCTGAAAATATTTTGGAGCTAATACATAGTGATGTATGTGGTCCATTTAAGGAAATGGCTAAAGGCGGTTTTCATTACTTTATTACCTTTACTGATGATAAATCAAGGTTTAGGTATTTGTATTTGATGAAATACAAACATGAATCCTTTGAAAAGTTCAAAGAATTTAAATCTGAAGTAGAAAATCAAACAAGAAAGAGTATTAAAGCACTTCGATCAGATCGCAGAGGTGAATATTTTAGTACTGAATTTGATGAATACTTGAGAGAGCACGGCATTGTTTCCTAGCTAATTCCTCTAAGAATGCGATAGCTAAATGGTGTATCTGAAAGGAGAAATCGTACCCTATTGGATATGGTACGTAGTATGATAAGCTACACTGAAATGCCAATCTCCTTTTAGGGATTTGCATTAGGATCAGCTTTGTATATTCTAAATAGGATTCCAACAAAATCAGTTTCTTCCACACCTTATGAGATATGGCATGGAAGAAAACCAAGTCTTAAGCATGTTAAGATTTGGGGTTGTCCAGCTTATATCAAAAAGCTGAACACTAATAAATTGGAAACCAGATCAGAAAAGGGTCAATTTGTTGGATATCCAAAAGATAGTTTTGGATATTATTTTTATTTGCCTACTTCACAAAAGGTTGTGATAAGTAGAGATGCTACATTTCTTGAACAATAGTTTGTTCAAGAAGGAGGCAAAGGAAGGCAAATATGGTTAGAATTGGAGAATTCTGACCAACCAACAAATCAGATGGATATAGATCCATCTAGTCAACCTACACCCATTGATGAAACATCTATAGCTATTCCTCGTAGAACAACCAGGGTATCTCACCCACCAGTGAGTTTCCTTCATGAAGAAGAACAAGAGTTGTTTACTCATGAAGAAGTAGATCATGGAGATGATCCACTTACCTATGAAGAAGCTATATCAGATATAGACTCTTCAAAATGGATTGATGCTATGAAATCTGAAATTGATTCCATGTATAAGAATCAAGTTTGGGATCTTGTTGACCCACCTGAAGGTATTGTACCTATAGGGAACAAATGGGTTTTCAAGAAGAAAATTAGTTCTAATGGAAAGGTAGAAACCTATAAGGCAAGCCTAGTAGCAAACGGTTTCGCCAAAGGCGAGGAATCGACTATGAGGAGACTTTCTTGCCTGTTGCCATGCTTAAATCAATTAGGATTCTATTAGCAATAGGTGCATACTATGATTATGAGATTTGGCAGATGGATGTCAAAATAGCTTTTCTCAATCGATACATTGAAGAAAACATTTTCATGGAACAACCTAGGGGTTTTGAATCCCAAGATGGTTCCAAGGTATGCAAGCTAAAGTGATCCATTTATGGGTTGAAGCAAGCTTCGAGGAGTTGGAACATCCCTTTTGATGAAGCCATTAAATCATTTGGTTTTATAAAAAATGAGGATGAGCCATGTGTATATAAAAAGGTTATGACAGTGCTATCATTTTCCTTGTCTTTTATGTGGTTGATATACTGTTGATGAGTAATGACACAGGTATGTTGAAAACTGTAAAGGTATGGTTGTCAAATATATTCTCCATGAAAGACTTAGGGGAGGCAACCTATATTCTTGGGATTTGCATTTATAGAGATAGAGCGAAAAGAATAATTGGTTTATCCCAAAGTCTATACTTTGATCCCAAGAGAGGATTGTTACCAGTGAGACATGGTATCCACCTTTCTAAAGAGATGTCTCCAAAGACACCTGAAGAAAGAGATAAGATGGCCAGGATTCCATATGCTTCGGCTATTAGAAGTTTAATGTATGCAATGTTGTGTACTAGGCCGGATATCGCATATGATGTTAGTTTGACTAGCAGCTATCAATCCAATCTAGGTTTGGAACACTGGATAGCTGTCAAGAATATCCTTAAGTACTTGAGAAGAACTAAGGATTCATTCTTGATCTATGGAGGTGGAGACATACAATTGGATGTTTATATTGATTCTGATTTCCAATCAGATATCGATGATAGAAAGTCTACCTCTGGGTATGTGTTCATTTGTAATGGAGGTGCAGTCAGTTGGAAGATTTCCAAACAGAGCACCACTGCAGATTCCATTACCGAGGCTGAGTATATTGCTGCATCAGATGCTGCAAAGGAAGCTGTTTGGATAAAGAAGTTTGTGACAGAACTTGCAGTAGTTCCTTCCATTGAGTCAGCAGTTCCATTACACCGTGACAACAATGGAGCAGTCATATAGGCTAAGGAACCAAGGTCTCGCTAAAAATCCAAACACATAGAAAGGCGCTACCACATTATCAGAGAAATAGTTGGACGAGGAGATGTAGCCATGCAGAAAATAGCATCAGTTGAAAATCAAGCTGATCCATTCTCTAAGCTTATGTCACAGACTTACTTAGACCAATATCTTTAGAAGATGGGTCTAAGATATTGTAATGAATGGCTCTAGTGCTAGTGGGATATTATTAGTAGTATGCCTTAGAGTATATCATTTAGTATGTATCTTGTACATGTTTTTATTAATAAAAGGCATTTCCACTTTTCCATTAACATAATATATTTATGTGTAATAGAAAAGGTCCATTGATATTTTTTTAGAAATTCTATTCTTAAGTTGTTAAGAATATGAGTGACAGTATTTCTAGTACAAAGTATCATAAATAGGTTCACAATCGAGGATACTTCATAATAAGGACATGACTTATCCAGAAAGATTGTATTCATGTTTGTTCCCAAGTTATTTATATGAGATATAAATAAGATGGAATTGTGAGTCTCATGCCATATGACAAACATGATAGGCACTTATACATGATAAGTAGGCCGAACCAGTGACGCTTATGACAAGCACATGGAGTTTACTCTTGTCAATGCATTGTCATAAATCATATCAGTGCATATAATCTTTAGAACTGAGATAGCACAGTTATCTTGTATATAGGTGGTTTGAGTTTGATACTACTTTCATACTTGTATTGTGTATGGGTATATGGGCATGTGTTGGCTCCTACTAGTTATATATGGAGGTAGGTGTTGATCAAGATGGAATCTGTTCCTCTAAGTAAATAGAGATAAAATCCTATGTTCATTTAATTGCTCTTGATGTTTCAAGTTCTGGCGTAACAGAAAGATTTATTCAGAAAGAGTTTCTGATGAGAAAATCTTTTTAATCAAGAACTGAAATTAAAAAAGAACATAATATTCATAGCAAATGGAGTTTGACATAAACCATGACTCCAGCATAAGTTGGGATTTTGTAACAGAGTGATTCTAGTGCATGGTAACATATGATTATAGGTTCATTTAAGGTATACCTTATTACTAATTGGGTGGCCATGGCATGCTATGCTAGGTGTTAACCATGGTATATGAGGTGCATAAAATGGTTTAGAGAAATCATTTATGATAAGAAAGAGTTCTGATGATATTAAGAGTTGATATCATATCTGATTGCCAATTAGTGATGAGCCTAGTAAGTCACACACATACACAAGTAATCACCTAATTAAATATAATTTAATTAATTAATTAAAGAGTTTAATTAATTAATTAAATAGGTTTGGTTTGCAATTAGATTGCAAAATCCCTAGCATGGCTTGAAACCAAATCTAGATTATATTATGTATAGTATAAGTTAAATTTATATTCAAAGTGTTTAAATATGAATTTAATTAATGAGAAATTAATTAATAAAGATTAATTAATTAATTTATATTTGATATAAATTGATTAGAAGAAGAGAAATAATTATTTTGGGTTGAGAACTCAAAATTATGATACAGGGGCATTTTGATCATTTCACAAGGTGACATGTGGCACCATGAGATGGTGACAGATGGCACTACACATAAGCTTGCCAAATGTTTTTTTTAAACCATGTAAGATGATTAAAATTAAGATTAAATATAGGTTTGACACTTAGCACAATGTGATTGGGTCAATTAAACCTAGAACTAATCAGAGAGTGACATGTGGTAAGGGTTTTATGTGTTGACTTACCTATATAAGTGTTGTTATGAAAAGAAAACAACACAACCAGCAGCTATTTTCTTTGGTGCCACCACCCAAGAGGCTCTCCCTTCTCTTCATCTTCTTCTCTCATCTATTCCAAGAGATTAGCAAACAATCTCTTGAATTGAAAATACTAGAAATTGTTTCTAATGTCCTGTTTACATTTTTAATCTCTTAGAAGGCAAAACTTGATTTTCTAATTAATAGAAAAAGCTTTAGAAGCTGTTCAAGTGCTGCCATAGATGAACTTGGTATGGACAAGCTAGAGGGACAATATCTGGTGTCCTGAAAACGCATCCGAAAGGCACAAATACACTGCAGTGCATCAAGAGGTTAGTGTATTTGTTCTTGATCGAATCTAGGGTTCTAAAATTAATCTGATTAATTTTAAAATCTTAAATGGCAAATACAGATCCAAAAACATATTAAAAGTGTTTTAATATGTTGTTTATCATTGAAATCAAATAGATAAAAATAAATCTTGCATGATGCATGTGACCCTAGATGAAAATTTTTGAATTCAATGGTATAAACTTGTGTTTTTCATGCTTCCGCTCCTTCACTTGCGACTTAAAGCATTAGCTACAACATTTGCCTTTCCAGGCTAATAGTCTGTCAAGCAATCATAATCTTTTATCAGCTCTAACCATCTCCTCTGCCTCAAATTTAACTCCTTTTGTGTGCCCAAGTATTTCAAACTTTTATGATCTGTGTATATATAACATCTCTCTCCATACAAGTAATGTCTCCAGATCTTTAAGGCAAAGATAATGGCTGCTACCTCCAAGTCATATGTAGGATAATTCCTCTCATGCGGTTTAAGCTGGCGTGAAGCATCGGCAATGACGTTTCTATCTTGCATCAACACACAGCCTAATCCGTTATGAGAAGCATCACTGTATATGGTATACTTCTTACCCAAAGTGAGCAAGGTTAAGACTGGGGCTTCAGTTAAACGCCTCTTTAACTCATCAAAACTTTTCTGGCATCGATCAGTCCACTGAAATTTTACATCCTTCCTAAGTAGCTTGGTCAGTGGAGATGCTAGTATGGAGAATCCCTTCACAAACATTCAGTAATACCCGGCCAAACCAAGGAAACTCCGAACTTTCATGGCATTTTTGGGTGGCTTCTAATTAAGAATGGCTTCAAGTTCGCTAGGATCCACCTGGATATCTTCTGCAGATACAATATGCCCCAAAAATGAAATCTCCTTTAGCCAAAACTCACATTTCGACTGTTTGGCATACAGTTACTTCTCCCTCAAAGTCTGTAATACTATCCTCAAGTGCTTGTCGTGTTACTCTGCATTCTTTGAGTACACCAAAATATCATCAATGAACACCACAACAAACTGGTCCAAATATAGCATGAAGATAGTGTTCATCAGGCCCATAAAAGTAGCTGGAGCATTAGTCAACCCGAATGGCATTACTAAGAACTCATAGTGGCCATACCGAGTCCTAAAAGCAGTTTTAGGAATACTTTGCTCCTGCACCCTCAACTGGTAGTAGCCCGATCTCAAGTGAATTTTGGAGAATACAGTTGCATCCTTCAACTGATCAAACAAATCATCGATCCATGGCAGAGGATATCTATTCTTTATGGTCACCTTATTCAACTGTCTGTAGTCTATGCATAGGCGGAGAGTACCATCCTTTTTCTTCACAAATAATACTGGTGCTCCCCAAGGTGACACGCTAGGGTGGATGAAACCCTTATCTAACAATTCCTGTAATTACACCTTCAACTCTTTCAACTTAGCAGGTGCCATCCTATAGGGAGTGATGGAGATTGGCTCAACACTAGGCATAGTCTCAATTTCAAACTACACCTCTCTTTCCGGAGGCAATCTCGACAATTCTTCTGGAAAGACATCTGAAAAATCCCATACCGTGGGAATATCTTTAAGATCTGGACTCCCCACTTGGGTGTCTATCAAATGAGCAAGATAAGCTTCACATCCATTTCTAATCATCTTTCTAACAAGTGCAGCTAAAATAATGTTGGATGGTAATAACTGCCTCTCCCCATGTATCACTACGTCTGCATACTCGGGAAGACCAAAAGTGATTGTCTTCAGTCTATAGTCGATCATGGCATGATGCCTGGCTAACCAATCCATGCCCAAGATGATATGATAATCTTGGAAGGGCATGTTAATTAAGTCTGACAGGAATGTATATCCTTGGATCACCAAAAAACAATCCTTATACAATTTGTTCACCCTAACCTCTTATCCTAAAGGACTAGTCACTAGCACATCATAATCCAATTTCACACAAGGAATAGCAACAGAGCATGCAATACTAGCACTAGCATAAGAATGTGTAGAACTGTGGTCAAACAAAGACATATACATCTCTATCAAAAATGGAGAAAGTACCAGCCACAACTTCTGATGTCTCAGCTTCATCCCTCTGGCACATGGTGTACACTCGATCGTGCAAGACTCTACTGGTTGGCTCAGAACACCCCTATGTTCGCTAGTGCGTCTCTGCTCGTGATGATCTATCCGCATACCTAGGATGCTTGGAATTATATTTAAATATTAGTGTGGAGATATAAGGTAGTGAAATACAATAGAGGAAAATACAAGAAAAACAAAGGAAAAATAATAGCAATGAAATGAAACTAAGTTAAACGAGCCAGCACCGCAGCGATGGGTGACCGCACGGGGAAGTTACGGCGCAGGCAATAACCGACCCCAAGACTGTAGGGAACCCTCAGAATTTAGTTTCGAGACATAAGTAAAGACTTATTGAAGTATAAATGTCATTAGAAATATCAAAAAAAAATTAATTAATTAGTACAAAGAAAAATGAGAAATCGAGAAAACGATAAAACTCGGTGTTACCGAAAAATTGGGAATACAACCCAAATAGGGGCATTGTGGTTATTTAACACCTAGAGTTGGCTTTTGACCTAAATTTCAATGAAAAATAAATGGTATTACATTTGGGAAAATCAAATGAAAAATGAAATTAAAGATAAAATGTAAATTAAGAGAAATTAAGGTTAAAATTGCAATTTTTGAAACCTTAGATTATAATATCATTAATCTAGGTTTAGTGGAGGACTGAGTGGATACATTAGTACTTAAAATGAGGGCATAATCTTCCACTCACTTCATCATCCTCACCAAGCTCTCCCATGGCCGAAAAAGGTGTCCCAACTTTCCTCCATAGAAACCACCCATGCAAGCTTGAGATCACCTTCATTTCAAGCTAAATTCTTGAACTTCCTTCATTAATCTTTGCCTACACACCTTCGGCAGCAATAAGGGAGCAAGAAAGATAAGTTTTGGTGGAGTTTTGAAGAAGTCCAAAAGAGGTAAGTGGTTATTTTCAATTCTTGTTTCATTAAAAGTGTAACTAAGGTAGTGGGTAGTTGAATTATGAAAGAATTTTTTAGGTTTGATAAATTGTTGGTGATGGAGCATTTTGGCAGCTATGGAACTTCATCATGTACAGCTTGTCTTTGCATGTAAATGGTTGTTGAGTTGTTAAATTAAGTGTTTAAATGTATTGGAGTTGGTTTTCATGTATAAAGTTTGATTTGTAAGCTTGAAAAGTAAAAATGGAAGTTGATGTGTATGTGTAATTTTTGGGTAGCCTCAAAATGGAAATTGGAAAGGTTCAAATTCATGAAATGTTGTTGAAATATTGTACAAAAGAATGGCAGCATATATGTGTGTGGAATAGTAGTGATATGTATGTAATTTGATGATGGAAGTTTGTGTGATAATTAGAAGTATTTATGTGTATATATTGTTGGGATTGAACTTGTGAATTGTGACTGCATTTGGTGTATTTTGAAAGTGGTTATATTCTATCCAAGTTGACCTATAATGTAGAGAATTGAATGGTTTTGGTTAGTGCCAAATGCAGAATGGTATGGAGAAGTGAGGAGGTAGTTGGTGAATGTGTGTTGGTTTGGTGTTTGGAAAGCATGTAGAAGGCAATGTGCAAATGGACTTATAACCCTAAGTGTGTGACTCCAATTGGTACGAGGCCAATTGGGGTTGAAACTAGGCTCAAAATGTGCCAACTTTCATGAAGAAAGCCTACCTAAATTCTATCCAGAAAGTAACTTGAAAAATGACCAAATCTGGATTAGTGACTTGAAAGCCTGAAAATTGACCATTTGGGTTGCAGTTAGTGTTTTGAACATAACTTACTCAAAACAGGTCCAAATGACCTGAAATGTTTACCATGAATAGTATAGACATAGATCTACAATTCTTATGAAGACACAAAAGCCCAAAAATGGCCAGAACCAAGCCAAATAGCTTGCACAAGTTTAGGTACCAAAACTGGCTGAACCAAAAGTGACCTAAAAATGACCTAAGCCTACCATTTTAGTGCATTCTGTCCAGAATTGGTAAATTGATCATATCTTGGTCTACACAACTCAGAATGACCTGAAATTTTGCCCCGCGTGCAATAAGACATAGACCTACAAGTTTATAGTTTAGACCAAAACCTGAAAACCGAGGGAACTAGGTCGTCCGCTAGGTCAAAATAGTATATTGAAATCCGGTAAATTGCAATAAAATGCAATACACTTGGAAATAAAATTGGTAACATATACCAACACTAAAGGGCTATAAAATGTAACATATTGGTAACATTAGAATTAACTCACTTAGAGTGCATCAAGGGTCAACATTATAGGTTGACTAATGAAATGAATTGAAGGGAATAGTACCAAGAAAATTTAAATATTGGATTTTATTGTTAGAAACAAATTCATTGAGTACTGAAACACTTTAAATTGTGTGTTTTAGTTAAAAAGGATATTGAGAAGCATAAGGAAAACTGAGTCAGGGCTAAGAGGCATATATCCGAGGTCTATGCACAATACTTTTTATATTCATAGCTTTTACCAGAAAATTTTTTTGGAGAATTGAGTTATGAATAATTTTTTATTATTTTAACCTCGGGAATTGTATTTGGAAATTATTGTGTTACCTACTTTGCAAATGGAAATTTTGAGATAAAATGTGATTTGTGGTTTGTATGAATTATTGTGATTTGGAATTGTTTTGATTCACACTTGGCATGACAATGTTACTATGTTCCTCCTCCATTTATGGGGTGAGTGTGATTATATTCCTCCCTCTTTGACTTGCCAGTCTGAGGTGAGTGTGGATGAGTACTCATTATCTAGCTAGCTACCTCCCTTATTGATTTCGATTATTGGGGTGAGTGTGCCTTGTCGTGGTGTTCAACACGGCATATTTGGAAAATTTTGTGTCATGACCTAAATTGTGTTATTGATTGGCAATACTGTGTTATTCAATTGTTTGATCAAATTTGTGTTATATGAGCTTTAAAAAATTATGAATTGTTTGAATTGTAAATTGTCAATAAAAGTTTTATATACAATATTTTAAATTGTTATTGTGCACCACTGAGTAAATTTTACTCAGCGATAGCTTTTTCATTGCTGTCACAGGTAGACAGACGGACAGAGCAGCAGAGTAGGCTGCTTGTGCTACATTTTGAGATTTCACTGGGTATATTGAGTATACCATATTGTGTAGTTTTTGTTGTAATGTATGTGCACTGTATATATATATTGTACTTGGTCTTGAGTAGTTGTAAACTAAAATAGTAAATTATTTTGGCTTGTAAAAATATTGTGACATATTTATCTTATCTCAGTTTTTGGAAACACTGGAAAAATTGATTGTTGAACTGAATTGACAAATGTTGAGAAATTTATTGTGTTGAACAAATTTATTGGAGTTTGGGATTGTAGAAATATATTGGAAGTGCCTTTTTACAGGTTTTTGAAGAACTGTTTTATTCAAAATACAGATGGCAGCTTGCTAAAATTTTTACAGAAATTATTAATACTTTAAATTATTATTTGGTTTCACTTCAGCAAAAAAAAATTTTTTAATACCTGTCAATAGTGCTCACCACTATAAAAAGAAATAAGAAAATGTTTAAAATCCTTTGTAGTGTATTTAATGAGTTATCAGTAGGTGAAGTACGATAATTCATTAAGTGTACTACGGGATCATGTTACATCTTACGGAGGAGTAGGGTGTGACAGGCTCATTGTGCCCTGGCTACCAGAAGTGTTACCTCTACCCCTGCCTCTGCCTCTACTAGTTGTCTGTTGTCCTCTGGAAGCAGAACCTTGAACAGATCCCTCAGTGGTAGTAGGAGGCCCAGATCTGCGGGCACTAGTGCAATCTCTAGCAAAATGCCCACTTCCACCACAGTTGTAACAGGCTCCTATGGCCTTATAACATACTCCTCCATGAGTCCTGCCACAAGTCTCACAAGCACGGGTAGGAAAGGAACCCCTAGATGTCTGCTGTCCAAATCTAGGTGGCCTCTGCCCTGAGAATCTTCCCCTACTAGATCCTCTATTATTTGGTCCCCTAAAGCTCTTCCTCTTACCTGAATTGTTACTTAGACTCTGACCTGTAGGCTTACTGCTCTTCTCTTTTTCAGTGGTTACCTTCTCAGATGCCCCTTCCAGTTCTATCCTTTCCAATTCAAGGGCCTATGATATCAACCCAAAGAAGTTGTCATGTCGAAACCCAACCACTTGCAATCTCAATCTAGGCCTCAAATCAGCCACAAACTGTTTGCATATGTTTCTACTGGTAGTGAGTAGGCTTCCAGCATAGTGGCTGAGGCGAGAAAAGTCTCTCTCATACTCGGCTACTGTCTTGTTCCCTTACTTCAAACTAAAAAACTCCTGTAGCTTCATATCCACATAGGTATCAGGAACATACTTCTGTCTAAACTCCCTTAGAAAGTCATCCCATGTCAACATAGGGGCTCAACCAAACTGTGAGGAATGGTCTTCCACCACTCATATGCATATCCATGCAGTAGAGAGACCGAGTATTCAAACTTCAAATCATCAGTGCAGTGCAGTTTCTTAAATACCCTTTCCATCCGTTCTAACCATTGCTCAGCTTTCAATGGCTCTACTGTACCCTTGAACTCTGTTGCCCCATACTTCATTAACTTGTCATGTTGCCTGGCTGGGGATGGTGGTTGCACTGGAGGTGCTTGCACAGGAGCTTCGACTGGTATATTGCTAGCCATTTGCTGAAATATTGTAGCCATCTGCTGAGCGGACTGAGCAGGAAACTGCATAGGTGGGATGGGTGCAGCCGATCCACTGGCATTCTGAGGAGCTGGGGCTTCCCCCTGTACCTCAGCTACTACTGATTGCTCTACTATGTGATCCTCCTCTTCCATACTGAATCACAAAGAATTCTACTCCTTGGAAAACCAACACAAGGAGATTTCACTCCATTAGTTTGTATTTATGATGTAATGCACTATATGTATCAATTAATAACAGTTGAGCAGTTGTACTTATCAAAAATTTTCAAACATGCAATTTCAAAACTTGTATAAAAACCAAAGCTCTGATACCACTAAAAAATGTCACACCTTATCCCTTGTAAGGCATGACATATTCCCGTAGCATACCTAATGAATTACCGAACTCCACCAACAGATAACCCATTAGTTATGCTACAAAGGATTTTAAAACAAACCATAGCTTTTTATCTTATTAAATCTTTTACGAAAAACTGCATGAGAATAGTTAAAATTCTATGTAAACATTCATTGAAAATAATGATAGACTAAATATTGTAAAAGTTACATTTTCATAAGTCTCAAAATAAAATACAAATAGTTACAAACTCAAAATACTTTAGTAATGTAGTACTTTTTAATACAAACTACTCAATGTCTGTACATCCATACATATAGGTACAAAATACATCCAAATGAATCACAAGGGTATACTTAATGTAAATATCCACAATCAACACCAAAATGCTGCTTCCAAGTCTCTCACTCGGCAGCCTTCTCCTTTCCCTTACCTGCGACAGCATAAATAAGCTATCGCTGAGTATATCACTCAGTGGTGCACAACTAATAACTTTAAAACATAAGGTAAAACACAATTTGTCAAAGCATAATAAATCACATTTTTCTTAAGCATGAAAACTTCACAATAGTTCTAAGTCCATAAGAGCCATTTATTGGAATAACATTTCAAAAGAGAAATCACACTTCATAAATCACAATTTATAAAGCATTAGTGTTGCCAACATCAACACACAGTTTAGGCCATGACACAAAATTTCACGATCAGTATCGTGTTGTACACCATGATAAAGCAATTTCAACCTCACTAACCGTTATTAATGAGGGAAGGGCTAGCTAGCTAATGAGTACTCATGTACTCTTACCCCATTAACCGTTACTAATGGGAGACATAATTAATATCAATTATCAACCCCAAGTAGACGTTACTACTGAGGAGTTCCGAAAGGGACTCTTATGCTAACTGTGGTTTCAAAACAGTTTCCAAAATTTTCCCACTCAACAATCACATTTATAAACCAATGAACACATTTAAATTTATCATAATATCCATATAAAGGTGGCAACACTCAAATTTCTTAAATGCAAGAGAAAAACCATATTTCAGTCAAAGTAAACTTGTTCAAAGCAAACTCCTTCAATTTAACACATTCCAAGCAATTTACAAGTTTAAAAACGAAGAAAAGGTTAGTTGTGCACAAACCTTCAATAATTCTCCTTCCTTGTTACCTACTTCTCCTTGTCCGTTTCAACTTCTTTTTCTACTAAAAATACACAAATAGAATACCTCAATACCAATCTCAATTGCTGCTAATAACTCATTACATGCATGTTTAATGCATCCCAAGTTAGCTTTGAAAATTTTAGAATATTTTGGTTTTGGGACAGCTTGGTGCCCTAATATTTGAACCCAATTTTTACCTAGTTTCGATCATAATTTATTGAAGTGTTCTTTATGAAAATTGTTCATTTAGGTCTTAAATTTATTTTCCTTTTTGAATCGCCTAATTCAGAGCTATGTAGCTCAAGTTATGACCAAAATACAGTTACTGTTCACGTCACTATTCATCCTACAGATTCAGTTTTGGCAGATTTATCGATCCAAATTCGTTCAGCAATTTGATCAAGTTAAGTTCATAATTTGGTCTAATGTTCTTCATACGAAATATACTATTATGTCTTAGGTTTCCATCGATTCAAGGATTGCCTAAATCAGAGTTTTCTAGAGAGAGTTATGGCCATGCAAAATTTACTATTCATATGGTAAATTTGCAGTTCTACAGATTCAGTTATTCAACTTTGCTCAGCAATTTGATTAGCTTAAGTCCATAATTTGGCCTCAAGTTCTTCATATGAAATGTTCTACTATGTCTTAAGTTTCCATCGGATCAAGAATCACCTAAATCAGAGCTTTCTAGAGAGAGTTATGGCCATGCAAAATTTACTGTTCATATGGTCAAATTCTGCAAGTTCCAGAATTTTGTCTCTAAGTTCAAGGCTCATTTCAGATAGCTTAAGTTCATTTTCGGGGCAGGGTATCTTCACAAAAATTCTAGCCCTATGTCTTAAGTTTCATTTCCAATTGGTTTCACACCAATTAGAGTTGTGTAGCTCAATTTATGGGCTGTCAAACACACTGAACTCAGTGTGCAAATTCTGCCCTAGGTTCAAAATTTTCATTTCTTTAATTATTCTCACTAACCAACCTTAATTCACATTTAATGAAGGAATGGAAGCGTGAAAAACACAAGTTTATACCATTGAATTCAAAAATTTTCACCTAGGGTCACATGCATCATGCAAGATTTATTTTTATCTATTTGATTTCAATGATAAACAACATATTAAAACTCTTTTAATATGTTTTTGGATCTGTATTTGCCATTTAAGATTTTAAAATCAATCAGATTAATTTTAGAACCCTAGATTAAATCAAGAACGATTACACTAACCTCTTGATGCACTGCAGCGTGTCTGCGCCTTTGAGATTCATCTTCAGGACACCAGATGTTGTCCCTCTAGCTTGTCCACACCAAGAACACCTATGGCAACCCTTGAACAGTTTCTAAAGCTTTTTCTATTAATTAGAAATTCAAGTTCTGCCTTTTAAGAGATTAGAGATGTAAACAGGACACTAGAAATAATTTCTAATGTTCTTAATTCAAGAGATTGATGGCTAATCTCTTTGAATTGATGAGAGATGAAGAAGAATAGATGAAAAGCCTCAAAGTGGCATGACAAAGGAGAGGAGTGGCTGCTGGTTATTTTTCTTTTCATAACCACACTTAAATAGCTAGGTTAACACACTAAACCCTTGCAACATGTCACCCTTTGATTAGCTCTAGGTTTAAGTGACCCAATCACATTGTGCCAAGTGTCAAACCTATATTTAATCTTGATTTTAATCATCTTACATGATTAAAAAACATTTGGCAAGCTTATGTGTAATCCCATGTGTCACCATTTCATGGTGCCATGTGTCACACTGTGAAATGACCAAAATGCCCCTGTGTCTTAATTTTGAGTTCTTAACCCAAAATAATTATTTTTCTTCTTCTAATTAATTTATATCAAATATAAATTAATTAATTATTCTCTATTAATTAATTTCTCATTAATTAAATTCATATTTAAACACTTTAAATATAAATTTAATTTATACTACACATCCAATAATCTAGATTTGGTTTCAAGTCATGCTAGGGACTTTGCAATTTAATTGCAAACCAAACCTATTTAATTAATCAATTAAACTCTTTAATTAATTAATTAAATCATATTTAAATAGGTGATAACTTGTGTATGTGTGTGACTTACTAGGCTCATCACTAATTGGCAATGAGACATGATATCAACTCTTAATATCATCAGAACTCTTTCTTACCATAAATGATTTCTCTAAATCATTTTATAAACCTCATAGACCATGGTTAACACCTAGCATAGCATGCCATGGCCACCCAATTAGTAATAAGGTTTACCTTAAATGAACCTATAATCATATGTTACCATGCACTAGAATCTCTCTGTTACAAAATCCCAACTCAAGCTGGAGTCATGGTTTATGTCAAACTCCATTTGCTATGAATATTATGTTCTCTTTTAATTCCAGTTCTTGATTAAAAAGATTTTCTCATCAGAAACTCTTTTTCTGAATAAATCTATCTGTCCTGGCCAGGAACTTGAAACATCAAGAACAATTAAATAAACATAGGATTTTATCTCTATTTACTTAGAGGAAAAGATTCCATCTTGATCAACACCTACCTCCATATATAACTAGTAGGAGCCAACACATGCCCATATACCCATACATAGTACAAGTATGAAAGCAGTATCAAACTCAAACTACCTATATACAAGATAACTGTACTATCTCAGGTCTAAAGATTATATGCACTGATATGATTTATGACAAAACATTGACAAGAGTAAACTCCATGTGCTTGTCATAAGTGTCACTGGTTCGGCCTACTTATCATTTATAAGTGCCTATCATTTTTGTTATATGGCATGAGACTCACCATTCCATCTTATTTATGTATCATATAAATAACTTGGGAACAAACAAGAATACAATCTTTCTGGATAAGTCATGTCCTTATTATGAAGTATCCTCGATTGTGAACCTATTTATGATACTTTGTGCTAGAAATATTGTCACTCATATTCTTAACAACTTAAGAATAATATTTCTAACAAAATATCAATGGACCTTTTCTATTACACATAAATATATTATGTAAACGGAAAAGTGGAAATGCCTTTTATTAATAAAAATATGTACAAGATACATACTAAATGATATGCTCTAAGGCATACTACTAACATTTAATTCACCCAAAATGACTATAATTTAGCATTGACACATCAATGGCACTTCCTAGCACAAACTCCACAATTTTCAAACACCAAAGTTTGCAATTTTCCTTAATCCTACCATTTCATTACCTCCATTCATCAACCCAACGTTAATTCAAACTAAATAAACCTTAAATGACCATAATTTAACACTACACACACCAATTTCACTCTCTAGCACCAAAACTTCAATTTTTCCATGAACTCTAATCTCTCATAATTAAATTTATACACATTTCATACAATTTCTTTGCCCTAATTATGTATACTACTTCAACTAAGCTTAATCTCATCATAAATTTCATTCAAAGACATCAAACCCTAACTTTTTTCCAATTTGGCCAAAACCCTAGTTTAGATTCTATACATATTTTCTTTCATTTTCTTATGAAATTTCATGCTTTCTCATGTAAATTCATCACACCTAAACTTGATTCAAAGCATATTTGATTAATTAAGCATGAAAGAGAGAGCTTACCTCACTTGATGATTTTTTTCACTTCCAATCTCTTCTAAATCTTGCTCTTCTTATTGTTAATCTCTCAATCAAAGATCTCTTTTGTAACAGCCCGATCCTTCTCCAGTTAGTATTGTCCGCTTTGGCCCATGGGCCTCACGAATTTGTCCCTTGGGAGGTTTCATTCCCAAAAGCGCGCTGACCAGGTGAGAAAGACTCCCACATATATGGCCCAAATCTTTTCTTCCCATTTCCGATGTGGGACACGAAGTTTCCACCCCAGTGCGTAGCTGGTTGAACAAGCATGTCCCAACCCCATCCCTGGGTCATGACAAGCCCACCAGCTTCCGCCTGGTGCGTCCTCACACCACACACCGTACTAGAGGGAGTCCAGCTCTGATACCAAATTGTAACAGCCCGATCCTTCTCCAGTTAGTATTGTCCGCTTTGGCCCATGGGCCTCACGGATTTGTCCCTTGGGAGGTTTCATTCCCAAAAGCGCGCTGACCAGGTGAGAAAGACTCCCACATATATGGCCCAAATCTTTTCTTCCCATTTCCGATGTGGGACACGAAGTTTCCACCCCAGTGCGTAGCTGGTTGAACAAGCATGTCCCAACCCCATCCCTGGGTCATGACATCTTTGATGTTTTTTTTTAGTGGGCTATGGAATTTATGAAGGACATTAAAGTGAATCAAGATTTGGAAGGGAAAACAATGGTGGAAGAAGATTGGAGAAGAAGAGAAAGAAAAGAGAGGGAGAGGGACAATGGGTGGTGGCATGGAAGCAGGGAAAGAAGGAGACTTATCTTCTTTTAAACTTATTTATTCCTTTTTAATTAAATAATTAAGTTTAATTATTAAAAGCCTATAAGTCATTAATTTTAATTAGGTCAAAAATGGAATTTAAATTTTAGATTTTTGCCTCTTTTATTTTCTTTCCACTTTTACTCTAATTTTTCCCTCAATATTTCTTCATAATTCAATATTTTATTTTCATTTAATTAAATTGACATTTTGATCAAAAATCAACTCTTAAAGTGAATTGACCAAAATGCCCCTTATCGGGTCATAATCCCTCTTTTACAATATACCCAGTGAGTTCTTATATTTTTGGGTCACTTGAATTTTTATTGTGTCTATCTCAATTAATTGTCTATTTATTTTTGGTCCTCAAGGTGTCTTTGAATAGTACTAGTCACAGACCAAAAATGGTACTATTCATAACTCGGAGGCTCAGGGTGTTACACAAGTGTCATGATACTATAATTTTGATGAAGAAACCTTGCCCAAAAAGTGACCACGAGTTGATCTAAAATTTGGTTGAATATGGAATTAGTGCCCTGATTCTGGACAGAATTGACTAAATGAACAGTACGTGTTCAAATGGTCATAACTTTGTGTAGAGAGGTCTAAATGACCTGATTTTTAAACCATTAGAAAGCTTAGATATAGTAGAATAACTTTAATGAGGAATACAAACTCAAATTTTAACCATAACCTAATGAAATTGCTAACTAAAGTTAGGTCACCAAAACTGCCAGAACCTTAATTTGCCCAGAAAATTTGGAATAGACCAATCCAGCCAGTTATGGTAAAAATGCCATAACTTGAGCTACAAAACTCTAAATGGAGTGGTTCAAAAAGAGAATTAAACTAGACACATTAAGGAACAACTTTAATGAAGAAAGTTTAGCCAAATTTTCACTGTAGATTAGTCCAATGGAGCAGTGAACTATGGAGACAAAAATTGAAATTTTGAAATTACTCTTAATAGGCCTTAAATTGTAATTGGCAATCAATGGCAACAAAATTGAAACACAAAATGGGGTAGAACTGTAACACCCCTACGTTCGGTAGTGCGTTCTACTATTTCGGTGACCAGTGTCTGTCCGGACAGCTAGAATGCCTAGAACTACATTTAAATATTGATGAGGAGACATAAAATAATGAAATACAAGAAAAGAAAATACAAGAAAAATAAAGGAAAAATAATAGCAATGAAATGTAGTCAAGTTAAACGAGCCGAGAACTCTAGCGATGGGTGACCACACCAGGAAGTTGCGGCGTGGACCGTTGACTAGCTCTGGACCGTGGAGAACCCTAGAAAATATTTTTAGGACTTAAATAAAGACCTATTGAAGTATAAATACCATTAGAAATATCAAAGAAAAATTAATTAATTAGTACAAAGAAGAGTGAGAAATCGAGAAAACGATAAAACTCGGTATTATCGAAAAATCGGGAATGCAACTCGAACAGGGGCATTGTGGTCATTTGACACCCCGAGTTGTCTTTTGACCTAAATGTCCATTAAAAATACATGATATTACACTTAGAAAATGTCATGAAAAATTAAATTGGTGGTACATAGTTTAAATAGCAAAAATTGGGAGTTAAATGTGAGAATTTGGAAAATTAAGAATAAACAAACATTAATTCTCACTTAGTGCTCCACTCACCTCACCTAAGTGGACCACTACACATCTTTTGGGCAAAAATAACTCACCTTCTTCAACCTTGGATAGCCAGCCGAATTGCTCTTGAAAGGAAACCTCCATGGCCGCTTGTTACAAGCTTCATGCAAGCTTCATCCCTTCATCTCCAAGCCAATTTCCTTACACTTCCCTTCACTAAAATTTCTCTACACCACTTGAGCAGTAGATAGGCAGCAAGAAGATCAAGTTTAGTCAAGGTTTTGAAGAGTTTCCAAAGTGCTAAGTAAGTATTTTTTATGCTTGCTTCGTTAAAGTTTGTGTGGATGTTATGTGTAGTTGAATTGTGGAAAGATTTTTGGAGTTTGATGTTTTAAGGGAGATGTATATTTCTGGTGGCCATGGAAACTCCTTAAGAATAGTTTATCCTTGCATGTAAATGGTAGATTAAAGTGTTGATGAAGTGTTTATGTGTGTAGGAATAAATTGGGTGATGTATACTAAATGTATATGTGAATGTACACTTGACTTTGGAAGCTTGGAAAGCTAATTGAAGAAGATTACAATTCGGCAATTTGAAGTGTGGACCAAAAAAATGTTGTTTCATGGTTTGGTTTATGGAATTTTATTGTTGAATTATGCTGCTTGTTATGGCAGCATGTACATATGTATGAAGGTGTGAGTTTGGACATGTAAATGAGCTAGGTTATGTGACTAAATTGTTTGTAACTTTGGACTTGGTAAATTTTTTACTATAATGTGCAGATTGAGTGTGGTTACAAGCTGCCAAAATGACCAAAAATGTGTTATGAAATGTGTTAATAGTAAGGTACAAAACAGAAATGACATGTAAGAGTTAACTTGGTAGGCAGAGGATGTGTATTTGATGAGTGATGAATAAGGAATAGCAGGGCAGTGTGTGTTTTAGCTTAGAACCTTAAGAGTGTAGCTCCAATTGGTATGAGACCAATTGGAGGTGAAACTAGGCACAAAAAGTGCCAACTTTCATGAAGGAAGCTTACCAAAATTCTACTTGAAAGGTGACTTGAAAAATGACCAAATCCGGATTAGTGCATTTAAGGCCTGAAAATTGACAATTTGGGCAGCAGTTAGTGTTTTGGCCATAACTTACTCAAAACAGGTCTAATTGACCTGAAATTTTTACCATGAATAGTTGAGACACATATATACAATTCTTATGAAGACACCAAAGCTCAGAAATGACCATAAGTAAGTCAAATAGCTTGCACAAGTTCTGGTCCAAAAACTAGCCGAACCAAAAGTGACCTAAAAATGACCTAAAGTGACCATTTTAATGCATTCTGACCAGCATTGGTATATTGACCATAACTTGGTCTACACAACTCAGAATAACCTAAAATTTTGTCCTGCGTGCAATAAGACATAGACCTACAAGTTTGTAGTTTTGACCGAAACCCGAAAACTGAGGAAACTGGGTCATCCGGCTAGGTCAAATTAGTATATCGGGATCTGGCAGAGTGCAATAAAATGCAACATACATGAAAATGAATTGGGTAACATGTACCAATACAAAAAGGCTACAAATGTGACATATTGGTAACATTAAAACATAATTCACCTAGACTGCATCGAGGGTCTACATCATAGGTTGACTAAGGAAATAATAGAATTCAATAAATTAAGTATTAAGCCTTATTTTTAGAAATGGTTTAAATGAGTACTGAAACACTTCAAATTGTGTTTCTCAGTTAGCAAAGACTCAGGGAAAGGGAAGGAAACACTGAGTCAGGGCCAAGAGACAGTTATCAGAGGTTTGTGCACAACTAGTTTTTAACTGATTTTGTTCTGAATATTTCATATGATTAAATAACATATTTTTCTTATGTATTATGTTTAACAAGTATTGGATTTAATTCAATGATTATAGAAATTGTTATAGCATGTATGAATTTAGCTTTGTGAAATGGTATTTCTACAAGTATTAAGCATTGTTGTGAATTGAATAAATTATGTTTTTGGAAAATTGTGATAGAACATATTTTGAATTGTGATGGGCAATTTGCATGGAAAAATGCAAATTTATGATTTGAATTGTGATGAGCATAAAAATTATTGGATATTGGAATTGACTTTGAATCGAATTGTATTGTGATTTATGCTCACTAAAAGGATTGTGATATTATTTTATATCTCACTATAAATGCTTGACTAGGTTATTACCCGTCTCTCTCATTTGTTGAGAAGACAATGGGGTTAGTTGTGTTTTGATTACTATGGTACGTGCACAGGCTTAGATTCTCCTCTTATTAGAGGTTAGATCTTAGTTTTATGTTATGGCCCTTGCGGAAGATTCATTATTGTGATGTGTACTGTGCATGATGATTTGACCTCCCCGACCATAAGGAGTTAGAATCCGATTTGACCTCCCCGACCATAGGGAGTTAGAATCACACTGAAGATGGCCCTTTCGGATTAGTCTTGCATGGTTAGTGAGATACAAAATGGTTTTTGAGATACAGAATGGTTTTTGAGATACAGAATGGTTTTTGAGATATAGAATGGTTTTTGAGATACAGAATGTTTTTGAATAGTAAAGAATTGTGATTTCAATTATGATTTATGTATAATTGATTTTGTTGGAATTACCTTAAATGTTTAGTTATGATTTGATAAATTGAACTTTGTGATCAAAGTCATTTTATACAAATGATTTACATTATTGGCAATGAATATTTTGAGTTTTGGAATTTGATGAGTATTCAGATTTCTAAATTATTTGCTGTAAATTTTATCAATGTATATTGTACTATGTTTTAAATTATAGTTGTGCACCACTGAGTTCACCACTCAGTGATAGCTTTATATGCTGTCGCAGGTGAAGAGAGCATAAAGCAATTGAGTAAACTTCTTTGAAGAGACATTCAGATCAGCTCCAGGTTTACCCATGTACACAGGTTTTGATGTATGCATGTAATAATATGTATGTAAATTATATGAGCAGTTGTATAAAAACTCTTGTAAAATATTTTGGTGTGTAATTAAATGTAAATTATTGTAAATGTAAATTTGAGATTTCATTTACCTGAATAGCTTTGTAATATTAATTTTTGAGTCTTGTAATCAATGAAATATTTCTTTTATGATGAGGTTGGTTTGAAAATGAATTGATTGTTTATTGAGATTTGAATTGTGAGTTGAAATGAAGTTATTGGAGTTGTATTTGAGAAAACATATTGGGAGTATTTTCTTTTGCAGGATTGAAGAACTATTTTCTCAAAATACAGCCGGCATTTTGCCGAAATTTTGAAAAAAAAAAAATTTATAACACCAGATTTTAATCGATGATTTAAATTTCACTAAAATTGTTTTAAAATCCCTTGTAGTATATCTAATGGGTTATCGGTAGGCGAAGTACGGTAATTCATTAGGTGTACTACGGGATCATGTTACATCTTACAGAGGAGTAGGGTGTGACATGTTTTGTGGTATCAGAGCAATGGTTTTAAAGTAAATTTCGAACTGTGAATTTGAAATCTTTTTGTCGGTAATTACAACTGCTTAAATATTTGATACATATAGTACATTTACATCATAAATATGAACTAATGGAGAGGAATCTCCTTGTGTTGGTTGTGCAGGAATAGAAAATCTTGTGAAAAGATATGAAAAAGAAGAATAAGGTAATAGAACAGTCTGTGATGGCAGAAGTACAAGTTGAGGCCCCAGCTCCTCAGAGTGTTGAAGGCCCGACTGTACCAGTTTTACCGGTACAAATTACTACACAAATGGCCCAGCAAATGGCCACTTTCTTTTAACAAATGGCTGATATTCTGTCAGCTCAAGCTCAAGCACAAACCCAACCCCCACAAGGGCAACATGAAATGGAGAAGAGGGAGAAACATATGGGTCAAAGCTCGAACAGTAATTTGGGGAAGAGAAAAGAATTTGAGGAACCCCGAGCTCAGGAATATGACAGAGGCAGATCATCAGGGCAGAGACCACCAAGACCTAGTTGTCTTACAACTAGAAGTTCCTATCCTCCCCGTATCTGTAACTCTTATGGCAAGCTACATGGCGGTATTTGTCATAAGGCCTCTGGAGCCTACTACAATTGTGGAAAGCTTGGACACTTTGTTAGAAATTGTACTAGAGTACCTTGATCTGCTCTCAAAAGTTCACAGACAGTCAGTAGAGGTCGAGATAGAAATAAAATTGGTACTCCTCACAACCATTACACAGTGAATCAACCCGAACATAATAGCGCATCAGTTAGAGCATCCACTATGCATCAAGGAGAAAGAGCAGAAACTTCGGATGTAACTGCTGGTAAGTTCTTAATTTTTGAAAGAAACAATTAGTTATTATTTAATCCCAGCACTACTTAGTTGTGTGCTAATGTTAGAACTATATGTTCTATTGCTATTCCTTTACATGGGAATGAATTTTGATGTATTAGTGACTAGTCCTTTAGGATAAAAACTATAATAACAAGTATGATTGACATTAATTTTTTAAGAATTGTTAGCTAAAAGTATTTTTTAACACACCATAAATTATAAAGTTAATTGGCGAGCCTACTTAATGTAAGGCAAGAGGACCTAAAAGTAAGTTATAGTAATAGAATTACTTTAGAAGAGGGCAAAGATGTTACTGTTAGTAATTGTCAAGGGATATTGTAATCCGAATCGGTTTAGGATATTAGTGGATTCGAGAAAGATAAGATGTTAGAAAACCTAGTCCATGAGGTTATAACATAGTGACTATGTAATATTCTCGATATTTGTATTGTAAGCTGCAGATTACAGTACCGACATGGGATTGTTATATAGAGCTACGTGCTTCCTCGTGGTACAATAAAATAAGAATATTTGTAAGTAATCTATAATTTGATATAGTTGCGCCGAACAGAGTACTATTACGAGAAATAAATGTGAAAATTCTAGTAAGAAATTTAAAACTTCAGAACTAGCCTATCAAACGACTACACTTGTAAGGTAGCTAGAGTCAGTAACTCGGTTACAATAATGTGAACTACCTGTACCATAGTATTTGCTATAAGCTTAGAGATATCAGTACGACTTATCATCCTCAAACGGATGGACAGTCGAAACAAGTGATTCAGGTAAATTTTGAAACTCATTGAGTTTCTATAAATAATGAAATGAAATGATAATAATAACCTATAAAATGTAATAAAGCCTTAAGAATATACTGAGAACTTCTGTCCTTGAATTCGAGGAAAGATGGGACAAATACCTTCCACTAACAGAATTTGTATACAATAATAAGAGTCAAGCTAGCATACAAATGGCACCCTATGAAACACTGTAAGGGAACATATAACTATGGATTTTGTGATGAGACTTCCGAAAACACAGAATAGTCATGATGCAATATGGGTTATTGTTGACAGACTGACCAAGTCTGCTCACTTTTTGCCAGTTCGAATGGACTATAGCCTGGAGAGATTGGCCAGATTGTACATATATGAAATTGTAAAATTGCATGGAGTGCTAGTATCGATTGTATCTGACAGAGATTCTCGGTTCACTTCTAGATTCTGGGGTAGTCTTCAGAAAGCCCTAGAAACTATATTGAACTTCAGCACGGCATTCCACCCACAGACAGATGGCCAGTCTGAAAGGGTAATTTAAATATTGGAGGATATGCTACGGGCTTGTGTGATTGAATTTGAAGGTAGTTGGGATATACACTTTCCTTTGATTGAGTTTGCTTATAACAACAGCTACCAATCAAGCATTGGGATGCGTCCATATGAAACTTTGTATGGCAAGAAGTGCAGAACTCCCCTATGTTGGGATGAAGTAGGTGAAAGGAAGATGATTGGGCTAGAAATTGTTCAGCAGACAGAGGAAAAGATCAGATTGAACAGAGATAGACTTAAGGTTGCATCAGACTGTCAAAAGTCCTATGTTGGTCTGAAGAGAAGAGATATTGAATATGTAGTGGGTGATAAGGTATTCCTCAAAGTTTCTCCTTGGAAGAGGATTATGAGATTTGGTAGAAAGGGGAAACTGAGTCCTCATTTCATTGGACCATATGAGGTTCTGGAGAGAGTGGGTCCTTTGGCACATCGGTTGGCATTACCTCCAGAGCTAGAAAGGATACACAGTGTCTTCCATGTGTCCATGTTAAGGAGGTACAGATCCAACCCATCTAATGTATTATCAGTTGAAGAGATTGAGGTCAATCCAAACCTCTCATATGAGGAAGAACCCATAGAAATTCTGGCATATAAGGTGAAGCAGCTGAGGAACAAACAGATATACCAGGTTAAAGTATTATGGAACCATCATTCAGGCCAGGAAGCTACTTGGGAACGTGAAGAGGATATGAGGAGACAGCACCCATAGCTGTTCAGAGATTAATGCCAGGTAAAATTTCGAGACGAAATTTATTTTAAGGGGGGGAGAATTGTAACACCCCTACGTTCGGTAGTGCGTTCTACTGTTTCGGTGACCAGTGTTTGTCCGGACAGCTAGAATGCCTAGAACTACATGTAAATATTGATGAGGAGACATAAAATAATGAAATACAAGAAAAAGAAAATACAATAAAAACAAAGAAAAAATAATAGCAATGAAATGTAGTCAAGTTAAACGAGCCGAGAACCCTAGCGATGGGCGACCGCACCAGGAAGTTGCTGCGCGGACCGTTGACTAGCCCTGGACTATGAGGAACCCTGAAAAATATTTTTAGGACTTAAATAAAGACCTGTTGAAGTATAAATACCATTAGAAATATCAAAGAAAAATTAATTAATTATTACAAAGAAAAGTGAGAAATCGAGAAAATGACAAAACTCGGTATTATCGAAAAATTGGGAATGCAACACGAACAGGGGCATTGTGGTCATTTGACACCCCGAGTTGTCTTTTGACCTAAATGTCCATTAAAAATACATGATATTACACTTAGAAAATGTCATGAAAAATTAAATTGGTGGTACATAGTTTAAATAGCAAAAATTGGGAGTTAAATGTGAGAATTTGGAAAATTAAGAATAAACAAACATTAATTCTCACTTAGTGCTCCACTCACCTCACCTAAGTGGACCACTACACATCTTTTGGGCAAAAATAACTCACCTTCTTCAACCTTGGATAGCTAGCCGAATTGCTCTTGAAAGGAAACCTCCATGGCCGCTTGTTACAAGCTTCATGCAAGCTTCATCCCTTCATCTCCAAGCCAATTTCCTTACACTTCCCTTCACTAAAATTTCTCTACACCACTTGAGCAGTAGATAGGCAGCAAGAAGATCAAGTTTAGTCAAGGTTTTGAAGAGTTTCCAAAGTGCTAAGTAAGTATTTTTTATGCTTGCTTCGTTAAAGTTTGTGTGGATGTTATGTGTAGTTGAATTGTGGAAAGATTTTTGGAGTTTGATGTTTTAAGGGAGATGTATATTTCTGGTGGCCATGGAAACTCCTTAAGAAAAAGTGACCATTTTAATGCATTCTGACTAGCATTGGTAAATTGACCATAACATAGTCTACACAACTCAGAATGACCTAAAATTTTGCCCCTCGTGCAATAAGACAGACATACAAGTTCGTAGTTTTGACCAAAACTCGAAAACCGAGGGAACTAGGTCATCCGGCTAGGTCAAATTAGTATACCGGGATCCGGAAAATTGTAATAAAATGCAACATACATGAAAATGAATTGGGTAAAATGTACCAATACAAAAAGGCTACAAATGTGACATATTGGTAACATTAAAACATAATTCACTTAGACTGCATCGAGGGTCTACATCTTAGGTTGACTAAGGAAATAATAGAATTCAATAAATTAAGTATTAAGCCTTATTGTTAGAAACGGTTTAAATGAGTACTGAAACACTTCAAATTGTGTTTCTCAGTTAGCAAAGTGTAACACCCTCCCGGTAACAACTCCGTACATTCTACTGTTCCGATGACCAATGTTGGTCCGGACAGCTAGAACGATCGGAAAAATATTTAAACTAAAGTGAGGGACCATAATTAACTCAAATATTAATAAGAAAAATTTAGTAAAAATTTTAGAAATAAAATATAACCAAGTTAAATGAGCCGGTGCCCTAGCGATGGGTAACCCAGAGGGAAGTTGCGGTTCTCGCAACTAGGAGCCCTAGACCCGGCGAAAAATTCATAAAATAATTTTTGAGACTCCGGAGAAGGGTCATTGAGATCCCTATGGCATTAGAATGCCAAGAAAATATTTAGAAAAATTTTTCAATCGGTACAGACAATTTTGACCCGTTAAGCCAAACGGAGGGCATTTTGGTCATTTCGCCTTTAGAGGTGATTTTTGGCCGACTTGTCCAGTTAAGTAAATAATTAATATGACATAAAATATGAATAAACATTACTAAAAATTAAACTGAAATTGAGTAGTGATGAAAAGAAAGGAAAAATAAAAAAAAGGCTCATTTATGACATAATGTGATGTCATTTAAAAAGCTACCACCAATCACATTTAAACAAACGTTCAACTAACAAATAAAAAGAGATAAATATGACCAAAAAATTAAAGAAAGCAGCAGCCCTCTTCTTCCCCAAAACCAGCCGAAACCCTTACCTTGCCCAACCTCCATTGACAACTTCAACAATTTCAATTTCCCTCCTCCCTTCACCATAAATTCTCCTACTTCTTTCACAAAATTTTATCCTTGCACCTTGCATAACCTTTTGGCAGCTAAGAAAAGGAAAGGAAGTGAAGTTTAAGCTTGGAAAATTCTGCCCTACAAGAGGTTAGTGCATCTATATACCTAAAACTCTTTAATTTCATGATTAGGGACTTGAATTTAGTAAGAAATTGTAATTTAAATGGACAAAAACTCATATGTATGTGTACATGAATTTCGGCAGCCCTAAGGAAGGAATGAGTTTGATTGTTTTAATGGATTTAGAATGAATTAGAGATTATGTTTAAGGTGTATATACACATATATAATGAATGAAAGTGTTTAATTAGGTTTATGGGTAAATTGAAATGGAAATTAGGGTTTTGGGAGTGAAAAAAAATGGACTTGGCTTATGAAATGATTAATGGACATTCTAATGGTCAATTAGTGACCATTTAAGGCAAGTTAATCATAATTTGAAGTGAGCTAATGCATGGCAAACTGAAATGGGAAGGCTGCCTAAAGACAGCAGAAATGAGGCTGTGAGTCCAGCCTGTTTGGACTGCCATACCTTTGGCTGTGTAGGTTCAATTGGTGTTTTCCCAATTGTACATGAAACTAGACTTATAATGGCACAATTTTGCTGAAGAAACCTTGCCCAAAAGACTAAAGCAAGAGGACCAAAAGTTGGCCCCAATCCGGATCCCCTGCAAACAGGTTCTGCAGAATGACCAAATGAATAGTAACTGTTCATTTGGCCATAACTTACTGTAGATATGGTCAATTGACCTGAAATTTTTACAGCAACAAGATAAGACATATACAAACAACTTTCATGAAGAAACCTACCCCAAATTATGGCCAGAACCTATCCAACAAGGCAGTGACAATCAATGTTCATGCTACTGTAGATTTGGTAAATTCTGTAGAATTGAAATCCGGCCAGCTGTGGTTTTTGGACCATATCTGGAGCTACAAAACTCCAAATGAAGTGATTCAAAAAAAGAAATTCAACTAGACAAAATAAGGAACAACTATCATGTTTACCATTTCCTCAAATTCCCACCGCAACAGTGCCCAATGGAATAGTAAATTTGGGCTACAAAAACTAAAAATTCTGCTTCCCTTGGTTTAAGCTTAGAAATGGTATTAATGCTTAATGCCAACAAGTTTTAAATGCAAAATGTGGTATGTTGGTAGTGCCAAAACCCATGTAACTATTTTCTATCCAAAAGTCAACATTTTTGTTGACTAATGAAGTGAATAGTGACACCAAAACTTGAAATTCACAAATTGAAGAATTTTAAAGTATCAAATGCCCTATTATACCTAATAAGATTGGTTTGGATAGTTTGGCATGCCAATAGGGTTCAGTTAGCAGTACTGCACATGGCAATATGCCATTCTGTGATTTCATGGCTTTTAGCCATTCTGACCTTGTATTGAGATGTGGCCTCGTGCCTAATATTATTTACAGCTTGTTAGCTGTTCTGTTGCACACCGGGAGATACATATGTGACTGATGGTGTGACGGCCCGAGGTACTTGATACCCAGTGCCAGTTTACCCGTTTATCCAGTCCAGTCGTCTAGTATAGGTTACTTGGGCAACCAAATGAATGAAAATGGATAAAGTTAAAGAAATAAATGAATATAACAGATACAAAACAAATAAGACATATACATTAAATACATATTTATTTTCTGCTATTTTCTTTTATTTTATTATTGCACTACTAAGCATCATTGCTTAGCGCGTTGCTTTTGCCACGCGTAGGTCCTGGAGATACTGATCATGAGCCCAGTAGACCGCAGACTGGGTGAGTCCATCCTGCAGCTCTGCACAGTGTCCGTGTCACCTCAACTTCTACAGTGCATTGGTAGGACACTAGGTGTCATTTTGGAGTTTTGTAACTAAATTTTTATTTTCTCATATGTAGTTGAACTTATGAAATGTATTTTGATGTTCATGTAAATAATGAGAATTGTGTTTGTGAATGGAAAAGTGAATGTTTGATTGTGATTTATACATGATATTATATGAGATGAATGATTGAGAAATGAAATTGAAAAATGTTGAGATTTTGATATTGGAGTTTGAGAGTGATGAGATATGAATATTGGAAGTGTTTTTAACAGGTTCCGAAGAACTGTTTTCTTCATTTTTAGCCGGTACTCTGCCGGATTTTCCTTAAAATTTTCGGAACCTCAAATAAATAATAATTTTAATAAATGGCTTAAATAAATTATATTTCATAAACTATATTCAAAACTATGACAAAAATTAATTAAGTTAAAATAGAGGGTGCCGATACACCGTGTGACATTGCTTACTCGGATATACTGTACACGGGTAAGGGGTGTCACATTTAGTGGTATCAGAGCACGGTTTAGGCGTTTCTAGGCCTAGATTCAGTCCATACCATGCATTGCATTTGTAAGAGTCGAGGTGACACTAATGCAGATTTGTTTGTCTTTCTTATTTTGAATAGGATATGGACTCTACATCTCAGAGGGCAGTTGAGGAGGAAGTGGAGAGTCATGCTCCACCTGCAGCAGCTGAGACTGGGGGTATGGGAGAACACCTCTCGCCACTCAAGCGAGCACCTTTCAGCCTCCACAGGCCATGTTCCAGTAAATGGCCGAATTCTTCAGACAAATGGCTGGGGTAATGCCAGCACCACCACCACCACCACCTCCACAACCAAAATCACACCTAGAAAAATTGAGAAAATTTGGAGCAGTGGACTTCTTCGGCAAGAGAGAAGATGATTGTGTTGCAGCCGAGAATTGGTTGAACAGAACAGGCATAGTCTTAAAACAACTCCACTGCACCCCAGAACAAAACCTAGAAGCTGCCATATCTCTGTTGCAAGATGATGCTTATGAGTGGTGGGATACGGTGTCCAGTGAAGTACAGCCAGAAGCTATAACTTGGGACTTCTTCCTCTCCGAATTTAAGAAGAAATATGTGGGTACTGTATACCTAGAAGAGAGAAGAAGGGAATTCATTAACCTGAGGCAGAGACAGTTGTTAGTGGCTGAGTATGAGAAGGAATTCGTTAGATTAAGCCGCTACGGAAGGGAGATAGTCCCTAATGAAGCTGAAAGGTGTAAGAGATTTGAAGAGGGACTAAATGACAACATAAAGATCCAGCTCAACATACAGGAATCACAGAATTTACCAAGTTAGTGGAAGCTGCAATAAAGGTTGAAAAAGTGAGAATCAGTGAGCAGACCAGAAGGGATAGATAGCAGAAGAGGGGCCCAGGTCAGTCTAGTTCAGCTCCTGCATCTGGGAAGAGGTTCAAGGGTCCACCTGCACAGAGTTCAGGCCAGCCATAAGGTCAGGGTCAGTCTCAGGGGCCCAGGCCACAGTTTACCCCTAGGAGAGGTCAGTCCACACCATCAGTGGCCAGCTCTCCAGGGATGGGGTTCAGGGGACCAGCCCCAGCAACTTCTGCATGTCTGCATTGCCTAAAATGGCATAAGGGGGAGTGTTGGAGAGTGACTGGTGCCTGCTTAAGATGTGGGTCAACAGAGCATCAGTTGAGGAATTGTCCACGCAGAACTACTACAGCTGCTCCAACACAAGCAGACAGACCTGCTCCTGCACCACAGAGGGGTAGAAAATCTGGCAAATCTGAGGCTGTGGGACCATCACAGAGGCCTGCGTCTGAGCCAGCAGAGAGGCTTGACAGTAGACCACCTGCAAGAGCTTATGCCATTAGAGCTCAGGAGGAGCAAGATGCCCCGGATGTCATCAGGGGTACGTTCTCCCTCTACAATACATCTGTGCATGCATTGGTGGATCCAGGACCCACTCATTCATACATCTGCATCAACTTACCCGTAGAAAGGGGGATACTAGTAGGAGAGAGTGACCAAGACATTCTGGTCACTAATCCATTGGGCCACAGTGTAGTGGTGAACAAAGTATACAAGGGTTGCCCGTTAAGGATTCAGGGGTATGAATTCTTGGCAGACCTGATTGAGTTGCCCTTCCACGAGTTTGACGTGATTTTGGGAATGGACTGGTTGTCACGTCATCAGGCAATAGTTGATTGCAAATTGAAGAGAATTTCTCTGAAAACTTCTGAGGGTAATGAGATCACAGTTGTGGGGGAAAGGACAGATTTCTTGTCCAATGTTATCTCAGCCACAGTTGCAAGAAGAATGATGAGAAAAGGCTGTAAAGCCTACCTAGCACATGTGGTGGATACTAGGCAGGCTAAGCCAAACCTGAGTGATATACCCACAGTAAGAGACTTCCCAGAGGTATTTCCTGAAGAATTATTTGGTTTGCCACCAGAAAGGGAAGTTGAATTTGCTATTGAGACGCTGCCGGGTACAGCACCCATTTCCATTGCTCCTTATAGGATGGCACCCACGGAATTGAGGGAGTTGAAAACTCAGTTGCAAGAGTTGCTTGATAAGGGGTTCATACGCCCCAGTGTGTCACCATAGGGAGCTCCAGTGCTGTTTGTAAAGAAAAAGGATGGGACTTTGAGGCTATGCATCGATTACCGGCAGTTGAATAAAGTGACTGTGAAGAACAAATATCCGTTGCCTAGAATTAATGATCTGTTTGATCAGTTGAAGGGAGCAGGAGTATTTTCTAAGATTGATCTCAGATCAGGGTATCATCAGTTGAGGGTGAAGGATGTAGATGTGCCCAAGACTACATTCAGAACCCGGTATGGACATTATGAGTTTCTGGTGATGCCCTTTGGCCTAACAAATGCACCAGCGGCATTTATGGACCTTATGAACCGTATCTTCCATCCATACCTAGATCGGTTCGTAGTGGTCTTTATTGATGATATTTTGGTGTATTCCAAGACCAGGGAAGAACATGATGAGCATTTGAGGATTGTTCTGTAAACCCTGAGAGAAAAGAAGCTGTATGTTAAGTTGTCCAAGTGTGACTTCTGGTTGAGTGAGATTGCATTCCTTGGACACATAGTGTCAGCTGATGGGATTAGAGTGGATCCCAAAAAAATATAAGCAGTGATGTAATGGAAGCCTCCCAGGAATACAACTGAGGTCAGAAGCTTCTTGGGGCTTGCTGGGTATTACATGAGATTTGTGAAGGGATTTTCCTTAATAGCTGCTCCAATGACCAAGCTGTTACACAAGAACGTCAGATTTGACTGGAATGACAAGTGACAGACCAGCTTTGAGAAGTTAAAGGCTATGTTGACAGAGGCACCAGTGTTAACACAGCCAGTGTCAGGAAAGGACTTTGTGGTCTACAGTGATGCCTCTCATTACGGGTTAGGGTGTGTATTAATGCAAGAGGGAAAAGTGGTCGCTTATGCTTCCAGGCAGCTAAGACCACATGAACAGAATTACCCTACCCATGATCTAGAGCTTACAGCAATAATCTTCGCACTGAAGATATGGAGGCATTACTTGTATGGTGAAAAGTGCTACATTTACACAGACCACAAAAGTCTGAAATATTTGCCAACTCAGAAGGAGCTCAACCTTAGACAGAGGCGATGGATTGAGTTCCTGAAGGACTATGATTGTGTGATTGACTACCATCCTGGGAAGGCAAATGTAGTTGCTGATGCTTTGAGCAGAAAGTCCATCACAGCTTTGAGATTATTGAATGCCCGTCTAACTTTGATTCGAGATGGAGCTATTTTGGCTGAGTTGCAAGTGAGGCCAAACCTGCTCTGACAGATTTTAGATGGGCAAAAGCGGATAAAAAGTTAATGGCTATTATGAGCAAAATCCCGGAGGAAAAGCAAGCGACTATGAGGTGAAAGCGGATGGGTGTGCAGATTACAAAGGAAGACTGTGTGTACCAGATGATGGGGAATTGAAGGCTAGTATTCTAAAAGAGGCACACACCAGTGTATATGCTATGCACCCAGGAAGTACAAAGATGTATCATGATCTGAAGCTTCAGTATTGGTGGCCTAGTATGAAGAAAGACATAGCTGACTATGTGACTAAATGTTTAACATGTCAGCAAGTCAAGGCAGAACATCAAGTTCCATCGGGTTTGCTACAGCCTATACGCATACGTGAATGGAAATGGGATCGGATTACCATGGATTTTGTAAGTGGTCTACCTCTCACCCAGAAGAAACATGATGCAGTATAGATTGACAAATTCAGCACACTTTCTGCCAGTTAGGACTGACTACTCACTGGAGAAGTTAGCAAAATTGTATATCAGTGAGATAGTGAGACTACATGGAATTCCACTTTCCATCATATCTGATTGAGACCCAAGGTTTACATCGAGATTTTGGAAGAAATTGCATGAGTCCTTAGGTACACAACTCCACTTCAGCACAGCTTTCCATCCTCAGACGGATGGGCAATCAGAAAGAGTAATCCAGGTCCTTGAGGATATGCTGAGGAGTTGTGTCATTGAGTTTGAGGGGAGTTGGGATAGATACCTCCCACTGGCAGAATTTGCATACAACAATAGCTACCAAGCTAGTATCCAAATGGCCCCGTATGAAGCACTGTATGGGAGGAAATGTAGAACTCCAGGTGTCTTTGGGTGAATTGGGCGAAGACAAGCGGTGGGGCGGACACGGTGAAACAGACTGAGGAGAAAGTGAAACTAATCAAAGCTAATCTGAAGGTTGCCTCAGACAGACAGAAATCTTATGCCGACCTGAAGAGAAAAGAAATAGAATATGCGATTGGCGACAAAGTGTTCCTCAAGGTTTCACCGTGGAAGAAGGTATTGAGGTTTGGAAGGAAAGGTAAGTTAAGCCCTAGGTTCATTGGCCCATATGAAGTCATTGAACGTGTGGGTCCAGTGGCCTATAGGCTAGCTTTACCACCAGAGCTGGACAAGATCCACAATGTGTTCCACGTGTCCATGCTCGTAAGATACGCTCGAGATCCTTCACATGTCATCTCCAGGGAAGAAATTGAAATACAACCGGATTTGACATATGAAGAAGAACCTATACGGATCCTGGCTCGGGAAGTAAAAGAATTGAGGAACAAACAGATTCCACTGGTGAAAGTGCTTTGGAGGCACCACAACACCGAGGAGGCAACTTGGGAAAGTGAAGATACGATGAGGCAACAGTTCCCTCAACTGTTTGCATCAGGTAAATTTCGAGGACGAAATTTAAATTAGAGGGGAAGAGTTGTAACACCCTCCCGGTAACAACTCCGTACATTCTACTGTTCCGGTGACCAGTGTTGGTCCGGACAGCTAGAACGATCGGAAAAATATTTAAACTAAAGTAATATTAATAAGAAAAATTTAGTAAAAATTTTAGAAATAAAATATAACCAAGTTAAATAAGCCGGTGCCCTAGCGATGGGTAACCCAGAGGGAAGTTGCGGTTCTCGCAACTAGGAGCCCTAGACCAGGGGAAAAATTCATAAAATAATTTTTGAGACTCTGGAGAAGGGTCATTGAGGTCCCTATGGCATTAGAATGCCAAGAAAATATCTAGAAAAATTTTTCAATCGGTACAGACAATTTTGACCCGTTAAGCCAAACGGAGGGCATTTTGGTCATTTCGCCTTCAGAGGTGATTTTTGGCCGACTTGTCCAGTTAAGTAAATAATTAATATGACATAAAATATGAATAAACATTACTAAAAATTAAACTGAAATTGAGTAGTGATGAAAAGAAAGGAAAAATAAAAAAAAAGGCTCATTTATGACATAATGTGATGTCATTTAAAAAGCTACCACCAATCACATTTAAACAAACATTCAACTAACAAATAAAAAGAGATAAATATGACCAAAAATTTAAAGAAAGCAGCAGCCCTCTTCTTCCCCAAAACCAGCCGAAACCCTTGCCTTGCCCAACCTCCATTGACAACTTCAACAAGCTCAATTTCCCTCCTCCCTTCACCATAAATTCTCCTACTTCTTTCACAAAAATTTATCCTTGCACCTTGCATAACCTTTTGGCAGCCAAGAAAAGGAAAGCAAGTGAAGTTTAAGCTTGGAAAATTCTGCCCTACAAGAGGTTAGTGCATCTATATACCTAAAACTCTTTAATTTCATGATTAGGGACTTGAATTTAGTAAGAAATTGTAATTTAAATGGACAAAAACTCATGTGTATGTGTACATGAATTTTGGCAGCCCTAAGGAAGGAATGAGTTTGATTGTTTTAATGGATTTAGAATGAATTAGAGATTATGTTTAAGGTGTATATACACATATATAATGAATGAAAGTGTTTAATTAGGTGTATGGGTAAATTGAAATGGAAATTAGGGTTTTGGGAGTGAAAAAAAATGGACTTGGCTTATGAAATGATTAATGGACATTCTAATGGTCAATTAGTGACCATTTAAGGCAAGTTAATCATAATTTGAAATGAGCTAATGCATGGAAAACTGAAATGGGAAGGCTGCCTAAAGACAGCAGAAATGAGGCTGTGAGTCCAGCCTGTTTGGACTGCCATATCATTGGCTGTGTAGGTTCAATTGGTGTTTTCCCAATTGGACATGAAACTAGACTTATAATGGCACAATGTTTCTGAAGAAACCTTTCCCAAAAGACCAAAGCAAGAGGACCAAAAGTTGGCCCCAATCCGGATCCCCTGCAAACAGATTCTGCAGAATGACCAAATGAACAGTAACTGTTCATTTGGCCATAACTTACTGTAGATATGGTCAATTGACGTGAAATTTTTACAGCAACAAGATAAGACATAGACAAACAACTTTCATGAAGAAACCTACCCCGAATTACGGCCAGAACCCATCCAACAAGGCAGTGGAATTCACTGTTTATGGTACTGTAGATTTGATAAATTCTGCAGAATTGAAATCCGGCCAGCTGTGGTTTTTGGACCATATCTGGAGCTACAAAACTCCAAATGAAGTGATTCAAAAAACTAAATTCAACTAGACAAAATAAGGAACAACTTTCATGTTTACCATTTCCTCAAATTCCCACTGCAACAGTGCCCAATGGAACAGTAAAGTTGGGCTACAAAAACTGAAAATTCTGCTTCCCTTGGTTTAAGCTTTGAAATGGTATTAATGCTTAATGCCAACAAGTTTTAAATGCAAAATGTGGTATGTTGGGAGTGCCAAAACCCATGTACCTATTTTCTATCCAAAAGTCAACATTTTTGTTGACTAATGAAGTGAATAGTGACACCAAAACTTGAAATTCACAAATTGAAGAATTTTAAAGTATCAAATGCCCTAGTATACCTAACAAGATTGGTTTGGATAGTTTGGCATGCCAATAGGGTTCAGTTAGCAGTACTGCACATGGCAATATGCCATTCTGTGATTTCATGGCTTTTAGCCATTCTGACCTTGTATTGAGATGTGGCCTCGTGCCTAATATTATTCTGACTTGTTAGGCATTACATTGCCTGCCGGAGATACATATGTGACCGATGGTTTGACAGCCTGAGGTACTTGATACCCAGTGCCAGTTTACCCGTTTATCCAGTCCAGTCATCTAGTATAGGTTACTTGGGCAACCAAATGAATGAAAATGGACAAAGTTAAAGAAACAAATGAATATAACAGATACAAAACAAATAAGACATATACATTAAATACATATTTATTTTCTGCTATTTTCTTTTATTTTATTATTGCACCACTAAGCATCATTGCTTAGCGCGTTGCTTTTGCCACGCGTAGGTCCTAGAGATACTGATTGTGAGCCCAGTAGACCGTAGACTGGGTGAGTCCATCCTGCAGCTCTGCACAGTGTCCGTGTCACCTCAACTTCTACAGTGCATTGGTAGGACACTAGGTGTCATTTTGGTGTTTTGTAACTAAATTTTTATTTTCTCATATGTAGTTGAACTTATTAAATGTATTTTGATGTTCATGTAAATAATGAGAATTGTGTTTGTGAATGGAAAAGTGAATGTTTGATTGTGATTTATACATGATATTATATGAGATGAATGATTGAGAAATGAAATTGAAAAATGTTGAGATTTTGATATTGGAGTTTGAGAGTGATGAGATATGAATATTTGAAGTGTTTTTAACAGGTTCCGAAGAACTGTTTTCTCCATTTTTAGCCGGTAATCTGCCGGATTTTCCTTAAAATTTTCGGAACCTCAAATAAATAATAATTTTGATAAATGGCTTAAATAAATTATATTTCATAAACTATATTCAAAACTATGACAAAAATTAATTAAGTTAAAATAGAGGGTGCCGATACACCGTGTGACATTGCTTACTCGGATATACTGTACACGGGTAAGGGGTGTCACACAAAGACTCAGGGAAAGGGAAAGAAACACTGAGTCAGGGCCAAGAGACAGTTATCAGAGCTTTATGCACAACTAGTTTTTAACTGATTTTATTCTGAATATTTCATATGCTTAAATGACATATTTTTCTTACGTATTATGTTTAACAAGCATTGGATTTAATTCAATGATTATTGAAATTGTTATAGTATGTATGAATTTAGCTTTGTAAAATGGTATTTCCACAAGTATTAAGCATTGTTGTGATAGAACATGTTTTGAATTGTGATGAGCAATTTGCATGGAAAAATGCAAATTTATGATTTGAATCGTGATGAGCATAAAAATTATTGGATATTGGAATTGACTTTGAATCGAATTGTATTGTGATTTATGCTCACTAAAAGGATTGTGATATTATTTTATATCTCACTATAAATGTTTGACTAGTTTATTACCCATCTCCCTCAATTATTGCGAAGATAATGGAGTTAGTTGTGTTTTGATTACCATGGTACGTGCACAGGCTTAGATTCTCCTCTTATTAGAGGTTAGATCTAAGCTTTATGTTATGGCCCTTGTGAAAGATTCATTATTGTGATATGTACTGTGCACGATGATTCGACCTCCCTGACCATAGGGAGTTAGAATCCGATTGGACCTCCCCAACCATAGGGAGTTAGAATCACCCCAAAGATGGTCGTTTCGGATTGGTCTTGCATGGTTAGTGATATACGGAATGGTTTTTGAGATACAGAATGGTTTTTAAGATACAGAATGGTTTTTGAGATACAGAATGGTTTTTGAGTTATAAAATGGTTTTTGAGATACAGAATGATTTTAAATAGTAAAGAATTGTGATTTTAATTATGATTTATGTATAATTGATTATGTTGGAATTACCTTAAATGGTTAGTTATGATTTGATAAATTGAACTTCGTGATCAAAGTCATTTTATACAAATGATTTACATTATTGGCAATGAATATTTTAAGTTTTGGAATTTGATGAGTATTCAGATTTCCAAATTATTTGCTGTAAATTTTATCAATGTATATTATACTATGTTTTAAATTATAGTTGTGCACCACTGAGTTCACCACTCAGCGATTGCTTTATATGCTGTCGTAGGTGAAGAGAGCATAAAGCAATTGAGTAAACTTCTTTGAAGAGACATTCAGATCAGTTCCAGGTTTACCCATGTACATAGGTTTTCATGTATGCACGTAATAATATGGATGTAAATTATTTGAGCAGTTGTATAAAAACTCTTGTAAAATATTTTGGTATGTAATTAAATGTAAATTATTGTAAATGTAAATTTAAGATTTCATTTACCTGAATAGCTTTGTAATATTAATTTTTTAGTCTTGTAATCAATGAAATGTTTCTTTTATGATGAGGTTGGTTTGAAAATGAACTGATTGTTTATTGAGATTTGAATTGTGAGTTGAAATGAAGTTATTGGAGTTGTATTTGAGAAAACATATTGGGAGTATTTTCTTTTGCAGGATTGAAGAACTGTTTTCTCAAAATACAACCGACACTTTGCCGAAATTTTGAAAAAAAAAAATTTATAACACCAAATTTTAATTGATGATTTAAATTTCACGAAAATTGTTTTAAAATCCCTTGTAGTATATATAATGGGTTATCGGTAGGCGAAGTACGGTAATTCATTAGGTGTGCTATGGGATCATGTTACATCTTACAGAGGAGTAGGGTGTGACAAAAACTATGTATTTAGGAATGGTATACCTATTAATTATGAAAAAGTCAACATTTTGAATGAATAGTAAAGTGAAAAGTAACCACAAATATACCAATTGCAAAGGACTCAAACTTTATAAGTTTTATTGGGTAAATTAAGTATAAAAGAATTAATTGTTGGATTATCTATTTAGAAATAAGTTGAATGGATATTGAAACAATCTAATTATGTGTTTTAATGAGAAAGGAGCCCTCCAAGGAAGAAGAAAAAATTGGACCAAGTTAAGACTAGTTAAGAGGTTTGTGCACAACAACTAACTCCTTTTTTATTTTCAAATTGAATTTTGAATTGAATGAGTTGTGAAATTAATTTATGTCTTTATTTATATTGAATACTTTGATTGACAAAAATTATGTGTTGTTAGCCCAATTTTGGGAAATTATTTGAAATGAAATAAGAATGTGAATTGATGAATATTTTTTATGCTTGGAAAATTGTTGAAATGGTTTGAAACCACAGTGTCATGACTATATGTTTGAATTCCTCACTAGCTTGCCTAGTGGGACAAATTGGATTTGTATTCCCTCTCTGGCTAAAGTGTTGAGGTGTGTGCCAGTTGAGGACGAATTGAATGAGTACTCATATATTTGTGCTAGCTAGCCTTGGTATTCCCCATTAGCCTTTGGTGATTCGGATGAATTGGAAAATCGTATCATGATCAAACTATGTATTTTTTAGAATTTTGTTTCATGATTGATGGAATAATTTTTTTTTATTTATTAAGTGATTTTCTGGCTTTAAAAATAAAGCATGATTTTATATGTGTTAATAATTCAATTGATTTAGTTTGAAAATTTGTGATTTATTGGTTGTGTAAATTATTATTTTCTTAGAGTTGTGCACCATTGAGTCTTTGGCTCAGTGATAGCTTTTATTTGCTGTCGTAGATAAAGAGATAGACAAAGCAGTAGAGTAGGCAGCTGGTGACATAAAGTAATCATTATTTTAGAGTCATTACCGAGTATATAGAATATACCCTTGTAAATATTTCTTTTAATGTATATGTATCTTTGTGTATCTACATACTCGACTTGAGCAATTATATAAAAATTTTATAATTTTATTCTGATCTATGTAAATATTTGTAATGTAAGCCAGTTATTTCTTATTAATGAAATCTTGAGCTTCTTTTGAAAATTTTTTTTATAATGAATTGCCTGAAATTGTGTTGATTGAGAATGGATTGTGATGAGAGTAAATGGAGTTATGGTTTAAATATATATTGGGAGTGTTTTAACAGGTTTTGAAGAACTGTTTTCTCCATTTACAAACGGAACTCTGTCAAAATTTCTGTAAAAATTTTAGAAATTTTGAAAAAATCAAAATTTATTACCATGATGTAAACCCCAATAAAAGTTCTTTAATGATAATTATCTTCTTTTTTAACCTTGAAGGAAATTGAAATTATTTAAAATCCCTTATAATATATTTAGTGGATTATCGGTAGGTGAAGTTTGGTAATTCATTGCATATATTATGGGATCATGTCATGCCTTATGTAAGGATAAGTTGTGACAGTGAACCTCTTGTGGTAGAACCTTGGACTGACCCTTTAGTGGTTGTAGGTGGCCCAAATCTGCGGGCACTAGTGTAATCCTTCACAAAATGCCCTGTTCCACCACAATTAAAATAGGCTCTGATAAGTGCATAATTGATTAATTTTACTCCCATCATATTTAATGTTTCTAGGGTATCTTTATGCCTAATTCAGTTGATTAAAGTATAATTATCTATTAGGCATATGTTTAAAGAGTTATTGAAATAATTATGTTAAATGGAGAAATTTTTAGCATTTGCATTAATTTGACTCTTGCTATATTTTTCAGGGTTTTGGTGAAGTCTTAGAACATAGAAGTGTGAAAGGAAACTTGGAAAGGTCGAAGGATTAAGAATCATTGTTGATACAAAGTATACGAGTCGTGTAAGCACATCCACAGACCCGTGTAACATTATGCCATAAGAAATTCAGAGAATCGAGGAAGAAACAAAGTACACGGGCAGTGTAACTTGACTCGTGTAAATCCTGGAGACTCGTGTAACCTTTTGTGCCAATGCAAGACATACCCATTTAGCTCCAGTAAGTTACACGGCCTTAGGCCGTGCATCCGTCGACAATCAGTTTCCTGATTTTGCTCCAATTGTAGTTTTTGACAGAGACTCTAAAAAACCTAACCCTAGACCATTTATTATAAATAGAAGATGTAGCAGCCGACACAGAAAAAACACCATTCAGCAGCTTCTCGATCTCAAAAACACCTTCATTCTCCATTCTTTCTTTTTAGATTTCTTCTTTATTTTTCTTCAATTTTTCTTTAAGCCATGAACATGAGTGGCTAAGTTTTTAATTCAGTTCAAGGGATTCAAGTTCTTTTGTTTGATTTGTGAGACCAGGTTTTTAATTTAATTTATGTCTTTTTTAATATCTATTATTTTCTGATTTCATTATCTTTGATCTATTGAATGATTTGCTAAAAAGGCCTATTAGTTAATTGTTTGATGTGATCAATTGCTAGTTTATCTTCATAATCCATAAGTGTTGTGTAAGATTGAACATAAGTAGCAATTAGGTTTTATTGATTATGATTCCAGTTTTCGATAATAACCTAAGGAAACAATAGGGTGAATTAAATGATTTATGCTTCTTAAATTGTTGTTCAGCATAACTACTTCCTATTCTTAAAGCAGTTATTAATTTGATGATGATTATTTAATACCAATTCAGTTAATAATTAGAGTCAACAAGAGTGCTAGGCTCGAATTGATGAGTATATTTACCTCGCTGTTTGGTAAATCTACGTTAAGTATTCAATAAGATATAATTGTATTTCTTTTGTCTATGATCGAATCAATGCATTGGAATGAGAATTACCTTGGACTGAAGTTTGTTTAATTTTAGAGTTTCATATTTGATTTGAGAATTACCTTTCTAATTTCTTCTTTGGACTGCGAATTACACCCCCTCCCCCCCGCCTCCAACCTTTGTTTCTTTTTTCATTACACAAGTGTACGAAATTTAATAATTCAGTCTCTAGGGTCTGACCTGGATTTACCACTTACTGTAGAAAATATTTCATAATTGGTAATTTTAGTTAATTTAATTTCTTATAGAATCGACAACCATCGGGCTCCAATAGCTTTGTAACATACCCCTCCGTGGGTCTTACAACATGTCTCACAGGGACGGGTAGGGAAGGAACTCCTGGTCTTCTACTGACCGGATCTAGGTGTTTTCTATCCAGAAAATCTTCCCCTACTAGATTTTCTACCACCTTATCCCCAAAATTCTTCCTTTTACCAGAATTTCCACTGGAACTATAACACCCCTATTTGCATGGCCTGGTATATTTTACTGTTCCGGTGACCAGTGTCGGTCCAGATAACTAATGGGATTAGAAGCACACTTAAGACAACTAGATAAGTCCTCAACACAAATAATTAGTAATTGCCAATTAGTTAAGTATAAATAAGAAAAATAGAACATAAGAAGTTAAACGAACCGAGAGTCACAGCGATGGGTGACCTTCTCAGGAAGGACTGCGAAGTCAATTTAAACTCAAATTTCGAACTGTAAAATGTGACACTGCGGTCCTTAGGACTATTGCAAACACAATGGAAAAGAGAAAATAACGAAAAAGAACTGTTAAGCTAGTCAAATAATTATGTTAGAGATCCGAAATAAATATTGAATTATTTACAAACCGGGTCAAACTGGCGAGGGGCAATTTGGTCAATTGACCCCTAGAGCTTACTTCTGACGTAACTGTCAAATAAAATCGGAGAAAATAAATTCAAAATCGGGAATTAAATTAAAGAACTAATGGAAAAAGAAATAAAAAGAAAAAAGAAAAAGGAAAAGTGGAAATTGGTGACATCATGCATGACATCATGCATGATGCAATAAAAGAATAATTAATTAAATGGAAACTGACTAAGTCAAAAAGCAAGATAAATATACAAAAATTAGAAGAAAAACATTGTCATCTTCCTTCCCAATCTTGTAGTCCTCACTCTCTCCTTCATCTCTCTCTAGAAACTCCATGGAAGCTCATTTTGTGCTTGATCAAACCCTAAATACCACCATAGAAATTTAAACTTCCATCATTAAATCTTGAATTCAAGGTTTGATAGAGAACTTGACAACAAAAAGAAGAAGAAAGGAAGAAGTTTTGAAGAGGTGAAAATTCAAAGTGAGGTTAGTAAGCTAAACTTTTAATTTCTAATTGAATTATTATGTTTAAATGCATGAATGAACTTAGAAGTTAACTTAAAATGAAATGAAAACAACTTTGGAGGATTAATCATGGATTTCGGTCAGCTAGGGTTTCCTATGGTAATGCATAAATTTGATTGGATTAAAAGTGTAGGCAAGCTTGTATGAATATGGAAGTGATGTTGGTATGCTTAGAATTAATTAAGTGTAACAAATATGTGAATTAGGGTTTTGGCACCTAGGGTTTGGAAGAAAAAAATGTAAAAATTTGTTAAATGATGTGTTTGACTTTGTTGGAGATGAAAAATGGTCATTTGTGACCAATTGATGTGTGTTGGAAGTGTTAGAATTAGGTTTAGATTCGGATTGGATGTGGGCAGTATGCAGGCAACATGACCAAGGTCCCTTTCAAGGATCAAAACTGAAAATTTACAAGCCCAATTGGTGTGAGTCCAATTGGGAATGAAACTATACACAAAATGACACATTTTTCAATTAGAAATCATGCCCAAAAAGTGACTAAAACCTAGTGAACAAATTGACCAAATTCGGATTAGGCAATCTGACCTATACAAAAATGACCAAATGTTGTTCATTTGGCCATAACTTGGGCTAGGCAGGTCTAAATGACCTGAAATTTTACCAGTGGAAAGCTGAGATATAGACCTAAAACTTTCATGAAGAACACAAACCCAAATTATGCACTTAACCAAGTCATTTAGCCACTCAAATTTGGAGACCTAAAACTGCCAGAACTAGAATTTACCTAGAAAATCTGGGTAAGTCCAATCTGGCAGCCATGATTCAAATGGCTATAACTTGAGCTACAAAACTTCAAATAGAGTGATTCAAAAAGGAGAATAAAGTTAAGACAACAAGGAATAATTTCTATGAAGAAAACTTAGCCAAATTCTAACAACAGTGCAACCTAAGATACCAAAACTGAAAATTTGCAATTTTGCTTAAAATACCTAAGTTTTGAGAAAACAACCAAAACCAACAAAATTGATGACCGAAATCTAGTATGTGAGGATAGTTGGAGTTCCCATACCTTTTAAGTATAAGAAAGTCCATATTTTGACTTGAATAGTACCATAAATAGTAACCTTAATATGAAAATTTGCAAGAATGTAAATTTAAACATATTGGAATTAGTTATTGGAATTGTTATGAAGTAAAGATACTGAGACACTATAAATTTTGTGTTTCAGCTGAAAAAGACTTAGAAGGTCTAAGAGACTAAGTCAAGACCTAGAGGCGACTCACATCAGGTTTGTATATAATAAACCTTATTTAAGCATTTTCTCATTGAAAATTTGATTTAGTATGCATTATGAAATTTCTGTGTTAATTATGAGTTTAAGAACTTTTGTGTTGCCACTTTATGAATGAAAATGTGAGTTTGGAAATTGATTTGATTTTGTATGCAATATTTGATTAAATTGCTTTAAATTGATTTCGGATTCACACTTAGTATGACAGTGCCTTATTATTCCTCCTCCATTTATGGGGTTGAGATCGATTATTTTCCTCCCTCTCTGGTTTACCAGTTGAGGTTGTAGATCGGATGAGTACTCATTAGCTAGCTAGCCACCTCCCTCATTGATTTCGATTAGTGGGGTTGTAGATCGCTTTGTCGTGATGTACAATACAGCATTGATCGAAAATTTTGTGTCATTGCTTAAGTTGTGTATGAATTGACAACACCATATTTATTAAATTGTTTGATCAAAATTGTACTATAATGAGTTTTGATAATTGCAAAATATTTAAATTGTGATTTGTCAATGAATGTTTTATGTATTGCATTTCAAATTTTTATTGTGCACCACTGAGTATTTTTATACTCAGCAATAGTTTATTTTGTTGTCGTAGATAAGGGCAAGGACAAAGCAGCAGAGTGAGCTGCTGAATTGACAAGGACTTCGCTGATTTTTTTATACGGGTATTATTTTATACCCAATGTAATTTAGTTTGATGTAAATAAATATTGTTCATATGTATTAATGTAAAGTTGAGCAGTTGTATTTATAAACTGTAATAGTATTATTTTTGGATTTTATATCTGTAAATTAAACTTGTGAATGTAAATTAGCTTTACTAAATGCAATGTTGATGGAATTATTTTGAAATGGTTTGATCTGAAAATTTTGAGTTGAATTGAGATTATTTTGAGGTTGGAAGTTGTGAAAATATTTATTGGAAGTGTTTTTACAGGCCTTTGAAGAACTGTTTTCTCTAAATACAGATGGCACTCTGCCGAAATTTTTATAAAATTTGTGGAAAAATAAAATGGGATAAAAATCTTAACTAGTTTTCAAACTTCAAATAAATGATTTTAATTCCTACCAAAATGCTTACCACTTCCAAAATGTAAGAAAATGGTTTTAAAATCCCTTGTAAGATACTTAATGAGTTATCGGTATTCATTAGGTATTCTACGGGATCATGTCATGCCTTACAGAGAGGGGTGAGGTGTGACATGTTTTAGTGGTATCAGAGCATGGTTTTTCAATAAATTTTGACTATGTGTATGAATATTTCTTTGATAAGTACAACTGCTCAAGTGTCTTTAATTGATACATATGACATATTTAAATCATGAATATGCACTAACGGAGGTCAACCTCCTTGTGTTTGATCTAAGGAAGTAGAAATTTTGGGAAATGGAATGGAAAAAGGAGATCATTCCGTGGAACAATCTGTTGAGGCTGAGGTCCAAGGGGAAGCCCCAGCACTCCAGAACGTGAGTGGGTCAGCCACTCCAGCTCCTACTCCAATACCGCAGTTTCCTGCTCAGTTTGCACAGCGGATGGCTGTGTTTTTCCAACAAATGCCAGAAAATGTGCTACCTCAAGCTCAGATGCAAGCATCTACAGCACAACCACAGCCCTCGGCTCGGTAATATGAAAAATTAATAAAATTTGGGGCCATCGAGTTTAAGGGTACTGTGGATCCATTGGAGGCTAAACAGTGGTTAAAAAGAATGGAAAGGATATTTAGAAAACTACAGTGTGTCGAAGAATTAAAATTTGAATACTCAGTATCTCTTCTGCAAGAGGATGCATATGAATGGTGGAAGACCATCCCCCATAGCCTAGTTGCTGGAAGCAAGGGGACAGAACAATAGCAGAGTATGAGAGAGACTTCTCTCGACTGAGCCACTATGCTGGAAGTCTAGTTTCCACCCCCAGAGACAGATGTAAGAGCTTTGAAGCTGGGTTAAGGCAGAATCTGAAAATGCAAGTTGTGGGTTTCCGACACCAGAATTTCTCTGAGCTGATTTCACAAGCCCTGGAACTAGAAAGGATAGAATCAGAAGGGGCAGTGAAGAATGGTACACCAGAGAAAAAGAAGACTGAAAAGACTACTGAACAAGCACCTGAAAGTGGTTCAGGAAAGAGAAAGCGATGCGGAGGATCTAGCTCTCGTAGATCCGCAGAGGCGATTCTCGGCCAAAGACCACCCGATGCAGTCGGCGGACCAGTAAGCACTCTGAGGAGCTCTATTAGTATGGCAGTGTGAAACTTGTGGTAGAACACACGGTGGGGTTTGTTTCAAGGCCACAGGTGCATGTTTTAACTGTGGAGGGAGCAGTTGTGGGTTTCCGACACCAGAATTTCTCTGAGCTGATTTCACAAGCCCTGGAACTAGAAAGGATAGAATCAGAAGGGGCAGTGAAGAATGGTACACCAGAGAAAAAGAAGACTGAAAAGACTACTGAACAAGCACCTGAAAGTGGTTCAGGAAAGAGAAAACAGCCTGGAGGATCTAGCTCTCGTAGATCTGGCAGAGGCAGATTCTCTGGCCAAAGACCACCCCAGTCTGGTCAGCAGACCCAGCAAGCACCCTGAGGAGCTCTATTAGTATGGCAGTGTGAAACTTGTGGTAGAACACACGGTGGGGTTTGTTTCAAGGCCACAGGTGCATGTTTTAACTGTGGAGGGAGCGGACATTTCGCTAAGGATTGTACTAGTCCGCGCCGGTCTGGACCTTTTGCTACATCTGAGGGATCAGCCCAAGTAGTCTCTACACCTAGAGGGTCACAGCCAGCTAGTAAAGGTAGAGGTAGAGGTAGGGGTCTTGGTAACACTCCTGAAATTCAAAGCACTATTAACTAGCCAGTACCCAGTGACGCACCAGTCAAAGGTATACAATGCGTTAGAGGGAGGAGGTTGAAATGTCAGACGTAGTAGCTGGTATTTTCTCCATCCTTGACCAAGATGTATATGTGTTGTTTGATCCTGGCTCCACACATTCATATGTCAGTGCTAGTGTGATGTGTTCTACTGCTATTCAGTGTGTACCAATGGACTATGATGTGCTGGTAACTAGTCCATTAGGCCAGGAGGTCAGGGTAAATAAACTATATAGGGATTGTCCTCTGGTGATCCAAGGACACACTTTTTTTTCTAATTTGATTGAAATGCCCTTCAGAGATTATGACATTATCTTGGGCGTGGATTGGTTAGCCAGGCATCATGCCATGATTGACTGTAGACTGAAGATAGTCACTTTTGGTCTCCCTCAGTATGGTGATGTAGTAATACATGGGGAGAGGCAGTTATTGTCGTCAAATATCATTTCAGCTGCACTGGCCAGAAAAATTACTAGGAAGAGGTGTGAGGCATACTTGGCATATGTGATAGACACCCAAATGGGTAGTCCAGCATTGAGGGACATCCCTATGGTATGTGACTTTCCGGATGTATTTCCTGATGAATTGCTAGGATTATCTCCAGAAAGAGAAGTGCAGTTTAAGATTGATGTTATGCCTGGTGTGGACCCAATCTCCATAACACCATATAGAATGGCACCTACAGAATTGAAAGAGTTAAAAGTGCAGTTGCAAAAGCTGCTTGACAAGGGCTTTATCTGCCCTAGTGTGTCACCTTTGGGAGCGCCAGTATTGTTTGTAAAGAAGAAGGATGGCACTCTCCGGTTATGCATTGACTATCGGCAGTTGAATAAGGTGACAATAAAGAACAGATACCCATCGCCCTGCATTGATGACTCGTTTGATTAGTTGAGGGGTGCAGCTGTGTTCTCCAAAATTGACCTGAGATCAGGTTATTATCAGCTGAAAGTACAAGAGCAAAGTATTTCTAAAACTACCTTTAGAACCCGCTATGGCCATTATGAGTTCTTGGTCATGCCATTCGGGTTAACTAATGCTCCAGCTGCTTTTATGGATCTGATGAACACTATCTTCAGACCATACCTTGACCAGTTTGTAGTTATGTTTATAGATGATATATTGGTTTATTCGAGGAATGAAGAAGAGCATGATAGACATCTGTGCATTGTACTGCAAACTTTGAGGGAGAAACAGCTATACGCCAAATTGTCGAAGTGTGAATTTTGGCTGAAAGAAATATCTTTCTTGGGGCATGTAGTATCGGTAGAGGGTATTAAGGTGGATCCTAGCAAGATAGAAGCTGTCCTTAATTGGAAGCCACCTAGAAATATCACAGAGATTCTCAATTTTCTGGGTTTAGCTGGATACTACCATAGATTTGTAAAAGGATTCTCCATGTTGGCATCTCCATTTATAACACCCCTATGTTTGATAGTGCGTTCTACTGTTCCGGTGATAGTGTCTGTCCAGACAGCTAGGATGCTTGGAATTATATTTAAATATTAGTGAGGAGACATAAAATAATGAAATACAAGAAAGAAAATACAAGAAAAACAAAGAAAAAATAATAGCAATGAAATATAACCAAGTTAAACAAGCCGAGAACCTTAGCGATGGGTGACCGCACCGGGAAGTTACGGTGTAGACTGTTGACTAGCCCTGGACTGTGGGGAACCCTGAAAAATATTTTTAAGACTTAAATGAACATCTATTGAAGTATAAATGTCATTAGAAATATCAAAGAAAAATTAATTAATTAGTACAAAGAAAAACAAGAAATCAAGAAACCGATAAAAATCGGTGTTAGCGAAAAAGCCAAAAAGCAACCTGAATAGGGGCATTGTGGTCATTTGACACCTAGAGTTGCCTTTTGACCTAAATTTCCATTAAAAATAAGTAATATTAAATATTGAAAATGTCATGAAAAATAAAAATGTGGTACATTATTTAAATAGTAAAAGAAATGAGGCAAATGTGCAAATTATGGAACTTTAACTAATTAAATCATTAATTTATGGTTAGTGCTCCACTAAGTGGGATTAGTGGACATATAAAACCAAGTGGAAAGCATGCAAATTCACTTTCTTCCTCATTTTTTTCACTTTTTTGAATTGCTTTCTCAAGTTCTTCCATGGCCAAATGTTCTTCCAAGCTTCCTCCATGGCCATTCATGCATAAGCTCAAATCTACCATGATTCAAGCCATATTTCTTCAAACTCCCTTCATTAAAAGTGGTCTTCACACCATGGGCAGTATGTGGGCAGCAAAAAAGAGAGGAAATTCCATGGATTTGTAAAGCTCAAGTTGAGGTTAGTGCTTAATCTTTCCATTTACCTTCACTAATCCTTGTATTGAGCTTTGGGTAAGTTGAATTGCTAAGAAAAATTGAGGTTTGATGAATTATTGGTGATGGAGCATTTTGGCAACCATGAAACCTCACCATGAACAGCTTGTCCTTGCATGTAAATGGTTGTTTGGATGATGATTTAAATGTTTAATGGTATTGAAGTTGAATTCCATGTGTAAGGTTTGATTTGTAAGCTTGAAAAGTGAAAATGGAAGTTGATGGATATGTGTAAACTTGTGGCAGCCTCATGAAGAAGATTGAAGTGTTTAAGTTCATGACATATTATTGAATTATGTTGCTTATGGTGGCAGCATGTGTATGTGAATAATTATTTGGATTTGGACATGTGAATGAGGTATGTTCATGTGGTTAAATTATTGTAATTGGACTTTGAAAATTCTGAGTTATAATGTGTATGTTCAGAGTGGTTACAAGCTGCCCAAAATAACCAAAATGTGATGTAAAGTGTGTTAATGTTATGGTACCAAATCAAAATTGGCATGAAAGGTAAACTTGGTAAGTATTGAATGTGTAATTGGTAAGTGTTGAAGAGTGTGTAGCAGGGCAGTGTGTGTTTTAGCATAGAATTCTTAAGTGTGTGACTCCAATTGGTATGAGACCAATTGGAGGTGAAACTAGGCACAAAAATTGCCAACTTTCATGGAGGAAGCTTACCTAAATTCTGCCTAGAAGGTGACTTGAAAAATGACCAAATCCGGATTAGTGACTTGAAAGCTTGAAAATTTACCATTTGGATAGTAGTTGGTTTTTTGGCCATAACTCACTCAAAACAGGTCCAATTGACCTGAAATTTTTACCATGAATAGCTTAGACATATATCTACAATTCTTAAGACACTAATACTCAGAAATGATCATAAGTATGTCAAATAGCTTGCACAAGTTCGCATACCAAAACTAGCTGAACCAAAAATGACCTAAAGTTACCATTTTGGTTCATTCTGTCCAGCATTAGTAAATTAACCATAACTTGGTCTACATAACTCAGAATGACCTGAAATTTTGCCCCGTTTGCAATAAGACATAGACCTACAAGTTTGTAGTTTGGACCGAAACTTGAAAACCGAGGGAACTAGGTAATCCGGCTAGGTCAAATTAGTATACTGAAATCTGGCAAATTGCGACAAAATGCAATATACTTGAAAATGAATTTGGTAACATGTACCAACACTAAAAGGCTATTAAGTGTGACATATTGGTAACATTAGAATTGACTCACTTAGAGTGCATCAAGGGTCAATATTATAGGTTGACTAATGAAATGAATTGAAGGAAATAGTATCAAGAAAATTTAAATATTGTATTTTATTATTAGAAACAAATTCATTGAGTACTGAAACATTTTAAATTGTGTGTTTCAGTTGAAAAGGATATTGAGAAGCATAAGGAACACTGAGTCAGGGCCAAGAGGCATATATCAGAGGTTTGTGCACAATAGTTATTTCTTTTGAATTTTTCAATTGAAATAAATTATGATTATTTGTATGTTATTGTTTTAAATTATGTTGGTGCACAATAATTTTGATTTTTTATTTTCTACTTAAAAATTTATTTGAACATTATAGTTTTAAATTGTGTCTGTGCACAATACTTTTTATATTCACTGCTTTTACCAAAAAAATTTTTTGGAGAAATGAGTTATAAATAATTTTTTATTGTTTTAGCCTTGAGAATCTTATTTGAAAATTATTGTGTTGCCTACTTTGCAAATGGAAATTTTGAGATAAAATGTGATTTGGGAATTGTATGAAATATTGTGATTTGGAATTGTTTTGATTCACACTTGGCATGACACTGTTACTATGTTCCTCCTCCATTTATGGGGTGACTGTGATTATATTCCTCCCTCTTTGACTTATCAGTCTGGGGTAAGCATGATTATGTTCCTCCCTCTTTGACTTTTCAGTCTGAGGTGGGTGTGGATGAGTACTCATTATTTAGCTAGCTTCCTCCCTCATTGATTTCAATTATTGGGGTGAGTATGTCTTGTCGTGGTGTACAACACGGCATGTGCGGAAAAATTGTGTCATGGCCTAAATTGTATTATTTAGTTATTTGATCAAATGGTGTTATTGATTGACAAAACTACATTATTGAATTATTTGATCAAATGGTGTTATTGATTGGCAAAACTGTGTTATTCAATTGTTTGATCAAATTTGTGTTATATGAACTTTGTAAATTGTGAAATGGAATTGTGAATTATTTGATTTGTGAATTGTCAATAAAATATTTATATATCGCATTTCAAATTGTTATTGTGTACCACTGAGTAAATTTTACTCAGCGATCGCTTTTCATTCTTTATCGCAGTGTAATGTGAGCGTGACTAAATTTGCTAATGCTATATTGAGAGTTCATCGGGTATATTGAGTATACCATATTTTTGCATTTTTTATTGTAATGTATGTTCACTGTATATATATATTGTTCTTGGTTTTGAGAAGTTGTAAATTAAAATTGTACATTAAAATTGTAAACTAAATTTGTAAATTATTTTGGCTTGTAAATATTGTAATATATTTCTTTTATCTCAGTTTTTGGAAACACTGGGAAATTGATTGTTAAACTGTGTTGATAACGTTTGAGAAATTTATTATGTTGAACAAAATGTTGGAGTTTAGGATTGAGGAATTATATATTTGAAGTGATTTTTACAGGTTTTTGAAGAACTGTTTTATTCAAAATATAGATGGCACTCTGCCAAAATTTTTACAGAAATTATTAATACTTCAAATGTGTTATTTGGTTTTACTTCAGTTAAAAAAAATTTTTAACACCTGTCAATAGTGCTTACCACTGTAAAAGGAAGTAAGAAAAGTTTCAAAAGCCCTTGTAGTGTATTTAATGGGTTATCAGTAGATGAAGTTGGTAATTCATTAGGTATACTGCGGGATCATGTTATGCCTTACGGAGGGGTAGGGTGTGACACCATTAACCAAGCTACATAGGAAAGATGTGAAATTTCAGTGGACGGATAAATGACAATAGAGTTTTGATGAATTAACAAAATGTTTGACCGAGGCTCTAGTCCTGACTTTACCTACTCCGGGTAAAGAATATACAGTTTACAGCGACGCTTCTCACAATGGGTTAGGCTGTGTATTGATGCAAGACCAGAATGTTATTGCTTACGCATCACGCCAGCTGAAACCACATGAGAGGAATTATCCGACACATGACTTAGAGCTTGTAGCTATTGTGTTCGCCCTTAAGATCTGGAGACATTATTTGTATGGGGAGAAGTGCTATATCTACACAGATCATAAGAGTTTGAAGTATTTGGGCACTCAGAAAGAGTTGAATTTGAGACAAAGGAGATGGTTAGAGTTGATAAAAGACTATGACTGTCTGATAGTGAAGGAGCGGAAGCGTAAAAAACACAAGTTTATACCATTGAATTCAAAATTTTCACCTAGGGTCACATGCATCATACAAGATTTATTTTTATCTATTTGATTTCAATGATAAAAAACATATTAAAACACTTTTAATATGTTTTTGGATATGTATTTGCCATTTAAGATTTTAAAATTAATCAGATTAATTTTAGAACCCTAGATTAGATCAAGAACAAATACACTAACCTCTTGATGCACTACAGTGTATTTGTGCCTTTCAGATGTATCTTCAGGATACCAGATGTTGTCCCTCTAGCTTGTACACACCAAGAACACCTATGGCAGCCCTTAAACAACTTCTAAAGCTTTTTCTATTATTTAGAAAATCAAGTTATGCCTTTTAAGAGATTAAAGATGTAAATAGAACACTAGAAATAATTTCTAGTATTTTTAATTCAAGAGATTGTTTGCTAATCTCTTGGAATAGATGAGAGATGAAGAAGAAGAGAGGGAGAGCTTCAAAGTGGCGGCACAAAGGAGGAGTAGCTACTAGTTGTATTTTTTCTCTTCATAACAATACTTATATAGCTAGGTTAACACATTAAACCCTTGTCACATGTCACCCTCTGATTGGTTTTAGATTTAATTGACCCAATCACATTGTGCCAAGTGTCAAATCTATATTTAATCTTAATTTTAATCATCTTATATGATTAAAAGACATTTGGCAAGCTTATGTGTAATGCCATGTGTCACCATCTCATGGTGCCACATGTCATCCTATGAAATGACCAAAATGCTCCTGTGTCTTAATTTTGAGTTCTTAACCCAAAATAATTATTTCTCTTCTTCTAATCAATTTATATCAAATATAAATTAATTAATTAATCTCTATTAATTAATTTCTCATTAATTAAATTCATATTTAAACACTTTAAATATAAATTTAACTTATATTATACATCCAATAATCTAGATTTGGTTTCAAGCCATGCCAGGGATTTTGCAATCTAATTACAAACCAAACCTATTTAATTAATTAATTAAACTCTTTAATTAATTAATTAAATCATATTTAATTAGGTGATAACTTGTGTATGTGTGTGACTTACTAGGCTCATCACTAATTGGCAATGAGATATGATATCAACTCTTAATATCATCAGAACTCTTTCTTACCATAAATGATTTCTCTAAATCATTTTATGCACCTCATAGACTATGATTAACACCTAGCATAACATGCCATGGCCACCCAATCAATAATAAGGTTTACCTTAAATGAACCTATAATCATATGTTACCATGCACTAGAATCTCTCTATTACAAAATCCCAATTCAAGCTGGAGTCATGATTTATGTCAAACCCCATTTGCTATGAATATTATGTCCTCTTTTAATTCCAGTTCTTGATTAAAAAGATTTTCTCATCAGAAATTCTTTTTAGATTAAATCTATCTGTCCTAGCCAGGAACTTAAAACATCAAGAATAATTAAATGAACATAAGATTTTATCTCTATTTACTTAGAGGAACAGATTCCATCTTGATCAACACCTACCTCCATATATAACTAGTAGGAGCCAACACATGCCCATATACCCATACACAGTACAAGTATGAAAGTAGTATCAAACTCAAACTACCTATATACAAGATAACTGTGCTATCTCAGGTCTTAAGATTATATGCACTGATATGATTTATGACAAAACATTGACAAGAGTAAACTCTATGTGCTTGTCATAAGTGTCATTGGTTCGGCCTACTTATCATTTATAAGTGCCTATCATGTTCGTCATATGGCATGAGACTCACCATTCCATCTTATTTATATCTCATATAAATAACTTAGGAACAAACATGAATACAATCTTTCTGGATAAGTCATATCCTTATTATGAAGTATCCTCGATTGTGAACCTATTTATGATACTTTGTACTAGAAATACTGTCACTCATATTCTTAACAACTTAAGAATAGAATTTCTAACAAAATATCAATGGACCTTTTTTATTACACATAAATATATTATATAAACGAAAAAGTGGAAATGCCTTTTATTAATAAAAACATGTACAAGATACATACTAAATGATATGCTCTAGGGCATACTACTAACAATCTCCCACTAGCACTAGAGCCATTCATGACAACATCTTAGACCGTCTTCTCAAGATGTCGGTTTAGCTGAGCTTGTGACAAAGGCTTAGTGAATTGATCAGCTGGATTTTTCAGCTGATGCTATTTTCTGCATGGCTATATCGCCTTGCCCAACTATCTCTCTGATAATCTGATAGCGCCTTTCTATGTGTTTGGATTTCTAGTGAGACTAAGGTTCCTTATATCCAAATAGCTTCTTTTGCAGCATCTGATGCAGCAATATACTCAGCCTCGGTAGTGGAATCTGCAGTCGTACTCTATTTGGAGCTCTTCCAACTGACTGCACCTCCATTACAAATGAACACATATCCAGAGGTAGACTTTCTATCATCGATATCTGATTGGAAATCAGAATCAGTATAACCATCCAATTGCAAGTCTCCACCTCCATATATCAAGAATAAATCCTTAGTTCTTCTCAAGTACTTAAGAATATTCTTGATAGCTATCCAGTGTTCTAAACCTGGATTAGATTGATACTTGCTAGTCAAACTAACAGCATATGCGATATCCAGCCTCGTACACAATATTACATACATTAAACTTTCAATAGCCGAAGCATATAGAATCCTAGCTATTTTATCTCTTTCATCAGGTGTCTTTGGAGACATCTCTTTAGAAAGGTGGATACCATGTCTCACTGGTAACAATCCTTTCTTGGAATCAAGCATGTTAAACCTCTTTAACACTTTTTCCAAGTATAGACTTTGGGATAAACTAATTATTCTTTTCACTCTATCTCTATAGATGCGAATCCCAAGAATATAGGTTGCCTCCCCTAAGTCTTTCATGGAGAATGTATTTGACAACCAATGTATTTGACAACCATACCTTTATAATTGTCAACATACTTGTGTCATTACCCATCAACAGTATGACATCCACATATAAGACAAGGAAAGTGATAGCACTGTCACTAACCTTCTTATATACACATGGCTCATCTTAATTTTTGATAAAACCAAATGACTTAATGGCTTCATCAAAACAGATATTCTAACTCCTCGAAGCTTGTTTTAACCCATAAATGGATCGCTTTAGCTTGCATAGCTTGGAACCATTTTGGGATTTCAAACCCCTAGGTTGTTCCATGAAAATATTTTCTTCAATGTATCCATTGAGAAAAGCTATTTTGACATCCATCTGCCAAATCTCATAATCATACTATGCAACTATTGCTAATAGAATCCTAATTGATTTAAGCATAGCAACAGGCGAGAAAGTCTCCTCATAGTCGATTCCTTGCCTTTGACGAAACCCTTTCGCTACTAGCCTTGCCTTATAGGTCTCTACCTTTCCATCAGAACCAATTTTCTTCTTGAAAACCTATTTGTTCCCTATAGGTACAATACCTTCAGGTGGGTCAACAAGATCCCAAACTTGATTCTTATACATGGAATCAATTTCAGATTTCATAGCATCAATCCATTTTAAAGAGTCTATATCTGATATAGCTTCTTCATAGGTAAGTGGATCATCTCCATGATCTACTTCTTCTTGAGTAGACAACTCTTGTTCTTCTTCATGAAGGAAACCATATCTCACTGGTGGGTGAGATACCCTGGTTGTTCTATGAGGAACAGCTATAAATGTTTCATCAACGGGTGTAGATTGACTAGATGGATCTATATCCATCTGATCTGTTGGTTGGTCAGAATTCTCTAATTCCAACTCTATTTGCCTTCCTTTGCCTCCTTCTTGAACAAACTGTTGTTTAAGAAATGTAGCATCTCTACTCACTACAACCTTTTGTGATGTAGGCAAATAAAAATAATATCCAAAACTATCTTTTGGATATCCAACAAATCGACCCTTTTCTGATCTAGTTTCCAATTTATCAGTGTTCAGCTTTTTGATATAAGCTGGACAATCCCAAATCTTAACATGCTTAAGACTTGGTTTTCTTCCATGCCATATCTCATAAGGTGTGGAAGAAACTGATTTTAATGGAATCCTATTCAGAATATACAAAGTTGATTCTAATGCCAATCCCCAAAAGGAGATTGGTATATCTGTATAGCTCATCATACTACGTACCATATCCAATAGGGTACGATTTCTCCTTTCAAATACACCATTCAGCTGTGGCGTTCCTGGAGAAATCAGCTGGGAAACAATGCCATGCTCTCTCAAGTATTCATCAAATTCAGTACTCAAATATTCACCTCCACGATCTAATCGAAGAGCTTTAATACTCTTTTCTGTTTGATTTTCTACTTCAAATTTAAATTCTTTGAACTTTTCAAAAGATTCATGTTTGTATTTCATCAAATACAAATACCCAAACCTTAATTTATCATCAGTAAAGATAATAAAGTAATGAAAACCGCCTCTAGCCATTTCCTTAAATGGACCACATACATCACTATGTATTAGCTCTAAAATATTTTCAGCCCTTAGCCCTTGTCCAACAAAGGGTGATCAAGTCATTTTGCCCTGAAGGTGAATTCACAAGTTGGAGTAGGCTCAGAGCCTAATGAGGATAGAATCCCCATTTTCTCCAGTTTTGCAATCCTATCTTCTGCAGCATGACATAACCTTAAGTGGCAAATATGTTTTGAACTTGAGTTGGTTTTCACCATGGCATTGCATTCATTTAGATCACTTGCATTCATTTTGTGTTTGTCATTATTATCTAAATAATAAAGACCATCATTCATATAACCTGAACCAACATATTTATTTCCAAAATAAATATTGCAAACATCATCTGTGAATTGAAAATCATAGCCATTTCTAGTCAAACTAGATATAGAAATGATGTTCTTAAAAGCATCAAGTACATATAAAATATTATCCAAACGCAAAACATGTCCAAACATGTAAAAAGATTTAGATCCTATGGCTAAAGTTTCAACAGTTGAGCCATTGCCAATCCGGACTCTAACATCTTGAGAACGTAAGCTGCTACTATTTGCTAGTTCCTGCATATCATGAGAAATGTGAGAACTGGCACCAGTATCTAAAACCTAAGCTGTAGATGAACTATGAGTATCATCAGAATCTAAATAACAAGATATGGACATACCTTTTGAAGGTTTATCCTTCTTGTCCTTCAGAGAAGCAAGATACTCTGGGCAGTTCTTTTTCCAGTGCCCATCCTTCTGGAAGTGGAAACACTTTCCTTTGCTTCCATCAGCTTTAGTCTTCCCTTTCTGTTTAGCTATTTTCTTAGAAGGACTAGGAATCTGAGGTTTCTTTTTCTTATTGCCCTTCTTCTTGTTGGACTTTCCAGTAGAAGAAGATGCAATCAAAGCAACCTTTTTTCCTTTATTGCTCGGCATATTCTTTTGGGCAATAACCAGCATGTTGAGTAAACCAGCTAAGGTGCATTCTTGTTTAGTCATATGGAAATTTGTCACAAAATTCCCAAAAGACTCAAGAAGCGACTGAATGATTAAATCCATCTGTAGTTGGAAATCCATGTTGAAATCAAGATGTTCCAACTGCTCAATCAGCCGAATCATTTTATGGACATGATCCCTAACATTTTGCCCCTCAAACATCCTCATATGGAACAGCTGCCTAGATATCTCATACCTAGCATTCCTGCTATGCTCACCATACAACTCTTATAGGTGAAGGAGGATCTCACTCGCACTCTGCATGTTCTCATGCTACTTTTGTAACTCATTACTCATGGAAGCAAGCATGTAACACTTAGCTCTCATATCATGCTCCTTCCACTTGTCCAAAGTTTCATGTGCCTCTTGAGTGGCCTCTGGAGGTAAGGGACCAGGAACATTTGAATCTAGAACATATCCTATATGTTCAAGGTTCATGACAAGTTTCAAATTTCTTAACCAATTAGACAGATTAGGTCCTGTCAATCTATTGCGATCAAGTATGCTTGCAAGGATATTGGATGATGGTGGTTGTTCTATGCTCATTATTATCAAAAAATTAACTGCAAAAAAAAATAACTAGATTAATTAGTAAATGTATCATGTAATTAACCAAAATGATTATGGTCATTTAATCAAATTGGTCCTCCCACTAACTTAGCGAATCCTAGCCCCTAATGCTCAAACTCTCAGGTACATCCATTATTGACTTATCTTGCATTAGTTAAGTTGATCCCATTGAGCCAGTAATTATGCAAATAATTTTAATGTCCTCAGGTACATCCAATATTGGCCACCAAACCATTTACATATTTACAACATCTCATGCTTAACAATTATTCTTAAGAAAATCTCTTAAATTAATTGCATCTTATGCAAGTATTTAAAATTTCTTAAAATAATTGCCTCAATGGAGGGCATGTGTTATAATTACTTTAATTATAGCATTTCCAACTTAATCATTTGTTTGGAAGATTTTATGGTCATCCTAATTACTATTAAGGTCTCACTTTGCACATTATCCATTTAGCATGCATATATCATATAATTGCATACATTCCCATACATCTCATGCATTAATGGATAAGCAGTAAATATGGTATGATCATGGACTTTCTAAGGGATTCAATTCTGAGCCACCAAGAATTGAATCAGGGCATTCCTAAGTCCATTTCATTCATTCATTTTACAAGAGTTGCTGAACGAGTACATAATCAACACTTGATCTTGAATTCCTCCCACTGGTCCCACCAATGCTCTTGACCTCCTTGATCTTCTTGCAATCCAATTACATAGTAATCCTTGGCATACCAAGGCGAATTTACAAGAACTTAAATAAATGAAATTATAATCCAAAAATTATTATAAACTTAATAATACATGCCCAAAATAAATTAAAATAAATTAATTAATTTACAATCCCAAAGAAACATAAAAGAAATAAATCCAATCACATTGGTCTTTTATAGTCCATGATCATCCATCATGCATATCACTATTTAACAATTAAATAAAATATACATACTTAAATTAAATTGAATATCTCATATTGAACTTAAAAATCCAGATTTGAATATGATTCAAATAAATTTAGAAATTCATATTTGAATCTCATTCAAACAAATTTAAAAATTCAGATTTGAATCACATTCAAACAACCTAAAAAATTCAGATTTGAATTACATTCAAACAATTTTTAAAAAATTATATTTAAATCACATTCAAACAATTTTTAAAAATTCAGATCTGAATATTATTCAAACAACTTTAAAAAAATCTAATTTAAATATGATTCAAACAACTTTGAAAATTCAGATTTGAATCACATTCAAACAACTTTTAAAATTCAGACTCAAATCACATTCAAACAATTTTTTAAAATTCTGATTTGAATCATAATTTAATTATGTGATTAAAATTATAATTAAACAATTTAATTAGACATAGGATAAGCTTTTAGATCATATAACAATTGCAAATTAAAAAGCCAAACCTTGAGCCACCCATGGAAGCCAAAATTGGCGCACCAAAGATGGTGTTCTTCAAGCATGCCGCCACACATCCATTGCAACCAGCAATGGATAAATCATTTCATGATCAAAACATACAATTAAATCATATAATCAACAATCTAAATGGCAAATATAGTGGCTCTAATACCAATTGAAGGAGCAAAAGCGTGAAAAATACAAGTTTATACCATTGAATTCAAAAATTTTCACCTAGGGTCACATGCATCATACAAGATTTATTTTTATCTATTTGATTTCAATGACAAACAACATATTAAAACACTTTTAATATGTTTTTGGATCTGTATTTGCCATTTAAGATTCTAAAATTAATCAGATTAATTTTAGAACCCTAGATTAGATCAAGAACAAATACACTAACCTCTTGATGCACTGCAGTGTATTTGTGCCTTTCAGATGCGTCTTCAGGACACCAGATGTTGTCCCTCTAGCTTGTCCACACTAAGAACACCTATGGCAGCCCTTGAACAGCTTCTAAAGCTTTTTCTATTATTTAGAAAATCAAGTTATGCCTTTTAAGAGATTAAAGATGTAAACAGGATACTAGAAATAATTTCTAGTATTTTTAATTCAAGAGATTGTTTGCTAATCTCTTGGAATAGATGAGAGATAAAGAAGAAGAGAGGGAGAGCTTCAAAGTGGCAGCACAAAGGAGGAGTAGCTGCTGGCTGTATTTTTTCTCTTCATAACAACACTTATATAGCTAGGTTAACACATTAAACCCTTGTCACATGTCACCCTCCGATTGGTTCTAAGTTTAATTAACCCAATCACATTGTGCCAAGTGTCAAACCTATATTTAATCTTAATTTTAATCATCTTACATTATTAAAAGACATTTGGCAAGCTTATGTGTAATGCCATGTGTCACCATCTCATGGTGCCACATGTCACCCTGTGAAATGACCAAAATGCCCCTGTGTCTTAATTTTGAGTTCTTAACCCAAAATAATTATTTCTCTTCTTCTAATCAATTTATATCAAATATAAATTAATTAATTAATCTCTATTAATTAATTTCTCACTAATTAAATTTATATTTAAACACTTTAAATATAAATTTAACTTATACTATAAATCCAATAATCTAGATTTGGTTTCAAGCCATGCTAGGGACTTTGCAATCTAATTGCAAACCAAACCTATTTAATTAATTAATTAAACTCTTTAATTAATTAATTAAATCATATTTAATTAGGTGATAACTTATGTATGTGTGTGACTTACTAATCTCATCACTAATTGGCAATGAGATATGATATCAACTCTTAATATCATCAGAACTCTTTCTTACCATAAATGATTTCTCTAAATCATTTTATGCACCTCATAGACCATGGTTAACACCTAGCATATCATGCCATGGCCACCCAATCAGTAATAAGGTTTACCTTAAATGAACCTATAATCATATGTTACCATGCACTAGAATCTCTCTGTTACAAAATCCCAATTCAAGCTGGAGTCATGGTTTATGTCGAACCCCATTTGCTATGAATATTATGTTCTCTTTTAATTCCAGTTCTTGATTAAAAAGATTTTCTCATCAAAAATTCTTTTCTGATTAAATCTATCTGTCCTGGCCAGGAACTTGAAACATCAAGAATAATTAAATGAACATAGGATTTTATCTCTATTTACTTAGAGGAACAGATTCCATCTTGATCAATACCTAACTCCATATATAACTAGTAGGAGCCAACACATGCCCATATACCCATACACAGTACAAGTATGAAAGCAGTATCAAACTCAAACTACCTATATACAAGATAACTGTGCTATCTCAGGTCTCAAGATTATATGCACTGATATGATTTATGACAAAACATTTACAAGAGTAAACTCCATGTGCTTGTCATAAGTGTCACTGGTTCGGCTTACTTATCATTTATAAGTGCTTATCATGTTTGTCATATGGCATGAGTTCACCATTCCATCTTATTTATATCTCATATAAATAACTTGGAAACAAACATGAATACAATCTTGCTGGATAAGTCATGACCTTATTATGAGGTATCCTCGATTGTGAACCTACTTATGATACTTTATACTAGAAATACTGTCACTCGTATTCTTAACAACTTAAGAATAGAATTTCTAACAAAATATCAATGGACCTTTTCTATTACAGATAAATATATTATATAAATGGAAAAGTGGAAATGCCTTTTATTAATAAAAACATGTACAAGATATATACTAAATGATATGCTCTATGGCATACTACTAATAGGTAGACTATCAGCCAGGGAAAGCTAATGTGGTGGCTGATGCCTTAAGTCGTAAGACTATGGCAAGTCTACAGGTTACTCCTTTATCTACGATACATGAGTTGAGATCATTACATGCCAGCTTAGAGATTAATGATGAGGGCCAGATAGTAGTTGCATAGCATGTTCAGCCAGTGTTGACTGATCAGATCCGAATGGCTACTCAGAATGATCAGAAGTATCAGAGGCTGTTGGAAGAAGTTCGGCAGGGCAAGAAACCAGAATTATCAATTAGAGATGATGGTCTACTGCTACACTAGGGTAGAATGTGTGCTCCTAATGCTGTTGATTTGAGGCAGATCATTTTGAAGGAAGCACATGAGTCTCCTTTTGCCATGCACCCTGGTGATACACAAATGTATAAAGGGCTAAAGGAGCATTACTGGTGGATGGGTATGAAAAGAGATGTGGTAGAGTTTGTTTCCAAATGCCTAACTTGTCAACAAGTGAAAGTAGAACATCAAGTACCAGCTGGTTTGTTACATCCACTACCAGTACCGGAATGGAAATGGGAGAGAATAACGATGGATTTTGTTATGGGACTTCCGAGGACACAGAAGAGTCATGATGCAGTATGGGTCATAGTTGACAGACTAACCAAGTCTGCTCATTTTCTGCCAATCCAGATGGACTACAGTTTAGAAAGATTGGCCAAGTTGTACATTGATGAGATAGTAAGACTGCATGGAGTGCCAGTTTCCATCATATCTGACAGAGATCCTAGGTTCACTTCTAGATTCTGGGTTAGTCTTCAGAGAGCCCTAGGAATTAGATTGAACTTCAGTACGGCATTCAACCCACAGACAGATGGCCAGTCTGAGAGGGTAATTCAGATCTTGGAGGACATGCTACGAGCTTGTGTGATTGAGTTTGAGGGCAATTGGGACATACACTTGCCTTTGATTGAGTTTACTTACAACAACAGCTACCAATCAAGCATTGGAATGCCTTCATATAAAGCTTTGTATGGTAGAAAGTGCAGAACTCTCCTGTGTTGGGATGAAGTAGGTGAAAGGAAGATGATTAGGCCCAAAATTGTTCAGCAAACTGAAGAGAAGATCAGGTTGATCAGAGATTGACTTAAGACTGCATCAGACCATCAAAAGTCCTATATTGATATGAAAAGAAGAGATATTGAGTATGCAGTGGGTGAGAAAGTATTCCTCAAGGTTTCCCCTTGGAAGAGGATTTTGAGATTCAACAGAAAGGAGAAACTGAGTCCTCGCTTCATTAGGCCATATGAGGTTCTGGAAAGAGTGGGTCTTTTGGCATATCGGTTGGCACTACCTCCAGAGTTGGAAAGGGTACATAATGTCTTCCATGTGTCCATGTTGAGGAGGTATCGATCAGACCCATCTCATGTACTGCTAGTAGAAGAAATTAAAGTGAATCCAGACCTTACATATGAAGAAGAACTCATAGAGATTTTGGCTTATGAGGTGAAGCAGCTACGGAACAAGCAGATTCCATTAGTGAAAGTGCTATGGAACAATCATTTGGGCCAGGAGTCTACTTGGGAACGAGACGAGGATATGAGGAGACAGCACCCACAACTGTTTAGAGACTGATACCAGGTAAAATTTCGAGACGAAATTTATTTTAAGGGAGGGAGAATTGTAACACCCCTATTTGCATGGCCTGGTATATTTTACTGTTCTGGTGACCGGTGTCGATCCGAATAACTAAGGGGATTAGAAGCACACTTAAGACAACTAGATAAGCCCTAAACACAAATAATTAGTAATTGCTAATTAGTTAAGTATAAATAAGAAAAACATAATATAAGAAGTTAAATGAGCCGAGAGTCATAGCGATGGGTGACCTTCTCGGGAAGGACTGCGAAGTCTATTTAAACTCAAATTTCGAACTGTAAAATATGACATTGCGGTCCTTAGGACTATTGTGAACACAGTGGAAAAGAGAAAATCACGAAAAAAGAACTGTTAAGCCAATCAAATAATTAGGTCAGAGATCCAAAAGAAATATTGAATTATTTGTAAACCGAGTCGAACCAGCGAGGGGCAATTTGGTCAATTGATCCCTAGAGCTGACTCTTGACTTAACTGTCAAATAAAATTGGAGAAAAGAAAATTTCAAAATTGGGAATTAAATTAAAGAACTAATGGAAAAATAAATAAAAAAAAAGAAAAAGGAAAAGTGAAAATGGGTGACATCATGCATGACATCATGCGTGATGCAATAAAAGAATAATTAATTAAATGGAAATTGAATAAGTCAAAAAGCAAGATAAATATATAAAAATTAAAAGAAAAACATTGTCGTCTTCCTTCCCAATCTTGTCGTCCTCACTCTCTCCTTCATCTCTCTCTAGAAACTCCATGGAAGCTCATTTTGAGCTTGATCAAACCCTAAATCCCACATAGAAATTTAAACTTCCATCATTAAATCTTGAATTCAAGCTTTGATAGAGAACTTGACAACAAAAAGAAGAAGAAAGGAAGAAGTGTTGAAGAGGTGAAAATTCAAAGTGAGGTAAGTAAGCTAAACTTTTAATTTCTAGTTGAATTATTATGTTTAAATGCATGAATGAACTTAGAAGTTAACTTAAAATGAAATGAAAACAACTTTGCAAGATTAATCATGGATTTCGGTCAGCTAGGGTTTGCTATGGTAATGCATGAATTTGATTGGATTAAAAGTGTAGGCAAGCTTGTATGAATGTGGAAGTGATGTTGGTATGCTTAGAATTAATTAAGTGTAACAAATATATGAATTAGGGTTTTGGCACCTAGCCTTTGAAAGACAAAAATGTGAAAATTTGTTAAATGATGTGTTTGACTTTGTTGGAGTTGAAAAATGGTCATTTGTAACCAATTGATGTGTGTTGGAAGTGTTAGAATTAGGTTTAGATTCGGATTGGATGTGGGCAGTATACAGGCAGCATGACCAAGGTCCCTTTCAGGGACCAAAACTGAAAATTTACAAGCCCAATTGGTGTGAGTCTAGTTGGGAATGAAACTAGATAAAAAATGACACATTTTTCATTTAGGAATCATGCCCAAAAAGTGACTAAAACCTAGTGAACAAATTGACCAAATCCGGATTAGACAATCTGACCTGTACAAAAATGACCAAATGTTGTTCATTTGGCCATAACTTGGGCTAGGTAGGTCTAAATGACCTGAAATTTTACCAGTAGAAAGCTGAGATATAGACCAAAAACTTTCATGAAGAACAAAAACCCAAATTTTGCCCTAACCAAGTCATTTAGCCACCCAAAGTTGATGACCTAAAACTGCCAGAACCAGAATTTGCCTAGAAAATCTGTGTAAGTCCAATCCGGCAGCCATGATTCAAATGGCTATAACTTGAGCTACAAAACTCTAAATGGAGTGATTCAAAAAGGAGAATAAAAGACAATAAGGAACAATTTCTATGAAGAAAACTTAGCCAAAATCTAACAGCAACATGACCAATGGAACAGTGCAACCTAAGACACTAAAACTGAAAATTTGCAATTTTGCTTAAAAGACCTAAGTTTTGAGAAAACAACCAAAACCAACAAAATTGGTGACCAAAATGTGGTATGTGAGGATAGTTGGTGTTCCCGTACCTTTTAAGTATAAGAAAGTCAATATTTTGACTTGAATAGTATCATGAATAGTAACCTCAACATGAAAAATTGCAAGAATGTAAGTTTAAACATATTGGAATTAGTTATTAGAATTGTTATGAAGTAAAGATACTACGACACTATAAATTTTGTGTTTCAGCTGAAAAAGACTTGGAAGGTCTAAGAGACTGAGTCAAGCCCTAGAGGCGACTCACGTCAGGTTTGTGCACAATAAACCTTATTTAAGCATTTTCTCATTGAAAATTTGATTTAGTATGCGTTATGAAATTTTTGTGTTAATTATGAGTTTAAGAAATTTTGTGTTGCCACTTTGTGAATGAAAATGTGACTTTGGAAATTGATTTAATTTTGTATGCAATATTTGAATAAATTACTTTAAATTGATTTCGAATTCACACTTAGCATGACAGTGCCTTATTATTCCTTCTCTATTTATGGGGTTGAGATCGATTATTTTCCTCCCTCTGTGACACCCCTTACCCGACTACAGTGTAGCCGAGCAAGTTATGCCACTCAGTGTGCCGGAGCACTCTATTTTATCTTAATTCATTTTTATCATAGTTTTGAATATAACTTGTGAAATATAATTCATTTTAAGCCATTTATCGAAATTACTATTTATTTGAGGTTCCGAAAATTTTAAAGAAAATCCGGCAGAATACCGGCTAAAAATGGAGAAAACCGTTCTTCGGAACCTGTGAAAAACACTTCTAATAATCATATTCATCCATTCTCAAACTCCAATATCAAAATCTCAATATTTTTCAACCATTCATTTCTCAATCATTCATCTCAACAACATTTCTCAATTTCAGTTCTCAATCATCCATTTCATTTGATAGTCATTAAACAGTCACAGATCAATATTTACCTTTCCATTCACAAACACAAATTTTCATTATTTACATGAAAATCAAAATACATTACATAAGTTTCATTTATACAAAGGAAAATAAAATTAATTACAATATACCAAAATGACACCTAGTGTCCTACCAATGCACTGCAGACGATGAGGTGACATGCACACTATGCGTAATCGTGAACCGCCTTACCGAACTGGTGGTCTACCGGGCGCTCGTCCAATCTTCGCACTACGCGTTGCAAAGCGACGCTAAGCATAAAGCTTAGTGGTGCAAATAATAAAATAGAAAGAAATAATATGCAATATAAAAATCATAATTTCTTAGCCATTGTGTTCATAAGAACTGAATAATTACCAACTTAGTGTTTAATCGAGGGCTAATTACATTTTATGATATTAACTTCTTCATGTATTTTGTTAATTATTTTCTTCATGATCTTGAGTTTCTTTGTATTCTATCATAATCATTCCTGATATTTAATTTTCATATTGTCTTTAACAATAAGTTCAATTACAGTTATACTTTTCCATGCCCAAGTAACCTATACTGGACGACTGGACTGGATAACGGGTCGTTGGCACTGGACACCGCGGTGCCTCGGGCCGTCATACCATGGGACGCAGAACGTCAACCAGGTATGCGATCAAGATGGCTAAAAAGCCATGATATCACATAATTGGCATAAAAGCCATGAATACGGGCATAAAAGCCATGAATACAGGCATAAAGCCATGAATACGGCATAAAGCCTTTCCTTTCGCAGTACTGCTATCACAATACCCTATTGGCATGCCAAACTATCCAAACCAATCACATTAGGCCTACTAGGGCATTTTGCATTTTTAAGTTTCACAATTTTTGAATTTCAAGTTTTCATGTCACTATTCATTTCATTAGTCAACTAAAAAGTTGACTTTTGCATAGAACATAGGTGCATTGGTTTTAACACTCCCAATGTACCACATTTTGCATTTAAAACTTGTTGGTTTTGGTCACTTTCTCAAAGCTTAGGTCATTTTGGCAAAATTGCCAATTTTTGGTTTTGGTGTCACTATTCACCATTGGTCAACAAAAATGTTGACTTTTGGATAGACAATAGGTGTATTGATCTTAACACCTCAAACATACCACATTTTGTATTTCAAATTTGTTGGTATTGGTTGCCAATACCATTTTTAAGCTTAATGCTAATTGAGCAAAATTTTCGATTTTCATGCTTCATCTTTACTGTTCCATTTGTTATTTTTACAGTGGGAATTTGAGGAAATGGTAAACATGAAAGTTGTTCCTTATTCTGTCTAGTTGAATTTCTTTTTTTGAATCACTCCATTTGGAGTTTTGTAGCTCAAGTTATGGCCAAAATAAGTTTACTGTTCACGTGCACTATTCATGCTGCTATATTGGGTGCTGGCAGATTTTTGGTCCAACTTTGGTCAGTAATTTGACCAAGTTAAGTTCATAATTTGGTCTAACTTTCTTCATATGAAATGTTCTACTATGCCTTAGGTTTCCATCGGTTCAAGAATCGCCTAAATCCGAGTTTTCTAGAGAGAGTTATAGTCATCCAAACATGGCTGCTCAAATCAAAATCTGCAGAGTTGCAGGTTTGAACAGTGGCTGCCATTGCCATTTGGGTTAGGTTCTGGCCATAATTTGGGGTAGGTTCCTTCATGAAAGTTGTTTGTCTATGTCTTAACTTGTTGCTGTAAAAATTTCAGGTCAATTGACCAAATCTACAGTGAGTTATGGCCAAATGAACAGTTACTGTTCATTTGGTCAATTCTGCAGAGGGCTGTGCAGGGTGTCCGGATTGGGCCCAAGTTTTGGTCCTCTTGCTTTGGTCTTTTGGGCATGGTTTCTTCAGCAAAAATGTGCCATTATAAGCCTAGTTTCATGTCCAATTGGCCAAAAACCAATTGGACTAACACAGCCCAAGTTATGGCAGTGCAAAGGGACTGAATTTTCAGTCCCTATGCTGTCATAGGGCAGTTTATACCTTGACTTTGCCATTCTATTTTTAAGTTCTAATTATGGTCAACATACCTAAAATGGTCACTAATTGACCATTAAAATGTGCTCTAACAATTTCCTAAGCCAATTCAATTTTTCACTTCTCAAAACCCTAGTTTTCCCTTATGATTCACACATACACCTAATTAAGCACTTCCATTCACTATATATGTGTATATACACCTTAAGCATAATCTTTAATTCATTCTAAGTCTATTAAAACCATCAAAAACACTCCACCTTTGTTCCTTCCTTAGGGCAGCCAAAATCCATAGCATACATACCCATAAGTTTCATTCATTTACTCCACAATTTCATACTCATTTTTAAGTCCTTAACATGGAACAAGAGATATACATGCATAATTAAGCAATAACCTCTTTAATGGCAGAATTTTCTAAGCTTCAACTCCACTTTTCTTCCTTTCCTTGGCTGCCAAAAATTCATAGTATGTATACACATAATTCTTGTTCATTTTAGTTGAAATTCTCACTCAATACAAGTTACAATTCATGAAAATAAGAAGTTTTAAGTGTCTAATGCACTAACCTTGATTAGGGCTGATTTTTCCCACCTCTAAACTTCACTTTCCTACACTTTCTAGGCTGCCAATAGCTCTCCCAAGATGAGTGGACAAATTTTAATGAAAAGAAGAAGAGATTTTATGGTGGGAAGTGAAGGAAATCAAGCTTGAAACAAGAGCTTCAATGGAGGGAGAGAGGTTCACGTTTTGGCTGAAGAAGAAGAAGAAGAGCAGATTTATTTTGGTCCATTTTGACTCTTTTTAAGTGTTTTAATAATGCTTATTTGAATGCAATTGGTGGAGACTTGTAAGTGACATCATAAAGATGTCATAAATTGCTTTTTATGGATTTTTCTTTCCTTTTCTTTTCTAATCATTTTCAATTCAGTTTTCAACAATATTTATTCACATTTTATGTCATATTAATTATTTACTCAACTGGACAAGTCGGCCAAAAATCACCTCTGCAGGCGAAATGACCAAAATGCCCTCCGTTTGGCTTAACGGTCAAAATTGGTCATCGATTGAAAAATTTTTCTAAATATTTTCTTGGCATTCTAATGCCATAGTAAACTCAATGACCCAACTCTTGAGTCCCAAAAATTATTATATAATATTTCCCCCGGGTCTAGGGCTCCTCGTTATAGAACTGAACTTCCCTCCGGTTACCCATCGCTTGGGCACCGGCTCGTTTTGCTTGGTTGTATTTTATTTCTAAAATTTTTACTAAATTTTTCTCATTTATATTTGAGTTAATTATGGTCCCTGACTTTAGTTTAAATATTTTTCCGGACGTTCTAGCTGTCCGGACCGACACCGGTCACCGGAACAGTAGACTGTGCGGAATTGCTACCGGGAGGGTGTTACACCCTCTCTGGTTTACCAGTTGAGGTTGTAGATCAGATGAGTATTCATTAGCTAGCTAGCCACCTCCCTCATTGATTTCGATTAGTGGAGTTGTAGATCACTTTGTCGTGGTGTACAACACGGCATTGATCGGAAATTTTGTGTCATGGCTTAAGTTGTGTATGAGTTGACAACACTATATTTATTAAATTGTTTGACCAAAATTGTGCTATAATGAGTTTTGTATAATTGCAAAATATTTAAATTGTGATTTGTCAATGAATGTTTTATGTATTGCATTTCAAATTTTTATTGTACACCACTGAGTATTTTTATACTCAGCAATAGTTTATTTTGCTGTCGCAGATAAAGGCAAGGACAAAGTAGCAGAGTGAGCTGCTGAATTGACAAGGACTTCGCTGATCTTTTTGTACGAGTATTATTTTATACCCAATGTAATTTAGTTTGATGTAAATAAATATTGTTCGTATGTATTAATGTAAAGTTGAGCAGTTGTATTTATAAACTATAATAGTATTATTTTTGGATTTTATATCTGTAAATTAAACTTGTGAATGTAAATTAGCTTTACTGAATACAATGTTGATGGAATTATTTTGAAATGGTTTGATCTGAAAATTTTGAGTTGAATTGAGATTATTTTGAGGTTGGGAGTTGTGGAAATATTTATTGGAAGTGTTTTTACAGGCCTTTGAAGAGCTGTTTTCTCTAAATACAGACGACACTCTATCAAAATTTTTATAAAATTTGCAGAAAAATAAAATGGGACAAAAATCTTAACTAGTTTTCAACCTTTAAATAAATAATTTTAATTCCTACTAAAATGCTTACCACTTCCAAAATGTAAGAAAATGGTTTTAAAATCCCTTGTAGGATACTTAATGAGTTATCAGTAGGTGAAGTTCGATAGTTCATTAGGTATTCTACGGGATCATGTCATGCCTTACAAAGGGGTGAGGTGTGACAGGAACTCTGATCTGTTGTTTTTCCACCTTTCTCTTTTTCTATCTTTTCTTTCTCAGGTGCCCCTTCTAATTCTATTCTCTCTAACTCCAGGGCTTGAGATATCAGTTCAGAAAAATTCTCATGCCGGAATCCAACCACTTGTAACCTTAAACAGGGCTTCAAACCAGACTCAAATCTTTTGCATCTATCCCTACTGGTGGTGAGTAAGCTCCCAGCATAGTGGCTTAAGCGGGAAACTTCCCTTTCATACTTAGCCACTGATCGGTTCCCCTGTTTCAAACTTAAAAATTCTTGGAACTTCATATCTACATAAGTATTTAGAACATATTTCTGTCCGAATTCCCTGAGGAAGTTATCCCATGTCAAAACTGGAGATTCCACCAAACTGTGGGGGATGGTCTTCCACCAATCATACGCATTCCCTTGTAGCAGAGAAACTGAATACTCAAATTTTATATAGCTTCTTGAATACTCTCTCCATTCGTTCTAGCCATTGCTCTGCTTCCAATGGATCTACTGTTCCCTTAAATTCGATTGCCCCATATTTAATCAACTTATCATATTGTCTGGCTGGAGGTAATGGTTGCACTGCTGGTGCTTGAACTGGGGCTTGGACTGGTATATTTTCAGATATTTGTTAAAACAGAGCAGCCATTTACTGAGTAAATTGTGCAAAAAACTGCTGCATTGGTGGAGCTAGTGTAGCTGACACACTGGCATTCTGAGGAGCTGGGGCTTCCCCCTGTGCCTCAGCCGCAACTGACTGCTTGACCGAGCAATCACTTTCTTCCATATCAATCAAAGGTTATTTTATCTCCTAAACAAATAACACAAGGAGATTTTCCTCCGTCAGTTCAAATTCATGATGTAATGCACTATATGTATTAATTAATGATGTTGAGCAGTTGTACTTATTAAGAAAATATTTCAAAATCACGGTTCAAAACATGCTTAAAAATTTAGCTCTGATACCACTAAAACATGTTACACCTTATCCGTACATAAGGCATGATATGATCTCGTAATATATCTAATGAATTACCGAACTTCACCTACCAATAACCCATTAAATATATTATAAGGGATTTTAAAAAAATTCAATTCATTTTAAAGTGTAAAGTAATAATAAATAATTATTAAAGAGCTTTTAAATGAAGTTTATATCATAAACTGTAATTTTAATTAATTCAGAATTTCTAAAATTGTACAAAAATTTTGGCTGAGTACTAGCTAAAAATTGAAAAAACAGTTCTTCAAAACCTATTAAAAACACTGCATATAAGTATATTGTCCACAATTCCATTTAAATCATCACATTCCAACCTCATCAATCTCAAGCAAGAGGAAAGTAATTCATTAGTTGTAGAATTCAAAAAGAACTTAAATATTTTATTTATAAAAATAACAAAGTTTATATTACAAAATTTTACATTAACCAAATAAAATTACAAACCTTTTTTTTTATACAACTGCTCAACGTTCACATACTAATACATATAGATCACTTTACGTCAAAAGAAAGTTTACAAAGGGTATAATCAACATGCCCAAAAATAGATCCAAAATAATGCTCCCACTACTACCACAAGTAGCTCACTCTGCTGCTTTATCTATCTCCTTACCTGCGACAGCATAAACAAGTTATCGCGGAGTATTACACTCAATGGTGCACAACTTAAAATTTTAAAGCATCAATATAAATTATAATTTACTAAAACAAAATCAATTACAATGTCAAACACATGTAAAATCTTACAATATTTCTAAAACAAGAGAATCATTTAATAAAAGCGAGTTTTATTCCAACCATCATAAAACAAAATTTTTTAAAAGCTACACAGTTTAGAACATGACATAATTATCTAATTCATCCCAATAACTAAAGGCTAATGGGGAATTCAAGGGCTAGCTAGCATATATATATGAGTACTCATTCAATTCGTCTTCAACTAGCACACAACTCAACACTTTGGCCAGAGAGAGAAAATAAGTCCAATTCATCTCACTAGGCAAACTAATGAGAAATACAAAACACATAGTCATGTTAAATGTGGTTTCAAACAATTTCAACAATTTTCCAATTATCAAAGGTATTTACCAATTCACATTCATATTTCATTCAAAACAATTACCCAAAAATGGGCTAGCCACACATAATTTCTCAATTAAGATTTTCAATGCAATAAAGGTCATAAACCATTCACACAACTCATTCAAAACAAATTCAATTTGAAAAACAAAAAGATAGTGGTTGTTATGCACAAACCTCTTTATCTTTTTCTTACTTAGTTCAACTTCTCCTTATCCTTTGAGATTTCTTTCTCCACTGAAAACACACAATGGAGATGTCTTAATACTTAATTCAACCACCACTAATAGCTAATTAATTAAATGCCTAATGTATGTCTAAGTTACTTTAGCAATTTCAAAGAGTTTGGGTCATAGACAGATTTATGCCCGGACTTTGAAACCCAATTTCAACCTAGTTCTAGTCCTCATTTAATGATATGATCTTAATAAAAGTTGTTCCTTTATGTGTTTGTTTCCAATTTGAATCACTTAATTTGAAGTTGTGTAGCTCTAGTTATAGTCAATTTACCATTCAGGTATCAAGTGGTCAATCTGACCAGGTGCAGGAATTTCTAAAATTAGAATCCCTAATTTGTCCTAGCAATTTCTGTAAGTTGCATTTGGTTTTGGGTTCTGGTCAAAATATCAAAGTTGTAGTTTTAGATCTTATAAAAATTTTGGCTTTAGTTTCACTATATTTGCAGTTTTATGGACCAAGTTATGGAATTTTTTCCAAAACTGGTCAGATGGCCATTTGTCCAGGATTTTAGGTCAGTTTTGGTTCTGGTCAGATTTGTTGACTTAATTTGTCCTAGCAAATTGGTTGGGTTAGAGTCAGAATTTGGGCTCATGATCTTCATAAGAATTGTTCTACTATGTCTAAGCTTTCTAATGGTTCAACAATCAGGTCATTTGGAGTTTTCTACAATGAGTTATGCCTAATTGACCAAACACTATTCATTTGGTCATTTTTGCTCAAGTATAAAACACCAATTCCGAATTCAAGCAATTTTTAGACTAACTTATGGTCAGTTTTTAGGCAAGGTTTCTTCATGAAAAATGTGGCTTTAGGTCTTAAGTTTCATCTCCAATTGGCCTCACACCAATTGGAACTACCTAGCTCTACTTATAACCCTAAAAGCATACTAGACTCACTTGGCCTAGGGTGTCATAAGGTCCCACACGAATTTAAGGTAGCAACTGAGCTCGCAGTCACTTCCCAAGTCAGTCATCCATTGCCAAGACCTCGACTCATTTAACTGATTAGGCTTTGTTTTTCTTATTTTCATTTCACCTTTATGTGATTTCTATTAATTTTTATTTATAGCTTTTCTATGTGACTTAGATATGGTTCTAAACATCCTGATTGTTCGGACATACACTAGTTATCGGAACAGTAGAATGTATAGACTACTTAGTATGGGGGTGTTATAGATGTAGATATCCTATGGAAAATTTGTCTAATGACATGTTCATGTGAAGTCTTTCTAGGTACATTTGTCACACCTTACTCTTTTGTAAGATATGACATGATCCCGTAGTATACCTAATAAATTACCGAACTTCGTCTATCGATAATCTATTCAATATAATACAAGAGATTTTACCAATTCAAATTCATTTTTAAGTCTAGCGTGGTGATAAAAGAGTTATTAAGGTGTCTCTAATTTCAATATAAGCCATAAAATTGATTTAGAAATGATTTAGCATTTTTTAAAAATTTTATAGAAATTTTGCGTGGTGACGGCTAAAACTATGTAAAAACAGTTCTTTTAAACCTGTTGAAAATCACCTGTAATAGTTTATATGATTCATTCTCATCAATTCCCATTAAAAAAAATTCCATCATTAACATAATCTAGGAAGAAATTTAAACATTAGCATTCATTGAAAATGAAAAAGTTAATATTACAAGGTTTTTACAATTGAATAAAATCTCAAAATAATGTTACAAATATTTACAATCACAAAATTTTATTATAATATTTTTTATACAACTGCTCAATGTTTGTACATACATACATATAGCTACATATACATCAAAATGTAATTACAAGGGTATACCTAATATATACCCACAGTCAAACGAAAAGCTGCTCCAAAGTCTCTCACTCTGCAGCCTTCTCCTTTTCCCTACCTGCGATAATATAAATAAGTTATCGCTGAGTATATCACTCAGAGGTGTACAACTAATAATTTAAAACTGAATATAAAACATGCTTATGCAAGGCATAGCCGAGAATTTGAAATACCCAAATTTTCATTATTCATAAAACCAATGTCAAGGTGTCAACACTAAACTTCAACTGCATGAGAAACTTTAACAAGTGAAACAAGGTTTTCTTCTAAAAGGCGCATTGCCACGGTGAATATCTTCGAAGAGAGAAATGCCTTCACTTGGTCAATAGTATATACGTTATTCACTGTATGTGATGGGAAAATGAAGTTTCACCTTTCTTTATCAAGTGGGCAACCTAGCCGTTGTCTCCTTCCACCAACGTGAAAACTTATTTTCGGATCTTTCAACTCAAAGGAATTTTCAATCATATAAGTCAATTGTTTTAACAACATTTTATTAAAGTAATTGCAAACAAAGGTGTTACCCATAATTCACACAGTTAAGGCTATGACACAAAATTTTACGATCAATGCTCTGTTGTACACCACGACAAAAGTAATCTACAACCTCACTAATTGCAATTAATGAGGGAGGTGGCTAGCTAGCAATATGAGTACTCATCCTAACTCAACCTCAACTCGTGTGCCAGAGAGGGAGGAACACAATATCAATTTCACCTCAAATAATAAGGGACACAAATCAAATTGCCATGCCAACTGTGGTTTCAAAACAATTCAAATATTTCCATTCAAACAATCACATTGCAAATCAAATAAATCACATTTCATTCATCAAATTCCCCTTATAGGATTGGCAACACAATTTCTCAAAACACTTCTAAAGACATTCAAAATTGGCTCACTCCCTTGCTATAATAAAATTGATAGCAAACATCGGCCTTTTCCATAATCATAATTTCATTTCACAATTCGAAGTTTTCAAAACAAAATACAAAATTCTCATATGTAACAAGAGAAAAAATAATTGACACATTCAAAGTTCATTCAATTCAATTTCAAATGTTAAAACAAAAGAGTAGTTTTGTTATGCACAAACCTTTAATGAATCTCTTTATTTGTGTCTTAAGCCTTCCCTTCCTTAGAAGTCTCATTGTCCACTGAAATCACGCAATTACCAAGCTTTAATACTCATTCTAAGTTCCATTCATAGTTAACTAAATAAAATTCTAATGAATTGCCAAGTTCTAGTTGATTTCGGACTCAAGGCAGATTTAAAACCTGACTTTAGAGCCCAAATTTAACCTAATTCCAGTCATGATTTGTAACACCCCTATTTGCATAGCCTGGTATATTTCACTGTTTCGGTGACCGGTGTCGGTCTGGATAATTAAGGGGATTAGAACCACACTTAAGACAACTAGAGAAGCCATAAACATAAATAATTAGTAATGTCTAATTAGTTAAGTATAAACAAGAAAAATAGAACATAAGAAGTTAAACGAGCCGAGAGTCACAATGATGGGTGACCTTCTCGGAAACGACTGCGAAGTCATTTTAAACTCAAATTTCGAACTGTAAAATGTGACACCGCTGTCCTTAGGACCCTTATGAACACAGTGGAAAAGAGAAAATCATGAAAAGGAACTGTTAAGCCAGTCAAATAATTAGGTCAGGGAGCCAGAAAAAATATTAAATTATTTGCAAACCGGGATGAACCGGTGAGGGGCAATTTGGTCAATTGACCCCGAGAGCTGACTCGTGACCTAACTGTCAAATAAAATCGGAGAAAAGAAAATTTCAGAATCGAGAATTAAATTAAAGAACTAATAGAAAAAAAAAAAAAAAGAGAATGGAAAAGTTAAAAGGTGATGACATCATGCATGACCTCATGCATGATGCCATAAAGAATATAATTTATTTATGTATTTATTTATTTAGATTTTTGGTCTTCCTAAAGAGATAAAAGAAAAAAGAAAAGAAAAGAAAAAAAAAAGTAAAAGGCCTCATCTTCCTCACCATTTACGTTTCTCTCTCCCTCACCATTGTAAACCTCCATTAAAGCTTACTTCAAGCTTTGAAACCACCATTAAACCCCAAATCCTCCCATACTTGCTTCAAAAAAACTTGATTTAATCACTTGAGAGGAAGATTGGTCATCAAAGAATTGAAGAAAATTGAGAGGAAGTGAAAGTTCAAAGACACCTAACAAGGTAAGTAATGCAAACTTCAAGTTTTTAGTTTAATTAGTGTATGTATAGTATCAAGAGCATAGAAATAAACTTAAAATAAAAAAATATGTGTGAGGGACTAAACTGAAATTCGTCCAGCAGGGAGGGGAGAGTGATTTGCATGAGTTTGATTGAGTTAAACATGTTAAGATGCTTGAATGAGTTGAAAGATTGTGTTTATATGCTTTGAATTAGTTAATTGCAATGGATTAGAGTGGTTAGGGTTTGAGACCTAGGGTTTTGAGGCAAAAATTTGGAGAAATTTGTAAATGGTGTCTTTGACCTAATGTGAAGTGAAAAATGGTCATTTGTGACCAAATGAGGTGTGTTAGAAGTGTTGGAATTAAAAGCCAATTCAGATTGGATAAGGTCATGTGCTGACAGCATGACCAAAATTCCCTTTGAGGGACCAAAAATGAAATTTTACAAGTCCAATGGATATGGGACCAATTGGGGATGAAAATAGGCACTAAATTACACAATTTTCATTTAGGAAGCATACCCAAAAAGTGACTAAAACCTATTGAACAAATTGATCAAAGTTGAAAAATTGCAGGCTGCCACTGCACAACCTGACCAAATGCACAGTGTTTATTCATTTGCTCATAACTCGAGCTTGGCAGGTCAAAATGACCTGAAATTTTACCAGCAGTTAGATGAGATATAGATCTAAAACTTTTATGGAGAATACAAACCCAAATTATGCCATTAACCAAATCAAATTACTGAGCAAAATTGGGTCACTGAATCTACAAATTGCAGATTTGCCATTTGAACAGTAAAGTTTCAATGGCTATAACTCTGTCTAGAAAATTCTGATTTAGGTGATTCTTGAACCGATAGAAACCTAAGGTATATTAGAACATTTCATATGAAGAAAGTTAGACCAAATTATGGACTTAACTTGATCATATTGCTGAACAAAGTTGGAGCAACAAATCTGTTGAACCAAATTCTGCAGCATGAACAGTAAACATAATTTGCTTATAACTTGAGCTAAAAAACTCCAATTTGGGTTATTCAAAAAGGAGAATAAACTTAAGACAATAGGGAACATTTTCTATGAAGAAAGTTTTGCCAAATTCCAACAGTAAACTGACCAATGAAATAGTAGAACTAGGGACACCAAAACTGAAAATTTGGCAATTTTGCCTAAAAGACCAAAGTTTTGAGAAAATGACCAAAACCAACAAGTTTAGTAACCAAAATGTAGTATGTGGGTGAAGTTGGAGTTTCCATACCTATTAAGCCTTAGAAAGTCAATAATTTGACTTGAATAGTGTAATGAATAGTAACCCAAAACACAAAATTTCGAGAACGTCGAGTTTAGCACGTTAGAGCTAGATAAAAATGAGGCTAAATTTATTTTGGATTTATGTTAAGTTCTAGTACTGAAACATTGTAAAATTGTGTGTTTCAGTTGAAAAGAATACCGGAAAGGAACCCGAGGAACCGAGTCAAGGCCAAGAGGCGACTCGCTTGAGGTTTGTGCACAACGTATACTTTTTATAATCATCTTTTGCATACTATTTTGAATAATGTGAAATATTGGATTATGGCATTCTTATGATGTTTTTTTTAAATTGTTGAAAGTTATTATGTATATTGAAATGATAATGTTTAGCAAATTGTTAAGATAAGTTTTGAAACCACAGTGTCATGACCATATATTTGAACACCTCACTAGCACGACTAGTGGGGGTAATTAGTTTCAAATTTTGATTCCTTCTCTGGAAAAGTGTTGAGCTATGCCAGTAGAAGATGATGTGAATGGATATCCATATATTTGAGCTAGCTAGCCTTGTGATGTGATTTCTCTTTAGCCTCTGGCTATTGAGATTCTATTTGTTTCGAATGGCATGATCTAACTGTGGGTTTTATGAAATGTGTTTTGATACTTTGAAATGAACTTGGTTTGCATTAAAATCTCATAATTCATGTTTTGTGTTTAATGCTCATGTTTAGTCAAATTTTTTGAATAAATGTGATTTAAGTTTTGCATAAAGATTATTTTAGTATATTGTGCACCACTGAGTCCTAGTACTCAGTGATAGCTTCTATTGCTGTCGCAGATACAGAGACTAGAGGAGCAGCAGACTGAGCTGCTGAGATGTGAGGAGCTATCAGCTTAAAGTCATCGGGTATAATTTATACCCTAATTGTAAAATTTTCTTTTGATGTATGTATTGCATATAAAAGTATGGACATGTAAATGGCTCTTGAGCAGCTTGTACAAAGTTTGTATGAAGTTTGTAATAAAAAAATTTAGTTTAAATTTCCTTTGATGTAAATTTTGTAATGATATATATGTATAAATTGTTTTGTCTCTAATGAAATATGAGTGTAACTATTTTATTTAATTTGAATGAAATTTATTGTTAGTATTTTGAGGATTATTGAATTTTGAACTTGAGAAATTGATTGAAATGATTGTGAAGTTATTGAAATGGATTGAGTTTGATTGTGAAATTGAAGTGGTTGTTGAGAAAACATTTTTAGAAGTGCTTTTTACAGGTATTTGAAGAACTAGTTTCTCAAAATACAGACAGAACTCTGTCAAAATTTTTATAAAATTTGCGGAAAACTAAAATGGACCAAAAATATTAACTAGTTTTAAATTTTAACTAAATGTTTAAATACTTATTAGAAAATGCTCACCACTTATCAAAAATAAGAAAATTGTTTTAAAATCCCTTGTAGGGTACTTAATGAGTTATCGGTAGGTGAAGTTCAGTAGTTCATTATGTATTCTACGGGATCATGTTATGCCTTACAGAGGGGTAAGGTGTGACATGATTTGGGCCGTGATCCTAATGAAAGTTATTCCTCTATGTCTTAGTTTTATTTTTCTTTTTAAATCACTAAATTTGGAGTTCTGGATCTCAAGTTATGACCAAATTACTAAACACTTTTCTGGTTACCATATCCTGAAATTCCAGGTTTTTCATTTTTGTACCTTAAAATTACATTCTATATTCGGGCATCTTAAGCTCATAATTTGGCCATGGTCCCTAAAACAATGTTTTAGGACTTTGTTTTGGGCTTCCAAATCATTTTGAATCACTTCAATTGGAGTTTTGTAGAGGAAGTTATGGCTTGATAACCATTCGGAGTTCACAGGGCAATTTGCTTAAGGTGCAGGAATTCCAAATTTGCCATTCCTGATTTACCCTAACAATTCCCCTACCTTGTCTTAAAAACTGGGTTCTGGTCAAAACATGAAGTTTTTTGTTCTATGTCTTATGAGAATTTTGGCTTTAGAATTACTACATTTGCAGTTTTGTAGCCCAAGTTATAGCAATTTTTCCAAAACTGATCGGATAGCTAATTGTTCAGGATTTTCAGGTCAGTCCAGAATCAGGGCAGGTTTGCTATACCAAATTTGTCTAGCAATTTGGTTGATTTAAGGTCATAATTAGGCTTCCTAATCTTTAGGTAAATTGTTCTCCTATGTCTCAAGTTTCCATAGGTTCAAGAATCACCTAAATTAGAGTTTCCTAGAATGAGTTATGCCTAATTGAATAAGTACTATTCATTTGATCATTTCTATTAGGTTCAGAATTGGTAACCCGGATTCAAGCCTAATTTAAGGTAACTTATGATCATTTTCTGGGCAGGCATTATTCATGAAAGTTTTAGCCCTATGTCTTATGTTTCATTTTCAATTGGTTTCACAGCAATTGGAGTTGTGTAGCTCAACTTATGAGCATTTATATACACTGGACTCAAGTGTTTAGAATCCAGCACATTAACACACTACCATTCCATTAGTTCCTTTCATCAAATCAACACCAATTCACATTAATTGCATATCAAATGACCTTGATTTAGTATCAAGAACCCTAATTGCACTTCATAGGATAAAACCCTAATTTCACTAAACCCTAATTCCACATCTTCCATAATCCATTAAAGCTCATGCAATTCAACATGCAATTCATGTATATAACTTCACCAACACTAGAATTCATGTTCAATTCCTATCAAACCCATCAAAACCCTAATTCAGCTAGGCTGGCCAAAAATCAATCCCCCCATTTCATGCATGATTCCATCATTTCCCAATCCAATTCCCCGTAATTGAACTCAATTTTAAGAATAAAAGAAGAAAGAAGGTTAGATTGGTCACTTACCTCACTTAGGCAAACTTTCAATCTTTAAATTCTTTAAGATTTTGTTGAGTTTATTTCTCCCAATCTTCAAATCAAGGTCTCATTAGAGGTTTTCTATTAATTTGGTGGGGAATTTATGGAACGAAGGTAGAGATTCAAGCTTGAAATTATGTGAAGATGGAAAAGAGAGAAAGGGAGATGGTGGCTGGCCTAAAGAAAGAGGAAGAAGATGAATTATTTGCTTTTTAATCAATTTTTGTCTTCTTATATAGATAATTATCCATAAAAAAATAATTTAATTTTAATTTTTAATTATTTTGATTTTTATACAAATTATTTAATTCCTTCCATATCCCTTTCAAATTTCCATACACAATCTCCATATTTTAATTTCATTCTAGTGTTTTAGTCTTACTCATTTTAATTGGGCATTTAGGTTAAAAGTTAACTCTTAAAGTGAATTGACCAAAATGCCCCTCATCGAGATATAGTCCATCTTTTTCCACAGTACCCGATGAGTCCTTAAGTTTTAATTCCCTTATTAGTACTTATTCTCTTTTCATTTCTATGATTTTCACATTCCTAATAATTTCTCCATTAATCCTCAGTTAAGGATTCTATAGGGTCCCACACGAATTTAGGGTAGCAACTAAACTTATAGTCACTTCCCGTGTCGGTTACTCATTGCCGAAACCTAAGCTCATTTAACCTATTTGTACTTCATTTCTTTTATTTTCCTCCAACCTCATTTAATCTTTATTAGTTTAATTTATGGTTTCTCTCTGTGATTTAAGTTTAGTTCTAGACATTCTAGCTATCTGAACAGGCATTAGCCATCGGAACAGTAGCATGTACGGAACTACTTAGTATGAGAGTGTTACAACATTGCCATTAGATGCCTTTGGCTCTTGTATCTTAGGATTAGACACCTTTGAATAAGACTCTAGGACATGGCTCACTAGAACTAGTTGATTTCATAAATATGGTCTTAGAAGGAGTTGTTTGAGCAATTTTGCTACAGCTAAGGCCATACTTAATATTAGGGGACCTTTGGGAGTCCAAAATGGCATCAAGTTTGTCCTTTCCTTTCGCAAATTTGGAAATAAAAGTCTTCAGTTCAAGAATTTCATTTTTTAACATTTCATTTTCTGGTGAAAGCTCATTTAAAGAATTTTGCAATTTGTCATCTAAAGGTATAGAATCCTTAGATAAGGTCTCACTTTCCTTTCTTAAACTAACTAGCTCACTTTTCAAAAACTTGTTTTTTTTATGACTCAACTCTAGTTCCTCATTCATAATCTTAAGAGCACTAACTAGTTCATCATAAGAAAATTCAACAACATCATCATTTAAAGTTACCTTATTGGAGCTTGCTTCCATTGCCATGAAGCATATGTTGGCAACTTCATCACTGATCTTCTCATCTTCAGAGTCATTGCTTTGAATGCCTTCTTCTTAAACTTTTTAAAAGGCTTCTTCAACTTGGGACACTCTAATTTGATGTGGCCCAGCTTGTTGCATTCGTAGCAAGTGATTGGATCCCTTTTGCTACTATTGATGTGCCTACAAGAGGTCAAGAATTTTCATCAATTTTAAAACCTTGAAGCATGTTCATCACAAGCATGTAAGGTGGAAAGAACAGAAACTCTTTCATTATGGTTGCACGGGCTTAGCGAAAGCAAAAGAATTAAGCATATTTGGAGTTAAGAAAATTAGACCCAAATAGAGCACACTAATGGGGCATGCATTAGGCTGCTTTGTAGTGGGCCTTTATTCTTCAATTCAAAAATTCGTGGATCCATAATATCCTATTATTTCTTCATTTTTGGAAACCCATATTAAGGAGATTTTAGTGTTTCTTTATGCCTTTTACAGGATGGGAGTCAATTTGGCATATTTGACTATCAAATATTCTCCAAGATCTTCAAATATTATGGCCAGCAATAATATGGCTGAATTTGACTTGTCAACTCAGAATACAATCTTGGGAGATTATTACTATCTTGGAAGATCTTGTCTAGTACTTTATTAATTATGAATATTTTGCTTTTCTTTTCCTATTTCTATTTAGGATTTATTCCAAATTTTTATTTCTTTATTTCTTAATTAGTTTTTTGTAATTTTCTTCTTTAGTTTCTTATCTCTGCCTATAAATAGGCTCACATATGTAATGCTTCAAACACAATATAGAAAATTGAAACAATTCAGAAAATGAGGAGAAAGTTTAGCATGAGTGTTACCAAATTTTAATTCTTGTCAATCTAGTTTGATTATGGCGAATTACTTGACTTATCATAAAATTCCTTGTGTAGTATTTATCTTTGAAGATTGGGTTCTTTGTAGCATTATGAACTTATCAAAGAATTTATCTCTTCTACTTATCCTTTTATCTTTCTTGTTTTATTCTTAGTTTCAGTTTATAAATATCAAAACTACAAAAATATTTTCTTTTATCATTTCTTTTTACTTTGTTGCAAGTTAAACAAGAAAATTCCAAAAGGAGTTTCAATCTAGCAGAGTTCTACTCCTGTGTTTCGAGTGTTCTTGCTTAATTTTTACTTATTTTCTATTTGTTTAATATTGATTTCTTGTTTCTTTTTCTTAATTCGAATTTCCTTTTTTGTTCAAATCAATTTAGTTATTTCTTCCCTCCCCAAGGAACGTCAGGACTCATACAAGAACGACTCCAATTAGATGCCACTCTGTTTCTAGTACCTTTTAATGGAGAAAACAATATACAAAGGGCATTGCAGTTGCTGTGGAAAACAAATGCAGTGACCTTGCAAATCCCACACTTTTATAGTACGATCATAAGCACCACTAATTTAAATTTTTCTGACATTCACAGCATACACACTTTGTGCTTGTTTGATAATGAGATTAGAGAATCAAAACTATTTTTTTAAAAAAAAAAATAACCACCATTTTTTTAAGTCTATTGAAAAAAAAAACATTTAAAAAAAAATCATTTTATTATTTTAATATTATTCTGACTAAAACTTATTAAATTTGATTTTAAATTATTTTTAATACTTTTAATTAATATATTTAAAAAAATATTTTTCTCTGCCCTCCCTCCCCCTCCCCTCCTCCAACAACTTGCACAGTAATGTTAAACAGGCCTTTGTCAAATGTCGCCTGTGAGTATGTGACGGACACGCCCCTGAGTTGGCATCCCATTCCCATACATACGAGTTGTTTGAGCTACTGGCTGCAATGATAGATCTATTATCATGGGTCACAAAAAGATCAAGAGCATAGCCAAGGCAACTATAAAGTGTACGACTTAGCCTCAATCATTTCTTCATATAGTGCATTTAGCCTCAATCATTGCTTGTTGCTGAGCAAGCAATGAACTATAATTCAATGGTATTGTAAAATTTCAAATTTAAGTCTTGTTAAACAGGCCTTTGTCAAATGTCGCCTGTGAGTATGCGACGGACATGCCCCTGAGTTGGCATCCCATTCCCATACATACGAGTTGTTTGAGCTACTGGCTGCAATGACAGATCTATTATCATGGGTCACAAAAAGATCAAGAGCATAGCCAAGGCAACCATAAAGGGTACGACTTAACCTCAATCATTTCTTCATATAGTGCATTTAGCCTCAATCATTGATTGCTGCTTAGTAAGCAATGAACTATAATTCAATGGTATTGTAAAATTTCAAATTTAAGTCTTAATTTATGTTAATTATACTGAAAAAAAAAAGTACCAGCAATGAATTCTTTCCATTTTGAACCAATTCAATCTGACTCTTTTATTTTCATTATTTATTCTACATACAAAATTTCTGGAAATCCAGAAAAAAGAAAGAATCTTAGTTTAATTTCATTATCTTAGTTTAATTTCATTATAAGAATAAGTTTATAGATCAATGGATATGAAATTAAAATCAAGCAGGATTAATTTAATTAGTCTTTGCACACCCTTCAAAAATAATAAAAAAAATATCAGATTGGAATCACCTTTCATTGGGTCTCAAAAAAAAAAAAAGAACAGATGAAATTAAAAACAGAAATCCAAAGAATGATATCAAATTCACTGCATCTATTTTGAAACCATCAAAAAGTATGACAGCTCTTTTATGTAAAATTTTAATTGCATAATTATCAAATTAAAAGAAATTAATTACATGATAACTAATTATTTTTAGCTAATTACAGCTACCTAATTCTAGTTAACCTTATTAGATTTCTTCTTGCTACAAGAATCCACAGCATCCAGGACACTCTGCAAGCCTCTAACCAGATTCTCAAAGAAATTTTTAGTCACATTAGTCAGATTGACCAACTTCAGATAGTAATCATGGAACTCTTCTGCTGATGGTAGATTTTCATAATCAGCAATGAAAGGTTTCAATTCCTCCTCTGCACATTGATGAAGCCTTTCCAAACCAGACTCTGCTTGTCCCTGCAAGTACTCAAAAAGGTTCTTCTTAGCTTCCTCTTTCTCTGGCAGACAATAACCAAATACATAACTCCATTTCAGAACTCTCCTGCATTCAACTATCTGAAGCCAAGCCTCTTCTATTCCCTTCAATTGAGACGCGGGTTTCTGATAAACATCAGAAAGCTTCACCATATGCACAGCTTTCACTCCATTCAAATCTGCTAGAGCTTTCTTCCTGGAAGATTGGTTTGCAATCCATCTTTCATAATAATGAATGTACCTCTCCACAAGATTCTTAGCCATCTGTTTCTTTTGATTCTCTTCATCATAATCTCCATCTCTCTTGGCCTTCTCATAGGCATTGCAAGAATAGTAATCCCCATGAGATTTCCATTCACCAAGGCATAGCCAGCAGAACTCAAATTTACAAGGAGGTCTGCAAGTCATATGCATACATCCATGGTTTTTTTCAATTGGAGTCATGCATTTTGGACAAGGCTTCGTATAAGCAAGTATCCAATTCACATTATCAGACTCGTCACTATTCTTCTTCATCCACTTTGCCACCATCTCGCAATTCGCCGGACTGTGAGCCTCGTCTGCTGGACAATTCCAGCAAAATTCATGAGAACAATCACACAACACATCGAAGTTTTTACAATTCCCAGAAGAAAACTCCACAGCATTCTCACATCCAGGTCCTGGGCACCACTTGATTCTCCTTTTCCCACACTCTTCCACATAGGATCTAAGAAGGAACCTCGCATACCTTGCCTTATATTCCTCAGGCAACTCCTTGAAAGAATTGATCAGATCTTGATCAACAGCAACTCGACAGGACGGATCAGGGCATGGCAGAATCAAGCAACAAGCACCATCATCAATACTTACTTTTACATATCTCGACCAGCAAGAATTACAGAAAGGGTGACCACAAGCAGCAGTAGAAAACTTTCTACAAGAATGGCGTTCATAACAGATATGGCAAGTAAGTTCTCTGATCTCGCAAGAAGTAACAACTTCGTCGTCCTTGCCCATCAAGCCAGCGGATTTACGTGCCTCCTCTTCATTAGCAAACCAGCTATCGAGGGCTTGACTAACAGTCCACCTATAGCGACGAAGAAGGATACATGCATATCTTTTGGGTATCGAAAGAACATTGGAAACTTCTGTTATATCTTCCTCCTGACGCCGCTTGATGTCTGCTTCTTTCAAAACGGTGTAGTTTTTCTCCTCCGGCTGTTCATCATCGGTTTCGGGGATGTAGTCGTTTTCAGAACTAGCGTCGGAATCATCGCCAAAGGTACAGAGATCATCATCGTCGTAGAAATCATAGTCTATGAGCTCGTCATCACTGGCAGCCATTGCTAAACGCTGGAAGTAACCTTAGGAAAACTTGAAAATTTGCTAAGAATCGTGAAGAGACCAACTGGGTATAGGATGAAAAACCTGAAAATTTATTGAGAATAATGAAGAGGCAAACTGGGTATAGGATAGATATGTATATATATATATATATAGAACAGAGAGAGATATGTAATTTGGGAATTCGGAATCCAATTCATAGAAAGAAAGGGAAGATAAACCTAAGCAAAACAGGGCAAGGGTTTTGCGCTGACGATTTCTAAAGAGGTTTGGTCTCTTGTTTTACCTTTTCCCTACGGTGATGGTCTCTTATATAAATTCCAATTATTTTTCTGACTAATTTTAAATTGAAATTAGAAAAAAGAAAAGAATTAGATTCGATCGGTTATTTAACCAATTAAAAATTTAAGTAAACTTAGTTATACTAGTTTTTTTTCCCTCTAATTTGTACTAGTTGTATTTATTTATTATTTAATTTTTATATATAATTTTTATTATTTTTTTATATATTATATAATATTATTAACTTTTTACAGTAGTAAAAATTTACGACAATAATTGATATAATATAAATAATAATATAAAATAATATAACGTTATATTTAATTTTATAGCATTTTTAATTTCTTCTATGATATTATTATGGTATATCAATTAGTTTCAAAATGTAGGTTTACTTGTAGTGTTAAAATTATTATATTAGTTATTATTATTTTAATATAAATTTTGAATATTTTGAAGATATTTAAATATAAGTTATATTTTTCTAATATTTTTATATAGGGAAGACCTACTTAAAAATAACGTCTTCATATATATTTCTTTCTTTTTAAATATAGATACCTCCTTTTTAACTTGTGTTTTAAGTATATTATAGAAGCAATAAATCTTATAATGAAAATACCATTGGATGGTAAAAACCTTGATATATTTTGAAAAATATAAAATAATAAAAAAAGTAATAGAATAAAATCATTTTTGTTTTAAAAATAAAAGATTTTTAAGGATTATAAGCCTATATTATTTGATTGGGTTTAATATAATATTTTTTAAATTTTAAATTAATTTAAAAAATATTTAATTGAGCTAAATTAAATAATGAAACCCATTAAAGTTTTAAATTTCAGCTGTAAATGAATGAATGTAGACTTGAATATTTTTTACTTTGTTAAAAGGATTTTTAGTTCATTAATATGAAAATATAAATTAATAAAAAAGAAAAATGGCATGTACATATGCTTTGGCGCTAGAGGATATAAGGATAAGTACATATCCTTTTATTTGTTTTATTTTATTTTAGTATTTATCTCTTTTAAATTCTAAAAAACTTACTTAGATTAGATTAACTTTATCTTATCATCTAACCTTACTATGAATTAATTCTTTTGTTCGGAGTTTTAGGGACTTTTAAGGTGGCTGGAATTAGAGAAAAATTTTAGGCTAATTTTTATATTTATGGAAAGCTTTCCATAAAAGTTTTTCTTCCTTCTCCAATTTTCGAATAATTTTTTATCTACATTCATACACTAACCACCTAGTTTAATTAGCTTAATTAATTAATTCACCAAATTATTTTATTTTATTTTATTTTGTTTTGTTTCAACTCATTCTTAATCTCTTCAATGTGCTAAAGGAACTTCACAATTTCATTGAAATCATCTAAAAAAAAGTATATCTCTGATTGGGTACCCATAACTCCGATATTGCGATTTTTATAACTTTTTCTGTAGTTTAATTATGTTTGTATTTAATTTTGGTACTTTTGAGTATTTCATTGATTCAATGGGTTATTTCCATTTGAATAATCTTTTAAATCATGTAAAACTAAAAGTTTTAATGATTTTTGAAGTTTCTTTTTACTTAGTTAAATGTGTCAATAGGTAATCTAATTTTGTCAATTTTATTTCTAGACCTTAGGAAATTTATTTTAGGTTGAAATTTTTCCTGATGATAGTAAAGATGTCTAGTTTTTCACTATATTTATTTTATTTTATTTTATTTTGTGTATATTAATTATGATAATTCACACTAAATCACTGTCCAAATTTGTCTGTTTTATGGTAGCAATAGGTAGATTTAATATTATTTATTAATTGGTGCTTGAAATTAGGTGTTTACTTTTCCTTTATTTTAATTCAGTTTCTTAACAATCCTGTGATAAAATTTAATAATTGTAGGAGTAGGTTTGGCATTTTTTATATATTTTTATTTTTTAGTTATTTTTTCTGGTCAGTTTGCATTGCAACTAAGTGATTTTTTGGTGCTTTTTAGATGGTTAGTTTTAATGTTTCACATTTCCATGTTAAAGTCTATTATGTTTGGGGTTCTATATATTTTTCTAGGTTTTTTTTTATTAAGATTTATATTTTTTTATAGAATTTTCAAAATTTCTGTATGGATTTGAAATTTTCTAAAATTTAGACTAATTTAGTTAACGTAGGACTCTTTTATATTTTTAAGTTAATATTCACAATTTTTTTATTTATTAAGATTTTTTTATGAATATTAGACGTACTAAAAATAGAATTAATTAATCTAATTAGATTAAGAAATTTAAATTAATTAGAATTAATTTTTTAATTTCAATTTGGACTTGTGCTAATTATGATTTATTTTTTTTCTTTTTACTTTTTTGTTTATTATTTATTCAATTTTTCTTTATTTAAATACTTATATTTGCTATTTTATTTTTTGAATCACATAAATTAATTAAATAATCCTATACTAAATTGGAAATTATGCATGTTTAGAACCCTTTTCCTTTATTTCTTTTTTTATAGCATGTTAAATGATTTGGCATATAATTAACTTAGTTAAATATACATGTAAGATAAGATAATAATTAAGGTAATTCTTTTTAACTTAGAAACATCACATGATACGACTTTTTATACGCATGTACTTTTTTTAAAATGGTTGAATTAAATGTGTGCGTAGCCTTAGTTTGCATAAAGGTATGATTATAAAATTTAATAAAAGAAACAATAAAACAGACTTTATCATTAGTAGAGGTTGACCTTTGTTTTAAGACAAGTCTTGGTGAAGAGAGTGCCTGACACCTTTCTACTCTAGTACCTACTATTCTAAACCTAAGCCATTTGGGCTCATGGTAAAAGAATGGTAGTGGACCTCTATAAGGGGTAAGTTGTCACCCACATTCTGTAACACCCCTATCTGTATAGCCTGGTATATTTCACTGTTCCGGTGACCGGTGTCGGTCCGGACAATTAAGGGGATTAGAACCACACTTAAGACAAGTAGAGAAGCCATAAATACAAATAATTATTAATTGCCAATTAGATAAGTATAAATAAGAAAAACAGAATATAAGAAGTTAAACGAGCTGAGAGTCACAGCGATGGGTGACCTTCTCGAAGGATCACAAGTCGTTTTAAACTCAAATTTCGAACTGTAAAATGTGACGCTGCGGTCCTTAGGACCCCTATGAACACAGTGGAAAAGAGAAAATCACGAAAATGAACTGTTAAGTCAGTCAAATAATTAGGTCAGGGAGTCGGAAGAAATATTGAATTATTTGCAAACCGGGATAAACCGGTGAGGGGCAATTT